>NC_091827.1:128761336-129399670 GCF_038994185.2 Dermacentor albipictus | reverse complement strand
TGATTTGGATGCCATACTATAGAAGCGTATTCAATCTTTGAGTGAACTAGAGCTGCGAAAGCTAATAATTTAGTTGACCGAATTGCTAAATACAAATTCCGCCTAATGAATCCAAGTGTTTTATTGGCTTTCGAAATTATTTCATTAATGTGATCATTCCATGTAAGGTTTCCAGTTAAATGGGCGCCCAAGTATTCTTGTGTAGACACATTCTCTATGCATATGCTGTTCATAAAATATGAACCTGAGTGAATGTTACTGGTTCTGGGTAAATGTCACTGTTTTTGTATTAGAAACATTAATTTCCATTTGCCATTGCTCGCACCACAGGAAAATTTTGTTTAGGTCGGCCTGTAAAATATTAGTATCTTTAGGGGTGATAATTTGTCTGTAAAGAACGCAGTCATCTGCAAATATTCGAACTGTTGGAGTCAGGTTGCTACTTATGTCAATAATGTAAATTGCGAATAAGATTGGCCCAAATACGGAACCCTGAGAAACGCCAGATTTAACTTGTGCTAAAGCGGAAAACTGATAATTTACGGAAACAAATTGGTAGCGATCGGTTAAAAACTCAAGATTCAATTAACAATTTTACCATGTATGTTAAGCCTACTAAGTTTCATCATTAAGCGACAATGGGGAACTTTATCGAATCCTTTTTTGAAGTCAATATATATGGCATTGATTTTTATGGAATCGTGAACAGCTTGATGAAGATCAGTTATAAGTTCAAATATTTGTGTTTCTCAAGAGCATCCTTGCCGAAATCCATGCTCATTATTAGAAAAAAAAGTTATGTTCAGATAAATATTTAATATCTGCGGAAGATGTATGTTCAAGTAATTTTCCTGTAATACTTGTCAAGGATATAGGTCTATAGTTACAGTTGTATGTCTACCGTTTTATATGAGCGTGTCTAGTTCAAATTAGAAGTAATTGTAGGTCATAAGTAGTTACACTTTGTTATTCGCTGTATTTCTCTTCAATTTAGCGCATACTCAAAGTTTAGGGTGTTGAGTACGTGCGATATCGTCAAGCATACCGTTTCAGTTGGGTGTATCCACAAGGGCCATGTACTGCACCATCGTTAGATGCTTTGCAGATGCTTATTTAACCTTACTTGTTCATTCTGTCACTTTATTTTGACGTAATAAACACCAGGTGTGTTATTTCGAGCCCCGTCCATGTTCTCCTTCCCTTAAATTGGTTCACGCGATCATTGCGCAGAAGCATCGTCCCACGAGTACGTCGCACAGTCAACCTTAAGCTTATCGAAGACGTTTTCCTTTCGTCGACAGCGCTGCACTCCGCTGGTTTCGTCTTCCGTGCAACAGCGTCAGCCACAAAAGATTCTGACCCTTAGCCTCCTCGCGTTGCGCAGGACTTTTCCTCGAAGTTTCCGAGGTGCACAATAATGGGCCTTGGTTCGTTATACGATCCCAATTCTGTGGATGCTCTCGATGATTTGCACATCTCGTTTATACCGGTAAATACTGTCTAGAACAACCATTCTTAGTTTTTATTCTGTCGCGTTGGACTCCACAATAACACCCTTACTAATTACATTTTGGTGGCAACATGGATTTTCATGATCGTCTATTTTGTTCACGGTACTTTTGAACCTTGTACAAATGGTCGTTATCTACGTTTCCGCATCACCGAGCCTCTTTGCAAACTGGTCATCTTAGCACAAATACCTGGACGTTCATTAAGTTTTTTTTATTATTGATATATCTTTTCTTCACTTCTTTTTGGCCGTCCAGTGAGTTCTGCAGCAGTTTAGCCGTATTGAGCCCCGGGTTGGTTTTTATGCCACCGCCGCGCAACAGCTTAACAGTTACTTCAAGAGACAGCCAGCCGCTATCGCACACAAGGCATGCGGGCTCGGCAGCGCTATCAGACCCTGGCAAACGTCTGGAGAGCATTTGAAGAAACGTTTTCCACTAACCTGAACGAATAACAAAAGCGTGTTCGCCATTCTGGCCACGCCGCCGCCACCAGTGGCGAGGGCAATGTCCCTTTAGCTATCGTCGACGCAGTGCAGTGAGAACTGCACAGCGATGCGTTTGTGAAATTCAGGCCAACCATGCATTGCAGCGGCACGCGTCCAGGTCACGCGTTGAAGAATGCAAGCGTTGCTGAACTGAGAACCGGCACCATAACGAAAAAAGAAAGTGCGTTCGCCATTCCGTTCATGTCAGTGCCACGAAGCCCACTCTCAATAAAAATAAATAAATATTACTGCGCCCAGGAACAAGCATAATGGCTGATTGCTGGCTAACGCATTTAGTAAAAAAAACAAAAAAGAAGTGCAGGGGAATATAGGTAAAAAACAATCAATAAAAATAACATTATAGAAAAGAAGAGTAGACATACAACAAGGCGCAAGCTAAATATAAAATCAAAAGGAGGAGCAGGGCAGTTGAATATGTGAACCTACGACACAAGAACGTAAAGCTCAAAGAAGAAAAAAAATTAAAATATAGGAACGTGCCACAAGCATGAGCTGATAATGAGGAACGCCGTAGCGGGTGACTCATTTAGGTGCATCTAAATCCAAGTACATGGGCGTGTTCGCATTTCGACGTGGGCGAAATGCGGCCGCCTTGCCCGGGATTTAATCCTGCGACGTCGTGTTTAGCAGCCCATCGCGATAGCTAGATACATTGATAGAGAAGAATGACGGCGATTTACGAAAATTATCAAGATTATGAAAATAGGCGTTATAAGCACTCGGTATTCTGTGGAAGGTTGAACGTTGACGATGACAGGCAGTACCATGGAAAGGCCTAATTCCTTTGGTGATCTTGCGCGAATACAAAAGATGATGCAACTGTGGAGTTCGGGGCAAGTTAAGATACCGTGAAGGTCTTTGAAAAGAAACATAATGTAAGCACCATTCCGCCGGAAGCAAGGGCAATAGTCGAAAAGTGCGAGAACAAGGCCACGTGTCCGATTAGCAAAGCGGTGATGATATATGCTTTGAAACTTTTTCTGGGCTCATCTATAATGTAACTGTCGGATGTACGAATGCCATTCTAGACGGCCGACACCTATTCCAGTTGAGGAAGACAGATTGTTGTGCATAGTTTGCGGAACACTGCAGGAGGACTGAATTCCCTCGACAGTATGCAAACAGAGCCAAGAGAGCACGTACACCGCATCGCAACGCATTTAGTGCGAGCAGGGAAGTGCAGGGTGGCATCAAAAAGAACGCCGAGACCATTGTCCTCTCAGACCTTACACAATGAAGCCGAACGTTGAAAACAAGAAAAAGAAATGCTTGCTGTTTTACGCGTAGAAGTCATTACTTTGGCCTTAGCAACATTCATGGTGTGGTTATTATATCTGCACCGTTCAGGAAAAGAAAACAGGTCAGACTGCACGATGCGACAGCCATCAACAGTATGGATTTCCTTAAAAAATCTTGACGTAGCCTGCATATGCAAGCAACGAAGAATACGAAATAGCGAAACGATCGTCATTGATAAAAAATAAAAAAAATATATGCTTGATCTTTATATTCACCTCCGAGCGACGCCACTACTTGTCATGAAAAATGAACTTTGGCCGTTGAAGATAACATAACATGCTTTATCAAGAAGGAAACTGCGCAAGAGATTGTCCCGCAGAAGCTGGCGCCAGCATCTGTAACAACATAGGAGGCATGCTTAGCACACCATTCGCTCTGGTTTCGAAGAGCCCGCCGGAATTCCAAGAGTGCCGCCGTGGTTTTATAGCCAGTAGTGTCAGTGACGTAAGATGTGTGGTACTGGGTGTTGTCGCTGGAAGAAAATCCCTGTCGTTGTAGGCGTGTGCTCTCCGCTGCTCGCTGATGTGTGGGTTCATCTCCATGCATGTGAAACGTTGCAAGTGACACAGAAGCTAGCACCAGCGCCTGTAACAAGATGGCAGGCATATTCGGCACACCGTTTGCTCTGGTTTCGCCGAGCCCACCCGAAAGTAACGATTCCTTCTAGAGCGGCGAAAGTGTTCTTACATCTTCCCTACAGCACGGGGACTTTACTGAACTAAAAGATATACATTTAATAATTGCAGTACTGAAATGCAATTTTTTTTTAGATTTTGCATCATAACTAGGCAAATTTTGGATAAGGCAAGAATTAATTAAAAGATTGTTTTTAGTTTAGCGTCTGCAACGAGCACTGAGTAAATATTGATTGAAATTTCACAGGAAAACTTTCATTCATTGCAGAGAAAATGTTCCTTGTGTGAGGCAAAACAGCGTTTTCATAAATCTTGTTTTTAAGTTTTAGCTGTTCGACCATTCTGGTATGCACGTGGGACGTAGCCTGCCGCATCATGTGTAATTACGAAACCTTTTGAGAAGCCACTTTCACGAGCGGGTGTGCGTGAGGTGCTCGATTTGTGAATCGTTTGTGGTCGCGCCACTTGCTGGACAGGTTCTCCGTAAGTTGAAGCATTTTTTTGGTCCTACTTTTGGCAAAAAGTGCTTTGGACAGATTTTGGGTACCATTCCCCCTTAAGCAGAGCAAACCAGGTATCCTGGCAACAAGGTCTGCGCTGGTTTGGCCCCAGCCTAAAGCTATATCATGTGATGGAGTTGAAATTGGAGCTTCATATTTGAGTGGCCGACGTTCGAAGGCCACAAATCGTCACAAATGGTGAAAGAAAAAAATTTATTGTCATCGGAATTTTTGGATCATTCGGTTACGAGGAATTCAGATTTATTTATTTATTTATTTATTTATTTATTCGATATAGCCTCAAACGCAAAACATTCTATAGGGGAGGGGTTTACAATTTATTGAAGAGTGAGAAAAATATATCAAGTGATGCAATAAAAATATATGTCAAAGCAAGATGATCCCTACAAAAGGTAATAAAAGGTGAAATAGAACAGAAAAAGACTCCGAACATCGTAAAAATATATTGATATACGTCTGCGCTCAGTTGAAAACAACATAATGTGTGCATTTTTTTCGCTTGTGTCGCCATGCAGCATATTCAGCGTAAATTACTTTGAATTCTGTCTTTTTTGCCTGTGCTAACGACACATCACTTGCCTTCTCTTTAGCTCAAGTACAATCCAGGTGTGCACCCTCTGAACGGGGAATCACTTCCCTGAGGAAATCCTGAAATTTATTATAGAGGATGAGGAAAAAGTCGCGTCAAAGGATCAGAGGAAACGTTGAACGTCCGAGATGTTTATGACGTTGCAATACGTAAAATTATGCGCATAGGCCACGGTGGGACACCGAGCACTTGTTGATTCAGCTGATCGCCAGATCTCAGAGTTGTTAGTCGTTTGACGCCCTCTGCTACGCCTAGTCCTGCCAAAACCACACTCTTGCAGAAGTGCATTGCACGAGTTGGAACAAACCCCGCGCGTCGTAGCGACCCGTGGCGAGAGCGGACCAGCAGCCCGTGGGAGGTCTGCCCACCATTTCCTGCTCGCCTAATGGCCGCCGGCGTGCGTGTTTGTAACGGACGAGCGGGCGCGATTGTTTTCTGTCTCTGCGCAGTTCGCACAAAAGGCGATTGTGCGCGCGGCTGACGGAAGTGCGCCCCCCCCCCCACCGCCGACACGGTGCGGCACGGTCGCCGCGCGGGCGGCCCGTTCTCCCGAGCTTTTCTTCACGGCGGCGTGTCCCGCCGGGTGTTGACAAATGAACAGCGCAACACGACGACCGCGCTGCAACAGGTTCAGGCGTGCGGACACACAGCGCAACGAATGCCGTCGCTTCGCCACACGACGCCCCTTCGCGGCGCTGCCACCGATGACGGCGGCATCGCCTGCACGTGAAACAGGCAGTCGGCTCGTTTGTCGTGACGCGTGTCCCGTGTCAACTCGCGGGTTGCATTTGAACAGCGCCATCCTTTAAAGGGCGTTTCGTTTTTAGCAACGAAAGCGTAGACCGATCCTTATATGTCTAACACCACGGTGCAAACCGCACTGCGGTACTCGGTAGCACCCTGAGGTGCTACTAGCGGTACAGGTCGTAACAGGGTAGACACACTAGTTTACAAAAATATATGATGCTTTGCACTTGGGTCATGTGCACTTGGTCATGTGCAGTCATTGCACTTGGGTCCGCTAGCCTATAGGGAGCACAATGCCTTCACACTTTATTCAAATAGCGTAGCCATGTAGAGAATCTGCATACTTAAAGAATGTGCCGGAAGTAAACTGTAATTTGAAGGAGTAGTGCAAATAATTGCACGCTGGGGACGGCCATATCAATGAAGGTTAACCGAGCAAAGGGCTCAGCATGGTGCCACAGGTTTAATAAACAACAGATGAAAAGAAAGAATAAACAAACAACGCAGAATCATCCACTCGCATGAGAACTCGGAAAGTCGCTGTAGTCAGCACCGTGAAATGAAGAAAGTCGAGCACTATGGCGCCATCACTGACGTTTCACTACACTTGGATAACGTTTGTTTGAAATCACGAGTTTGACGAAATCTCTTCTCGTCGCGAAGTAATGGCATAATAGGAACAAAAAGAGAACGCCGACGAAAATTGTGTTGTCGAAAGTTCCTAAACGTTTCTGCTTTCACACGGAAGGCTTGTTCACCCATAAAAAAGGCTTTCGTGCGGAAGCCGAAAGGTTTAATAATTTTTAGGCAAGCTCATTTTGGTCGGCTTTCTGTTTTTTCTTCCTCAAACTTTAACCTTCATTGACGGGGCCAGAAACGTTGACTTCTCACTTCTTTCAGTTCATGCTTCTTGCTCGCTGTTGCCAGTTTCCAAGCTTTGATAGAATTAGATGGTTCTGCGTTATTTGTATTTATTTATAACATACTGTAGGCCCCAGAAAGAGCCCATGCAGGATGGGCATTCGTAGCACACAAAAATTAAGGATTGCTAATTGCAAAGGCAAATGCACAATAAGATAGAACAATAATACAGTTAAACAAGATGTAAAACACAGCGCGAAATAAACAAATAAAGGTTACCAAAAAGGCCAACAATGCACATTCTCAGCAGTGCAAAGTGAGCAAGTGTTTGGTATATTTACATACTAAACTATATAGAATAACGCACAAAAAGAACAAAACAAATTTATTATCGTAATTGTTCGATAGCGTCAACGCTGAATAGATGTGCTGTAGGCAAATTGTTCCAGTCTGATATGGTTCGGGGAAAGAAGGCATACTTGAAAACGTTAGTCCTCGTGAGATAAGGCGTTAAAGATTCAGCATGTCGGTGCCTTGTACGGCATGCTACAAGTGGTTTTAAAGAGGGGCATTGTCTAATAGAGATATGGTTGTCATTCAGCAAGAAAATGAATTTGAGTCTGTGAATTTTCCTTCGTAATTGTAATGTTTGAATATTGTGTGTTAGCATTACGGTGGTTGGGGAGTCAGTTTTGCGTTACTTGGAAAAAATGTATCTTACCGCTTTGTGCCGTATCAGTTCCAAGGCATTAGTGCTATCTGGGGTGAACGGAACCACACATGCGTATTTTCATGCGTATTTCAGTGCATTTGAGGACGGATGAGTGCATAATAAGCTGTTAATTGAGCATTAGGGGGAGCCTGTTTTAATATATATCTCAAAAAGCAAAGTTTACGAAAATCCGACCTAAAATGTTCGAAACATGTTACAATGTTGAAAACATACGTGTTTCAGCATAAGTTAATAATTATTGTGACACCTAGATATTTGTATTGATTAACACGTGTAAGAGCTTTGAAGCGATGCTGTAAGCAACGAATAAATTGTAAATTTTCCTGGTAGTTGTTCTGAAAACTGATATTTTAGCATTTAGTTCTATATCACACTTAGGACACGAGAATACTATATGTTTTGAAGGTTAGAAGTAAGTGCGAGTGGGTCCTCACTGCAAGTTACTTCATAAAACAGCACGCAGTCAACCGAGAGCAATCTGATTTCCACGGGCGCTGTAATTTTGTTAAGACGTCATTATTATATATTAGAAATAATAATGGTCCTAAAACGCTGCGCTATTGCGCAACTGAGGGTACAGTTAAGCTCATCTGAAAAATTATCGTCAATTTAAACGAACTGCTTACGGTTGCTTAAGAACGCAGTTGTTAGATTAATTAAGTACGTTGGCAGATTAATTAGTTCCAGTTTTTGAAGAGCTGTGAGTGTGAAACAACATCAAGTGCTTTCCTGAAATCCAAGAGAAAGGCATCAGTTTGCCCAGACTTGTCTAGAACATTTGCGAGGCTGTGAACGATGGTAGTTAATTCGGTAGCCTAGACAAGCCTTTACGAGATCCATGCTGGCAGTTAGACAGATTTTTATTAGTAAGGAATTTCTTAATCTCTGTAGCTATAATATGCTCTAGTAGTTTGCAGCAAGAAAACGTTAGTGATACCGGACGATAATTTGTTAGTATGTCTAGCATAACCCTTCTTTGCTACAGGTACGACACGTGCCATTAACCAGTCACTAGGAAGGCCTGCAGAAGGGAATGAAGCATGAAAAATAAAAAATGGGATAATTTCTCCGCGTATCTGTGCAGCAAAACATTTTGTATACAATCCGGTCCAATGAGGGTTTAGTTCTCATATTAAGGAGCATGGAAAGTACGCCTGGTTGCTAGACTATATCAGGTGGTACAATAAATGGTATATGATTAAAAATGGATGATTACAATAACTAGAAAAAACACTATGAAAATAGCTGTTGAAATGCTCTGCAATGCACTGCTTATCAACGAGCTGGCACCCTTCGTGCATAACTTGATAAATTTACATGGATTTCTCCTTCAAAAACCCCCAAAGCTTTCCCGGTGCATCGCGCATGAAATTTGCCAGAGTGTGCAGAAAATACTTCTCTTTTGCATTTCTTATCAGTTGGTTTAGTTTATGTTGAATGCTCTGAATAGTTTTACGAGAGGTACCTTGCCGTCTTGATTAAGCGCTTAATTATTCTTTTAAGATGTAACGCTTCTCGTGTTATCCAGAAATTTCTTGTTTGCTGTTCTTTTGTTTTATTAGAAATTACAATGTTAACACAATGCATGCGTATGTTTCTAAACTTGTTCCAAAGGTCAATAACATCGTCTCCACGAAATTCTTGAGACAAATGTCAAGATAGTCTAACACATTCTTGTCCCTGGCACGTAAGAAGTCTTTGACAGTAACCTTCTTGCATCGATTTTGGTTACTTGAATTGAGTGGAAAAGAAAAATACACCATCTAATGATCAAAGATACCAGGCTCACACAGAAAATTCGCCTATGGTTTGACTGATGAAGACAAGGACAAGTACAGTCGCTAGAGTGCCTTGAACGTGTATGGGCTGATTATCACTTTGTAGCAAGCTGTGACACAGATTTCACAGTGGTCACGTGATAGGCCGGCTGCATCGGCCCATTGATAACCAGAAATACGGACATCATGCCGCCGGGATTGGGGTGATGCGGCTTCTCCGATATGGCTGAACACTGCTGACGCCAGTAAAGGTCGTTTAGTTCCAACTGCAGCTCGACTCCGGAAGAGGTACGTTCCTGTTGATTTGTTGACTTCATACTCTGCCCTAACCCTGGCATCATACAAGATGTGGACGTGCTCACCAAGGTGCGCTGTAGTGACCATAGGATGGTAAGAGCTAGAATTAGCCAAGACCTGAGGAGGGAACGGAAAAAAATTGGTATATAAGAAGCCGATCAATGAGTTAGCGGTAAGAGGGAAAATAGAGGAATTCCAGATCAAGTTACTGAACAGGTATTCAGCTTTAACTCAGGCAGAGGACCTTAGTGTTGAAGCAATGAACGACGATCTTGTTGGCCTCATTAAGGAGTGTGCAATAGAAGTCGGTGGTAACTCCGTTATACAGGAAACCACTAAGCTATCGCAGGAGACGAAAGATCTGATCAAGAAACGCCAATGTATGAAAGCCTCAACCCTACAGCTAGAATAGAACTAGCAGAACTTTCGAAGTTAATAAACAAGCGTAGGACAGCTGACATAAGGAAGTATAATATGGATAAAATTGAACATGCTCGCAGGAACGGAGGAAGCGTAAAAGCAGTGAAGAAGAAACAAGGAATTGGCAAGAATCAGATGTATGGGTTAAGAGACAAAGCCGGCAATATCATTACTAATATGGATGAGATAGTTCAAGTGACTGAGGAGTTCTATAGAGATTTATACAGTACCAGTGGCACCCACGACGATAACGGAAGGGAGAATAGACTAGAGAAATTCGAAATCCCACAGGTAACGTCAGAAGAAGTAAAGAAAGCCTTGGGAGCTATGCAAAGGGGGAAGGCAGCTGGGGAGGATCAGGTAACAGCAGATTTGTTGAAGGATGGTGGGCAGATTGTTCTAGAGAAACTGGCCACCTTGTATACGCAATGCCTCATGACTTCGAGCGTACCGGAATCTCGGAAAAAAGCTAACATATTCCTAATTCATAAGAGAGGGGACGCCAAAGACTTGAAAAATTATAGACCGATAAGTTTATTGTCCGTTGCCTACAAAGTATTTACTAAGGTAATTTCAAATAGAATCAGGAACACCTTAGACTTCCGTCCACCAAACGACCAGGCAGGATTCCGTAAAGGCTACTCAACAATAGACCATATTCACACTATCAATCAGGTGATAGAAACCTTTATATATAGCTTTCATTGATTCGAGAAAGCGTTTGATTCAGTCGAAACCTCAGCAGTCATGGAGGCATCATGGAATCAGGGTGTAGACGAGCCGTATGTAAAAATACTGAAAGCTATCTATAGCGGCTCCACAGCCACCGTAGTCCTCCATAAAGAAAGCAACAAAATCCCAATAAAGAAAGGTGTCAGGCAGGGAGATACGATCTCTCCAATGCTCTTTATAGCGTGTTTACAGGAGGTATTCAGAGACCTGGATTGGGAAGAATTGGGGATAAGATCTAATGGAGAATACCTTTGTAACTTGCGATTCGCTGATGATATTGCCTTGGTTAGTAACTCAGGGTACAAACTGCAATGCATGCTCACTGACCTGGAGAAGCAAAGCCGAAGAGTGGGTCTAAAAATTAATCTGTAGAAAACTAAAGTAATGTTTAACAGTCTCAGAAGAGAACAGTGGTTTACACTATGTAGTGAGACTCTGGAAGTGGTAAGGGAATACATCTACTTAAGACAGGTAGTGAATGCGGATCCGGATCATGAGACTGAAATAATCAGAAGAATAAGAATGGGCTGGGGTGCGTTTGGCAGGCATTCTCAGATCATGAACAGCAGGTTGCCATGATCCCTAAAGAGAAAAGTTTATAACAGCTTTGTCTTACCAGTACTCACGTACGGGGCAGAAACCTTGAGGATTACGAAAGGGGTTCTACTTCAATTGAAGACGAGGCAACGAGCAATGGAAAGAAGAATGATAGGTGTAACGTTAAATGAAAACAAAAGAGCATATTGGGTGAGGGAACAAACGCGAGGTAACGATATCTTAGTTGAAATCCGGAAAAAGAAATGGGCATGGGCAGGACACGTAATGAGGAGGGAAGATAACCGATGGTCATTAAGAGTTACGGATTGGATCCCAAGGGAAGGGAAGCGTGGCGGAGGGCGGCAGGAAGTTAAGTGGGCGGATGAGATTAAGAAGTTTGCAGGGACAACATGGCCACAATTAGTACATGACCGGAGTAGTTGGAGAAGTATGGGAGAGGCCTTTGCCCTGCAGTGGGCATAACCAGGCTGTTGATGATGATGATGATTTGTTCCGACAGAAGAATGACTTGTAAGGCCACATGTTCGTCGACGGTGCACCGGGCCAACTGAGAGCATAGTTCCGCTGATGGTGCCTTATAAGCTGTTGTAAAGTGGTCACGTGATGTGCCGGCTGCGTCTGCGCATTGGCTACCAGAAGTACGGTCATCATGCCGTCGGGGACGAGGCGCTGCGGCTGCTCCGATAAGGCGGAACACTGCTGACGCCAGTGAAGGTCGGTTTGAACTGGAGGTCAACTCCGCAAAAGATACGTTCTTTTTGATTTGTTGTTCCGGTGGGGCCAAGAAAAAACACCTGCACAAGACAGAAGAATGACCTCTAGGGCCACAGCCTCATCGATGGTACACAGGACCAACTAAAAGTGTAATTCCGCGGATGGTGCCTTATAAGCTGTTGCAAAGTGGTCACGTGATGTGCCGGTTGCGTCTGCGCATTGGTGACCAGAAACAAGGACATCATGCCGCCGGTAACGGGGTGATGCGGCTGCTCCGACATGGCTGAACCCTGCTGACGCCAGTAAAGGTCGTTTAGTTCCAACTGCAGCTCAACTCCGGAAGAGGTACGATCCTGTTGATTTGTTGTTGCGGTGGGGCCAAGAACAAACACTTGCGCAAGACAGAAGAATGGCCTATAGGGCCACATGCTCGCCGATGGCCCACCGTGCCCACTTTCTTTCTTCTTTGTTTACACTCATTCTTTGACCTATTGTTATACATTAGGCATATAGGAGCATGCCAAGCCTTTTGTCTGTCCAACTTCCCCATTAATCACTCAAATTTTTATCACCAGCGTGACACGTACTTTCGCTACTGGTCGATATTACGATGTGCCCGTGATAGGTGGGCTATGCGGTAGTGTCTGTGGGCTCTCAAATATGCTTTTGCGACAAAGGAACGACAATACCGAAGTGCAAACAATCAAATGGGCATTTGTTGCACCTTTCGCACACTAATTCCTCCCTTCCGAATTACTAACCATAGAGCATGCCGATGGGCGCTGACGAATAGAGGAAGTTGGACTCACCGCGATGAAAGCGAGCGGCCATATTGGCCTCTATGTGAAATACCAACGCCTAATCGTTCACGTGTACAGTAACACGAACGGTGTCGTTTTCTAGCAATCGAGTTCATCCGTCCCGGCGCACCGCTCCGAAAATTCTCGCGAGGCGGTCGCGCCTATAAGCACGCGACGAGTCCGCGCGCTCCACCGACTGCAAGCCATAGAGGCTACTCTCTCTCTTTTGCGCCCGAGTAACCCCGCCGTTACGTGGCGTTAGCAGCGCTACACTGGCGCCATCTCTCGCACTATTCCGCAGCTACACCGAACCCAGCGGGTTCAGCTACCCGGAGGAGCCGGATTGCGGGAGATGCGAGAGCCATAGTCGACCGTGCCCAGGATGGCAGTGCTCGCTCTAGAGTTCGGACATCACGCAGCGCGCGCCTTCTGAGCGTCTTAGATCGGAGGACTCAAATAAAATATATATATTTTTTCAATACTTTGTATACGTTTTAAGAAGAGAGAAAATATTAAGACGATGCTAAGTATCTAATAGTAGAAGACGCTAGTATGTATAGTATACCTGTATATGGCAGCGGGAAGTCGGGCATTTCACACACGGAAAACAGAAGTAGAAGTGGACAGCACGCGTCCATTTGGGTGAAAGATGATATATACACATGATCACAAAGACGTCATCATGCCGATAGGCCATCCAAACGCGCTGCAGCCACAATCTTGCGTTCAGAAATTTCACCTCACTATCACAAGTACAGCGGGCAGGACTGCGCACGTCCTGTCCACTTCTATATCTGCTAGCATTGTGTTTATAGCGTAGTACGCCCCTTAATACAAGATATTATACATGCTAGCATATAGGTGCGTATATCATAGTTGATTAACTCAAGCAGGCTTTGTTGTCATTTATCACCCCCCCCCCTTCTCCGGGAATGCCAGTGAATCATCATTATTATCGTAAGAGGACCGTTTTAGCATTGTTTTCTCGTAGCAGCTAGCATTCTGAAAAGCATAGAAACGCTTCATGCAAGCGTTTCTATATCGATCAAACCGCCATGACCACATGCGCGCATATTCAAACTAGGTTTAAGAACAAGCTAGAGATTGTCGATTGTCACTGTATTGCAATGAGTGCGGCTGCAAGCCGTCCTTTAAAGATGTGACATTCCTGTCAAAATACCACGGTGAACGCGAACATTTTATTTCTGAAGCCTTCCACATACGTATTAGCGTCGACGCATGTGCAAGCCTGCCCTCGATTTCACTTCTTCGATGAAGGAGAGAGCTTTCCTATCTAACTGGTTACAAGTTATTGCCCCTGCGCATGATGAATTTCTGTCGCTCTTTCGTTTTGTCCTGTTCTACGCTATAGTGGTAGAGTATCTATGTGCTGACTGGCAGAATAAAAACACTTGGTTGTTAGCAAGCGCTGTGGCATGAGTCCTCTTCCTCGTGTCATTTATGGACGTTTCCTGCTCGTAATCACAAGCCAACGAGCCCAAATGCGTACCCTTCTGATGAACAAAAGACCGCGAAAGGAGGCAGACAAAGGCACGTATTGTGCGGTGATCACGAAATGCTGCTAACATGTGCCAGATATGTGTTGGGTAGATGGGGCACTCAGTAAATGAGCATACGCAGGAACTGATGATTAAAGGAAAGCAAATAGCTAACGCAGTTTTCCACTGCGTCATCGCCTAGACTTGAGGAGGGAGCGACAGAAACTGGTACATAAGAAGCCGATCAATGAGTTAGCGGTAAGAGGGAAAATAGAGCAGTTCGGGATCAATCTACAGAACCGTTATTCCGCTTTAACTCAGGAAGAGGACCTTAGTGTTGAAACAATGAACTACAATCTTACGGGATCAATAAGGAGTGTGCAATAGAAGTCAGTGGTAACTCCGTTAGGGTAGTAGTAAGCAATCACAGGAAACGAAAGATATGATCAAGAAACGCCAATGTATGAAAGCCTCTAACCCTACAGCTAGAATAGAACCGACAGAACTTTTGAAGTTAATCAATAAGGGTAAGACAGCTGACATAAGGAAGCATAGTATGGATAGAATTGAACATGCTCTCAGGAACAGAGGAAGCCTAAAAGCAGTGAAGAAGCTTGGAATAGGAAAGAATCATATGTATGCGTTAAGAGATAAAGCCGGCAATATCATTACTAATACGGATGAGATTGTTCAAGTAGCTGAGGAGTTCTATACAGATTTATACAGTACCAGTGGCACTCACGACGATAGGAGGAGCCCGATAGGAGGAGATAATGGAAGAGAGAATAGTCTAGAGGAATTGGAAATCCCACAAGTAACGCCGGAAGAAGTAAAGAAAGCCTTGGGAGCTATGCAAAGGGGGAAGGCAGCTGGGGAGGATCAAGTAACAGCAGAATTGTTGAAGAATGGTAGGCACATTGTTCTAGAAAAACTGGCCACCCTCTATACGCAATGCCTCATGACTTCGAGTGTACCGGAATCTTGGAAGAACGCTAACATAATCCTAATCCATAAGAAGGACTTGAAAAATTATAGACCGATCGGCTTACTGTCCGTAGCCTACAAAGTATTTGCTAAGGTAATCGCAATTAGAATCAGGAAAACCTTACGCTTCTGTCCACCAAAGGACCAAGCTGGATTCCGTAAAGGCTACTCAACAATAGACCATATTCACACTATCAATCAGGTGATAGAGAAATGTGCGGAATATAACCAATCCTTATATATAGCTTTCATTGATTACGAGAAAGCGTTTGATTCAGTCGGAACCTCAGCAGCCATGGAGGCATTACGGAATCAGGGTGTAGACGAGCCGTGTGTAAAAATACTGAAAGATACGTATAGCGGCTTCACAGCCTCGTAGTCCTGCATAAAGAAAGCATCAAAATCCCAATAAAGAAAGGCGTCAGGCAGGGAGATACGATCTCTCCAATGCTATTCACAGCGTGTTTACAGGAGGTATTCAGAGACCTGGATTGGGAAGAATTAGGGTAAAACACGTTGGCGGGCTAGTTGGTTAGAATCCATGGTAGAGTGTATAAGCGCGGCTGAACGAGTACGTAGAAAGAAACAGATACACAGACACAGTGCTTGTCTGTGTATCTGTTTCTTTCTACGTCCTCGTGGAACTCTCTACACTCTACCACGGAAGAATAAGGGATAACAGGTAATGGAGAATACCTTAGTTACTTGCGATTCGCTGATGATATTGCCGTGCTTAGTAACTTAGGGGACTGATTGCAATGCATGCTCACTGACTTGGAGAGGCAAAGGAGAAGGGTGGGTCTAAAAATTAATCTGCAGAAAACTAAAGTAATGCTTAACAGTCTCGGAGGAGAACAGCAGTTTACGATAGGTAGCGAGGGACTGGAAGTAGTAAAGGGTTACATCTACTTAATAATAATAACATTTGGGGTTTTACGTGCCAAAACCACTTTCTGATTATGAGGCACGCCGTAGTGGAGGACTCCGGAAATTTTGACCACCTGGGGTTCTTTAACGTGCACCTAAATCTAAGCACACGGGTGTTTTCGCATTTCGCCCCCATCGAAATGCGGCCGCCGTGGCCGGGATACGATCCCGCGACCTCGTGCTCAGCAGCCCAACACCATAGCCACTGAGCAACCACGGCGGGTACATCTACTTAGGACAGGTAGTGACCGCGGATGCGGGTCATGAGACTGAAATAATCGGAAAAATAAGAATGGACTGGGGTGCATCTGGCAGGCATTTTCAGATCATGAACAGCAAGTTGTCATTATCCCTCAAGAGAAAGTGTATCACAGCTCCGTCTTAGCAGTACTAACGTACAGGGCAGAAAACTGGCGGCTTACTAAGGGCGTTCTACTTAAATTTAGGATGACGCAACGAGCTATGGAAAGAAGAATGATGGGTGTAACATTAAGAGATAAGAAAAGAGCGGATTGGGTGAGGGAACGAACGCGAGTTAATGACATCCTAGTTGAAATCAAGAAAAAGAAATGGGCATATGGGCAGGACATGTAATGAGGAGGGAAGATAACGGATGGTCATTAAGGGTTACGAACTGGATTCCAAGGGAAGTGAAGCGTTGCAGGGGACGGCAGAAAGTGAGGGGGGCGGATGAGATCAAGAAGTTTGCATGGACAACGAGGCCATAATTACTACACGACCGGGGTAGTTGGAGAAGTATGGGAGAGGCCTTTGCCCTGCAGTGGGCGTAACCAGGCTGATGATGATGATGATGATGATGATGATGATGATGACGACGACACCGTTTCAAAAGGAAAATAGTTTCGAAAGGAATGTAGGTTAGCCACTGCCGACCGCTATGGCACTGGCTACTCGGAGCTTCTTGGGAAAAAGGATTTCTTTTTTTGGGCAGAATAAAAACTGTCGTGTGGCGATATAACGTTGTCGAGCCCTTTTTGGCTCGTATACAACACCGCTCTGCGAAGTTTTGTTCGCTCAGGAAGTACATCGCTAAGCGTGAGTAGCTGGGCTAGTTGGTTGTGAATAGGGCGCGAAATTTGCAACATTGTTCATGAGCGAGCTTTTGCCTTCATTTCGGTTTCTGCCGCCTTTGATGGTTTTTGCCTGGTTCGAGGAAATATGTTTGATCTGTCGTGTGCAGCAGCAGCTTCACCCTGCCTACATAGAGGTCTGGTTTGCTTGAATAAATTTCATTTAATGTCCATCGCTTTTGGTTCCTCTCTCCTTGTCCTTGTCTTTCTTTTTTGTGCACAGAAACGGTGTTTTACAATGATGTTCGCTGGGGATCCGTTCTAGCGCCATTTTTAATTTTCCGTTCCACCCCGCGGCGATTTTCTACGAGCCACCGCAAGCTAAGCAAGGAAGAACGCGGCAATCGCAGACGATAGGCACCACCCTCCTCATCACTCTCACTGCTACTCTCCTCTACTACATCATGCTAAATCGCTCTCACTCTCATCGCTCTCACCGATACCGTCTCCACTTGAGCGTGTTCCTCGCTTCTTGTCAGCCAGTTAGATGAGAAGATGCTGTCGAGGTTCTTTAGAAGCAAACAAAAGCGATCCCTTACAAACCAGGAGAGCGTTTGATTGGGTGGTTGAAACAACAACGCCAGTCACCGCTCGATCCTTGCATCGGCGGTTACGTAAATATAACGCCAGGAGACTGGAATAGTTATAGGGCCCCAATTCGCTTAAGAATAGAGAGCTGCCTGGAAGCGAGCTTGTCTTCTTGTAGGACAGCCAACCAGGACATCTAGGACAGGGCATCACCGCAACGCCACGTTCCCCTCATCTCGCTCTCAGAAGCGTGCGTTATCCGCGCGTTCGCTGTCCGCGAAGCTCTCGCCTGCCTTCTAACTTTACTTCGGTAATCCCTGCAAAGAAAAGTAATTTATAAAAAACAATAAATTCGAAAGGAAAAATGTTGGCGGTAATAAGTTTTCATCCTACAGCGCCATGTTCTAACACATTCAGGTACTTTCATGTTTCCAGCAGACAAAAAAAAAATCAATATTGCGGCAACGGTATTGGCACAGACGCAGAAAGGAAACACTAAATCCGAGGACACCTCTCGGTATGAGTTGTGAATGCGGCAGCATTAATTTCCAATCGACCGCAGCTAAGTTATGAACTCTTCGCGCGCAAGCGAGCGCGTTGAGACACTTGGCCAACGACTGAAAGATAGCACAAGGCTTGTGTACTTCTATCCGTGACGTCGTGTTAGCTTGCCCGACTGCCTTGTACCGTATTTACTCAACTTTACCGCGAGTTTCTTTTCATGATTTTCGTTGCTTGAACTCGACCCTCGCGTAACATTCGATCAACGGCAAAGTTTACGATCTTAGAACAAGTGTTCTCGATTCCGAAGATTTGAACCTTACGTTCGGTGCCGAGTCACACGAATTTTCATGAAAGTCTTCCAATGTGATCACCCGAGCATACCACCCCAAAAAAGCTCCTTCTCAGAAGACGATGACAAGTGAAGATAACTTGTTTCCGAATTGATTCCTTCAATAAAGACACCATTTCTCTTTCGGTTCATCTCGCATTACATTCGCAGTTTCATTTTTTTTTCTATTTCGCGAACTGAAAATTAGGCCCTCGCATTACCATCGTGGGCAAGTTACATTCGAGCAAATACCTAATGCGGACACTCCCGAGCAAGCCGTGGTGATCTTGTCGTCACTGCTTTCGTCACGCGGGGCTTGGCAACGAAAATTTTAGTCCAAGTACCATGACGTCATAAAGCAGTGTGCACAGGCCTTCTTGTAGGAGGCGCTTCTTTTGACCAGTGGGTAATAGACTCGGCTTCTGAACATGGGGCCGTAGGATCAAAACTTATTACCGCCAAGATTTTTCCTTTCGAATTTATTGTTTTTATGCATTACTTTTCTTTGCAGGCATTGCCGAGGTGAAGTTAGAAGGCAGGCGAGAGATTCGCAGACAGGGAACGCGCGTATAACAGAAGCTTCTGAGAGCGAGATGAGGGTAACGTGGCGTTGCGCTGATGCCCTGTCACGTCACGCATCACGTGGTGCGCCAGGGTGGCGGGCAGCCCGCCCGGCTTGGTCGAGGCGCGCGTGGCGTCGCAGCCAGGGGGAGTTCAGGCGCCTTTCGCAGCTACAGATGCCGGCTATTTAGCTCAATGGGCGATTTGATGTTTTGCATTTAAAAAAATATGGCACAAGTGGGCGCTTGCAACCTACATGTGTCCGCTGACTTGTACTTCGTGTAGCTACGCACCAATGGTGTGGCAGACTGATTTTGAGCGAGCTGTGATGCCTAACGTAATTTCACAGCACTTCGCGATGTAGACAACACAGAATATTAGAGTAAACGGCATTTAGAAAAAGAATATGTGACAATGCTCCCCGTTTACCATAGAGAGCGCGTTTACTTTATGAAAATAAATTTATTGTGGCTAATGTGGATACTCTTTATAAATGCCAGCACGTTAGTGAACATGTGTACACTAATACCAGGTGGTGCAGGCAAAAAACGTCAGGTGTAAGTCTTCTACCACGAATGCTATAAGTATTATTTGAGTGCACACTTTCGTATTGTCCTAATAAATGACGATACATTTTGACAATTTGTAGTTTAAAATGAAAATTTCTTGAATTTTTCTACTTGATAGAAGAAGGCATCTCTATTGCGATAAAAAAGTGTCGTAGTGTGGGGTTACCACAATATGTCTGTGGATAAGAATTTCGGTAATCGCAGTTGTAGGCGAACAAGGTAAAAGCACGGGCCGTATAACGTAAAGCTATTCCAATATGTTTTTATTCTAATGTCCGGACGTCAAATTTGCGTAACCGCTGACGCAAGCATCGGGCAGTCACCCACAGGGTTTTCTGAGCAAACCAATCAAATGCTCCCCTCGTTCATAGGAGGTCACTTTTGTTTGCTTGAGAAAACGAATAACATTGCCTACACTGAGCGGCTTGTCTTATCTAATTGGCTCACAAGAGGCGAGGAGCATGCTCAAGTGGAGAGGGACTCAATGGGGCCGAACCAGTGCACTGAATATAGATAGCCGGCCAAGAGGGTGGAGCCAGCGTCTACGATTGGTCCGCTTTCTCTTACTTAGCTTGCGGTGGCTCGTCGACAATCGCGGCGGCATGCAACGGAAGCTTAAGAATGACGCTAAAACGGATCGTCAGCAAAGAAGAGTTGCCAGAACGAGGTCGCAAACGTACCGAAAGTTCTCCAAAATGCTACACGGCCACGTAATAGTTTTATTACACGCGAATAAACCCATGCTCTCCGGCAGGTGCGAGTAGCCAGTGCCTCAGCGATCGGCGGCAGCCATCTTTTATTCCTTTTGGAATGGGGCAGCCTGCGGCTATCCAGAAAAAAAATTCAGTTTTGTTCGGCATATTAATTCATATTTAATGCCTACAGGTCACTTTGGCACCGTGAGTTTTTGCGGTTTTGTGATGTCGCGTGACAGGCAGGTGAAATGGGCGTAGCGCGAAAACATTTGGCCAATAGCCCAGGGCTAACGGCGAAAAGGCGTCGAATGAGAAATAACTATTTTTCTTTTGCGCGGTCAAATTATGCGTAATCACTGTGTGCACGTCATATCTGATGGGGAGCTATCGCGGTTTTCGTGACGTCGCGTGACAGACAGCTGAAGAGGGGGGGTCCCAAAAGTTTTTGACCAATTGCGGAGTGCTCATTGCAGAATTGGAATATAAAAGTTTGGAATAGTTTTACGTTATAGCGCTCCACGTTAGACAAGCTTGATGGAGATTTGCGTAGAACGTAGCGAAACCTTGGGATCGAAGTTTGGAATCTATATGGTGGCTTGGTCGCGGTATTAAATGTCTTGAAACATTTCTCAACGATCTTGCTTGTATTAGGCGTTACTTATCGGAACACTGCTTCGATGTTCTGGATCTGTATTAGGTATATGACCTTTGAGATGCCTGATGATTTTAAAGCCACGGTGCATTTTACGAACAGGTCGTTCGTACGAAAAAAGCCGACTTGGTTCTATGGATTCGACGCAGTCTAGCAGCTAACTCCACAAGTGCCGCAGCTTGCGTGATTGGGTGGATCTGGGACAGGATAACAAGACAGAGCGCGCCAGAAGGGATGGTGACACCACGGCCTCCATTGGTCGTTCACCACAATATCCGGCTCATTTCCTTCTCATTCTTTGCTTGACATCATAGCAGAAGAACCGGTAGTTGGCTGAGTTGGCATCAACCGTGGGTGGCGCAATTATCACATGGACGACAGAGACTGGCGGTCGTGTCAACCATTACTTCCTTCTTGTCCCTGTGTCCCGGGCGCGTAACCCACAGCGCGACTAGAAACCACACTTGAATTATACCGCGTCCTTTCGTCAGTCTAAGCAGAGGGTTCGAAATGGCGCTGAACGACGTGTTCGAGCGCGCATCAGGAAACCAACATGCCGCTTCTTGCGGGACCCGAATGCAGCGAAGCGTGCGAAGGCCGATTCCGGACGGTTCTCGTTTTTTTTCCTCGTTGCTCCACATTTCCTAGCTGCCGCCGCCGCGGCCATATCGCGTGCAATGCTTTTACTTGCAGCGCCGACGTAGTCCGCTAAGACGTGGTAGCTCGCGGCAAAAATATATCAGCGGGTCTCGTAGGCTAAAAACCAGCGTTTCGACGCAATCCGAAAGCGAAGCATAGATCGGTGTCTGTCTCGATTCCCGGAGAAGGCTTTCGTGTCTACTGATCACATTACGACGCAGACGATGCTACAGGCATTCGGGGCCAGCAATAGCTTCGTCAGAACATCTGTGTCGTAAGTATTTGTCACCTTGAGTCAATCTCGCACAAATGTCATTAACGTGAGCGACATTTCCTTGCGCAGGAACCGCGCTTCTGAGTAAAGCGTCATCTCACGTGCTCCAGAAACCTATTCTTTCCACAACCGCAGCCCCTTGCCGAAGGAGATGTATAGTGCTCATTATCGGCCGCTTTATCGCACCTCAAATGTTGGAGGGTAAGACATTCTTTCTATCCGCAGAAGGGCGGCTGCCGCACGGGGCAGCACGTCTACAACCATTTCCTTTTTACGGAGTCGAGGATTCATCAGGGCTCTCACTGTCGGTTGTGTTGAAGGTGCAGCAATTGGCAAGCGCTTCAGCTCATTTCTTGCCAGCGAAACTGAAGTAAGGAGACCATTGGACCGCTATCCCATTTTCGGCAATTTTTAAAGGAGCACTGAGAGAAAATTTTCCATCTTCTCTTTTCTGTTGTAGTAACTAGACGATGACTGGGGCAGAAAACCTCGTTTTGCCAGCTAGCGCTAGGGTTATTTAGGGGCGCCATTTACAGCGACTAGCCCAAGTTTCGACGTGAGAGAAACAGGCGGAGGGGGGAGGGGGACAGTGCGTTTACAAACACAGCTGGCCTCGTGATCGTGCGAAACTATGATGCGGAGGCCGTGGTGCGAGATCAGTTGTTGCCGTTTTTCTCCATCTACGCACACATGTGCCGCGCGATGCCTTTGCCGTTGTTCTTCTTTCATCAACCAGTGGCGACAATCTTCTGCAAATGGCAATTGCCAACACACCAGACGGAGATGATCACTTTTAGGTGTAGGCATGTTCAAAGCAACCGCTTTTCTCACCAGATATCTTGTAGACGATCTGTGTATGTTCACAAAAATCGATCTCACAAGTTATCTCGACTTGTAAATTTAGTGTCAGTGCTCCTTTAAGAAATTGTTAGGAAGCAAACCGTGAAGTAATTGATGAATTGCGGACTCCGATTCCTAGAGTATGATTGTGTTCGGTGTGGGACCATTTTTTCACTCGGTTAAACATAGAATCCTCAGCAAACTCATTGGCACATAACACGCCTCCGGTCGCTCTGGTCCTATTCAGCCCTGCCCAAGATGCAGAGAACTTGTACACCAGCTTCGAAAAATTAGTAGCTGTACAGAAATGAGGCTACAGCGTGACACGGACATAGCGCTATGTCCCAGGTCTTTATTTCCAGGGACGCGTGCATTGTGATACACTGTGCACAGCAAGAAGGTAAGACGTGACGTCAGAAATAGCGCGACGTGTGTGCGAATCTAATCCAACGGGGCAGCAAGTGGTCGTGCCCCGTACTGGTGTACCACGCACAACGAACCACATGTGATGCTACCAGAAGGCTTCCTTTTCGAGGGAAATAGTCATTCTGACGGCACATGTCGAAGGGCACCCCGTAAATTGGTAGCATCCACAGATGAAAATATGAGTGCGAGATAGCAGAGGCTGTACGGGCACAGATGATGGTGTCAGCCTGCTAGCTTTACACGAACGACGCGCCATGAAGAACCCATGCGTGCGTGCCAGACATTTGTTCGCCTTCCTGAACGTTCGTGGACTTCGAACAAAGGTCTCGTATAGCCGCTGCTAGACCCGAAGTAGCACAGAGGTGCCGGCCGTCAGGAGCAAAAAAAAGATGCACCTCAAGTCGAATATGGCGGTGCCATCCGAAGGAGCAACAAAAGGCATGTTCGGGTTAATTGTGATGGAGGCTGTGCATCAAAACTGCTGACAGCACGTTCACGCTCGTTAACATTTGTTTCTGTTGATATCATTAAACGCTAAAGAAGGATATAGAAATAAATGAGAGGCAAAGGAAGTAAGGCAAATTACAGTTCCACTTCCCGATTCAAGATCTGGTAACGTTCGCGTCGTTGTTGTTGAGCAGTGCTGTTCACCTTTCTGGCGCCAAATTGACAGGTCTCATCAGTGAATGTCATAAAATAGGTAGGGCTTAAAACACGTGCTTTTGCCACTCGGCAACGAAAGCAAAAAATATTCAGGCTCTTGCTTTCACGGCGAGGGTTACAGCTGTGTTAGCGCTAAGTGTTTAGCATTGTTTTGTTTTTAAATAACTCCTGTATATGCAAAACAAGCAGAGTGGAAGGCAGGAACGCACAGAGCGCTGCATAACAGCGTATAACATAGCCCTAAATGCTGCATAACGGCATTTAGGGCTATGAAACGCTTTACTGCTATTATCTTTCTTTTTTCCTCTTCTTTCCCAGCGCATACGCATTCAACTCTTTTGTATACAATTTGGCGAATATTTTTCCAAGCAGCGCAAAGAAAGCAACGACCTTTCCGAATGTTAAGTGCTACTTTACAGGCTTATTCAATAAAATCATAACCAAATGTCGTCGTAGAGACTGATGCCCCGCAGAACCATGAGAAATGTGGTATTGGTATATGTAGCCCAATTCGCGATTGATCATTTTCCCTGCGGCTTCCGGACATTGCAACAATATTTCTTGCAGAAATTTTAGGAGTAGCACTGGCGCTTCTTAAATTAAGCTCAAAAATAGATTATCTAGTTATCGTTACTGATTCTTTGTCCTTGTATACTTGACTCACAGCACTTAATGAATCTCGGGCTCTACGATATAAATCCTTAGTCCGTCAGCACTTAACTAATATCCATTTAGTCTGGGTACCTGGGCATGAAACCTGGGTATGAAACAGCTGATTCATCGGCGAAAGTGTCGCTAGATGACCCGGCCATTCAAACTCTCCCTGCATCAGCCTTGATCGTAGCTGCAAGATTTCGAAAGCAAATCATGATTCGAGAATTCTCTGTACAATCTATAACAAATTCCTCGGAACTTAAACATTTATTCTACCCCTCGAAAAGCACTGTTTGCCGATCTCGAAAAATTGAAGTAACTATGAGTAGGGATCGCTGTCGCATACGTTTAAAATTTTATTTATACAGGATTGGTCTGGCGCCCTCACCGACTTTTCATGTGTTTAGGGAAGATGAGACCATAGAACATTTTTTGAATTTCTTGTGGACAATTTATTAGCTTAATAAAACGAACCCAAGAAACAACACTCTGCCTCCTTGGCCTAGATTTAACTGTTCGAAATGTGCTTTCTTTGGATGTCTCTACACATGGGCATAGCGACGGGAAGGTTAACGATGCCAACCAAGATTTTCTTTTAGGATCGATGACATTTAAACTATGAGTACAAAATTTCTAGCCTCTATTTCTTTCACCAAAATTGAATTTGAATTGTTTTTACTTTATGGTCATGGTAGAATATTGAGAACTACGAAATCATGCAGGCTCTACAATGTCTATCTTTCGATTGTAGCTTACCTATCATAACATTTCCACTTTATTCCAGCTGCCCGATTCTTCGCCAATCCCCCAGAGTATGCCAGTAGATCACAAGAATCTACATCCTTTCCAAGGCCAGTAGCTCTCGACCCGTAGGATGTGCGCCCTTTAAGCAGAGTCTGTAACTCTGGTCCTAGAAGTCAGACACAATGCACATACTTGCGCAATACGCCATTTCCTGCGTGCCCTACCGTGCTTCTAAATATGAATATTTGGGGAGAGTTGTGCCGGTTGTAATGCACAAGGACCACTCCACGTAGCCGAACTAGACGGAGACTGATGTGCGCTGGACTCGCAGTTTCATTGCAGCTCCAACGTCAGACACCGCGTACGGCGCCGAGCACGACAGCTGCCGTCGACGACGAGCTGGATGACTTGCGACAAGCAATTGCCTTCCGAGAAATAAGTGGGGTTAAGTTATTGGTTGTGTATCGCCAGGAAAATGTAGTGTGAAGACAAATGAATGCACCTGCCGCTTATAAGAGCGTAAACGCACAAGCATGTCTCTTCATCGCCAATCGGATGACGCGCTCTCACCAGGGAGCCCTCTGTTGTAAGGCGAATTATTCTCTCGCAAGATCCGCAACATGTTTTCCAACAGCCGACGGAAGGTTCTGAAACTGCTACACAGCTGTGCCCCAACTGCACATTACCCGAGTGTCGGAGAAACCCTGCCGCACGACGAAGGTCACCACTGTGGTAGTCGCAGTCCTCACGGTCGTCAGTTCTAAGGTACGAGTGTCGGTGCCCTAGAAGATCAGGATGCATGCTCCTTCGCTGCCATGTCGCACGCGTTCGCAGCAGTCGAGGTGAACCCCTTAGACTGGCTGACGTGATTCTGTCGCGTTACAACGAAGCGAATGACGCAGCCTATGTGAGACGCTTTTGACGCTTGCAAGATAAACAATTCAACAACTTCTCTCGTAGCTCACAATACATTGACTCCGTCGCGGAAATTTTGCCACCTTCGGGCTGCGGTAGTTTTTGCCGCAACGGTCTTCGGTGAATGGTCTTTCTATTAAGGCGGAAGCCCATATGTCATCTGCCATTACCAGAAACTGTCACAGCTTTCCAGCCTCCTGATTGGTCACGTCACTGTCGCTAGGCGCAGGTGTGCGCCTCCTGATTGGCTCGTGTGCGTGACGTCACTGCCGTCGAGTGTGGGTGTCCGGGTGGTTCGGTGCCGCGCGGTATTACTCTTCATATGGGCACGCGTGGCGGCCGTGTGTTTGACCGTGCGCCCTGACGTCACTGTTGTCAGGCGCTTGAGGTGGCCTCCCGATTGGGTGCTGTGGCCTGACGTCACTGTCGCGAGGCGCGCGTGGCGACCGTCTGCTTGGGTGTGTTGTGGCGACGGCAGTGGCGCCAGTTTATTTTGTGGTATCATGTGGGAAGGATGCCTCGTCTCGCCAAACCAGTGTCTCCCCACAGGCGACGTGCGGCAGCCGCTGAACGCAAGCGGCGCTCAAGAGAGGCTGAGCGTATACGTCGCATGCATCAGGGCGGCGAGGTGCGTCCGACACCACAGAGTCCAGGTACGCAACGGGCCAACGCAAGCGAGGGAATGCCTTTGAAGCGACTCACTGCATCTCCGGGTACCAAGGCAAATGAAGGTCGGAAGCGCCGTGACCGTCATCTTGCCGCGGCAAGCCGAGCAAGCACAAGTCAATCGAGCGAAGTGGATGACGAGGACGGCCAACTACACCCCAACACCACCATGGAAGACGCGTCTCCTCCTGATCCACAAACGGTGCTGCAACAGTTGGGCGCTGAAAAGTGGTCACCCTGGATGTGGACTCACTAAAGCACAAGGAGTTCACCGGTCGTGAGTTGCAAGCCGACATCCTTTCAGATGACAGCTTTGAAATTATGGACTCAGAAGACATCGAAACGATAGACATAGGCGTAAACGACGTTGCCGGCATTTAATAGACAAACATTCATAACATGTATGAGTTGTGTGCCTCCGTGGTGTTTCCGACGCAACAAATCGCGATTGGCAATGGTGTCAGGCTTCCGTCGTTGCACACTTTAGTCTCGACAAAGTGTCTTTCGTTTTTTTACAGCTATAAAAGACGTCACTCGGAACCACCGACTATACAATATGATTTTCTCGAATAATGCTAACAATTGCAACTACCATCTACATCCGTCTTCTATCACCATTCTTGTTGAAAGCGCCCTGTTGCGGTTTTCCTGGATTTCTCGAGCTTTGCATTTCTGTACGTCTTTAGCAAGCATATTTCTGCTGGCAAAGCGCTATGCACCCCGTCGATTGGACGTCAACTTCGAATTGCTCTTTTCTACTGCATGTCTATTTACATCATCAATGTCATGAATCGCCGAGGCAGAATATATACCCCCAGAGTTTGCGATATGAATCATCGATCCAAGTGCCACGTGATGTGTTTGTGGAACACATGCATGTTTGACTGTTGTGTTCTCCTCCCTTTGTCATTTTCTTTACTCAATATGCCCCCTCACTATTAATCTCTCTCCTGTTCGTCACTCACTATTCTTTTTCTATGCACCTTTATCTTCTAGAGCCGGTAGGCATTGTGCTGTTGCGAGCTAGCTCTCTTTATACTCTCTTTGTTTGCTTCGATACGTGAAACCATATAATAGTAATACAATGCACACGGATAGCAAGTGGGCCTAAGGCTGCGCACTATATTAAATTCAATAGCGATGTCACGCATTCGTCTTTCGCGTCACGGAAAAATTCGCAACGGTTCCGCTCACACACATGCAATGCACATCAATAGAAGGAATGTGCAAATCCTTGGTGCGGTGGGAATAAGTTAATTCGAATCTTTCGTTGGTTTTTGCTTAAGGACACTTTGCAAGTAAGACCACATAACCGAGTAGGACACATTTTCACTGGAAAGTGTCTTAGTCAACATAACATTGAGAGATTACTAGTGATATGTTTACCAAAATATTTTTAAAATGCAACAGATGTTTTTAGAGTGTTATTCAGGGTATAGTCGAAAGAAACTTGCAATCTTCTTTTTGTTTTGTGAAATAGGGTTCAATAACCAGAAATCACTTTGCTTTTAAAGAGGCATCTTTTACCGAATATGCATTGCTCATACAAAAAGACTTATTCCTAATAATATAAAAAAACTAATTAATTACTCTAGGAATATTTATAGATTTCTCCGAAACCTACGACAGAGTCAACCATAAAAAACGTAATTTAAAGCTTCCAGCTTATGGTGTGCGAGACATTTCCTTAGATTTATCACCTAGTCAAGGGTGCGATTGTGTTAAATATGGGGTTATTGGCGACAATGACTCGTCCTGTAATAGTATTAAACACTGCTTTCCTTAAGGTGGCCTGCTTGGTCCTTTGCTATTCATTAGTTATATGAATCGTTCAATCGAAATAGACAGTGACATTCATTATATATATGCAGACGACACGAGTCTATTTCTAACAGGCACTAATGCGAATGATTTGGCGAAACAAGCGAACAACATCTTTTGCACACTTGGTCTATTAAAAAATGTTTCTTTATAAACTCCAACAAAACTTAAGCCACATTTTTCAGAGCTAAAAATGACGCTCTTTCTGTCAGTGCCACTCATACCTTAGGTGTAAATGCCATAGAAATAGCAAACACAACGCAGAGGATGCATTTCAATGAAATTATGTTATGGGATGCTCACAGTAAGCATCTGCAAGGTAAACTTGTCCGTGTAGTTGGAGTCATCAGAATATTTCAGCATTTATTACCAGCAAAAGCAAAGATTGCGTTCTACCAGGCATTATTTAAATCGCAATTCAAATACTGCATTTTGGTGTGGGGCCGTACAAAACAAACAAACATCATGAAGCTTTCAGTTATGTAGAAGAATGCGCTTTGAGCAATTGCTGATGTGCCTTACAGAACACGTTCTGAGCCATTGTTTACAGCCTGTCGCATCATGCGCTTATCCAACATGTGGCATTGCTCTATTTTACAGCTACACAAATCAGAGGTTCAACACGGCATTTTATTTGTAGGCGAAGCTGCTAACCTCCACACCAACATTCACTACTGCCCTACACGACACCATAGATAGTGGTCTGTGTCTCACCCACGTATGAACTACGATTTTAAAAACTAAAATGTACTTCGCCCTTTTACTAAACAGGTGTGACTTATTTTACACCTCGATCCACGAAATTTTTTATAATTCCCTTCGATACATCTTTCGTTAATATTTTTGTGCGTTTCCCTGCCATTATTTTTCTCGTATTTGTTATAATTGCCTAGAATCATTTGTTATTGCATTTCTTGTATGGTTCATATTGTGCTGCTCTGCGAATTCCTTGTTTTGGAGTCTTGCCTGTAAACACCCTGTGCTGTCTGTTTTTTTTTTGCGCACCACTGCGCCGATGGCGGAAGGGAGCACCGTCAAGCTGCAATGTAGAGGACCCGCCGTGGTTGCTCAGTGGCTATGGTGTTGGGCTGCTGAGCACGAGGTCGCGGGATCGAATCCCGGCCACGGCGGCCGTATTTCGATGGGGGCGAAATGGGAAAACACCCGTGTACTTAGATTTAGGTGCACGTTAAAGAACCCCAGGTAGTCCAAATTTCCTGAGTCCCCCACTGCAGCGTGCCTCATAATCAGAAGGTAGTTTTGGCACGTAAAACCCCAAAACTTAATTTTAATGTAGAGACTTTTTTTTTCTTCTCGGCAATGTACCCGTGTATGCATATCGCGAATAAAGGCTCAGAAACCGGGCAAGAGGAAGTCCGTGAGACACGCGTGCTTTTACATTTAATAATATAAAGGCTCACAAAAAAATCGAAGCACAAAGAAGATATGAGGGTGTGGCCGGATGGCAGGGTAGCATGTCCAGAGACGTGAGTGATGCCACAGTTAACTACGCCCTCATAAGCGAATAGTTTTATTGAAGAAACAACGAACATGGGGAAATTATTAATAAAAATTTGAAAAGGTAGTGGAGCCAGAAGAGATCACTGAAGTACCCCACCATGTACAAAAGCGATGGAAGAGTCATATGCGTTAGCAGACACATATTGGAAGCGATTAAAAATTTCCCAGCTCTTGTATTTGTCCATAAGTGAAAGGGTACTTCAACATTCCGATGTGAATTTTATTTCATACCCTGGCGTAGCTTCTATTCTCATCATCAGCCTATTTTATGTCCACTGTAGGACGAACGCCTCTCCCTGCGATCTCCAATTAGCCCTATCTTGTGCCAACCGATTCCCACAAGCGCTCGCCCATTTCCTAATTTAATCGCTCCACCTAGCCCTCTGCCGTACTCGAACGTGTTTTCATTCTTTTGGTAACCATTATGTAACCCTAATCGTCCAACGGTTGTCTGACCTGCGCATTACATAACCGAACCAGCCCCATTTTTTTCTCTTAATGTCTATTACAATATAGGCTATACCAGTTTGTTCTCTGACACAAACCGCTCTCTTTCTGTCTCTTAACGTTATGCCTAGCATTCTTCGTGCCATCGCTCTTTGCGTCGTCCTTAACTCGTTCTCAACCTTTTTTGTCAGTCTCTAAGTCTCTGCTTCATATGTCAGCACTCATAAAATGCACTGATTGTACACCGTCCTTCTCAATGATAATGGCAAGCTTCATCTCAGGAGCTGACAATGTCTGCCGTATGCGATGAAATCCATTTTTATTTTTCTATGAATTTACTTTTCATGATCGGGGTTTCCTGGGATTAATTGACCTAGGTAAACCTACTGCTTCACTGACTCTAGATGCTCACTGACGATCCTGAATTCTCGTTCTCTTGGCCGGCTATTCATCATTATCTTTGTCTTTAGCATCTTAATCTTCAACCCCACTCTTACGCTCTGTGTGTTAAGGTCCTCTATCATTTGTTGCAACTAGTCTGCAGTGTTGCTGTAGAATATGATAGCCAAATCTAAGGTTGCTGAGATATTCGCCGTCGATCCTTACTCCGAACCCTTCTTAGTTTAATAATTTGAATGCGTCTTCCAAGCATGCAGTGCAAAGCATTGGAGAGATTGTGTGACCTTGTCTGACCCCTTTCTTTATAGCTATCTTCCTACTTTTTTGTGTAGAATTAAGGTGGCTGTGGAATCTCCGTAGATATTTTCCGAGGTATATATATAAGCGGTCTGTACTCCTTGATTACCTAATGCCTCTATGACTGCTGCTATCTCTACTGAATCAAATGCCTTACCTGATTAATGGCACGGATAGTGCCATTGTAGAGTATCCCTTTCTGAAGCCAACCTGTTCCCTTCGTTGACTAAACTCCAGTATTGCCCGTATTATGTTCTAGATTATTTTCTTGAATATTTTATATATTACTGGGAGTAAGCCAATGGGCCTATAGTTTTTCAATTCTTTAACGGGTCGCTTTTGTGGATTAGTATTATAATATTTGCACTCTTCCAATTTTCTGGGACCCTTGAAGTCGATGGACACTTCGTATAGAGAGCTGCCAGTTTTCCAAGCATTACGTCTCCTCCATCTTTGATTAAATCTACGGTTATATTCCATTTTTTCCGGCTGATTTTCCCCGCTTCATGTCCTGCAATGCCCTTCTTACCTCATCACTACTTATAGGACGAGTCTCTGCAACGTGTTCATTACTGCTTCGAATGGAGGTATCGTGGCTCCTCTGGGTACTGTATAGGTCAGTATACAATTCTTCCGGTGCTTTTACTATACGTTCGAGATTGCTGATGATATTACCCTGCTTATCTTTCAGTGCATACATCTTTGTCCTACGCCAAGTTTCTTTCTCACTAATTTCCGGCTGCATTCATTTTTTACTGTTCTTTTAACCTTTCTCATGTTATAGTTTCTAATATCACTTATTTTTGCCTTGTTGATCAGTTTTGACAGCTCCACGTATTCTATCTTAACTCTTGAGTTGAACACTTTCATTCCTTGTCGTTTCTTTATTAGGTCCTTTATTAGTTGGGAGAGCTTGCCTACTGGTTGTCTTGGTACCTTGCCTCTCGCTTCAAATGCTGCCTCTGAAACCAGTCTAGTTATGGTTTCATTCATTACCTCTATGTCATCTTGATCTCTCTCTTCTAAGGCTGCATATTTATTGGGAAGTACCAGCCTGTACTCGTCTGCTTTTACCCTTACAGCTTCTAGGTTGGCCTGTTTCTTTTCAGCCAATTTTGCTCTTTCTCTCTTCAAATTGAGTTGAATCCTAGACCTCACTAATCTATGATCACTGCACTGTACCTTACCTATCACTTCTACATCCTGCACTATGCTGGGATCGACAGAAAATATGATATCAATTTCATTTCTTGTTTCACCATTAGGATTTTTCCAGGTCCACTTTCGGCTGCTACGCTTCCTGAAAAAGGTATTCATTATTCGAAGCTTATTCTTTCTGCGAATTCTGTCAGCATCTCTCCTCTAGCATTCCTAGAATCAACGCCGTAGTTGCGAATTGCTTTTTCCCCATCCTGGTTTTTCCCCACTATTCTACTAAATTTAAAAACTAAATCATCATGTAGTCCTGACAACTTTCCTAACGTGTTTCTGAAACGATATGCTGAGTCCAATACAATGTTTCTTGTTATTGGTTAACGTATTTCATTACTTCATGGAAAATTGCCGGAGGACTGGAAGACAGCCAGAAATGTGCCTGTACACAAAAAAGGTGATCGGACTCTATTACAGCAGTACCGCCCTGTATCGCTTACATCACCATGCTGTAAACTGATCAGTTATAACCAATCAGATAAATGAATTTTTTAGACGAACACTCAGTCCTCATTAAATACCAACGCGGGCTTAGAAAAGTCTACTCAATTATTACACTGTTAGTTACTGTGATACAGTCACACACTCTATGCTTTTGTAAGAACGGTCAGATTGACGCCATATTCATACCCTACTACGCAAAGCTTTTGATAGAGTTCGACATGACAAACTACTATTCAAACTTCGTCACATATTGAACTTCAGGAAATAGCGAACTATTTAACCAATTGCTGCAAATTTGTAGTAGGTAATGTACGCCAGACAGGCTGTCTTCGGTCGGCTCTGGGGTTCTTCAAGGCAGTGTGCTAGGACCAATATTGTTTTTACTGTATACTAACGATCCTAAGGGGCAAATCTGGTTGTCTGCAGATGATTGTGTGCTTTTCCAGGAAATCACTTCCCATAACGATCAGAACCATCTTAAGTCCGCTGTTGATAACATTTCTTATTGGTGTGAAACATGGGGCATACAGCTGAATACTAATAAGGCCGTCGTTCTTCGCTTCTCTCGCCGAAAAATCTCCGCTCTCTTTTACCTACAGGGTAGGTTCGTCACCACAGCAGGAATCGTCTATTTGCGCCAAATAAGCTTGTGTAATTCAATGCCTGTATTTTGCGCAATACAACTGCTTAGGTGTTACACTTACTAATGCCTTATCCTCGAGTTTATATGTACCTAACATTTGCTCTTCTGCGTTACGTAAACTATATTTTAAGGCATATAAACTTAAATACTCACCTCCGAGTGTAAAATCACTTTCGGACAATACACTAATTTGACCGAAACGTGAATATGCATGCGTTGTTTCGGACCCGTTTACTAAACCCAATATTACCCGTCTCGAATAGGTACAGAGGAAAGGGGTAATGTTCATTTACTCAACATTTTCGCCGTATGACTTGCCCTCTGAATAATAAGTATTTTGCACAAACATAATTATTCAAGTTTTCATTTTTTCCTCACGCTGTAACCGATTGGAATGATTGTTTATTGCCTTTGAGAGTTCTAAATTAATTTGTTTTATATTTGCTTTGCTTATCTTTTTACCCACCCTGCTTGGATCTGTACAAAGTTTATAGCATTGAAAAAGTAAATAAAAATAAAATAAAGAAATAACATTCTATCCATTGCAATATATTAGTATTGAGATTAAGTTTACGCAACTTAAGGAAAAGCAATTCGGGAGACACAGAGTCAGAAGACGTCGGAAAATCCATGAATATACAATCTCTTGTCAGTCCTTTTTCTGTGGCATTAAAAAAGATGAGTAAAAACCGAAAGCAGAGTGTCACATGAAAAAAAAGAAATTCTAAAACCATGCTCGCAGCTAGTGAAGAACGAGTCTGATTCCGGAAAACAATAAGATGCCAGTAAATGACATCTTCTACGAGCTTACAGGGTACCCTGGTTAATGATATGGGCCTTAAATAAACGAAAAGTCACTGAGACCTGATTTATGCAGTGGAACCGCCTTCCCTTCTTTCCATTTGGTCAAGGTGGATGATTCTGGCGAGTGAGCAAAAACGTACGACACTATTAAAGAAGAATGCGTCACCATGTTTTTAGGAAACTTGGAATTGATATGATGAATTCCTGCATATGAAGATGTTTTTTATCCTTGTAATGAAACTAGCAATAACAACAGCATGAAAATAAACAGGGTTCATAGGATTGTAATAGGCAAATGAGATGTCAGGATAAGCATGGGTTGGTGTAGCAGGAGATCATGACAAGAGTACATTGTTTAACCTTTCGCCACATTCATCGGGGAATAGAGAAACACCGTTATCATCACTCAATTCGATCAAAGATGACTTCTCAGTGACAACACTCGAGAATTTCCGTGGGTTATCAGGAAGGACTGAAGCCAGAGTAACATGATAAAATTTGCTCTTCGAATGTGCGATAGCTTGCTTGCATTCGTAGTCAGCAGTGACATAGGAGTGCCAACGCTCTGCATTATTGGCAGTCTTGGGACAGCGGAAAAGTGCCTTCTTTCTATTTAGCGGGCGTTTAAAGCGCGCATTGAACCACGATGCCCGAGCGTTAGCGGGGATAGGTCTCATCGGAAGGAATCGGTGAATGAGTGAAAGTACTTCCTGCTTAAATAGGCACCGATTATCTTTAACGATTCTCTCGTGAAAGTTAGAAAAATAGTGATTGATGAACAATTCTAACGCTTCTAACGCTCGGTAATCGAATCAAAGTCAGCATCGTTACAACCGCGAATCTGTTTGGGCGATTTAACAGAGGGAACAGATGCATCTATGGCAAACTGCATTATACATTCATCATTTAGACCTGGCAAGTAAGCTATCAACTATCCGCCATTTTGACTGTATGGCCGCACTATGTAAATCGTTTGTGAATATTTCTCCGTTTATGTCTCTATCCGTTTCAACTAAAATCTTTACTTCTATTTATATTTTTTTAAAGTCGCATTTCGGGGTATCCAGCCTATTATTACACGCATATGGCTGATTGCAAGGAACCGAATACAGTTTTCGCAATAGAATCCGGTGGCGTGCCATGAGCACTATTTAGCATGGTGTGTCCCGGACCATTAAATCAATTTCGCTCGCTTTTTTGGTGTTTTAATCATACTGTCTGTTTGCGCCAGATATGCTTGTGTAATTCAGTGCCTGGACTTTGCGCAAGCGTCATGCCACAGGACAGGCGCATCGCGCATTTCGACTCCGTCTTCAGCATGCTACTGGGCAACAGTGCCGCCGCGATCTGTTCGGTGTGGACGTGACGCCGTCGTTCACCTCCAGCTCACTGCAGCGCGAGTGTGCGTGCTGTCGAGCCGAACAGCGAAAGCGCGAGAAAGCGCTCTCCTCGACGCGGCTATCGCGACTTGGAGGAGAAAGCTGCTAGTGCGGAACACGGCGCCGCATTCTGGGTCGTTGACGCCGCGGGCTTCGATATCGGGGAGGGTTGCCACGCGTGGCACGTGCGCGTCACTTCGGCTGCGGTCGGGCCGGCCTTCATCGCGCTCCGCTCGTTGTGCGTCGAACGAAAGGCAAGCGCTGACGTTATCTGGTCGGTCACGCGACCGAGCGAGAGGGTCTGCAGCCTCGAAGACGCTGGCTTAGCTATGAGGCTTCCTTTTTGCAACCACTGTTAGATTAACGATGTTCGCACGCCAGTGCCCAAAATTTCTAAGTTGAGTCAAATCTTTTATGTGACCTAAAGTTGGAGAATCAGCTATCGTAAATATTCAAGCATGACTTACGATATAATCCAAACTGCGGTAATGGGACGCTTGCGAGTAAAAACGCGTCTCGGCCAAGCGGGCTCTGTTGTGGGGGCTGCTTGAATGACGTGATCTGACAAGTAAGCTTTTTTGAAATTTATTCTAAGTTTTTTTTTTGCTAGCTTCGGTGACAAGGACGGAGCAGCCACACAAACGCCACCGCATTGAGGGCGGAGGGTGGCCCCTACTTTGCCGGCAAAAAGGGACAGCTTTTACAGCGAACATGGCTCACGCAGGTGTATACCATAAGCGGCAGAATGTAATCCTCCCGACAGCAATTTCCTGACTGAACGCGCACACGAGAGCACAGCGTAACCTACGGCACCAGCATTCGCCTAGCCTTTCGTGTTTGTATGTTAGCCCGGGTAGTCCTACAATAAAGAGGACACGTTAGGGGTAAAGATGTCATGCATTCATATACACTCTAAAAACAAAGAGAGTTTCGGGGACTCACTTCGAGTATCTGCTTGTCCCATATTTCCCTCCCTTTTCAAGTAAATCGACCCTCTTTGACATAGAGTAGACTAACTTTCCCCGACAGAGTTCTCTTATCATACCGCAAGGGATAGTACTCTTCCGCAGACTGCTAGAACACTGCCAGACAGAATGCTTCTACTCCTCCAAACCAAGTTTTTCTCCCCCCCCCTCCAAACAGAATGCTTGTACTCCTAACAGAGAGATTGTACTCCAGAACACAGTGCTGGTACTCTTCCCAATATTGTGAAAGTGCTCACGATGTAGAGCTATGGTCACGTTAGAAGGTATTCGCAATACTTACATGTGGGGAATATTGGACTCCCTAATAAGCAGCTCCTGCACTTACGCTTGGTGAATTGGACATAATTTATAGTCGCCGAGTTGCTCAAATGAAACAGTTTTTTAAAAGGCCAAATCTTTATTGCTCAGTCACATTAACGCAAACTGAACAATAATTTGCGAAACAGTGACACACACGTGAAATCAGATCACAATGATGCCTATCAACTTTGCAACACATTTTGTAATAAAACAAGTATATTCTCTATAGTTTCAACAGCACAACAGTGTAGACATGTAATTTATTTTCGCTTGGCTCTATCTTTTTAACAATGAAGTATACAATGAAAAAGGTATACAGAGAACAAACGTGCGCAAACTCACAAGGACACTACGATCGAAGAGAAATATGCGCCACATTACTGGCCAGCAAAGGCATTTCTAGCACAGAACACATGCACTTACATTGCAAAGGTTACCAGATGAGCTGCCATGAATGGCGCTGGTAACGTAGATAAATTGTGCAAGAAACGTTTTTGTGCCATATTCTAAGACAGCTGCTCATTTGACAATCTCATGTACAACGTATGGGTTTTCCTGATTAAGAGTACAATGAATTTAGAAATGTGTCGTATATTCTTATGTGAGGCCGCAGGTATATCTTTGGTTATATATACTTCACATAATATTCTTCATGTGTGGCTGCACATTCGTGTGTGACTGCAATGGGCTGCACCCCATTGTTTCTAAGCGTATGTTGTCGTGGTTCTGCAGCAATATCCCACCTGGTCTCAAAGCGATACAGAGAGAGGCGTATCATATTTCCCATTTGGTTGGCGTCCTCACGAAAGTACTTTCCTGGTGCCGTTGGGATTGATCGGTTACAGTTTCTCACAAATAAATAAAATAAAATTTAGAATGTTAACTAGTGTGTAGCAAATGAATGTAAACCTTCAACGAGCATTGACATTAAAATCTTGCGTATCAAATTTCGTGTCATATCTGGCAGCTATTAATTACGCATTACGGTATGAACGCTATATTTCAAAGGAGCAGTTTGCATAATTTCATGACGATAATGATGACTACTTGAAAATAAATACAACTAAAGTATAGCATGCTTTCACATGTGAACCTAAAATCAGATGTGATGAATATGATGCATCAAAGCCAACATAAGCAATAGCACAGGCAGGGCAGTGCACAAGAAAGAAAAGGAAGCAAACCGTAAATTGGGAGAGGCACCATCCCGTTTACATACCACTTCCATGCCCGTGAATCTTGCATGAGTCTTTGCATATACTTGCACAAAGAGCCAACTTCCTGAAACGAAAGCTTTTTTTCCTACTGAAATTGCTAATGTAGGCTAAAGTAAGAAAAACTATCGCGCTAAACTGAATATTCATCTCAAAACGTGTATATATGTGTTTGGGAAGACTAATACAATGACTCACTGTGTATGCTATCTTAAGTCGAGAAATTTACTGTGTGCTAAAATGCTTTAATTTTACTTTGCCTTGTAAAAGTTACGTCTGCAGAAGCAATAAAACAAAGGGGCTTTTGCTTGATTAACACTATATGGTCACAACCACCACCTGATAAACAAGCGTTCCATGCAGATGCTCTCAGTTCTTTGCAATGAACACATCCCTGCCTCCACTAGCATACTTGATTGGCAAGTAGATTGAGTCACCCTAATGAAAATATTAAATACATGCCAGAACCTATTATATGACTGTTTCACCGTAGGAGAAACCACAATTTTACATTTAAAAAATACTTTTCAATTGCAAGTGACTCGCTGGCTTCTAATTAATACTTGGCGCACATAGTTAGGTGTTCCTTACTACCACTTCGGATGCCGCGAGCGGTTCGGATGATTCGTGAGCATGGATAATGACTTCTTAAACATGGGATACTTTGCTCCCAATGCTTCCCCTTTATGGAACCTAAAAGGAAGCCACACTTGTAAAACTAGGTGGAAACGTAGATAAAAGGGAAGGCATGAAAATATGTCTGCTTCATGTCAGCGTTGAAAATACACAATGCCAGTGGTTTCAATTTGCACCTTTGCATTTACGTGCGGTTAAATTATGTCAGCAGTTAACCAAGCATGAGATGTTGCTTTTTAGAGTGACAACAGGCACCGTGCTCACTGCAAGTGTGTAGTCTGTCATTAAGCAAATCTGCAATGATAGTGTACGACTATTTTTTGTCACATTAGTATGTCTGTTGAAACGCAAGATAAAAAGTGGTCACTTCTCACAAAACTAATCAGCTTTTCTTTAAAACATGTTTGTAACTTTTGATTTACACTTGCTCCTATGTGTTTGTATCCGGAGAGCATACTTAATCTTGACTTACCCATCAGAGACATTACATAACATACTATGCTAAGATCACGGCCTAGAGCACGTGAGAATTTTCATCTTGGTTTGACATACTCTATTTTAAACGTTTTGGTGACATTTAGTTAAATGATACACCCAATATACCCACATTCTAGTTTTCTCTTCCAAATTACTTGACAATTTATTTTGATTCTTTGGAGTGCGCTCTTTTGCAGCACGTGGAGTAGCGCTGGGCTGGTTCTTTGATATCCTGTTGTCCTTGCAGCTGCCTCCTTGCGTCATTTAAAGCGGGTGCCTGAAAAATATTCTGTGAAAAGTCAACACGAGGACACTGTGTAAAACAACATCAAGACAGTCATGAAATAAGGTCGTGGCACTAAAAGAAAGTCTTAGCTCTTAGTCTTCCTACGGAAACGCATGCAAAAGATCAAAATTATTGCAATAGTCAACTGCTAAACAAAGTGAAATTTTTACATTTAAAGAAAATACAAGAAATATCCAACAGTTCATCCTCGTTCAGCACCAATCTTACAATACTCCTACTCATAAATAGTATATTGGTCATTGTCAGATGGCATAAGTCTGTCATTAGCCTGGTGTTTCACAAACACCACTTGTGACACATCCTAAGCACGCGCCTAGTGTGCCCCCTGCACAATCTCTGGCTGTGCCACCGCTCACGCCATAATTTCAGGATCATATCTGCAAACATGATGCTTAGTGGAGATGAAATTATGGTCCTCCACTTCAATGGATTACTGGATGGGCCTATAAGAATGGGCAACAAGGCATCTTACGGCAAGCTTACCCGCATTTTAAGACTAACAAGTAACAGTACACAGCGGCTTGCATCTACGCTTACTAAAAGGCATGAACTTATTTTTATTTATGAGGTACGCAATGGAGTTCATTTTTGGCAGACTCGAACATTGCTGCAGTTTGACATCCAGTATTTTACATTCATAAAGATATGGAAAAGTTGCAGTTACACTACAGTTATTGGTTAATTAGACCTACTGTTTGTTTACCGTATGACAGACGACTGGTAACACAAAGTTAAGGGAACGCTTTACTTTGATAGTTTATTTCTCCAATAAATATGTAATGCAATAAACACATTTTGACCTGCTATGCAGTTGCAAAATGCACATATTACGCTTGTAACCCTCAGAGGAAGGGTGATTTACCTGTTCATATGACATAACTCTGTAGCGCCAATTTATATTAGCAAATGCACAGGCAAAACAGTAAGCTCAGGCAAAACGCCGTTGCAACTGTAATTGCCGTTGTAGCACCGTTGCAAGAGTAGCGTTATATTCGATTCAGGTGCATCACTCGCCGCTTGACAATTCACCGAGTTCGTACACATAAGCAAGCTCGAATCGTAAACCACAACACCAGACATGAAATCAGACATATAATCATACCATTTTAGTATATAAGCAAAAACAACTCAGTCTTATTCAGCCTAAAATATGAATTCGTCATGCGTTCTCAGCAAGTGCAAGATAACGCACCTAACTGACCACTCTTAGCATGCAGCTGAATGCCTGCGGCAAAGTTTCTAAATACAGGTTTTCCCGCTCAATTTAATCCAAGCGCCAGTCAATTTAATCCAAGCGCCAATCAATTTAATCCAAGCACCACTCAATTTATTCCAAACGCCAGCCGAAATAATCCATACGCATGTGATTTTAATCCAGGCATAACCGAATTTAAGACTCTTTGAATTTCAAGACTCCTCAAAACATGCGAACATATTATGAGTAATACCTTGAAAATGAAAGAGCGAGGTGAGAGACCGGTAGCTATCGTGCCACGTGACTAACGACAACTTTTGGAAGTTTTTATCTTCTACTTCGTTATGAGAGCTACACAGCAGAAGACAATTCTCAAAATACATCATCATGAGCCTGGTAACACCCCCTGCAGGGTAAAAGGCCTCTCCTATACTTCTCCAACTACCCCGGTCATGTACTAATTGTGGCCATGTTGTCCCTGCAGACTTCCTAACCTCATCCACACACCCTAACTTTCTGCCGCCCCCTGATACGCTTCCCATCCCTTGGAATCGAGTCCATAACCCTTAATGACCATCGGTTATCTTCCCTCATCATTACATGTCCGCCACACGCCCATTTCTTTCTCTTCATTTCAACTAAGATGTCATTGACTCACGTTTGTTCCCTCACCCAATCTGCTCTTTTCTTATCCCTTAACGTTACACCCATCATTCTGCTTTTAAAAAGAACCCTTTTTGTAAGCCTCCAGGTTTCTGACCCGTACGTGAGTACTGGTAAGACGCATCTGTTATACACTTTTCTCTTGAGGGATAATGGCAACTTGCTGTTCATGATCTGATAATGCCTGCCAAACGCACCCCAGCCCATTCTTGTTCTGATTATTTCAGTCTCACGATCCAGATCCGCGCTCACTACATGCCCTAAGTAGACGTATTCCCTTATCACTTCCAGTGTCTCGCTACCTATCGTAAACTGCTGTTCTCTTCCGAGACTGTTAAACATTACTTTAGTTTCCTGCAGATTAACTTTTAGACCCACCCTTCAGCTTTGCCTCTCCAGGTCAGTGAGCATGCATTGCAGTTGGTCCCCTGAGTAACTAAGCAAGGGAATATCATCAGCGAATTGCAAGTTACTAAGGTATTCTCCATTAACTCTTATCCCGAATTCTTCCCAATCCAGGTCTCTGAATACCTGCTGTAAGCACGCCGTGAATAGCATTGGAGAGAGCGTATCTCCCTGCCTGACGCCTTTCTTTATTGGGATTTTGTTGCTTTCCTTATGGAGCACTACGATGGCTGTGGAGCCTCTATAGATAACTTTCAGTATTTTTACATGCGGCTCGTCTACACCCTGATTCTGTAATGCCTCCATGACTGCTGAGGCTCCGAATGAATCAAACGCTTTCTAATAATCAATGAAAGCTATATATAAGAGTTGGTTATATTCCGCACATTTCTCGGTCACCTGGTTGATAGTGTGAATATGGTCTATTGTTGAGTAGCCTTTACGGAATCCAGCTTGGTCCTTTGGTGGACAGAAGTGTAAGGTTTTCCTGATTCTATTTGCGATTACCTTAGTAAATACTTTGTGGGCTACGGACAGTAGGCCGATCGGTCTATAATTTTTCAAGTCTTTGGCGTCTCCTTTCTTATGGATTAAGATTATATTGGCGTTCTTCCAAGATCCCGGTACGCTCGAGGTCATGAGGCATTGCGTATACAGGGTGGCCAGTTTTTCTAGAACAATCTTCCCGCCATCCTTCAACAAATCTGCTTTTACCTGATCCTCCCCAGCTGCCTTGCCCCTTTACATATCATCCAAGGCTTTCTTTACTTCTCGCGGCCTTACTTGTGGGATGTCAAATTCCTCTAGACTATTCCCTCTTCCATTACCGTCGTGGGGGCCACTGGTACTGTATAAACCTCTGTAGAACTCCTCAACCACATGAACTAGCTCATCCATATTAGTAATGATATTGCCAGCTTTGTCTCTTAACGCATAAATTTGGTTCTTGCCTATTCCTATAGTTTCTTCTTCACTGCCTTTAGGCTTCCTCCGTTCCTGAGAGCATGTTCAATTCTATCCATATTATACGCCCTTATGTCAACTGTATTGCGCTTGTTGATTTACTTGGAAAGTTCTGCCAGTTCTACTATAGCGGTTGGGTTGGAGGCTTCCATACATTGGCGTTTCTTGATCAGATCTTTCGTCTCCTGCGTTAGCTCATTGGCATCCTGACTAAGTAAGTTACCGCCGACTTCTATTGCACACTCCTTAATGATGGGCATAAGATTATCGTTCATACCTTCAACACTAAGGTCCTTTTCCTGAGTTAAAGCCGAATATCTGTTCTGTAGCTTCATCCGGGATTCCTCTATTTTCCCTCTTACCCTTAACTCATTGATCGGCTTTTTATGTACCAGTTTCTTCCGTTCCCCCCACAAGTCTAGGCTAATTCGAGTTCTTACCATCCTATGGTCAATGTAGCGCACGTTGCCGAGCATGTCCACATCTTGTATGATGCCAGGGTTAGCGCAAAGTATGAGGTTTATTTCATTTCTAGTCTCGCCATTCGCGATCCTTCACGTCCATTTTCGGCTATGCCGCTTGCGGAAGAAGGTGATCATTATCCGCATATTATTCTGTTCTGCAAACTCTACTAATAACTCTCCCCTGATATTCCAAGAGTCTATGCCATACTCCCCCACTCACTTGTCCCCAGCCTGCTTCTTGCTTACCCTGGCATCAAAGTCGCCCGTCAGTATTTTGTTTTAACTTTACCCATTGCCAATTCCACGTCTTCATAGGAGCTTTCGAATTCCTGGTCATCATGACTGGACGTACGGGCGTAGGCCTGTACGACCTTCAATTTGTACCTCATTAAGTTTCACAACAAGCCCTGCCACGCTCTCGTTAATGCTATAGAGTTCCTGTATGTTACCAGCTATATCCTTATTAATCAGGAATCCGACTCCTAGTTCTTGTGTCTCCGCTATGCCCCGGTAGCTCAGGACGTGTTCGCTTTTTAGCACTGTATATGCTTCTTTCGTCCTCCTAACTTTACTGAGCCTTATGATATCCCATTTACTGCCCTTTAATTCCTCTAATAGCAATGCTAGACTCCCTTCACTGGATAACGTTCCAGCGTTAAACGTCGCCAGCTTCAGATTCAAATGGTGGCCTGTCCGCAACCAGGGATTCTTAGCAGCCTCTACTGCGTCGCTGGTCTGACCGCCACCGTGCTTCGCAGCTGCTAGGGACTGAGGGCCGGGATTTGATTGTTGTAATCATATAGGAAGATGTGGCCAAGTACTGCACCAGGGTGGCCAATCCTGCTCTGGTGAGGGAGTGCGTTACCGGTTCTGGTCACCGGGATCAGGCCGCACTCCAGGCCTGTTTATGCAATTTTATCAACAGGAGGATTTTTTTAATCCGGTGGAAAATTGTGCGGCACCCGGATTAAAACTACTGTCCCCTTGCACGCGAGGCGGATGCTTTATCTGTACGCCACTGCGGCACCTCGAAATGCATTGAGAAGTAAGGTCAGCATGAGTACGTTTAGTTAATGATACGCATGTGATTTGGTAATGGCTATCAAACGAAACAATAACCAGTTATTCGATGATAATCACTAGGCCCTCGCCAGTAGGCTTCTGTCGCTTGGGAGTATGATTCATTATTCTACTGCAATGTCACCATGGTCATCATCGTCAGCCTGGTTACGCCCACTGCAGGCCAAAGGCCTCTCCCACACTTCTCCAACTACCCCGGTCATGTGCTAATTCTGGCCATGTTGTTCCTGCAATCTTCTTTGTCATCCGCCCACCTAACTTTCTGCCGCCCCGTGCTACGTGTCGCTTCCCTTGTAATCCAGTCCGTAACCCTTAATGACCATCAATTATCTTCCCTCCTGATTACATGTCCTGCCCATGCCCATTTCTTTTTCTTGATTTCAACTAAGATGTCATTACCTCGCGTTTGTTCCCTCACCAAGTCTGCTCTCTGCTTCTCCCCCCCTCCCTTAACGTAACACCCATAATTCTTCTTTTCATAGCTCGTTGGGTTGTCCTCAATTAAAGTAGAAGCCTTTTCGTAAGCCCCCAGGCTTCTGCCCTATACGGGAGTAATGATAAGACACAGCTGTGATACACTTTTCTCTTGAGGGATAATGGCAAACTGCTGTTCATGATTTGAGAATGCTTGCCAAAGGCACTCCTGGTCATTCATATTCTTCTGATTGTTTCAGTTTCATGATCTGGATCCGCGGTCACAACCTGCCCTAAGTACATGTGTTCCCTTACCACTTCCAGTGCCTCGGTACCTATCATATACTGCTGTTCTCTTCCGAGACTGTTAAACATTACTTTACTTTTCTACAGATTAACTTTTAGACCCAGGCTTCTGCTTTGCCTCTCCAAGTCAGTGAGCATGCATTGCAATAGGGCCCCTCATTTACTAAGTAAGTAACTGCAATATACGCAGACTCTAATCGAACACCTGGTCATCGATAGCACCAAAACACTTAGGAATAACATTTATTCGCATAATACACCCAACTGATATGGTCGAGTCACTAGTGAGCACAAGTGAAATATAATGCGCCGTTCAGGGTTTTCAATGTTTTGCACAACATAACTTCATATATAGCCAATGAAATGCGATACAACGAGTGACTCACTATGCCTTCTATAATCTCGTATGCTTAAGTCACTAGTGAATTTTATTCACCTATTTTACTATCATTCAGGCAGCTTTCGCTAGTGAGTGCCGTCAGTAGTATCAATCAAGCTGTAGCAAGATGAACACTTTTGTTTTACTGCTGTTACCTGATACCGCTGAGTTTTTAGTGATCACTAGTGTTGCGCTCAGGCGATGTTCTCCAATTTTGATGCAGAATAGCATCATAAATATAAAATGAAATGTCATTCAGACAGCGATTCAATAACTATTATTTATTAACTATAAGAGATACTAACGTTGAGTCACCCGCGATCACGAGGCAATCTGTTGAGAATGACAAGTGCTTTTAGTCACATCGAGCACGCGCGCACGCTTCATGTAAGGCTTTAAGAAGCAATCGTGTTTTTTCGAATAAGCGCAGTTATAAGTCGGCGCCGTGAGTGCCCTATGCTCTATTCTGTTGTCTGGTGTACGCTGTTAGCGCTCTTTTTAAACATTATGGAAAACCACCAACTCATCCAATCTACCATTTTTCTTCGGCTACAACACTTCAGCAAGCTTTAACTTCGCTCATTTCCTTGGTGATGCTCGCTCGGTTTCTTGAAAGAAGATAAAGTCGACGTACATGGTGGCAGTGCGTAAATAAGATCGTGAAAGATTACGCAGTGTTGTATAACTGAATTTGTTTTGCTGCCTTCGCATCATTTTCTGCGGTATATATTCAGATCTTACAGTTATTTTTGGAGGCTTTCTTATTCTTGTGCCCGTGTGTTTAGAATCGTCATGCGCATGTACGTCATCGTTTTCTTCTTTTGCGTCGATTTCGGTTGACACGCTGTTTTTTGCCAAGACGTCTGGTAGGCCAATCCCGGAGAGAGTGCAGTTTTTGGTGCAATGTTATATTTTATTTTACTAGCGCCAATTACGGCCATGCCAGTTCTTACGGCTTCTGCGACTAATGCTCCCTTCTTGTATAGCTGAGATCTGCATCTTTATACGTTTTTCGACTCGCTATGACGTCTTAAAGTAACGAAATTGACCATTTTATCAAAAGGTTACGTACATGCAGGATGCGGCAAGTATTTCAAAACACATATTTCGTGACCCCCTTCCCTAGGTACATAATAGCTGCAACTACGTTTTTGCTGCCGGTAACCATGGCAGAACTTCAAATGAAGAGCTAAGAACTAAGCAAATGAAGAGACATGTAATTATCGTGTCCCTCGCTACAGGACACCCTGATTCAGAGATCGCAACATTCTTGAAGGTTGCCCGATCCTTCGTATTCAAAGTTCTCAAAGAACTGGAGGCTGCCAAGGGGGATGTGGACACTGTTTCACAAAGGAAACGACGTTTTCAGCATAGTGACGCTCTTTGGACACCAGAATTCATTAGTCGCGTCCAAGCTACTATTGATGAAGATCCTGGCAAGTCGATAAGAGCCCTGTCCAGGGGGTGGAGGTTGACGAGGCCCCTGTCAGACGTCTGGTTCATGAGGACCTTCGTTACAAGTCTTATGTTATGTGGAGAGGACAGTTCTTCTCTGAGAAAACCAAGTAGAACCACCTGACCAGAGCTAAGCTACTGTTGACCAAACTGAAACACCCAGAGGAGCCGGGAATGTTGTAGTTTTTCGCTGATGAAAAAAACTTCGTCCATGACCAGAAGCTTAACCGCAAAAATGATCGGTGGCTGTGCAAAGGCCTCGAGGGCGTTCCAAATCTCATGCGCACAAAATTTCTAGCATCAGTGATGGTCCTGGGTGTCGTGAGCAGTGAAGGAGACGTGATGCCTCCTCACTTTTTTTTCAAGGTGCCAGAGTTAACGTTCTCGCATACACTGAGGTATTGAGCACGATTGTGAAGCCCTGGATTCCTGTTGTAGCAGGTGAGGCCGAACGTTTTCCAGAAAGACTATGCACCATCCCACACAGCCCATAACACGGAAGAATGGATGGCAGAGAACCTCCACGACCACGTTAATCCAAACATGTGGCGTCCTAGCTCCCCAGATCTCAACCCAATGGACTATACGCATGAGGCGTAGTTGACAGGGAGTCCAATACGCACCCACACGACACCCTTGAAGCTCTCAGGGGAGCTATTGCTGATGCAATGGCGAATGTTTTGAAGACACACCTCATCACAGACCGCGGTTGGTTTCGGCAGAGTGTGGAGTCTGTGATTGCTGCTCTCGATGGTTTCGTTGAATGATGACATTCACTAGATGCATGGCCACCTGCATACAATTTTAAATAGCCATAAAATATCTGTATCCAGTATCTGTGTCTGTTTGAGGGTCGGCGTAACATTGTTTTCAAATACCTGCCGCACCCGTAGATAGCCACATCGCATATACGCAAAATCTGTATGGATTAACCAAAGAAGACTGTAATCAAAAGAAAACAGAAACAAATGTACCCAATAAAATTTTTGTACTATGCCTGGCTTAATATATGTCAATTGACCACGATGACGATCTGAATACTGACACGTACCAGATATCCAAAGAAAGTATCTACGACAATGCACAATATACTCAGCAAAAATATTCAGTGGTGTACTAAACGCACAAATGGCAAAACTGTTTCAGTAGGTGTAACACAGGACCAACGTTACTAGACTAGCTTCAGTTTTAAAACTCGGCGCCGTTGCGCGCAACCGCCACCCGCCCACGCCTTCATGGCGCTGCAGTCGCGCCCGGCTTCACTTCCTCACTAGCCGGCTACGCGGGCGGGCCGTACTAAGCACGCGGTGCAGCGTTGGTGTATTCCGTGGTTTGTTGTTGACGGCGAATTTCAGCAAGCATGCCATCCGTGGAACTGTAGCCTTCGCCGAGTTTCTTAAGAATATCAGCTGACCATGCCGACGTGCTGCGTACCTGGTTGCATAGGCCCCTATCGGAACGATGTCAACAGTTTGGCGCACCACTTTTTCTGTGCTCCCAGCAATGCGATGCTTCGCTCGGCGTGAAAAAGAGTGATTCCTCGTGCCGACCTGCAACAGTTGTTGTTGTTGTAGCCTGTGATGCGTGTGGCTCCTACCCACGATGGGGCATTGGCCAAGAAATGGGTGGATTATTCTAAATTATTATGGTGCATCAATTTCCTAATAGCTATTGAAATAGCATTGAATAGCGCAGAATTACCTGTTAAATAACATCAGGAAGGTCATATTGAATGAGTAATAATTAATTTAATAGTAAAAACAAAAAGAAAGGAATTTAACAGGGCATCCGTTTAGATTCCGTAAGGAATGTTCCGACAGCGAAGCATGCACCCCTGTGGCTGAATCCCAAAGTGGACGCTCCGAACGAAAGAAGACCAGGAACACTCTGCGAAATCAACGGCACGCGCTCGTGCCACTGCTCCCGCGTTCGTCGTCGTCTTGCACAGCTGGCTGCATGGCCGTTCATCTTTCCAGCGTAGAATTTCGCTTCATTTCTGTCGTCGTAATGGGAAGGCCGCGTTTACGGGGGTATGAGCGATTGCTTAAGGGAGTATGAGCCACTCATGGTCTTACGCAACGGAAAGATTTAATTTTGAAGAAATTTCATTTCAAAGAATCACAAGCGGCAAATCGCAGGCGATGGCTGCTAACCACGCCGCCGAGCAAACTCGAGACATCGAAAGCAAGCGATAACTGCGGACCTACCGTCAGTGATGTCGTTCTCTCTCACAGCCAATTGCGTGTGTAACCTCATAACTGAGAAATACTTTAATGAACCCTTGGGATTAACCCAGTGATAAGCACAGGGGCCGCACATTTCAGCTTCGCTGATTAAGCATCTTCACGGAATAAAAAATCCGACTTCTTTTTTGACTGTGTGTGGCTTGTGTGTACAAAGACCGACCTCATCTTTCTTTTTGTAGCACTTCTTTGGCGTGGTGACAAGCTTCGGTGGGGATGAAGATCATCCTAAAATCACGCACTTTGGCCAGATATTCAGGCTCCTGAGCCTAAACTGCGCGAAACCTTAAGACGACAGGAAGAAACACACGACATTTAGAGACGCAGCTTCTGCGCTTCGCTGTATGCGTTTCTTCCTTTCGTGCAGTTTACCCTTCTTTCAGTATTAACGAACTGGCGCGATAAATCTTATTGCTGTAGGTGGATACCGCTTTCTCGTGGTCTCACTAATTCGGACAAGGGGAACGCCAGCGAGCGTGAAACACGCGCAAACTGCCCGTCCGCACGAGCTCAAGGCTGTGACGAGGCGTCTGCAGTGGAGCCCGATGGAACAGCGTTGCCCTCTGGCGGCTTTCACAGAAGTGGCGACAGCGGCTGTAAGCGCGCGGGCGGGGAGTTTTACAACTGAAGCTAGTCTAGTAATATTGCACAGGACAACTTGCGGACAAAATGCAGGGAAAGGTATTCCCTTACTTTCTAAACACTTTGAAAACAGGAGAAATATTGCAAAAACAAATGAAAAGTCTTAGGACACCTGAGCGCTTCTTATGAGTTGTGAATGCGAAAGCATTAATGTCGAATAGAACGCCGTTGAGTGCTCCTTCGAGCTGTGTGCTGTGAGTAATGTTTTCGAGTTTTGCTGCGGGGTATGTTTCAAATTTTGCAATTCAACTGGTGCCGTTTATTTTTTTTGTACACTTTTTACGTTAGTATGCTCGCTAACGCTAGCAAAACGCTAAGATATTCCACGAAGTAAGGCTCGTACCTTTAATTGCAATATGAATTGTAGTAAACATGAGCTGGATAATAAAATACTGGTGTGCGTAGGCACACATGGACAGAAAGGACTCGAGGACCGCGAGCAGCATCGCCTAGAGGGTCGCCGTCCGGCGGCCTTCCTCTACTACGGTGTGCTCATTGATGTGAGCCCGCTTCGCGCGTTTGTACTGCTGCAGAGTATTCTACAGGAGTCGGCCTCCTTTTCCCGCAGCCACGCGTATAGGCGCTGCAGCGGGCCCCGCACACGCAGCGTATTCAGCTTTTCTGGACACGAGCAAATAACTTATCATCCTAAGAGCGTTTAGTCGCGATGAGCGATGATTGATTCTGGGCTTTTGATGCGGTTCTTTTTTCTACTTTGTCTTTTTTCTTTTTGATGCTACGGAGTAAACAAGCTAGGGTAACCGTCAGAAGCTCTCCGTGGCAGCCTTTTGTCAGTCGCCACACAGTTTTGCACCTTGACGCAAAAGTCACGACACATGACTTGAGCAAACTTTCTGTGTATCGCCGTCAGTTAGCATGCTATGGCCGAAGCTGCTCGCAATATCACGTCACATTTACTGGCCACCAGGCCAGGTACACCCTTGGGTATGACATATGCAGTACTTGCAGTTAGTTCCCAAAGTAGTCTCCTGTCACGGTTATCCGCGTGCGTGAAGAAAGACCGGTATTTAAAATTATTGTGCAGTACTATATGCGCGATTTGTCTGTTCTCCATATTACTTACCATGTTGCCGTTCCGCCTTTATAGTATAGCCGCAATGTAGAATAGAAGGTATCGAACGCCATAAAGGCTACCCACATACTCAAAGACCTTGCGCACAACTCCTGACACTTAGTTGTATTCAAGAGTTGTAGGACTGCTAATGACATCGTTAACGAATGTTACATGATACATTATGGGCTTTTACGTACCAAAAGCACGATCTCATAATGAGGCACGCCGTAGTGGGGATTCGGGAGTAATTTGGACAACTTGGGGTTCTTTAACGTACGTCTAATCCTCAGTACACGGGTGTTTTCGCATTTCACACCCATCGAAATACGGCTGCCTTGGCTGGGATTCGATCCCGCGACCTCGTGATTAGCAGCCGAACCCAATAAAGATTATGCAACTACGGAGGGGAAGGAATGTTGGCAGTTCGAGGAAGGTTACAGTCGGCTCGTGAGACAATTTGTTCCCATCCTCAGTGCTCGAGAATCGGTACCAGCCGTCGAAGAATGACACCTTAGTGTGCACTGTATATAATCTGATGATGTCGACGCCCAATATTTCAAACCCAAAACACGCTGCCACGACTGACGACCAGGCATATCGCGTATACGTGGAGTCGCCTGACAGCTGCCGGGCGCTGGTGTCGGCCACAACACCGACTAGACCTCTTTTCGAGACTTGCCGACGTTCTGGACTTATTTCGCACCATCGTGTTTTAGCGCAACTGCTTCAACAGCCAATTATTTGTGCCTAAATTTGGCCACACTGTCTAGGTTATGGTTTCTGATTTTGAGGTCGTCATTATTGTTTATGTTAATGCTGTCATGAGATTTCAAGTGGTTTCAGCTTTCCCAAAGTGCCCGCATTTTTGTCGGCCTCTGTTCATATTTTGGAGGATTTTTAATAAACGTTGAAACCATAGCACGGCCCCCTGGCCACGTTGCTCAAAAATTCATTTGATTTCCTTGGGGCCTTGTGCAAGCTTGTGCAAGCTTGTGCAAGCTTGCGCCTTCTTGCCGTTCATCAACCCCCTGATTTCCCTGTCACTTGTGGCCCGTATTGACGATTACAATCCCATGGAAGTTGGCAATGATATAATGGCCATGGCATTGAGGCCGTTTAAATCAATTCAACCGGGGACACGACAGCCGCCTTTGCTCGCTGCGAATGCGGATATTGCATTAATTGACGCTATTATTAAGCATATAAATATATAGTTTAAAAATTAGTGTGGATCCCACGCACTGTGCGAATCGATGTAAGCCAAGCTTTCTGTGTTGTTTGTTTTGATTTAGGAGAATTAGCGGTAATGCTAACTGCGAATGCATGATTTCTTCAGCGTATAGTGCAATAAGAGAGCAGTGAGTTGGCGCCCGAAATGTTATCTTGTGTGCACTACTCTTCTGTGTCTGCGTAGTACACAACATACAGCGAGCCGTGTTTGCCGGAGGCGTTGTTGTGCGCCATTATTTGTAACCTGTGAGAGGGTTGAGCAGTGTCATTGTTTCACAGGGCACATCGCAACGAGGCACATGTGTTGGCAGAATTGTGGTGATCCACGAGCCAGAACACTATCGGATTATGGGACACGGCATAGTGGCATACTCCAGAATAAATTTGATACCCTGGTGTTCTTGAAAGTGCTCCGAAATCAATGTGCACGACGTTCTTGCATTTCGCTCCCGTTGAAATCCGGCTCCTGCGGCGGGGATTGAACCCGCGACCTCGTGCAATGCCATAGCGGTCAAGCTGCCGCGGTGGGCACATAAGTGCTGATTTCACGTGCGACCACTTCAGTAGTATCGCCTATGCCCTGCGATAATTAATTGCGGCTTTGCGTCTGCATGCCCTGCATCAGTTGTCCACTTGACAAATTTGCATGGTGTTTGACTTTTAGAAATAGCAGAAACGAGCCTTCAGTTTGCCCGCAACCGCTGTCGTGTCTATATTCATAGAGTTTCTTTATTTTCTCTCGTTGTATTTTCCCTGTGCCATCCTTCTTCCCTGCATGAGAAATGCGAGCGAAGAATGGCAAGGGTGTTATTAACTCATTTCGCGAATACCCCGATTTCACCCATTCTCCGCCTCTTCTTCCTGCCCCCTCTCTACCGTTCTATCTACCTCTCTCCAGGACTTGCATGTTAGGATAATGGTAAGCGTTGCAGTTTCTGCAATGCTTTTTGCATGGAGTCACGGATAATTACAGCTGTCAGGAGGCTAATGTGACGTGCCCAGGGAGCTCCGCAGGGCACTATGCGCATGTGACGCGATGCAAAGGTCCAAACGAGTTTCTTGTGCCGCCTTTCTTTCACGCTCCTTCCATGCATATGTTCACTCTGAAACTTCCTCCGACACGACATGCAAGACAGCAATAGCACCAGTCGAAAAGTCGAAGGAAGAAGCAAAGAAAACTTCCCTTTAAAAAGTCGTTGTTATTTGTTGGCGTACAGTGGCGTGTCCTCTTCGCATCAACGTGTCTTTTGCGGGATTTCTAAGCGGCGAGAGCTAAATGGCCGGCCTAATTGGCCACTAGGCTTTCGGCCTGCAAGAACAACTTTATGTTGTTGCCAAAGCATGAATGGTCTATCCAGCTTGCTACAGACCTACAAGACTGTTTGTTTGAGCCTGTTCATTGTTTGCGCCCTCCATAGCTATACTGTGGAGGTACTTTTTTTTGTACACTGCATTATTAAGTGAACTTGCACTCGAATTATATTCAATAATAATGTCGTATTCTTGCTATCATTGTCGTACGTAATCTACACAGAGTACTCAGGCATCCTCTAGTTAGACGCGTTCAATTTTGTCTGATAACGCCCACCATTGTTATGCAAATAAACGTACCTTCAACTCATTTTCTGAGAAATAAATGCATGAATGAAACGCTGACGTCATCCTAAACAAGATGAACAAGCGCCGTGGTGCTCGATCTTATGACAACCTTATATTCTTATGATTCGCAAGAATATCTTTGTGTTTTTTTTTGGGGGGGGGGGGGGGGGGGCTGGGGGAGGGATGTGCTCTTGTACCCTGGAAACCTCCCTCGGACGTCTCTGATGAGCCCCTTTTTATTCTCAAGAAGCCAATGTAAACTATCACCGCCGCAACTCCATGATGTCCTGGTGGCAGGCCACCATGGCCTGTCGCACAAGTATGACCACGCTCATTCATTTGGGTTGGCATATACTATTTCGTGCGTCATACTTCGCCACATTCTTCTTTCAGACTATGCCAGAGCTCGAAAAGGCTAGCCAACTCACTGGGTCTCATTCCTCTGTTTACTTCCGCAAAATGTGTCTATCGCTGTGGTTACCAAATACGCCCAACGGCATGCTACGACTCAAGTTTTTCTGGAGGCCAGAGCAACTGAAGTCGCAGGCTTTCTCCAACACGGCGTTGACGTTCAATATTGCTATCCCCAATTAATTTCGCGGACTTCGCTCACCACTTTCTCTCCAGTGTGAGCTCTAACTCTGCATGCTCCTGCTATACACAGCACAAACAACGAGCCTAATGAAGTATAAATTAGACGCTAGTTCACAGGCTGTTGATGTAGATTTCGCTGGTCAGCGGGATAGGGGCAAGGTCGTCTTTGATGACATTATTGGCCTACAGCCTCGATCAACAACACCCCACATTACTCCACTTTATTGTTGCGGACAGCAGCATACTGCATTTCCTGTTAATATACTTTCGGCTTTAGGTGCGACCTTGCACGCCGGCTTATTCTGCTACGCTGACAGGGACCGTTGCCGTCAGGCATCCGCCTCATTCTGAGCTTCGCCGTCACCAGAAAGCACAGAAAACTGTCTTCACAAACAAACCACCGGGATTCCAGCCCATCTATTCGAAGCATTCTGCATTTGGGAGCTAAGCACGCTATCCATTACGCTACCACTTGTATACTGTCACGTTGTAGTGATGTGAAGAACAAAACACTTCCAAAAGAGTGAGGCACGGATATAATTCATTATAAGATGATCTTGCGCTGGAAAACACTCTAGGTACAACGATGGCTGCACGCAAAGTAGTGCTTCCTCTGAATCTGATCTACGGTTCAAGGCATCAGTTCATCAGTGTGACGTGACGCTGCATCCTAGTGCGCTCCTTTCTGCGCCATCTGCGCCCAACCTCCCCTTGGGGGCGCAGATGCGACCGCCCACGCGGTTACCAGGAGGGGCAACGTATGCGCAGCGTGAGGCCATCTCCTCCGGTGCCCTCCCACGCGTTTCAACGCGGCTCTCCTCACCCCCTCTACCAGCGGCCAACGACCCGCGTGCCGGCCGCTACCTTTAACTGCTGTGGACGAAGTAGTATGAACCATCGCTTCGTGATGGCACCGCGGTCCCGCAGTCTTGAGGTATTCATGCAGGAAATACATTGACTCACAGTAGAGGAAAAGAGCTAGGAAGCTTAACCGCAAATATACGACTGATATCGTAAGCAACATGGCAACGAATAACATCAAACGCAAAGTCAGAAAAGACTGAGACAATCTCATCGCCGCAGTGCTGGGCAAAGATACCTTGCTAATGTATCATTATGCGATACAAGGTATTCGGACAACAATGCTTTGAGATACAGATACAAGATACTACCGCAATTATTGTATCCAATAGGATACTGTACATTTCTATCTTAAGATACTTCGATTCATTCGCAAATTTCTTATTATAGATCTGTTTAATGTAGCAGCGAACACATATCCACAAATATGGTTGCTTGGAAATTTTGTAACTGTGGCCAACATTGTTTCGCAGGGAAGAAGTTTGGGCGCCTTGGTGGGATACATACGAACTGGGATACATAGCGCAGGAATGATACAGGGACAAGCAGGAACACAGGACGAGCGCTAACTTTCATCAATTGATTTATTGCAGCTGGTGAGCATATATACACTTACTGAGACGCCACTGCAACAGACACACTTAAGGGAAGGAGGAAAAGCAGTCATGTGACTACTATGCCCAAAAATTCAAGCTCTTTCTTGAAAGAGAGGGCCCGAGCTTGAACCTCGGCATAGGCCGCACGAGTAACCAAAGAACAAAGATCAGGAGGAACAGCATAGGGAAGGCCCAAGGTACTAGAAATGCACTTTAGTAGGCAAGAAGTTTGGGCGTGTTCGTGGGATACATACAAACTGGGATACATAGTGCAGGAATGATACAGGGACAAGCAAGAACACAGGACGAGCGCTAACTTTCAACAATTGATTTATTGCAGCTGGTGAGCAGATATACACTCACTGAGATACCACTGCACTGCAAAACATCGTTTCATATGAATGAAATGTCTGTTAGTATCTCAAAAGCTTCGTCTTTCTTGTTCAAAATATATTATTTTCATTCCAAAACAATGTGTGATAGCCAATAAATGGAGGTCAAAACCATTCTTGCACTCTTCAGACTTCGTAACAAACCACCACGCAAGAGAAACTTCGATGACGACACCATAGCGGCATCCAAAGTTGTGCGAAAACGCCGTACGTATTGGCGTATGCAGCGCAGTACAGTGGTTACGAGCTAGTGTCATGGTACGAATATAACTAAATACCAACAGAAAATGAAGAAAACGAAAGGTCAGCTGCAAGCAGATGTTCAAGCACTTGCTTTTGTCGAGATGGATCGAGCACCACCACGTGACTTTCCTCCACCAATAGGGACGCACAGATCTCATCACCTGCCCTCGCTGGAGGTCTCTGGCAGATGATAAAGGAGTGTCGCTGCCTGTAGTTTTATTCAGGGGGCTCAGTCCGGCCTGGGAAACGCGGCCGCTCCGGCGGCGGAGGTAACTGGCGCCATCTATTAGGAGGGCGGGAAAGCAAATCCGCTTCCCTCGTACGACCTCTTAGATCGGCGCGCGCCCATCGAGATAGCCGTGCCATTTCGGCCCTCCTCGCAAGTCCTTTCCCCTTGCCCTCCCTCTCTACACCCTCACCTTCGGCTGTCTCCGCGCGCGCCCGCCGGCCCGGCACTAGCTTAGCCCGCTGCATGACGTTTCATACTTCGTTATCTGCCGTTATCGGGAAGCGTGCGCTGCGGTGCGTTGACCAGCGCGAGCAGTTTCGTCAGTTTCGTGGTCCTCGATAGCTGTGTGCTTGTGCTCCGCGATGTCGCACCGCTCGTGCATTGTGCAATGGTGCACGGATACCTCAAAAACAAGCCCTCCAAGGTTGTTCCGGGTGCCTAATATAACAGGTGAGCGCGCAGACCCAAGGGCATCAGAAGGCGCATGTACATGAACACAGCCCTGCCAATGTGTGTGCTCCACGAGTCTCTGGACGTCGTTGAACCTCGATTGTGCTACACTTCCCTGTTGCCGGTAGAGAAAGATGACAAATAAATGTTCTTCCTCATTGTCACCTGGTCTATGACTTGTATTTTTCTATGCCAAGTCACATTCAGCAACTTCAGTAACTTGCCCAGCTTTACATTCCGCCATCAGTGCTTTCTTCTGTTTGTCACCTTCTACAAACGTACTAACAGCTCAAAACCTATTGTTCGTGTTTTTAAACGAGAAGAAAGGAGATTAACCGAGGGGCCCGATTTTTTGTGTTAGACATAAGAAGTCAACCAACACTGACACCAAGGACAACATAGGGGAAATTACTTGTGCCTAATAAACGAAACTTCATTTATTAAGCCTAAGTAATTTCCTCTATGTTTTCCTTGGTGTTAAAGTATTAAGCACAAGTAATTTCCCCTATGTTGTCCTTGATGTCAGTGTTTGTTGGCTTCTTATGCCTCTTCGTGTTTGTGTATTTTCTCAGTAATCGCCGATGGGAAAACCGCGCCAACAACCCTCATGTGCGCATGATACGCTTTTTTCTTCTAGAAAGCATCAGCATTGCAAGTGTCCTGAATGCAGATTTTTACAGTTCTTGTTTATTACACAAAGGAGTGCCCAGTAGGTACGGCTTATTGCCTTAAGTGACGTAATTTTACTGCTAAGCATTGAATTTGGGGTGAAAGAAAAGTCGTGTTGTTGGCTTATATTACCTCGTATTAGACTGAGGAATAGGCCTTTCTGCGAATGTTTTCTATGGGCTGCTGGAAAAACTGAATACCTCTGCTCCACCTTGCCACCATTACTCAAATGGTTGGCAAGTGCAAAATAATTTGATAATGTGCATATCCGTTTTTAGTACAATGTTATTTTGGTTCTGCCATGTATTTTTCATTTTGTTCAGTAGTAATGAACATAACACGCATTTCACGTACTTTCGTGCTGGTTTATAAGTAAGCTCTTTTCTTTTGGTGTGGCTGTCAATCAATCATATTATTTGGTTCTATTTTTTAGGTATTTTGCGTGTTATTGGTTTTTACATTACCAGTAAATTTTCGCATTCTTTACTTGTCATGACTATATCATACACGTCGTCCACTTGTGTGCAATATCTCAGTGAGTATATTGATACAAGGCAGAAACACATTTAAACAACGCGCGCAGGTTCGTGCGCCCCCTCAAGAGGACAACGGCGTATTGGATGAAAAGACGACGAAATAATGGCACGTGTTTTCGCCGCACGCACTCGCATCGCAGGTGGCCGTTGTCGGCGTCTACAAGAAGAAGACGAGGGGAAGCGACGTACGCTCCAGAGAAAAGAAGAAGGCCTTCCTGATCTCCCGTTTAGAACACGGCAGTGCTTTTTATTTACCCCCAGGGCACAAGTTAGCCCACAATAAATAGTTGTATCTGGACACCCTTAACTGTCCGTTACAATTCTGGTGGAGGTGCTGGGTAATGATTTCCAGCCCAATTCGAGTTGGAGAGAGCAGCCCGGAACCACGCCATCTCAGACCTAACGAGCCTGTCCACCAGCGCACGAGCCGTCGCCTGCGTGGTGAGCCACCCGAGTTTCCTCTTTTGCCGGAGCAGACTATAATAGCAGCAGCACACAACACCGAAATGACATCCCAAACAGCCTCAACCGGCATCGTTATTGATCAGCCGCGACCACCCAAGCCTTTTCACGGCGACACCTTCGAAGACGCCGAGGACGGGTTGGAAGGCTTCGAGCGCGTCGCTGACTACAATGGATGGGAAGAAAATCGGAAGCTCTGCAACGTTTACTTCGCGTTGCAACACTGTGCGCGAATGTGGTTTGAAAACCATGAAGCTGTCCTCCGGTCGTGGGATGACTTCCAACGGGAGCTGTTGGCCACGTATCTGAGCACGGACCGCCGGGAAAGAGCTGAAGCCGCTTTGCAAGCAAGAAGCAAGCGAAACAACGAAAGCGTGGCAATTTATCTCGAAGATATGTCCCGCTTATTCGGCCGGGCCGACCCGAGCATGAGCGAGGGCAAGAAGCTTCGGCACCTGATGCGCGTTGTGAAGCAGGAGCTTTTTGCTGGTTTGGTGCGCAGCCCTCCATGCACCGTCGCCGAATTCCACTCCGAGGCGACCACTATGGAAAGGAGTCATCAACAGCGTGCGAAACTCTACAACCGCGATATGGACATCGCCTCTATGGATGCGATGTCGGCACTGTTCGGGAACAGCGTCTAGGTCTTACGAGAACTCATAAGATCTGTGGTTCGAGAAGAGCTCCAGAGGCAGTAGCTGAACAACGGCCCCACAGCGGTCTCTTCGTTAGCAGAAGTGGTTCGCGAAGATGTGAGACAAGCAGTCCGCGAACAGCACCCGCACGCATAGCCGCCAGCGTCGTCACCGATACGGCCGATGGTATCGTACGCCGAGGTACTCAGATGATCTACGGGACGTACTTTCGTCGCGGCAACTGCGCATGTACCCGAACCTCGGTTCTTGCCTTCTCCGCCAGAGACTAGATTCCGGAAGGCTGACACATGGCGCACTCCTGATAAAATCCCGCTGTGATACCACTGCGGCGAAGCTGGTCATCTCTACTAGATGTGCGAATACCACAGAGCGCTCCTAGCCAGAGAAATGGTGAACGCGCTTTGGAATCCAGGAGTATTTGGCAATGCGCCAAAGGCCGCAGACTTCACAGCAACATCAACCTCGGTCAACAGTGCCGCTGAGGTATCGATCACCGAGCCCGCGTCCATCCTCAAGCTCCTCAAGGCGACGCCCCCAAAGCCCACGTCGGGAAAACTAATACCAGTGACCTGTGGAGGTGATGCCGCTGTCGACGCAAGAACGGAGCCTCCAGCGCTGTTGCTGCTGTTTCTGAAATATAACGACGGACGCGAGAGCAGTTGCGAAAAGAGTGACGTAGCTTCCGATTTATGTGTGTTTATAGACGGCTGCGCAATTACTGCTTTAGTCGACACAGGCGCAGACCATTCCGTTAAGAGTAAAGAACTTACCAGAAGACTGAAAAAAGTGCTGACTCCTTGGACAGGACCGCAAATTCGAACCGCCGGTGGACACCTTATCAATCCGGTGGGCAGGTGCACTTCTAGAATCGCAATGCGTGGCTTGACATACGTCGCCACTTTCATTGTTCTATGAGAATGCTCAACGGATATAATTATTGGAATGGACTTTTTGCAGGCGAACGGTGCAGTTATCAACTTGCAGGAATACTGTGTGTCGTTCTCGAGCAAGCACGCCATCGCGACGTTCGAGTGTGAAGAAGAATTCAATGCGCTTCATATTATAGACGACGACGTCACGATACCCCCAAGATCCAGCATAGCTGTCGCCGTAAGAAGCACCGTATTCAGCGACTATGAATGAATAGCAGACAGTAACACTGGGCTCTTACTCGAAAAAGGAATCTGCATGGCAAGGGGTCTTGTTTGGCTGCGTGACGGGTGTTCAAATATCTTCCTGACTAATTTTGGAAATGAAGTCCAGCATGTTGCGCAGGGAACCGTCATTTCACGCCTTAACGATTATGAGCAGATTACGGATTTGAGCCCTTCCGATGCTGCACTACTGGAGTCTGACAACGTAGACTCCACACTCGCATCCGTCAACATCGAAGCAGCACTATCACCGAGCCAGAAGCAGCAAATAGAGAACCTTGTACGAGAATTCGCCTCGTGTTTCTCAACGACATCGAAAGTCCACAGAACATCCATCGTCAAACACCGTATCATTGTCGACGAAGCTGTGAGGTCTATTTGCCAGCATTCCTACCGAGGGCAACGAACGGGAGAGAGATTATCAGAAAAGAATTCGAAGAAATGCTTACAGACGACGTAATTCAACCAAGGACCAGCGCGTGGGCATCGCCTGTGGTGCTGGTAAAGAAAAAGTATCAGACCTGGCGCTTCTGCGTTGATTATAGGAAGCTAAACGTTGTCACAAAGCGGGATGTCTATCCACTTCCGAGGATCGATGACACCCTCGATAGATTACGGGATGCGAAATTCTTTTCCTCTCTCAACCTCGAAAGGGGATGCTGGCAAATAGAAGTGGACGAACGGGATCGTAAGACAGCATTCGTCACACCAGACAGACTATACGAATTCAAGGTACTTCCGTTCGGCCTCTGTTCCGCACCTGCCACCTTTCAGCGGATGATGGACACTGTTTTCCGGGTTAAAGTGACAGTCCTGTCTGGTTTATCTTGATGATGTCGTGATTTTTTCTGCCACCTTTGCTCAGCATGTGGAATGACTAAGGACTGTGCTCAAAGCTATTAGTTCAGCAGGGCTGACGATAAAGCCACAAAAATGTCACCTCGGCTTCCATGAGCTCCTTTTCCTCGGCCATGTGATTAGCTCCGAAGGCATCCGTCCTGACCCTGAAGAGACCACAGCAGTAGAAAAGTTTCCTAGACCAACCGACAAAAAGGCCGTTAGGCGATTCCTAGGACTTTGTGCCTACTACAGGCGTTTCGTCAAAATTTTTCGAAGATTGCCGAGCCGGTAACGCGATTAAGGAAAGAAGATATGCCTTTCCTATGGCACAGTGAACAAGAAGATGCATTCGATGAGCTGCGACGGCGACTTCAATACCACCCCGTCTTTGCTCACTTTGATGAGGAAGCGGAAACAGACATCTACACAGACGCCAGCAATTTAGGACTGGGTGCCGTTCTCGTTCAATGGCAAAACGGAGAGGAAAGAGTCATTGCATACGCTAGCCGCACTCTTTCGAGGGCTGAAACCAACTATTCAGCCACAGAAAAAGAACGCCTCGAAGTAATACGGGCCATAGGAAAATATTGACCACAGTTTTACGGTAGACCGTTCCGAGCAATCAGCCACCATCACTTATTGTGCTGGCTTGCAAACCTGAAAGATCCTTCTGGACGACTTGCTAGATGGAGTCTGAGGCTACAGGAATACGACATAACGGTCGTGTACAAGTCAGGTCGTAAGCAAAGTGACGCTGATTGTTTATCACGTGCGCTGGTAGAATCTACTCCTGTGAAAGATGGACGTGAATTTCCGTTTCTTAGAGCCGTGACCACATCTGGGATGGCGAAATCCCAATAGTCTGATGCCGAGTTGCTTCTACTCATCAGGCACCTCGAGGGACACACCGTCCATGTTCCGCGAGTTTTCTGCCGGGGATTGTCATTGTACGTGATGAGAAATGGCGTCCTGTACAAAAGAAATTTTGAGCACAGCACAGAGAAATTCCTACTCGTCCTTCCTTCAGCTTTGCGATGCAAAATCTGAGAAGCCTGTCATGATGACCCATCAGCAGGACACCGCGGAGTGAGCAGAACGTTCGCTCGAATTCATGCTAAGTACTACTGGCCAAAGTTATTGAATTCAGTGCAGCATTATGTACGAGCATGTCAGAATTGCCAAAGACACAAAACGCCTTCCATTAAAACCCGCAGGCCTCCTTCAACCAATAGAACCCACAGGAACCTCGTTCGAACAAGTAGGAATGGATTTGCTTGGTCCCTTTCCAACATCGTCATCAGGGAAACGATGCATTGTAGTAGCGACGGATTACCTAACCTGATATGCCGAGACATCCTCTTTAATCAGTGCAACGGCCGTTCGAGTGGCTGAATTCTTTGTCACCAAGATAGTATTACGACACGGTGCCCCTGCAATTATTATCACGGACCGAGGACCTTCGTTCACAGCCGATTTGACAAATCCATCATGAAACTGAGTCATACCAGCCACAGGAGAACAACTGCCTATCACCCTCAAACAAATGGGCTAACCGAGCGATTGAACAGGACGCTACCGATATGTTGTCAATTTACGTAGACTTAGAGCACCGTACATGGGACAAGATCCTGCCATATGCGACATTCGCCTACAATACCGCATGGCAAGAGACCACAAAAGTAACGCCATTACAACCTGTTTTTGGTCGAACAGTTACCACACCCTTGGACGCAATGCTGCCTGTCAGCGACAGTACAGAACAGAACCCTGACATCAGTGATTTTACACAGAGAGCCGAAGAAGCACGTCAGCTGGCACGACATCACATTCAACAAAGGCAGCGCATCGACGCGGACCGATACAACCGGCGGCGAAGGGAAGTGGCATTGCAGGCATTTTGACGCGGTTCCATCGAGCGGCGCAGGACCATCTTACCCAACGCAGCACCAACGATACATTCCGGAGCGTGGCCGCAGAGTGATCTGTGCAAGCAATCAACCAGGAAATTCGCGCCTGCGTGGAAGGCTTTCGACGCCCCTCAAGCTACCCGATAAAAGGAGCCAGCGACAGCCGCGGACACATCAGAGCGGTGCTGGCAGCCGTCTGTGCGACTGCTAACCGTATTGTTGCACCTATGCAGGCATTTTGACGCGGTTCCATCGAGCGGCGCAGGACCATCTTACCCAACGCAGCACCAACGATACATTCCGGAGCGTGGCCGCAGAGTGATCTGTGCAAGCACAATCAACCAGGAAATTCGCGCCTGCGTGGAAGGCTTTCGACGCCCCTCAAGCTACCCGATAAAAGGAGCCAGCGACAGCCGCGGACACATCAGAGCGGTGCTGGCAGCCGTCTGTGCGACTGCTAACCGTATTGTTGCACCTATGCAGGCATTTTGACGCGGTTCCATCGAGCGGCGCAGGACCATCTTACCCAACGCAGCACCAACGATACATTCCGGAGCGTGGCCGCAGAGTGATCTGTGCAAGCAATCAACCAGGAAATTCGCGCCTGCGTGGAAGGCTTTCAACGCCCCTCAAGCTACCCGATAAAAGGAGCCAGCGACAGCCGCGGACACATCAGAGCGGTGCTGGCAGCCGTCTGTGCGACTGCTAACCGTATTGTTGCACCTATGCAGGCATTTTGACGCGGTTCCATCGAGCGGCGCAGGACCATCTTACCCAACGCAGCAGCAACGATACATTCCGGAGCGTGGCCGCAGAGTGATCTGTGCAAGCAATCAACCAGGAAATTCGCGCCTGCGTGGAAGGCTTTCGACGCCCCTCAAGCTACCCGATAAAAGGAGCCAGCGACAGCCGCGGACACATCAGAGCGGTGCTGGCAGCCGTCTGTGCGACTGCTAACCGTATTGTTGCACCTATGCAGGCATTTTGACGCGGTTCCATCGAGCGGCGCAGGACCATCTTACCCAACGCAGCACCAACGATACATTCCGGAGCGTGGCCGCAGAGTGATCTGTGCAAGCAATCAACCAGGAAATTCGCGCCTGCGTGGAAGGCTTTCGACGCCCCTCAAGCTACCCGATAAAAGGAGCCAGCGACAGCCACGGACACATCAGAGCGGTGCTGGCAGCCGTCTGTGCGACTGCTAACCGTATTGTTGCACCTATGCAGGCATTTTGACGCGGTTCCATCGAGCGGCGCAGGACCATCTTACCCAACGCAGCACCAACGATACATTCCGGAGCGTGGCCGCAGAGTGATCTGTGCAAGCAATCAACCAGGAAATTCGCGCCTGCGTGGAAGGCTTTCGACGCCCCTCAAGCTACCCGATAAAAGGAGCCAGCGACAGCCGCGGACACATCAGAGCGGTGCTGGCAGCCGTCTGTGCGACTGCTAACCGTATTGTTGCACCTATGCAGGCATTTTGACGCGGTTCCATCGAGCGGCGCAGGACCATCTTACCCAACGCAGCACCAACGATACATTCCGGAGCGTGGCCGCAGAGTGATCTGTGCAAGCAATCAACCAGGAAATTCGCGCCTGCGTGGAAGGCTTTCGACGCCCCTCAAGCTACCCGATAAAAGGAGCCAGCGACAGCCACGGACACATCAGAGCGGTGCTGGCAGCCGTCTGTGCGACTGCTAACCGTATTGTTGCACCTATGCAGGCATTTTGACGCGGTTCCATCGAGCGGCGCAGGACCATCTTAGCCAACGCAGCACCAACGATACATTCCGGAGCGTGGCCGCAGAGTGATCTGTGCAAGCAATCAACCAGGAAATTCGCGCCTGCGTGGAAGGCTTTCGACGCCCCTCAAGCTACCCGATAAAAGGAGCCAGCGACAGCCACGGACACATCAGAGCGGTGCTGGCAGCCGTCTGTGCGACTGCTAACCGTATTAACGCGATAGCGTTAAGGAGCTCGTGTCGCAGAAAAGCCGGTGTCGTCGGCGTCGGGTGTCGGCGTCCGCGGCGTTGACCGTGAGCGATAAATAACGGCAGGCACTTCATAAATAAAAAGCAACTTCCAAGATCGGCTGGGTGGGAATCGAACCCAGGTCTGCGGAGTGTGAGTCGGAGACGTTACCACTCAGCCACAAGTTCGATGTTTGATAGCGGTACAAAAGCGCTTTTAGTGAATGCGGTGTTGCCTTAGAAACGTGCCGTAGAGAGTTATACTGCGGTGTATATCGGTAATTATGAGCATCTTACTTACAGAAGTCGCAGTTACACGAGTAGCGAAGTACGTTTCCGCTAAATTTCTTCTGCGCTCTGCGCACATGCAGAGCCATCTTGCGGCAAACACAGAAGAACCCCTCCTCGCAATGTGCGGCGCTGCCCGGCACGTGGCGCGCCACTCGCCCCTGACGTTTCGCCGTGCGCCCTCCCGGGCTGTAGAATCAAGCGCCTTTCTTTAGATCACTATCTTCGCTCACCCGCTTCTCCCCTTCGGGCCGTGCGGGTTCCGGTGCGAGGATGCCCCAATACCCTTGCGTTTAATAAGTTTTCTCGCTCTCTCCCCTTCCAACATCCGGCGTGCGTCACTCGAACACTGGTGTTTAGGCGACGCGGCTCCTCTTTCCGCTCACAGCGCGATTGCTACGTGCAGAGTCTGATGCGGGACGCCTCTGACGTGATCGCTGCGCCGTAGCGCTTCTGCTGGGAAAGCGTCCCCTGCGATGTGTGCCGAGCTGCTTCCGAGGAGTTATGCTTCTGCGTGGTGCTCCCAAGCGAGATAGAGGACGATCCCATCAAGGCGTCAGCCCCATGATCGCGTCCGCCTTCATGGCGCGTTACTGGCCGGCTTTCTCCCTCCGAGACACCGAGTTCTTTGGTTCGTTCCGCTTGCTCAGGCGCACGTTTCGTTGCCGCGCCAAACGCTGCGTTGCTCGGCGCTCACCGTGTAATTCCTGAGTGCAAAGTGCGACGCGGGGCGCCTCATCAGTGACTGCTGCGCCGTAGCGCATTGTCTTACACTCCTTGGCAGGTCGACGGGTGTTGTATTGCAGGGCCTTGCGCGCTCGCTCTTGAGACGCGTGTGATGGAAGCGGCGCCGTCTACCAGTACCGGGCGCGCTACAGTGTCTTGCTCATCAGTGTCTTCCTCGCCGGCGAGTACTGATGGACCATCTCCGTCAACTGGTGTTCGACCACGAGGAAGGCCACGCAAGACGGAGGCACAGAAGGCGGAGACCAAAGCTCGCCATGCTGAGGCCATGCGACGAAAGCGGCGTGGGAACGCCGAGCTGCGGGAACGAGAGGTTCAGGCGAAACGGCAACGGCGGACCGTGAGCCCGGAATTAAGGGCAAGGGAGGCTGAGGCAATGCGGCTTAAACGTGCCGAAGATGCATGCCGAACGGCAAGGGAAGCCGCAGCCAAACGGCAGCAACGGCAATCAAACGCCGCGCTGAGAGCCAGGGAGGCTGAGATCAAACGCCAGCGCGGTGACATGAATCCCCAAATACGAGCGCGGGAAGCTGAGGTCAGGCGACAACAGCGCCAAGAAAATCCTGATTTGAGGGCGCGTGAAGCTGCGGCCAAGCGTCAGCAGCGGCAGGAAGACCCCGAGTTCAGAGCACGTGAGGCCGAGGCCCGGCGCCAACAGCGGCAAGAAGATGCTGGACTGAGGGCGCGTGAAGCTGAGGCCAAACGTCAGCAGCGACAAGAACACCCCGAGTACAGAGCACGTGAGACCGAGGCCCGGCGCCAACAGCGGCAAGAAGATGCTGGACTGAGGGCGCGTGAAGCTGAGGCCAAGCGTCAGCAGCGGCAGGAAGACCCCGAGTTCAGAGCACGTGAGGCCGACGCCCGGCGCCAACAACGGCAGGAAAACTCGGAGTTGCGGACGAATGAGGCCCAAGCCAGACGACAACAGCGGCAAGACTGTCCAGAAATTCGAGCCAGGGAAGCCGAGGCCAAGCGACTAAGGCGACGAGCCGAGGCAGAACAACGAGCGCGGGAAAGGTTAAGCCTGCACGCGAGTGCGACAAACATGTTTCACAAACGCTTCACACAGAATCCATTTGGCTACTCTTGCTCTGTGTGCGATCGGCTTTGGCACAAGAACGACCTAAAGCCTCTTCCAGAAGCGCATGCCACATTGGTTGCCGACGCATTTCGTACGGATGTTTCTGGGTTCGAGGTGTGTCGCACTTGCATGCAGACCATCCGGCGAAATCGCATTCCTAACTACTCCACTACGAATGGCTATGCGTACCCACCTAAGCCGGCGCATTTACCAAACATTGATCTCGTGAGTGAGCGACTTGTGTCACCGCGGATCCCCTTTATGCAGATTCGGAGGTTGCTGTACAGCAACAGCGGCCAGTTCGCCATCAGAGGTCCGATTGTGAACGTGCCTATCAACGTCGACACAACGGTCCAAATGCTGCCTCGAGATGTCGAAGAAGATCAAGCGTTGTGTGTTCACATTAAGCGCCGGATGATATACAAGAGTGTGTACATTCGTGGCATGGTCAAGAAGACTGAGTTGCTTCCCTGGCTTGTGTTCCTGGAGAAGTCTACGTTGTATCGCTACTATGGCATCCGAATCAGTCGAGAGAAGGCAGACAAATTGTGCGACAAGCTGGTAGAGCCAAGCGACGAGAATGCCGAGCGTGTAGACGATCCTGTAGACCACCATAATCCGATGGAGACAGCATTGGCCATGTCGCTCGGTCAACAGACACTCATCATCGACGACAGCAACGTTCTGGTTGTGGCGCCAGGGGAAGGAATAACACCCGTCAGCATTGTCTATGATCAACACGCGGAGGAGCTGTCATTTCCACAAATCTACCTCGGTGAGCCTCGAAATATCAGCCCAGACAGCAAGCCTAGTGTCTACACCATGGCATCGAGCGAATGTCGGAGAACTGACCGCAGGGGTGCGACAGCTTACCACGTGCTCTATATGGCAGCTAAAGTAATGCGTACGCGAGTTGCATCGTCGGTAAACGTCTTCTTCAGGAACACATCTGGCATGGCCGTTGTAACAAAGGCGCAACTGAACGACCGAGAATTTGTCGAGAACGCGGTGGATCATGACATGGCGTTCATGAACGGGGTGCCAAACACGGTCCAGTACTGGCACCGACGCAAGCAAGACGTGTTTGCCATGATCCGCCAGCTCGGTAAGCCAACTGCGTTCCTTACTCTGTCTGCCTCTGAAATACACTGGGACGGATTGATGAGGCTCCTACAACGTCTTCACATAGATCCAAACCATCCGCAGGTGCCATTCGAACAGCTCCGCCTCTGTGAAAAGTCCATGCTCGTGAGCGATGACCCGGTGGTGTGCTCAGTGTACTTCGATCACATAGTGCGGGTGATAATGCAGATTCTGCAACACAAGACACTTTCTCCGTTCGCCCCCTATGTGGTCAAGGAGTACTTCAAACGCATTGAATTCCAACATCGGGGCAGTGCTCACGCTCATCTGTTGCTCTGGCTCGAGAATGCGCCCCACGAGGAGCTTGGCCCGCAAATGCCCGAAACAGTTCGTATGGCCGAACATTTAATCTCTCTGGACGCCGAAAGCCTTCATAGACCTCGCTGTCAGACGCACCAGCACACACAGACGTGTTACAAGAACGGCAGAACAAAATGTCGGTTTAACGCGCCTTTCTGGCCGATGGAAGAAAGTCGAGTGATCATCCCACTTCCGCCTGCCCATACTGAAGAAGAAAAAAAGTCTCGCACAAAGTTGAAGGAGAGATACAACAACATTCACACCGCTCTTGAAACAACAGTCTACGAGTCGATCGAGGATATGCGCCGCCACAATAACGTCGCAGATGCCGAAGAGTACATTACAATTCTACGTGCCGGCATTTCCCGCCCGACTCTGATGTTGAAAAGGAATTGTGATCAGGTTCACTTCAATTTCTTCAACCCGTGGATAGCGTCTGTACTGAACTCTAATATGGACCTACAGATCGTCCTAGATGTGTACGCGTGTGCGGCATACGTGGTCGAATATGTGAACAAGGCAAACCGAGGCATGTCGAACCTGCACAAGGACCTCCGTGCAGTCGTGGACGAATCTCCACACTCGAGTGTAACCTACACCCAAGCCCTCCGACAACTCAGCGTGAAGATGCTGAAAGCAGTAGAGATGTCCGCGCAGGAGGCGGCCTGGTATCTGCTCGGCCTCGGCATGTCGCACGCGAGTCGCGTCGTGGTCACAGCCAACACCTCGTGGCCGGAGGAAAGAGTTCGCATCCGCAAGAGTCGGGAGCTGATGGATCGTGATGGGTTGGATGAGAGCAGCACAGACGTGTGGTGCAAGACGACCATACAGAAGTATGAGGACCGCCCGGAAGATCAAGCTGCGCTCACGTACGCTGAACACCTGACGTCGTTCAACGACAACGGCCGACCGAGAGCACACCCTGCGGTTCTTCGCTACCACGCCTATTCAGTGTCCGACGTGCTCAACTTTAAGCGCGAGCACGTGCTTCTCTTCCACCCATTTCAGCGCGAGGTGGATATCCTAGACAATAACAAGTTCGTCGAAATTTACGACAGCTGCGTGTCGGAAATCCTGGCTGTCAAAGCTCGCTTCAGCAGTCCTCACATTGATCTTGCAGAAATGGAAGAGCTTTGTAAGAACATAATCAACGAAGAAGTTGCTCAGCGAGACGCTTTCGACACACACGCAGAGGTGGGGCGCAGGATGACCGATCTACTCGTGGACGTAAATGACGACTCCGACATCCTCGGCGAGGTTGGCCAAGAAACGGCCGTGCAACAGGCTCAGCGCGAGAGTGCTCAAGCGGCTGCCGCGAGATGTCCAGCCGTCCAGATTCGCACGGACATCATGCCCACCGACGTCTACTTACATCGAATGAGGATGATGAATGCGATGAACATCTGCCAATTTGAGATCGTGCGCGAAGTCATTCATCGCCTGACCACGCCCGACTCGGAGCCCTTGCAAGTCTTCTTTACCGGAGCAGCCGGTTGTGGCAAGACGTTCGTGCTACGCACCATAATGGACGTTTACAACCGCTATTTCAGAAGTGGAAACCGGGATGTGAGCATCAACTCTTTCGTCGCCTGTGCGACCACCGGCAAAGCAGCCGTGGCAATCGGTGGAGTTACAGTGCATGCCGCCTTCAAACTCGTCGTATCTGGCAAGAATCCGGACAGGGGTCTCAGCTCGAGTGACGCTAATTCATTCCGCTGCATCTTCAAAGACGTCAAGTGTGTCATAATCGACGAAATAAGTATGATGTCGGCGGACACGCTTGTGCTGATTGATCGCAGACTTCGCACAATCTCCCTTAAGTACACGGAATCCTTTGGCGGATTCGATGTCATCCTATGCGGCGACTTGAGGCAGCTTCCGCCGGTCAGAGCAGCTGAGGTGTATAGGAGGTCTAAATTGCACCACAGTGTCTTTGATACGGAAAGTATGCCGTGGCATAACCTCTCCTACTTCCAACTCAAAGATGTCGTGCGCCAGAGCGACGCGAGGTTTGCCACCATACTGACCAAGATCGGGGACGGGATAGGGCTAACTGTGGACGAGGTGTCTCTCTTGGAAAGCCGCTTTGTGACTACCGAAGAAGCCGCCAACAAGTGCCCATCCGGAGTGCGCCTCTTCTACACAAACAAAGATGCTGACGCCTTTAACATCGCGACCGCCGAGGCGTGTGCCGAATACGCGATACACTGCCCGGCTACAGACACCATTTGTGGGCACAGGTCCGACGAGGAGTACACGCACGCCAAGGTCAGAGTCGCCACCATGTCCAAAGTTCAGATGGCCAACTTGGCCCCTAACATCCTGCTATGCCTTGAGAAGCCCTACATGGTCATACGGAACATCGACGTATCGGACAGCCTTGTCAATGGTAGTGTGGGGATCCTCAGGCTTGTGCAAAGGGACACAGACGACAACCCCCTGCGCTTATGGATAGAGTTTCCCACTGGTGTGGGCGCAGCTGCCCTGCTGAAGGGACGACGCTACCGAGCCAACGATCCTGACATTTGCAGTAATTGGGTTCCCATCGAGCTCATCACCATCGGGTGCCACTTGAAAGGACATGATCTGGCCCACATAACCGTCAGGCGCAAGCAATTCCCCGTGGTCCAGGCGAGCGCAATAACCATTCACAAATCTCAGGGTGGCACCTACGATGAGGCTGTGGTAGATTACTCAAAGTCGCACAATCAGAAGCTCGTGTACGTCGCTCTCAGCAGGGTTACTACCATCGACGGGTTGTACCTGACGAACAAGGACAACGACCATCGCTTCCACCATTTCAAGGAAAACCCGGATCGCGCTCTTGCCGACGAGTTCAGGAGACTCGGCAACCATCGTCTCCAGACCATCACTGCCGAGTGCAACAAGATGCTGGCAGAGTACTTTGTCACCGTGGGCTGTGTCAACGTGCGCTCCCTGGGTGCACACTCTCTGGACGTCGCCAAGGATTTTGTTCTCGCAAACACTACCGTACTGTGTTTCACCGAGACCTGGATGGACCGGAAGCCTCCCTACGACATCGATGGGTATCGCTGCATCAGTGCGGCGAAGCGCTCCGACAACCGCGCTGCCGGTGTGGCCATTTATGTCAAACGAGAGGTGCAGGCGGAGGACGTTTTCCTGGTCCAACGGGTCTACGAGTACGGTGAAGTTTGTGCTGTGCGACTTGGCAGTGTGGTAATTGCGTGTATATACATCGCGCCCGGAACCGGTGAGACGGCAGCGGCAGACCTTATCGTGAGAGAGCTGCAGCCCTGGATTGGGAAGGAGACCTTGTTGGTTGTCGGAGACTTCAATCAGAACGTTCGGATATCTAGAACATTTCCGGACATGCTACACGTGCGGGCTGGTTTGCAGATGGCTACTCCTATGAACGCAATTTCGACCAACCGCAATTCGTGTATAGATCTCGCGTTCCATAACCAGGGCACGGTTAAAGAGGTCAAGTACTGCAGTTGCCATTTCACAGACCATAAGGCGATGCTTCTTGCGGTCGGCCGCAAAAAGCCAACAGAAGATCAACAAGTCGAAGGGGAGCGAGAACAAGCAATAGAACGCAGACCAGATGAGGCACCAATTGAATTCAGAGGAGGTGCCAATGCAGATGATGCTGATACGGGTGCTGTTGACACTACCGCAATCATAGCGTGATGACAGTGCTCTTGAAGACAACGAACGACATTCATCCAGGTGTGTTATGCCAGAAGAACGATTTGAAGGAGTCCACAATGACTTACACTACGATGAGTGAAAATGCCAGTTTGGTGTGTGTGTATGTGTGTGCTGACTGACCGACATACTCAGTGCGTGTGAACGCTAAAGGAACACGGCAACAAGAAACGTTGTACTGTGCACAACACAGTGCGATAATGTAGATTGTGAGAAGCACTGGTTTCAACTAATAATTAGGAAAAAGTTGTACAGTGCACTTGCAAGTGTTGTGTATGAAAAGTATGTCTTTGTGTGACTCAAGACCATGCCGAGCGAATGAGTGGGCGGTGCGAACGAGGTGCAATAACGCTATCGCGTTCCACTCTTGAAGGCGAAGCTTAAGCGTCCTCCAATTTTTGTTGCACCTATGCAGGCATTTTGACGCGGTTCCATCGAGCGGCGCAGGACCATCTTACCCAACGCAGCACCAACGATACATTCCGGAGCGTGGCCGCAGAGTGATCTGTGCAAGCAATCAACCAGGAAATTCGCGCCTGCGTGGAAGGCTTTCGACGCCCCTCAAGCTACCCGATAAAAGGAGCCAGCGACAGCCGCGGACACATCAGAGCGGTGCTGGCAGCCGTCTGTGCGACTGCTAACCGTATTGTTGCACCTATGCAGGCATTTTGACGCGGTTCCATCGAGCGGCGCAGGACCATCTTACCCAACGCAGCACCAACGATACATTCCGGAGCGTGGCCGCAGAGTGATCTGTGCAAGCAATCAACCAGGAAATTCGCGCCTGCGTGGAAGGCTTTCGACGCCCCTCAAGCTACCCGATAAAAGGAGCCAGCGACAGCCGCGGACACATCAGAGCGGTGCTGGCAGCCGTCTGTGCGACTGCTAACCGTATTGTTGCACCTATGCAGGCATTTTGACGCGGTTCCATCGAGCGGCGCAGGACCATCTTACCCAACGCAGCACCAACGATACATTCCGGAGCGTGGCCGCAGAGTGATCTGTGCAAGCAATCAACCAGGAAATTCGCGCCTGCGTGGAAGGCTTTCGACGCCCCTCAAGCTACCCGATAAAAGGAGCCAGCGACAGCCACGGACACATCAGAGCGGTGCTGGCAGCCGTCTGTGCGACTAACCGTATTGTTGCACCTATGCAGGTGGGCACACACACATTCGTGTGAAAGTTTATTTCCTTGCATTTTACGGTTGCTGCACTGCTCTGGTACCTCTTGTTGTCTGTGACGCATTTGTGGAAAATTTGTTAAAATGGGGGACGACGAGGCTACACAACTTGACAATTTTGCCAAGACACTCGCAGATGAGGCTCCCAAAAGCATTAAAGAAGTTACTAAGGTTCTGATAGACATGACTTCGAAATTTATGGAGGCCATGACTGAAATTAAGGTTACCGTAAACAAGTTGAACTCATCTAGCGACGCTGTACAGACTGAAATAGCAGCAGTGAAGGAATCAATGGGTTTCATGAACACTGCCTTTGAGGGCTTCAGAACAGAAGTTAAAACGATGAGGCTTGAACTCGCAGAAGTAAAGAAGAACAATCTGGAAATTCAGCAAAAAAATAAGAAGCTGTCGAATGAAGTGAAGGAATTAAAAACACAATTGGTTGAACTGAAGCAATACAGCAGAAGGAATAACATCGAATTGAAAGGTATCCCTGAATCTGATAACGAGAACCTCAGTAGCATGATGACACAGATAACTTCTTACCTACAAGTTAAGCTTTCTCCTGAGGAAATCGACGCTGTACATCGTGTTCCAACCAAGTCGAAGGGACCTTCTAATGTAATTGTGAAGTTTAAGTCAAGGTCCCCACGTGACAAAATATTGCAAGCTGCGAAAAAGAACAGGCTAAATACTTGCGTGCTTGGCTTCCCAGAGAACGATCCCGTTTTTGTCAACGAACATTTGTGTCCAGAAAAAAAGGTTTTGCTCGGCAAAGCTATTGGCATAAAGCGTGACAGAGGCTGGAAGTTCGCATGGGTCTCTGAAGGCAAAATCTTGATGAGAAAAACGGAAAGCTCGAGAGTAATGCACATAACCTGTGAAGATGACCTGGGAAAAATTGTTTGATTACCAATGCTCTTGTGTTTTAGTACTTGTATACTCTTACAATGTCTTTGGCCATAGATGAAGATGACCTGTTAAGCAGCGACAAAAACACATCAATATTTTACTCTAATATCCGCAGTGTGAGGAAGAACCTGAACCTTCTAGTGGCTTCCTTGACAAGATATCCCCAATCTTTTGATATTGTAGCACTTACAGGAACCTGGCTGCAAAAAGATGAGAAAGTTATGCTTCCTGGCTATGTTATGATATCTTATCCAAGAGAATCAAAAAACCGCGGTGGTGGTGTTGCCTTTTTCTCAAAAATGGTCTACCTTTCTCGTCTTTGGCGCCAGTCGCCCTCAGTCATGCAGACATAGAAACACTGTTCATAAAACTGCCCCATTCATTCACTGTTGGAGTTATTTACCGTCCACCGAACTCGCGCATTTCCTCTTTTCTTGATAAACTCGAAGGAATTCTTGAAACGCTTACTACACACTCGGAACGCATAATTATTGTTGGCGATTTTAACATTGATACAAGTGCTGAATGCCACAAAGACTACATGAACCTGTTAACATCGTACAATTTCCGAAATATGATTAATACACCGACGCGTGTAACTACCTCTTCTTCATCTATTATTGATTATGCATTAACAAATATACCGACTGGGATACGCGCTGGGGTTTACAGCGAACCCATCTCCGATCACCTCCCACTTTTTGTTGCTGCTGACATTGATATAAAACCAGAGCGCGAGATCAAGAAGTATGTTTCTAAAATAGATTATGCCCTACTACGAGAAAATCTATTGGCCATTAACCCCAGTGTAATATACCATGATGACGTCGATACAGAGTTTAGTAACCTAATAGACACGCTTTCGCAAATGGTTACTACCTGCAGCAGAAATATTAGTGTTCGCTCTTACGAAGCACCACTATGCCCTTGGATGACTGAGCCAATCCTCGCCGTTCTAAAAGAGAAGGATTCATGGTACCGTAAGTGGAAGCAACACAAGGATAATGTTTACTATTCCAAACAATTTAAGAACCTGCGCAATAAATCCGTGTCGATGATGAGGGCACGAAAAAAAGCATATTACATGCGTCTCGTTGAACAGGCTTCTGGCAACTCACAAAAAGTCTGGAAAATAATAAATGAAGTTGCTGGCAAAGCCAGTTTGCGCCGTGTTCTCCGGAAGAAATAGATCGCAATACTACAGAAAGATTTCATTCCTTTTTCACCAATATCGGCCCATCATTGGCTGCTCAACTCCCCGAATCACAACAAAATGCTGCATCCAATACAGTTCTCAATACTTTTGTAATGTTTGAAATCGAACCCCATGAAATTACATCCATTATTCTCAGCTTACCAGGCAATAAATCTGCCGGACTGGACGGAATTTACCCACGCATACTTAAGGAAAACACTGATATCTTGGTACCCATCTTATGCAAACTTTTTAATCATTCATTAAAATGTGCAAAGTACCCCCTGCACTAAAGATTGCCAAAGTTGTCCCGGTATACAAAGATGGAGACCGATCCAACCCGTCAAGCGACAGACCCATTTCTGTCCTAAGTGTTATTAATAATATTTACGAAAAGATTTGATCCAATAATATTTGCAAATTCTTAGAAAAATATAACCTACTCTGTCAACAGCAACATGGATTTCGAAAACATCATTCAACGGCAACTGCAGTCCTAAGCCTAACTCAAATAATAAATACAACATTACATGAAAACAAACTGGCCGCTGTTGTATTTGTTGATTTAAAGAAAGCGTTTGATACCGTGGATCACGCTATTATGCTCAACAAATTAAACCGCTATGGATTTCGCGGTGAAGCCTGCAGCTTACTTTCCAGCTACATCGAAAACCGTCAACAAGCTGTAGTTATCAATAACATCATATCATCACTTAAACATTTACAGACCGGGGTTCCTCAAGGATCCGTTTTAGGGCCCATGTTATTTTCATTATACTTGAATGATTTGCCGAAGGTCCTAAGTTGCTGTGATATTTTAATGTATGCTGATGACACTGCGATCATTGTAACCACAGACAACCATGAGGATCTAGAAGCAAAGACAAACGCTGAATTGAAAAAAATTACAAGCTGGTTTTTTACTAACAAGATTACGATTAATTCAAGCAAAACCAAATATATGGTATTTAGCTCACGAGCAAAAGTCATTGGCAGCTTCCAAATTAGCATTTTCATTAACGACCACTCACTAGAGCGAACACGCTCATTTAAGTATCTTGGTGTCATTCTAGATGAACATCTTCACTGCAAAAATCAGATTAGCGCCATCTGTTCAAAGTTGGCTTCTGGCTGTTATGCCTTATTACAGGCCCGTGATTCTTTTAACACACATACACTGCGTACCCTTTATTTTGCCCTTATTAACAGTCATCTAACATACTGTGTAGAATCATGGGGTTTAACATACAGCACTTACCTTGATCCTATCTGGCGATTACAAAAACAGGCTATCCGAATTATAACACAAAGCAAGTATACTGAACCAAGTAAACCAATTTTCCAGTTATTAAATATCCTTCCTTTTGATCTTTTGCGGTCTTTAAAGATAGCGCTGTGTGCAAATAACATAGTAAAATATAACCAACCCTTCAATGCATCCCTGTTTCGCTGTCCTTATCGACTGACGAGAAACCTCACACATAGTAACTTTAATCTGCCACCGAATAATAACATCTACAGTGAAAGATTGGTGCAGTTTTCAGGAGCCAAGGTTTGGAATGCTTTACCCCCAGAAATAAAACAGTCCCACGAAACAAATAAAGCAACTATTAAGAACATACTTTTTGAGCCTTATTTGATCTATGTGACAGTCGTTCGCGGTTTGTGTTTGTTGTACAGTGTTGTTCATTACAGATCTTTATTCATTCTCCTGTAAAATGCATATTATATTATTTTCTCCTCATTGTATAGTGTACTTTGGTATTTCGCCGTGATTTTTGGCTTTCTATTTTACACAAGTGTTTTGTCATTGCCATCGTGTATTTTTGTTTCTGAACCCCACACTAGCCTCTGGCTATGGGTTCAGTCAGTGTCTGATAAGTTGTATGGCAAGAGTAGAAATAAAAAGAAAATGAAATGAAATGAAAATGAGTATGCCCCAGGCGACAGAGTATGGGTGTGGACTCCCGTGCGGACGCGCGGCCTGTCCGAATAGCTTTTGCCTTCTTTCATTGCACCACTGAAACCCAAGTTCGGTTTCAGTGGTACAATAAACTTAATTGAAAGCTCGTGCTTGGTGTGTCGTCCTCTCTTACGTCCGTACCCTTTTTTGTTGCGCAATATCATTTCAGAGACCGTTAACTATTCGGCGAAAAATCATGAGCAGCTGCAGCAGCATGCAGGAGCAGCAGGTGCCAGGGCAGCCACTGTGAGGTAGCTCTCTCTCTCTCTCTCTCTCACCAGGATGGCTCACTAAGAAACGTTCGTTTAAATACCCCAATATAAAGAAGGAAACAGCTCATTTTTGCACTCTTTCTGTTGCGTGGGATGGTGATACTTCGCCAACCTAATAGATAAGATGTGCATCGTAAATATTTGGTGCAAGAATATTTAGGTATCCTTTTTTACGCTCCGAGGAGGGCAGTATCGTCGGCATATGCTGCTTACAATAAGCGCCTTTTAACCCCAGTTTGATGTAATTAACAAATTGTGAGTATTAGTGGTCGTATTGGATGATTGCTTGGAAACACAAGCTTTTATTAGCTGCGGGAAAGACATCTCGGTATAAGCACACGACGTTCTAGGAGTTCTTTATTTATCTATTTGTGCGGGTTTTCACGTTGTCAAGCTGTTGCTCATGAGTGGGTACGTGGAATCTATTTCAGGTCTTATTGATCTTCATGAGGAGCTGGCTAAAGTAGATAAGTCAATTAACGCCCCCGTAGACGCGTGCCATAACAAATTAAAACAAGAAGTCTTTGATGAGGTGACGTCAAGTCAGACAATGTTGGAACAAACTGTTTTAGGCATTAACTCAGGATTGGCTGCTGTAGAGGCTAGCGTAAATTCCTTGCATAAAACGTCAGCAGAAAAAAAAACTATACCTGTTGCTGTTCGTGGGGTGAATTCACGCCTCAAATATTTTGAGTATAGATCACGACGTGAAAACACTACATTATTTTCGAATAACCTATGCCACAGCCAAAACTTGGTCGCAGTCTGAAGATAAGGTTCGCTCGATTATTTCAACTTTACGTGTCCAGCTACCGCCTGATGGCATTTGAGGCGCACGCAGACTTGGCTCGTACTCGAATAAGAAGTGCCGTCCCGTAATTAGAAGGCTTTCTACCTTTAAGATTAAGGAAATAATTACGGCAGACAAGGCCAAATTAAATGTTACTGGCGTTAGTTTCAGTGAAGATTTTTGCAAAGAAGTGAGGAACACACGCAAAAGACTGCACGAGTACGGAGAGTCGACTTGCAAACAATATGCAGTCTAGCATAGCGATGAGATTCTAAATGTCCCTTTGAGCTTTAGAATCTATTCGCTATGCTAAATTTCAAGGTATAGGCAACAACACTTTGTTTGGTTTTCTAGAGTTCTTTCCCCATTTTCTCTTTTTTTTTCGTTCGTCTTCTTTCCGTTGCCCCCCTGTATTTATTTATTTATACCATTTCAATATTTTCCTTTTCTCCTTCTTTTTTACTAGCACCGGTTTCTGCCACTCCTTCTATTATCTCTTTCAGAGACACGATTGCCTACGACCACTAGTGAAACAGGTAATAGAGGACTGCTATGCACGCCGTTGACACGCCGGCTGACACACGGGCATCGACACGTGATTGACAGACGGCCGGGTCCCTGGCCTTGTGCACAGCACTCCTTTATTCTCAATTCGACACGCTAACACGCCTTCGCTCGTTGCCGCCCTCACCCGCCTTACGCCCTCTCGCCTTTAGATGAACCCCACCTATATATGTTGTGGCGAGGGAAGCACTTGTCGCATTGAAGAAGACAAGTCCACTTGTCGAAACGTTCGCTCCTGCTTTCACCTTGTTCTCGTTTTGTTCGTCACATTTTGGATTGTAAAAGGAGCCGTCTTTTGATTGCGATAGATCTTATTTTTGCTCATCGTTTGCCTAGCTGGTGCCTTGTGGCAGCACCGATCACAATTGATGTCTCCGCCATAAATTTGTGCATTATGAGACGTGAAAGAAAGCATGGCTGATTTGGCTCACCCTGGTTTGTCGAACCTTGCCTTCATTACTCATTGCCATTGACCCTCAGGGGCAGGCATGACTATGGCGCTGTTAACATCGAGGTCACCTTTTTAATCCTGTTATCCGTGGTCGCATTCTGGTGGGAGCGGAACGGAAAAACCACTCGATTTAGGTGCAACCCAAGGAAATGAACATTAATGCAGAATGCCCCGTGCACTTCTTCGTGCCTGGTAATTGTCTCCAGAATTTCATTCGATATGTGTATGTAACAGCCCGCGTGAAGAGCCCGCCTTTCCCCTGTTCTATCCTTGCTTTGCACTCATAATGAGCCTGGTTATGTGATGTAGTATTGTGCATCGTTCTCCTTGCACAACGTTTCTGGTCTGAACATACAGATCACGGACGCGGGCCCTCTAGTTGAACTCGTTCGTCGGGTGACCAACCTCGTTTAATCTTCTATTGGCCAAGCATTGTTCCGAATTAAAAAGAATACAATATATTCTGGCCGTAGAAATTACATCTTCCTAAAAAAAGCAATGGAATTAAATCTGTTCTGGAACATAAGCAATTAACAAAAATGTATTTGGACTTCCTGGGTCGGTCAAGCCGCACCGGCCACATCACCGGGGCACGTCCCATGGTGGGCCTCCTCCGCCGGCGGGGAGCAGTCGCGCAGTGTGGGTGTGCCGAACGTGGCCGCGTTTTTTTTTTATCGTGAGCATCCACGCTCACCTTGTCATTCAGCTTAGCAGCACTGTGTGCCGGAGAACACCAGTGCCTGTGCGGAACTGGGATGAAAAATCGCCGACGCTGGCTTTTTTACTCGCGGAAGTGAACAATGTGGGGGTTTCTTGTCGACTTTGCAATGAAGGACACTGAGATTGGCTTTGGTTCGGGAACGTACCACGTTTGTGGTGGCGTGATAAAGTGGGTGGCAAAAAATACCGAACGTATGGGATGACCTTTGCGTATGGAAACGGCGAACAATATTCTGTGGATGCGTGTGTCTGGTGTAATGCGGGATTAACAATGCACCTCGTTTGCAAAAACGTTGACGCGCATGAATTGTAATGAGGACAGTCGCAGTGATCAGGCGTCAACAGAACTTCAGGGCCCGTCTTTTTTGTACAGGCTGGAATGAATGAGACGGAATGAGCAGTAAGCACGTATGGCAAAGTGTAGCCTGCGCTGCGTGGAGAAAAAAAAATTTTGTAGCATGATCTATCGGCTTAAAAATATGAGCTCCTAGCTTGTTTTTTATCATTCCCAGAACAGCGTACACCGTGCCAGAAGGATCGTACGTGCCCTCTGATGGTCTCGCGCAGATCCTCGTTGCCGAGTGCTTGAACGTTGGTGTAGTTTGCGGTCAGTGGTTGGCGGTTATATTGCCTTGTCCACATATCGAGCGTCTTCTCAACAGTGTTGGCCTCGGAAATAAATTCCGCAACAGCCGTAGGCGGTTTGCTTATAAATCCGGAGAGAAGCTCCTGCTTCAAACCACGCATCAGAAAGCGAACTTTTTTTCATTTCGGAGATGTCTGGGTCGAGGTGCTAGAAGAGGCGAGTCATCTCCTCCGTAAAGATCGCGATTTTCTGGTTCAGCAGCTGCATGCGGGTGTCTAGTAGAGCTCGGGCTCGCTCTTCGCGCAGAGCGCTCGTGAATGTCTGCAGGAAGCCGTTGCGGAACAGGTCCCATGTAGTCAGGGTTGATTTTCGGTTCTCAAACGGCTTGCAAGCAGCGTCTTCTAAGGCGAAATACGCATGCTGTAGCTTGTCGTCGGAGTTCGAGTTGTCGCATGTAGTGACACTTTTATATGTTTTCAGCCAGTTATCCGGGTCTTCAAATGATGATCCACGGAAATTCAGCGGTTCCCTGGAATGCTGCAGCACAATAGGGGACGCTGGAGCTGCCATTGTTGTTGACTTGGCGACCATCTTCCTTGCAGTCTCAGGCAAATGACCGTGCTCCCAGGCCGGGGCGTAGCCAGGGGTGGGTGGGGGGCTTATGGGGCTTCAGCCCCACCCCTGGAAATTTTTTCGGGCTGTCGTGTGCCACTGACCAAAACAACCCCCGGCCCCGGAAATCATGCTGGATTTGGTCTGAATAGAATAGAATAGAATAGAATAGAATAGAATAGAATAGAATAGAATAAAGAAACAACTTTAGAGAAGGGAAACTGCACCTTGCACAGTGGTTCGAAAATACGCGGTAGCGCATGAAACTTAGTGCGGGGCCCGACAGATGGCGTTGCTTCAACAGAAAGTGGAAATGCTTTTTTTTAGTGCAATATCCAATATGGCGGCTTTATTCCAGTTATATACGCTGGGTACGCGCCGTGCTCGCCTTGCTGGCGTTGCGGCATGCCTCAGCTGTCGCGTTTTATTTGCCAGGAGACGAAAGAGCCTCTACTGACGCCCATACAAACAAACCTCAAGTGAGTGAACAAGACGTGCGACTTTATTGGCAGAAGAAACGATGTGCACCTTCTCGTACGAAAGCAGAAGTAAAATTTGCATATCGAGATACGCTGAAGCTGTTAACGCGAGCTCGTAAACTGCTCACTTTCGTCGTCGCACATGGTGATATGATAACGAGCGAAAATCAGTAGCGCAAGTAAATTAGGTAGTGCACCATCTGTTTCCATCGACAGTCGCCGTAACTCGCATTGCGAAGCAATCGGGTTACGCAAGGCATCTGCTGCCGCAACCAACACAGTGACATGGACTAGTAGGCATTTTAGCGTTACCTCATTTTCAACCTGCACGTTTCTTTTTGTTCTTTCGAGGGCCGCTAATGTGTAACTCACAATTGGTGCCCCACATTCTCAATATGGGCCACATCACGGCCGATGAAGGCCCAAAAGCATAATTTGCCCGCGGCTGCAGCAGGAAAGGTCGAATGGGGAGATCACCAATTACGGTGCATGTAAATTGGGAGTCTTTGTGGCTGTGTGGACTGCAGGAGCAGATGGTTACCTCGGGAAACTTGCCCATGCAGCTGACCAAGGCGCCACATCGAAGAAACGCAATATGGCGACCATTATCAAATTAGACACTGGATTCAATCACCGCATAAGGTTCAGACAATACACTGTACATTGGCTAAGATCCACATGACAACAGTGGGCATTCACGCACTACAGGTCGCTTACAGCACATTCAGCTATCCAACTTCAGGCACAATACTTGCCTACGTCACACATGGTGGTCTAGTAACGAGTGACAACCAGCAGCGCAAGCAGATTCGACAGTGCCCCACCTGTTTGCACTGACAGTCACTGCAACTTGCACAGCGAATCAATCGGGTGACGCAGGCAGCTGCTGCCATAGCCAACACAGCCACATCAACTACCCGGCATCCTAGCGTTACCTCCTTTCCTACATGCACGTTTCTTTTTGTTCTTTCGGTGGCCGCTAATGTGTAGCTCACACTTGGTGCCCCACCAGCTCTCAATATGGGCATGGTCCGTTTTGTGGGAATAACCATTTTGCAGGCCTTTCCACCCATGTGGATATCGTACGCTTCAAACCATGTAATCATGTATGATAGTCTTCGTACACGCCAAATCGCAGCCAAAGGAGGTCACAAGCACACTTTACCCACGGCTGCAGCAGGCAAGGACAAACAGGGAGCACCAGTCGCAGTACATGTAAACAGGGAGTTTGTGTAACTGTGCGGACAGCAGGAGCAGGTGCTTACCTCGAGAGTCCGTTGGCTAATGCAACTTACCAGTCCGCCACATCCGAGAAATGTAACACGGCAACTATGACTAAGTGGGACAGCACTGAAACAAAACTCTGCAATCAAATCACTTCAGCATACGCTAACATAATGCTCAATTTATACATTGGCTACGATCCACATAACAACAGCGAGCATACACCCACACGGGTGGCTTGCGGCACATTCAACCCTCCGACTGTAGGCATACTGCTTGCCTTCGTCGCGCATGGTAGTCTGCAACAAGCAACAACCAGCAGTGCAAGCAGATTGGACAGCGTGTCCCACGTGTTTGCACCGACAGTCGCCGTTGAAGATGAACAACTTGCATTGCGAAGCATTCAGGTGATGCAAGCATCTGCTGCCACAGCCAACACAGTGACATGGAGTGCCCGGCATTTTAGCGTTACTGCCTTTCCAACCTGCATGTTTCTTTTTGTTTTTTCGCATGCCACTGATGTGTAACTCACACTTGGTGCCCTACATTATCTAAATATGGGCATGGTCGGCTTTGTGGACATCAAGATTTTGCAGCTACTTTTGCAGGCCTTTCTACACATGTGGAATCAACTTCATACACTTAGAACCATGTAATCATGTATGAGGTCTCTGTTGATGCCAAATTATGGAAGGCCACAAGCAAAATTTGCACACGGCAGCAGCAGAAAAGGACGGAACGGGGAGCACCAACCACGGTGTGTGTAAATTCGCAGCCTATGTTACTGTGCGGTCTGTAGGAGCAAGTGCTTGCCTTGAGAGACTGTTTCCCAATGCAACTGACCAGGCTCCCACATATGAGAAAGGTAACACGGTGACTAGTACCAAGTTGGATAGCAGCGAAACCAGATTCTGCAATCAATCACTTCAATGTGGCTTGCACAGAAACACAGGCTGTCGAGCAAGAATAGCAATCCTGAATAAGACTTGGAATTCAATATCGGAATGAGAAAGCTTGCATTCAAGAAAGAAGTCGCTCTACTTTGCAAGCACGGAAAGCCAAAAACATCAAGAAAAGTTAAATGCTACGTAGCACACAGTGTAAATGTTAATGCAAGGCACACGCCAACGCCGCATTAGCTATTTCAGGAGAGGAACTGCACATGGCAAGATACACTAGAAAATACTGCTACAGATATATGTTTGCTTCTAGACAGTGACTGGTATTGAATATGAGCGAAGAATCAGTTAACCTTTAATGTTTAGATGAGAAAGAGGAATGATCTCTGACAAAAACGAGGAATGAAAAAGCTTGCATTCATTGAAACAAAATTATGCTTGGCACGAATTGGCAAGGCTACGAAGCTCACTACGCAAGGGCAAGCTGACGGAACACTCTTGGTCAGCATCATCTGTGCTTGTTCAGAGGTTGCAGGTACATCTGAAGACACAGATTTTTGTTGTTGAGGTAACTGGATGACTTGGCCAATAGCTGTGCTGATGGAATGATGGCGGAGGCTCTTTTCACTCTTGAAACAGTCGTCCGTAGACTTAATATCTCACCCAAATTATACTGCAATGGCTTTTTTGTTCGTGGTCTGGCGAATCCGGCTCCAGCCCCTTCCTGTTGGTGTAGATGGGGGCTCCCGTGATGACCAAGATGTACTTGGCACAGACTCTGTTGGGGCAGAACAGTGGCACATGAGATACAGCAGAGATTATCCAAACTCATGTAGTGTTTTCTTTTATGTTTGAAGCAATTATGCTGAAATGTAAACATGAACAAACGTTCATATCATCTGCTACAAACAAATGACATGTATCTGAATACTAGCAAGCCAATACAGCATCTATCAAGCATTTTTATTTCTGAACCAGGTGTTGTTTACATTGTAGTAGCAGCCAAAGTCCACACAATGACCTTGTTGTAGCAGGCAGCAGCTTCTGTTTAGTGCATGCAGTGTGTTGCTTTATACTGGTGCCATCCTCATTACTGCATGTCTGGAACAGAAATTTTGACTGCATCAGAAATTGAATAGGCACAATTTTGCAATATAAGATGCGAAAAGGTGCGACATATACATTGTAATTGTTTGTGACTACAGAACACATGCAAATGTGCCCTGTTTGTTCTAGGGTGCTTAAACAGCATGGTAGATAAATATTGTTACTCTCCGTAAAATTGATGTCTGCATAACTACAATGCATATCAACAGGTTAAGCATTATTAAGATCACAAATGAGAACCTTTGTGCGCTCGTTTATACAGTAGAAGAGATCACACTGCTGGTTTCACAAGCAAATAGATGAAAGACATGAAGCTGTTAGAAATGATGCATTCTTCTTGTGCATAAACGTGATGTACCGCTTCACTACTGCAAAAATGTCCTGAGGTAACCCAAACTGAACAGCAAGAACATACAGGTACGAAATATGGATGAATTATCATGCGAGCAACTGTTTAATACATTAAATTCAGTACATTAGCTTCAGTCTATCAAAGGGTTATTCGGTTCTGTGAACAAAAGAAGTTGCCGGCGGCTTCGAAAAAAATATATTGATAAGGCTACTCAGTCACCCATGGCTACGGCTACAACGAGATTAAAAATGTGACGCGAGTTCCGATACCGCTTTCTCTTTCCTGAATGTGTGTATAATGATGGCATCACAACTGAAAGTTTATTTCGGAAACAGCAACGGAGGGTCCTGACTGCCCTTATGTAATGAAGCATCTAGTTCGTTAACTTGCCTGCGCCTGTAAGTTAACGAGACGAATAAATTACATAGCGATTGAAGCAGCAATGTTAAACGACTCACAGGTATTGCTGTCCCCAGTCGCAGCAGGAGCCGGCTCCCATTTCGATGCAGACGTGTTCCACACGGCTCACGACTGAAACCTAGCTTTCGAGCTTACCCCCCAAGTTAAATAACGCCAGATATCGAAGCGCAATAAACTGGTTTTAGCACAAAATAACCTAACGATGTACGAACCGAAGAATCCGTACCTGCCGTGAACGCGAACATACCGGTAGAAATTTTAAATCCAGGCTAGAGGTCACGTGGGAGGTCGATGATGCTGAGCGCTATTTTGCGTTTAAAATGGCAAAAAACAAAGTTTGCAATAAATGTATATTAGAAATGATAATTTTGTACTCTTTGTCATGTAATAGAAACGCTTCGGTTAATGTTAAAGAAAGTTTGTAGGTTAAAATTGCGCTTACTACGGCACCCGTAGCGGGTGATAATGCGCTCAACGGGAAACCTTTTTAATTGGTCTACTATGCCTATTTTTTTAGCAGCGCCGCGCGGTCGATTTTTTTGCCATCTGTGGTCATTTGTTGAACTTGAGAGTGCTCGGGGCCTGGAGGGGGGGGGGGGGGGCTGTGATCGGTGAACCTGTTGTTGAGCAAGATGTCTATATGCCTTGTTCGAAGCATTATATACAGTGACGTTTTCTTAGATATGTAGACTTATTGGAGACTTATACGTATACTTAAACATCTTGCTGCGAGGTTTTGTGTATACGTGTAGTGAACTTTGTTTCGCGTGACACTTCTTTGCCCTTTATCAAGCTGCATCTTCGCATTCGCATATTTCATTTTATATTCGCATTTCTAATGCATGAGGGCAAATCAAATGAAAGTGAGCCAACCCACCAAAAGTGACATGCAGGTTTGAGGATAAAGGTTCTTCAAAGGGCCCCTTGCCAGGTCTGGCCATTTTGAACTGACAAGCGCAGAGCATACATTGCACGATAACGATTGGTCTGCAAAGTATTACATCGCTACGCGCCGCAGACAGATTTGAAATTTCACACCGAACGCCGTTTTCCCTGATCCTCGCGGCCTTCGCGGTCAAAGCCGGAGGATGACGTAGTCGGGTACCTGCGCCTGCGTGTGTTCGCAGTGTGACGTCGCTTGTGGTGACACGTGACTGCAAGAGTTATCCAAGACAACTGTTATCTGTGTGATCTGTTGCTTGAATTGACGAATTGAAGTTTAGAGAAATAATAAGGCACACAGACGGAATGTCTGCGTGTTTTTTTTTTCACTTCACACCGAAGGAAGAGAGATGTACTTGCGCTTCGTCTGCTTCTTCCCATGGTCGTGCGCTGACGTGCGCAGGTACCGAAACTATGCCATTATTTTCTACCATATTCCAGCGCGTGATCATGTTTTGCGATCCACTTGTTCTGCCTCAGTATTCGTGTAGCATTGAATTTTAGAGCTAGACATGTGTCCTTGTGCAGAGCGCGCAAAATCGTGCGCTAAGCGAAACGATGACAGCTGGCACGGGACGCCGCCAGCGAAAGTGCGCGATGTAAAAAAAAAAGCGAGGAGAAAAAAAGGTGAGGGTGGGGCCCATGACGTATGTGTCACGCGAACTTCGAGGTCCGGCATGGGGGAACGCAGTTCGCTTGAGGAGGCTAGACGGGGCGACTTGAGAGAGCATCGCTATGCAGTGAAGCACGCCTCCTGAAATCATGGGTTCGCGGCGCTGAGATATTTCTATCTCGGTTATTATTGAGACGATTTGAAAAATTTTTGCCGCAGGAGACTCCCTAGAGGACACGTAAAAACTTCCAGCGTATAACCAAAATTTGCTTTGCGGCCCTGTGAGGGGCCCTTTAATGCTCGCGTACACTGGGTTGAACTTGGTTTCGTATCATAATGGACACTCCAAAAGTTTAACATCGTGATGTCATGATGGTTTTGGCAGCTGAACGTGTTTCCCAAAAAGAAATTAGTCGACGTATGCCTGCGGTGTAAGTTGAACATTAAAAATTATGGGGTCTTACGTGCCAAAACCACTTTCTGATTATGAAGCACGCTAAGTTGAACATTGCATTTCATTACCCGCTATGTAGTGTTGGAAAAAACGATTCAAACGTTGCAAAGGCAATCCCAGACCATGCCAAAGGTACCGTGCAATCCCCCCAACATTATTTCAAAGGCTGATTAGTCAAGAACGGAGGATAAGCATCGATGAATTGGCAGGGCGTGTGAACATCACTCACGGTTTGGGTCGCACCATAATTCATGAACACCTCGGTCATCGGATCTCGTGTGCGCACGGATGTCCAATATTTTGAACCACCATCAGAAGACGGAGAGGTTCGGCGCTACCTTGATTAATCTAATCGGGTATCACAATGAGGGCGACGAATTTTTTTCTGCAATTGGTACCGAGAACGAATCATTGTGCCACTACTACGAGCCTGAAATACGACACAAAGCTTACAGTGAAAACATCTGAATTCACCACTCCCAAGGAAAGCAAAGGCCGTCATTTCCACCGGAAAGGTGTTGACTATTTTGTTGTTGTCAGCGGCCATTTGCTAAACCTGGAGAGACTATCTATCGTTTATGATATTGTAAAACGTCGGATCGGCTGCGTGTGCCAATCAAGAGCAAACGATGCGGAAGATTGAGGAATGGGGTCATCTTGCTCCACGACAATGCCCGTCTCCATGACGCGGATGTGGTTAACACAAACCTGGCAACGTTCAAGTGGGAAACACTGCAACATCCGCCATACAGCGAAGACCTGTCGCCTTGTGACTTCCACATTTTGGAGCATTTAAAAAAAAACAGCTCAAGTGATCCAGATTCGTGTCGGATGATGACGTGAAAGAGTCAGTTACACACTTTTTGAGGCAGCAGCCCAAGGAGTTTTGTGCGACAGGAATAACGCGACTCGTTATTCAGTGGGACAAATGTATAAATGGTCATGGATACTACTTTTAATTGAAGTACGCCATTAGTCATATATTCGCATTGATTCACTTTCATTTGACTCCCTTTCGCATACCTTGCAGAACTCCTGCTTTTTATATGTGCTCTCTGTTGCGACCATAATTTCAGTGCAATTATACTCACAGTACACGACCGCTGACAGCAGCTCCTGCGCAATACTTTCAAACAAAGGACAGCGTCGTTGACAATTTTCCCTGGTCTTTGTATATGTACAAAAATGTAAATAAGGTTCTTAAATGACACAGAGAAAGAGATGCAAATGAGAGACAGGGAGAAAGGTTAAGAGTTTAATTAAAATATTTTATTTATCTTTATTTATTTCGGATACTTTCCTGGCCCGAAGGCATTACAGAAAGAAGTGGTAAGTGAAAAAAAGTACATAATTATACAATAATAGGTATTACAAAACGGCAGAAAATACAGCAGTCTTGAAATTGCCAACGTCAGAAATGGCAGCGATGGAGGGAGGAAGGTCGTTCCAGTCGGCGCTTGTTTTGTCCTGAAATTCTTCATTTCATGGCCTTTACATATTTCATATCAGCGGCATGAACTGCTTTACTGGTTTCAAACTTATATAATTATACAGTTGGTGTGATATTTCCTTTACGTATTAAATAGACAGAAAACAAGGAAGCACTGACATAAGTTATCTCAAGCACAACTTTTGAAACATACGAGTATACTCTTTTATGAAGAAATACATATTTTACTTGTCTTGACGATGCGTAGCGTTCAAGAATTCGTTTGCAGCATCTTTTGCAAAGCAATGCAGTTAGTATTAATGTATTTGATCCCTCGACAAATTTTATAAGGATGAAGCCGAACACAATCTGATCTTTTCTTATCCGTTAACGTTACACCCATCATTCTTCTTTCTAAGCTCGTTGCGTCATCCTCAATTTAAGTAGAACCATTTTGGTAAGCCTCCAGGTTTCTACCCCGTACGTGAATACTGGTAAGACACAGCTGCTATACACTTTTCTCTTGAGGGATAATGGCAACCCGCTGTTCATGATCTGAGAATGCCTGCCAAACGCACCCCAGCCCATTCTTATTCTTCCAATTATTTCAGTTTCATGATCCGGATCCGCGGTCACTACCTGCCTTAAGTAGATGCATTCCCTTACCACTTCCAGTGCCTCGCTACCTATCGTAAACTGCTCTCCTCTTCCGTGACTGTTAAACATTACTTTGGTTTTCTGCAGTTAAATTTTTAGACCCACCCTCCTGCTTTGCCTGTCCTGGTCAGTGAGCATGCATTGCAATTGGTCCCCTGACTTACTAAGCAAAACAATATCATCGGCGAATCGCAAGTTACTAAGGTATTCTCCATTAACTCTTATCCCCAATTCTTCCCAATCCAGGTCTCTCAATACCTATTTTTAACACGCTGTGAATAGTATTGGACAGATCGTACCTCCCTGTCTGACGCCTTTTTTATTGGGATTTTGTTGCTTTCTTTTTGGAGGACTACGGTGGCTGTGGAGCCGATATAAATATCTTTCAGTATATTTACATATGACTCATCTACACCCTGATTCCGTAATGCATCCATGACTGCTGAGGTTTGGGCTGAATCAAACCCTTTCTCGTAATAAATGAAAGCTGTATATAAGGGTTGGTTATATTCGGCACATTTCTCTATCACCTGATTCACAGTTTGAATATGGTCTATTGTTGAGTAGCCTTTACGGAATCCTGCCTGGTGCTTTGGTTGACAGAAGTCGAAGGTGTTCCTGATTCTATTTGCGATTACCTCAGTAAATACTTCGTAAACAACGCACAGTTAGCTGATCGGTCTATAATTTTTCAAGTCCTTGGCGTCCCTTTCTTATGGAATATTCTTTCATATATTTATTTATAAATACTGCGATGTTTTACAAGATCTTAGCAGGGTGTGAACATACAAGTACATTCATACGAACAAACAGTTCAAGCAATCATGCCAACGCTTGAATTCAACGTGACAAAAGGACAAAATGCACGAAGAAAGGAGCCAATAAAGTATGTGCGGTTGAGTCATGAATGCAGCTGCATCTGAAAACGGGATAAAAAATTTTGTGTAACGACTTCATCAGGAAGTTTATTCCAATCAACTATTGTTCTTGTAAAATAAGAGTATTTGAAGCAGTTGTGCGATGTTGACGGGGTTACTGCTAGGGAGTGTTTATGACGAGTAGCATAACCAGTTAAAGGTGCTAAGATGTGTGAGGTATCAATACGGTAGTGGCCATTCATTAGCTGCAAAAAGAATTTTAATCGGGAAACACGATATTGTTCTGTAATCGAAGAGAAGCCACTACTTTTAAGGAGATCTGTTATGGAAGGAGTGTGGAGAAGGAGTTAGGATTGTGTTAGCGTTGTTCCAAGATTCCGGTACGCTCGAGGTCATAAGGCATTGCGTATACAGGGTGGCCAGTTTTTCGAGAACAATCTTCCCACCATACTTCAACAAATCTGCTGCTGCCTGTTCCTCCCCAGCTGCCTTCCCCCTTTGCATTGCTCCAAGGCTTTCTTTACTTCTTTCGGGGTTACGTGGGGGATTTCAAATTCCTCTACACTATTCTCTCTTCCATTAGCGTCGTGGGTTCCACTGGTACTGAATAAATTTCTTTACAATTCCTCAGCCACTTGAACTATCTCATCCACATTAGTAATGATATTGCTGGCATTGTCTCCTAACGCATACATCTGATTATTGCCTATTCCTAGTTTCTTCTTCACTGCTTTTAGGCTTCCTCCGTTCCTGAGAGCATGTTCAATTCTATCCATATTATACTTCCTTATGTCAGCTGTCTTACCCTTATTGAATAATTTCGAAAGTTCTGTCAATTCTACTCTAGATGTAGGGTTAGAGGCGTTCATACATTGGCGTTTCTTGATCACATCTTTCGTCTCCTGCGAGAGCTTACTGGTATCCTGCCTAACGGAGTTACCACCGACTTCCATTGCACACTCCTTAATGATGTCCACAAGATTGTCGTTCATTGCTTCAACACTAAGGTCCTCTTCCTGAGTTAAAGCCGAATACCTGTGCTGAAGCTTGATCTGGAATTCCTCTATTTGCCCTCTTACCGCTAACTCATTGATCGGCTTCTTATGTGCCAGTTTCTTCCGTTCCCTTCTCAGGTCTAGGCTCATTCGAGTTCTTACCATCCTGTAGTCACTGCAGCGCACCTTGCCGAGCACGTCCACATCTTGTATGATGCTAGGGTTAGCGCAGAGTACGAGGTCTCTTTCATTTCTAGTCTCGCCGTTCGGGCTCCTCCACGTCCACTTTCGGCTATGCCGCTTGCGGAAGAAGGTATTCATTATCCTCATATTATTCTGTTCCGCAAGCTCTACTAATAACTCCCCCCTGATATTCCTAGTACCTATGCCATATTCCCCCACTGCCTTGTCTCCAGCCTGCTTCTTGCCTACCCTAGCATTGAAGTCACACATCAGTATAGTGTATTTTGCTTTGACTTTACCCATCGCTGATTCCACGTCTTCATAAAAGCTTTTGGCTTCCTGGTCATCATGACTGGATGTAGGGGCGTAGAACTGTACGACCTTCAATTTGTAGTTATTAAGTTTCACAACAAGACCTGCCAACCTCTCGTTAATGCTACAGAATTCCTGTATGTTACCACCTATATCCTTATTAACAAGGAATCCGACTCCTACTTCTCTTCTCTTCGCTAAGCCCCGGTAGCACAGGACGTGCCCGCTTATTAGCACTGTATATGCTTCTTTTGCCCTCATAACTGCACTGTTGTAAAATATTTGGTTGCAAAAATAATAATATTTTTGTACCTGTTTCATCTGCGGAACGTCCATTTCTTCGAGATCTCTGCACGCTGGGCTAAAGACTGGACACATTCGGCTGTAGCGCTACGTTGTTGTGTCGCACCGCGTGCCTCGGCGGCTGACTCGAAGGCGCCCCGGCGAGGCTTTCCTGGTGGCGCACGCGGCATAGAAATCGGCGAGACGTGTGCGAATCATTTGGGCCGCTGGTGAATCGTGGGAGCGACCGACCCGCTTTTTACCCTTGGCGGTCTTATTAGGCCCGCCGACCCACTTGGCAGACAATGTGCGGCCGCTCGATAATGGACAGCGCGCGTATGAGCAGCTTCGAGGAGCGACGAACGTGGCCTCGATGCGTGTGCAGCCGGCTGTGACGCGCGCCTGTCGCAGGAGCCGCAGGAAGAAATTACACGCGAGGGCGAGTCCCCTTTCGTTTTGGCGCAACCTTGTAACAGGCCGTGTAATATTTGCTCCGCATATGGCCGCCGAGACCTGGGTGCATTTGAGAGTTTCGGGTACTGACTTGTCCAGCTAAGTTCATGAAAAGAAAAACAGTCGTGCAAAAATGTCGCAGTTTTTCCCGAAAGGCGAAAATCGATTGCGATAGCAAATTAGTAGACTGGTGTAAAAAGTAAGCATGGCAGTTTTATCATACGTATGAACTTGTAAACATTCGCTTATTAACTAAATTAACAAGCATGGTGTCAGCGCGAATAGGCAAACATGAACATATCACAATCGATGACCTCGGGCACTTGCTGTAAAACCCTGGCGTGAGGACTCACGGCGGCAGCAGCGCGCTAAGTGACCTCCGTGCTGTCTATCACTTCAACGCAAACTGAGCGGCGCGAACAGAGCGTCCACAAAGGTATGAGCCGTCGCAGCATATTTTTTTTATTCTACGAGTACTATCAGACTTGAATATGGGGCAGCGGCTTTTCCATTTTGTCAAGGCTTTCCTTATGAATAGAATGACATGTCTCAGGTTTGGGGAGATCGGAAGTCTTTAAAATGGGGGTGCTGAGGTACTCCGCAGGGATCCGTACTCTCGCCCGTGCTATTCAATCTGACGGTGTTGCAGTTGGCTAATACACTAGACACTGTCCAGGGTATTAGCTATTCTATCTACGTGGAGGACGTTGCTATATGGAGGGTCGGTGGTAGTGATGGAGAGCTTGAGGCTAGGCTGCAGGAGGTGGTAACGCTTACGGAAGAGTATTTGGGTCTTATAGGGCTCAAGTGCTCCACTAAAATGTCGGAGTTGTTAATCTTCAAATCTAAGAAGCTAGGTCATAGGCCGAAGGATTGAGTACCGGATGTTGAGCCTTGGCATTAGAATCCATACTAGGGAAGGGTCGTTGGTACCCAAAGTTGAAGGGATGAGGCTCCTGCGTTTCCTAGTTGAAGCGAATGGATCGAATGTTAGAACGATTCAGCGTATTACCAAGAAGACGGAGGAAGCTATATCACGTATCAGAAGGATCTCTAATATGCATAGGGCTTTAGGAGAAGGTGAGATGCGGTTAGTTCACCCATTTATTATGTGTCATCTGTCATATGTGGCAACTATGGTAAATTGGAATAGGGGGGGGGGGGATGAAGATAAATTGGAAGCTTTAATGAGAAAAATCGTCGAGGCTGCGCTTGGTCTGCCTGTGACTACGTCAAACGATATGTTGTTACGACTGGGTTTGCATAAAAATAGATGATATTGCCGAAGCTCAGCGTAGTGCACAGAAGGAGCGGTTGCTGGTACACCGGTGGGTAGGTAAATTTTAGAGTCAATTGAAGAATCGGTGGCTGTGTCGCACGATAGGGCGCCCCTACACGAGTTGAACGTGAACCTTAGGGCAAATATCATGGTTCGTCCGCTTCCGCGGAATGTGCGCCCCGTGCACGATGTGGGGAGGCAGGTCGCGAGAGTCGGGCTTTGTTGCCTGAGGCAAAGGATCAGGAGGAGGAGTCTGTGTTTCTTGACGCCGCATGGATTAATAGGAAAATGCTTATTTGGTGGTGGTGGTAGATGGCAAAGGGAGCGTTAGAAATGCCGCTTCCATTTATACCAAAGATCCAAGGGTCACCGAGCAGAAGGGTATTTATTGCTCGAGCACTAATTGATTCAAGAAGAGGTTTGGTGTATAGTGACTCCCAATCTGCGATAAAAGCCTTCCCGAGAGGACTTGTTGCAGAACGGGCTAACAGACTGCTGCAGGCTAGGGATATCACTTCACATACTGTTACTTGGTTCCCGGCGCACCTGGGGGCAGAGGAGGGGGCCCCACGTAACCTCAAGAAGGTGGCGCACAGGGAGGCACGAGGATTAGTGTGCCGTGTACTCTCTGAAGCGGCTGGATCTCCCGCTCCTGACTTCAGGGACCAACCGTTAATCTACAACGAGATCACCAAGCACTATTACTTAAAGCGCAGGGCATTCCCCCTGCCACATTCTAAATTAAATAGGACACAGGCGGTTACATTAAGGCTTCTGCAGACACGATCGTACCCTAACCATGTCGTCATGAATAAAATAATCCGGACTGCAGGGTTTCAGCCAATTGTACTAAGTGGGGGTTTGCTCGATTTAGCACGCATGCTTTGGCGTTCCTTGGCGTTGGCCAGTGATGGTTCTCAAGGTGAACAATGGTGGCAGTGGATGCTGCGCAGCGAAGTGCTGGCGGACCAACTGAGGGCTGTCCAGAGGGCCCGTGTGATGGCATAGGGGCTCGGACTCTCTGTCCCCACGTGGGAGCGGCCCGCATCAGTCCCGGCTGATCCCTCAGGACCTAAATAAAGTTCGGCACACCATACGAAGACTGCGCCCCCAACGCCGATCGCTTTGAATATATGGCACACGCGACCGCGGAATGTGCAGTTGCTGCCAGACAACAACGCCCCTCCTCCCCTTCCCCCGTTGCCTTGAGCGCGACGGAAGCCTCCTCCCCGCTTTTCTCCCTTGTGCGCGCGGCATTGAGCCGCTATCATCGCACGCTTTCACTCGCGCGTAAGCATGCAGCACGCGGCGACGGTGTTACTGCCATTGGGCTGTACACGGAACCGCCGACTGCAAGAATGCGCCCGGAGTGTCCATATAATTGCTGTGGCAATAGAAGGACGAGAAGAATGCACGGGACAGGCGCTTACTTCCAATGGAGATTTATTGAGGATGCGGGATATATGTAAGTACAGCACGAGACAAGCATGAGGGTTATCACATTCATATAAAACAACAAAATATCAGAGCCACCGGGACCCTACAAAGCGACCACATCATAGCCGTGCACCACGACAAAACCGCGCTGCCCAGTATAACAGATGTGACAACAGAAAATCGAGGTAACACCGCAGCGCGACACTTGGCCCTGAAAGGTACGCGAATGTATGCAGAAGATGCACATGCGCGGACTAGCCAAATAATAAAACACCGAAAAGCAAGACCTTCAAAGCAAATGGTGCGCAGGCGACCAAACTCAGGAAGAAAGTTGTCGCTTCTATTGTACTCTTTGTTTTGTAATTGTCAGCTCACAAAAGTGGAAACGTGTCTGCGAAAGTTCCGTGCTCGCTTACGGTCACGATGCTCATCAAGTCACTGCGTCTGTCCGAAGCGCAGCACTGTGAAACGAAAAGCGCCGCTTTATGCCGCATCGTCTATTTAACCCCTCGACGAGGCTCTGGTCAAAGAAACTAACCTTGTCATCGACAGAACGGACTGTCCTATTGACTCAACGCATTTCTACGAAACCAAAAATGCTGCTTCTAAAAAATAATAGTGTTCTTTTTTATCAAATTTATAGTCTGTGTTTTTTTTTCGAACACTCTCGAGCAGTGCAATGACCTAAAAGGAGGCATTGCGACCTACCTTTTGACTTGAAAACGAGATAACCTGACAAATTTCTTTATACTTATTATTGTAACGCACACTTTAGTCAACTGTATATTCTCTATTTCTTCAATCGGTGCTCAAGTCTGCGGTTTTGCAATCTAAAAAGGTGGTATTGTGCAAATAAATGGTCAAAAAGAAGTCACAGGTGTACGACATCAAAGCGGCCATTCTAACTGCGACCGGAGACTCGGATGTAACTTCCGAATAATAATTAGGCAATCAAAGGTTTTGGAAAAGCTGGCCACTATAGCTGCCAGCAGTTCTAATACCATAAAATAAAGCAAATAAATATAAAACAAACGATAAAAGAATAGGAGACTGGTGATGTCGTACTAATTTTTCTGCACGAGAGAGCCGCGACGTTATGCATTAGGGATGGTTGATTAACGTTTTTCTTTGATCAACAATTAATCGTTCATCATTTTAGCTTTTAATCGATTAATCGCATTCGATGAAGGTGTTTCCATTGGTTAACGGATTAGTCGAAATCTTTTGCCGGAATCGTTTCAGGATTGAACAGGATTGAAAGATGGTGCTCAGACTGGCAAATGAGCGTAAATACCTCGAAAACTAAACTTATGAGATTTACTACTTGCAGTGAAATTACGAAATACACATACTTTCTTAATGGTGAGGCTCTAGAAACTACAGAATCATTTAAATATCTAGGTGTTCATCTTTCTCCGACTTTGTCTTGGCATAATCACGGGGGTTGTATTGTTTCCACTGCATGCAAATCTCTTGGCTTCATTCGTCGAACGCTTCGTCAGGCTAATAGTGATACTAAACTTCTTGCATATACCACCGTACTTCGTTCAAAGATTGAGTATGCCTCATTTATATGGAACCCGCACCAAACGCATTTTATTAACAAATTAGAATCTTTTCAGAACAACGCAGCGCGATTTATTACAGGTAACTATTCACAACATTCAAGTATCACCAAAATAAAACGTGACCTAGGACTCATCCCATTGCAGACTAGAAGAAAGATATCTCGGCCAACATTCTTCCACCAGCTTTTTCATAACCCAAATATATTCTCTCAGGCACACATCTTACCAGCCAAAAGAAAATTCTCACGAATTGATCACGAATTTAAGGTCGAACAACCATTTGCACGTACTAACCTATTGCAGTTTTCGTGTCTGCACTTATCCATTTCGGAATGGAATCATCTCCTAAGTAATATAGCTGAAATAACTGACCATATTATATTCAAGCAAGCACTTAATGAAACATTCGTGAATAAATAACATTAACATTTCTTCCTGCCTTTCTTCAGATGTCATATTATTGTTTGTATAATTTAATAATTATTGGCGTATGATGTTGTCGAATTAGAAGTGATGTAAAGGTTGCATAGCATGTACTACTTCATATAAGGATGGTCGACTTACAATGTATATTGTATATCATTTTATATTGTATATCAATTGTTCTCCCCCCCTATGTAATGCCCAAGCTGGGCCTTTAGGGTAAATAAATGAAAAAAAAAAAGGTTTAAACACCGTCATCTATTTCTGTAGGATCACACTTTAGTGTTTGAAAAGTGTAACCAAGTTTAAAACACAAGAGTATAAACGTTTCATAAAATGTATTTTTAATACTTTAAACACTTTATATAGTTGGCAATAGTGGCTTTTGAAGAGATAAACAAGAATATCACCTAATGCAGAATTAACTAAGATACATGACACTAGGGGACCTGTGCAGTACAAATAAACAAGAAATAAGAAAAACGATGAAAGATAAATGTGAAGCCTAACTGAAATACGCAAGAAATTGCAATTTGCACAGTGGAAAAATTATTGGTTTAGGATTTTAAATCACTTTATCTTTCCTACAGTGTCAAGGAATGTCAAATGACTGCGATGTTTGGTAAAAAATTACCGACGATTACGTTACTTCCTAATGCGAAATTTGAGCGCAGCAAATAAGCTGTTTCACCTTTTCGATAGATTGAGGCAAAGAAATCGAGCAACACATGTATGCGCTATCACAGAATTTTTTTTTTATTTTTCACACGTATTCCTTTAACAAAGACTCCACTAACAGTTCTTGACAGTCATGAAGGAAGCTTTGTGGTCGGAGAAATAGACTGATATATGTTCGACTTGGTACACCAATGCTTGATTCTCAAAGACGAGATCTATACAAGTGCCTCGCGAGGTTGTCACAGCCGTGGGACGCGTTACGAGCGAGAGGAACGGGATGTTCTCCCGCATAAGTGTTAGGAAATTGCTGTTTGTCTTTATGTCAACATTAAAGTCCCCCACTACTAACATCGGTGTGGATCGATGGACGGTTAATGCGAGTTGCAGGAAGTGCACGACGTCTTTCGTGAGTGCGGTAGGGGCGAAGTAGGCAGCTACTACCAGCAAGCCGTTGGGCAACTTTGCGGCGCACAGTTCGCCAACTTCAAAGTTCGAGCCGGCGCTTTGACAACCGGAGACTCGCAGGAAGGGGTGGGAGGGGGGCGGCGTGTACACCCAGCGGCAAACGATGGGGGCAGAAGCGCGTGCAGCAAGCGGACAACACGATAAAGGGAGGAGGGAAGAGATAGCAGCGACTGACTGATGCCGCTGACGCCGATAGTGAGTCAACCCCAGCTGCGGAGTTGGTTTCAGGGACAACGCCGCCGATGCCGACACAAACAATATGATACCCTCGCTTCCGCAGCGCTAAGAACCAGGGGGGGGGGGGGGGGACCCTTTCCTCCTCTTTCTGCATGGCGGCGACGGTGTTCTATGCAGTCACGTTATCTTGACTCTCTAGCGGCGTCAGCGGCATCCAGCGGTATCAGTCGGTCGCTGCTAGCGCTGGGGGGATGAAAGGGGGGCGGAGCTGGTTACGAGGCCGACGACAACGCCGACGCGAAACCCAGGAACGGACGCCAAAGAGCTGCGCTCTAAAAGCGACACCTTCTTAGAATGGCCACATAACCAGCACGCCAAGTAAATGTTCAGACGCTATTGGCAACTCCAGAATCCATTACTCGTGTTGCAGAGTATAGTGTAGCATGTCGCAATATACTGTGACGTAGCAGTTAAAACGACATTTAATACGCCCCGAAGACGTGGCGGGCCAATACCACTCAAGGCACAGATCAATCTCAAGATCAGTCCCCACAAGCAATGAAGACGGAGAAGTCGATGTGATGATCATCACGTGCAGACGATAAAGGAGTGTCTACCCACACTAATTTCCCCCGAGTGCGAGCGGCCAGCCTGGCCACAACTTAGTGGGATGGAGAAGACCTTGTCAGGGGCTTCATACGAGAGATCTCGACAATCTAGGCAGCGAGGCAGCAGTGGTCAGTTGTGGCAACAACGCGTTGGGCGCAATAATTAACGGGAGAAGTCTGCTGCAAGACTGTTTGGGCTTATGAATCGAAACTGAAACTTGTACAGGTCAATGTCATACAGATCAATGTCAACGACTTGGAATGATGCCAAAGGACACGAGATTGGCTGCAACTCTGCGCTTTGAGCTGATGTCGGGAGCTTTCGGCGCTGACAAAGGCCGCAGAAAGCGACGCACCTCGCTACACTAGGGGATATGCTGGGCCCGTAGAAGCGACCTTTGATGCGGTCGTACGTTTTCTGGAAACCAAGTTGACCAGCAGTAATGTTGTAGTTATAGGCCTTAACATGAGCGCGAAGAGAGCGGGGCACAATAGGCACCCAGCGTTGGCTGTCAGGGTGAGAGATATGGCGGTACAGGACGCAGTTGTTGAACTTGAATTGCGTCATCTGTCGATAATGGCGAGCGTTGTGCGGGCGCGAAGCTCCCTGAAGGCGCTCTGTTATGCGTCGACAGTAAATGTCAGCGAGTTAGTGGGATATGAGGGATCCAGAATCTCGCTCACATAGAATAAAGAAAAACACTGGACTTTAGTCAACCAAGGGAACAGGCAGGTTTCAGGAAGGAATACTCTAGAATGCATCGCATCTATGTGATCAATCAGGTAATCGAGATATCCGCAGAGTACAATCGCTTCCCTGTATGGCTTTCATACATTGCAAAAAGGCATTCCATTCAGTCCAGATACCAGCAGGCGTAGAGGCGTTACGTAATCAAGGAGTACAGACCGCTTACATAAATACCTTGGAAAATATCTACGGAGATTCCACAGCCACCTCAATTCTACACAAGAAAAGTAGGAAGATAGCTATAAAGAATGGGGTCGGACAAGGTAACACAATCTCTCCAATGCTTTGCACTGCGTGCTTGGAAGAAGTATTCACACTATTAAACTAAGAAGGGTTAGGAGTAAGGATCGACGGTAAATATCTCAGCAACCTTCAATTTGGCGATCATATTGTACAGAAACACTGCAGATGAGTTGCAATAAATGATAGAGGACCTTAACACAGAGAGCGATTAAGATGCAGAAGACAGAGATGATGATGGTATAGCCGGCCAAGAGAACAAGAATTCAGGATCGCCAGTGAGCATCTAGAGTCGGTGAAGGAGTAGGTTTACCTAGGTCAATTAATCCCAGGAAACCCCGATCATGAAAAGGAAATTCATGATTTTACGTAAATATCTTGAAAAGTATCTACAGATATTCCACAGCTACCTTAATTCTCTACAAGTAGGAAGATAACCCTAAAGGAAGGGATCAGACAAGGAGACACAATCTCCCCAATGCCATCAACTGCGTGCTTGCAATAAGTATTCAAGCTATTAAACTGGGAAGGCTTGGGAGTAAGGATCACGGCGAATATCTCAGCAACTTTCAATTTGCAGGTGACATTGTCCTGTTTAGCAACGCTGGGGCCGAGTTACAACCAATGATCGAGGACCTTAACAGAGAGAGAGTGTAAGAGAGGGGTTGAAGTTTAATATGCAGAAGACAAGGATATTGATTAATAGACGGGCATGGGAACAACAATTCAGGATCGCCAGTCAGCCTCTGGAGCCTGTAAAGGAGTACATTTACCTAGGTCAATTACTCAAAGGGGACCCTGATCATGAGAAGGAAACTTAAAGACAAAAAATGATTTGGAGTGCATTCGGCAAACATTGTGAGATCCTGACTGAAATCTTACCATTATCATTAAAAAGAAAGGTGCACAATCAATGCGTTTTACCGGTGCGGACATAAGGGGCGGAAACCTGGAGACTAACAAATAAGCTCGAAAACAAGTTGGTTCCACCGCGCAAAGAGTCATGGAACGAATAATGTTAGGCGCAACGTTAAGAGGAAGGAAGAGAACGGTGTGGATCAGAGAGCAAACAGAGATAGCCTATATTCTAATTCACATTAAGAGACATGGAGCCGGGCAGGTCGCGTAATGTGCAGCTTATATAACCAGCGGACAATTAGGGTTACAGAATGGGTGCCAAGAGAAGGGAAGCGCAGTCGAGGACCGCAGTAGACAAGGCGGGTTGAATGAAATGAAGAAGTCCGCAAGCCTTAACTGTAATCGGCTGGCGCAGAACAGGATTATTTGGAGGTCGCAGGGAGCGGCCTTCGTCGTGCAATGGACATATAGTGTGATGATGATAATGATGAGCTATCCAGGATCATCAGAAGAAATCTGGTCAATAGCGGTTAGGGACAACACAGGTGTGGGAGGACCGTCCAAAATTGTGTCGCGGAACATAACAGCATAACCATTGCAAGCCGGCAGTTAGAAAACGCATCTACGTCCTGGTGCTTTGTACTACACGTGTAGATAATAGGGAAGTTGTGTTCTTGCAGACGCATAATGCAGGGAGCAATGCTTCCGCGCAAGTTCATGAGCGTGGAAAGCCAACATAAGGTGTGGTGGTCCGTAGGGATGGGAAAATGGCGGCCGTGAAAATAAGGTGAAAACGTCTGTGCCGACCAAACGACAGCTAGGCACTCCTGCTCAGTGGCAGTGTAATTCGTCTCGGCGTTGGTGAGTGCGCGCCTTGCGTACGCGACGACCCTCTCACGCAAAAACTGCAGGAGAATGCCACAGTTGCCGTGACCACTAGCGTCCGTATGCAGGAGTGCAGTCTCATCAAAATGGCGAAGTACGGGTTCAGGTGTGAGGTCGTTTCTCAGATGGGTAAACGCTAATTCACGTTCGGGAGACCACTCAAAGGGAATGCCAGAACCGAGTAGTTTGTGCAAAGGTGCAGCTATTAAGGGGAAGTCCCACATGAATCTGCGAAAATAAGAAGCCAGGCCAAACAAACTGCGGAAATCTTTGGCCTTGTCGGGGCGAGGAGAACCGCTGAAACCTTGTCGGGATCAGGATGAACGCCGTCCTTGCTCACAATGCGACCCAGGTCTTTGATTGTCTTGCTGGCAAAGTGGCACTTTGTTGCGTTCAACTGCAGGCCAGCGTTGGCTAGGCACGTGATAAATTCGTCAAGGCGTTGCAGGCGTTGAGAGAAGGTTGATGAGAAAAGAGCAATATTGTCCAGATATAACAAGCAAGTCTTCTACTTCAGGCCACACAGAACGGTGCCAATCATGCGTTCGAACGTTGCGGAAGCATTGCAGACGCCGAAGGGTATTTCATTGAACGCGTATAGCACATCAGGCGTTGAAAATGCAGTTTCCTTATCGTCCTCATGCATAGGTATACATGCCAGCAGCCCGAACGCAGATTGAGGCTTCAGAAGTACTCGGCATCCTGCAGCGAATCCAAGGCAACGTCTGGGCGGGCCATAGGGCAGACATCCTTGCGCGTGGTCTTGTTGAGTGCCCGGTAATGTACGCAAAACCGTACAGAGCCGTCCTTTTTTTTTCCGGACTACAACGACGGGGGAGGACAAAGGACTAGCGGAGGGTCGTATTATCTTCGGTTGCAGCATGTTGTCGACGTATTCTTCGATGACATTGCGCTCGACTAGAGATACGTGATATGGTTGACGGTGAAGAATGAAATGACCATCTGTCTCTATACGATGCGTGGTGACGGAAGTCTGCCTCAATGAAGTTGAATCCGCGTCAAATGAAGCTTCATGCTTTTGCAGCAACGTCAGCAACAGCTGTGACTGCGAAGGAGTCGGTTCGGAAGTGATGGTAGCTGCAAGGGCAGAGAGAGATGCACAACGGCCAACAGAAGGAGCTTCAGGGGAAGCCGCTTCAACGGGAACAACAGGCACAGGTGCGGATTTAGGGACGCAAGGCAACGTAGTGTCCTTTAGAATGACAATTTTTTCGGATGTCGGGTTTGTAGCCCAGACAAATGCGGAGCCATCGTCAAACCGGATCAGCCCTGATGCAACGGCTATCCCTTTTTCGAGACAGCGAGCGACGGTTGTACGACTGCATGACCATAGTCAATGATATCGTACGTGATCGCAACAATTCGCTGATGGCAAGGAGGTAGCTCTTTGTCTTCTGCAGCAAGCAACCAAACTGGTGCGTCATCTGCATGAAGCGAGTAGGCGCTCTCGATTATGTGCAAAATACGTTACCGGCAGCAGATGGAAGCGGACGCCGTAGAAAAAAAATTTCACCCTAATATCAGCTGTTGGGCACGCGAACTTAGCACTCCGAATTGTACAATATAGGCAGTAACGCCAGTGGTACTTTCAGAAGGTAAATATTGATAACGTGCACTTGTAGACATAGGCAAAAATGAAACTGTTAGGTTACCTGGTTAGTCTGTCCTGATATCAAACCAATAAGAGTTTCCTTAGTTAGTCGAGGGGCGCTTCCCTCTTTAGAGTAAGCTTATCCATGTAGTAAGAGATATACGCCTGTGCTCTGGCGCTTGTCTGTGCTCGCAGTACGCAGCGCTCGAGGTTGGGCTTGGGAACGCAGCAGACGCCTGTCACCCGTAGGATTCTCCAACTCCGGTGAAACGTGACAAGTGAATAACCGCTCGGAGCAGGCGGAGCCAACACGCCTCAAAACTTAGCGAGGTTTTATTTTGAAGCCAGTTGTATTTCTTTATATGCATGAATCGAAGACGAATTGACCCAGTGGTAATGGAATTTAGCTGTCTGCACAGCGTCCGAAAGCAAACTAACGGCTTGTGCACCGGTCGAACACTGGAACGAGCGCTGTTTGCAGCTGCTTTTGAATTTCTGGAAAGCAAATAAACTGACATTTCAACGCGTTGAATGAGAAAACAACATCTTGTGCTTGCACCACTAAAGCATGCTATGAAAACGGTATGTCGCCTCCCGGCACAACATATGTCATGAACAAAGTTCAGACCTTCCGAGGCAGTAGTCAGTCTTGCTACCGTGCCCTCAGATAAAAGCACGTTAGGGAGAATGTTCGTGGAGCTTAAACAATATGTAACTACAATGCTGGGACAGAAAACTATAACCAAAGAAAACGAAATGAATCTTAAGCCTGCATAACTGTGATTTATCAGAGCACTAGCCCAAACTAGGCGCACTCTACGGTTTGAAACACCAACAAGATATTCAAAACAGATAAAAAGAAAGCGGTGGCCTGCTTACCAGCAAGACGTCATTCCGAGTGCAGTGTTTCGAAAAAAAACTGTGTAGGATAAGTCACTTTTTTCCCAGCGTAGAAGTTTCTTGTGCAAGTCACACTCCGGTTCGCGTCATCTGCTCCTTTCTGCCAACGATGAGATCCTAGATGGCTGTCTCCAGCGTGTCGACACGCATAATGGTACACAACGAAAGTCTTTCGACATCCGACTTTTTTTTATTTTTGGGCTTGTGTGCGGTGGCATCACGACCACTCGAGCGCTACGAGGCATTCAGCGCATGCCATGATGGGAAGCCCTCTGTCGCTTCAAGCCTGAACTTGGATCTGCTGTTTCTCCGCGCGGCCGCTAGGTGGCGAGCACCTACTTAGAGTCCTATATGCATAGATTTATACCTACATGCATACGTACCTACATAGATTTATAAACGTTGTGCGGCATGACCATGCGACGTCTGATTGGGACGTTAACCAGTTTTCTGGCATTTTTTTTTTCGAGAAAGAGGATGACAACTGATTTTTTTTGTTCGTCCCACTATGTAGCACGCACTCACGCGTAATACGGAAATTTCGTCCTCACAAATAGCCGTTGCGTCCTTTTTATATTATTTATTTTTTCTATTTATTTACAGAGTACCTACATCGTGATAAAGGCATTACGTAGGGTGGAACAAAATATATCCAGTAGTACAGAAAAGCTTTTGGACAGATATACTCACAAACAGAAGTTTTACAATAGCTGTTAGAGAAAGGCATACAAGTAATGTGAAACAAATAGGTTTCAAGATATATAACACATACATTTGTTTTACAAGAGCGCCGTCACAGCATAGACTAGAATAGTTCGTTATTTTACACATTTACTATATCATTTGATAAACTGTTCCATTGTCTAATTGATTTGGGGAGAAAGATCAATTCCTCTCGGATATTACGGCTTTACACGGCAAAAAACGGCAATGCCGAAGCACATAGCTAATGTATGTATTGTACTGTTTCACCAACCGCAGTGATCGCTGTGCTGAGCAGCACCATCGACCTTACACAGGAGGCTAGCATAGACATATCACAATGATTTAATGTCTACTGATCTTGAAACGCACGAGAACGACGCCAGTGTATCCCAAATATCTGATAGCGCCTGGTGCTTTTGCGTTTCGGGGTTGGCTTAGGTTGACCGTGCACGAGCATGCATTCTTATGCAGTGGCGTAGCTAGGTCGTCTGGCACCCGGGGCCCATAGGTCTTCCGTCACGCCCCCGTTATGTAGTCGAGGAAGGCGAGGATATCGACAATTTCCGGGTTTCAGCACCAGTACAGCCGCCTCGGATACCGCGCACGTTCCCCGGGTCCCCCTCTACTTCGCTTTTTTTCCCAGAGATCGCGAATGCAGCAGATATACACGCTGTTTTTCCTGCGCCAAATAACACAGGGTGCTGCACTGATAACGTGTGCTAAGCCCATGTGCACATCTTCTGTCAGACTGTAAGGCTTGGCAGCCAATACAAATGCGGCATCGTGGAATACATTACTCACATCACAAGTAAAAAAAAATATCTTTATAATAAAGTTTTAATTACCAATTTCAGCGGCAATACTGCATTTGCAAAATTGAAGCCCGAGATTCATATCTTGCTTAACAACAACTTCACAAAAATCGTCGTAGGTACTATGGCACGCAGTATTTTGTCTGTGGGCAGCCCTGAACGAAAACGAAAATTAAATTGTTTGTCAGTGGCGCTGATCTCCCCACCCTATTAGAAAACGCTACCTGCCTCCCCGCTGCGTGGGCGCTAATGCTATGACAATTACGAGTTCTCTTCATTCTGATCAATAAAGCCTTGTTTTCTTTTGCTGCTATACGGACAAACGTGATTATCCGAGCTGCGGTACCACCACAAGATTGGGAACAGAATAGAGCACGCGTCGCGTCGATTCTTGGCGTCACCATAAAAAAAGAAAGGAAAGGCCGCGATGAAGCCCGTGCCAGCGGAAGCTTGCACTACTGTTGGTCCGCACTGGCAATGGAGAGGATTAAGGGATCAACGTCACTGGTCCACAGTTTCATATTTCCTTCGCTGCTGCCATATAATGGGCGCCGCCCGCAGTGTCAAAGTGCTGTAGGTTGTAGCACACAAAATGATTTTGTTAAGAAATTTTTGTTGAGTTAGTAATATGACTTTGAGTCCTCAATTCTCGAATTGAAGTGCTTCCTCTATAAGTACTAATTACAGGATTATTAAGGATATGGTTATTACTTATCTGCCATATTTTTCGCGCTACCGAGTTCCTAGTAATCACAAAACGACATAACTTCATAGAATCTCGATCGGGAAATATCCTTACAAAATTCACCTTTTTTTTTAAATAATATTCTGTGCAGCTGATACAGACACTGTACTTGTGACATGAAGTCACACAACAACAGCAGTTTTCTGAAAATTTCGAGGGTAAGAAGGAAAGCGTGAAACATAACGGCAGGTTTCGCAGCGGCTTCTCGGAGCGAGCGGGAGAGGGGCAGTAAAAGCGAGCCGGACATCGCGGCGGTAACGCGACTACAGCCCGTCGAGTCATACGCCGCCAAACTCATCGGCCGAACCGAGTCTGAAGACGATCCAGAGAATCCCATTCACGACTTTTGACTTATGCACTCGATTTATGACTTATGCACTTATGTAACGTCGCTCTCAACGAACGCTTCGCCGTAAACGCGAGCGCCGGGCGCGCTGGTTGAACGCCCTCTTGCTGCTGTCTTTGTTCGTCTTCGCTGCGCGTTCTGAACGGAAGGAGGACCCAAGAGCCTCAACGCCTTACAACGCCTCACTGTATGTTTAGCGAATCCTGCTCCCAGCATGAACGCACAGCACGAGCGCACCCCACATGAAACGTTCCGCTAAGGCGAGTAGTTTAGCGACCATTTCACGAACTAAATTTTTTAGCCCGCACATTCGTGCAATTCTTTCGTGGGGTGTTCATAGAGCTGCAGCCGCCAATTCTGTGGCGCAACGCATCGGGTGCATGAGCTCGGGCTACTGGATACTGGAACATTGTTTGCAATTTGCGCCCAGTCAAGCCGGCGGAAAGAGGGGTGTCTTCAGGCGTATGACACCCCCCTGGCCCCTTGCACTTAGGTCCCACGGCCCCCCGGCGCCCCCTGTTGCTACGCCACTGCTCTTATGTTTTACTTCCTGCGCCAAGCGATCAGATATTGAGCAGATTTTACGTTTTCTGGCAATACACAGAGCACGGCTGAGGATGCGCGTCACATGTTTGCGCCCGCATGTTGTAGTTACCGATGCACCGACACACTGGTTCGCCAACGACCTTGTTATGAACGGACATTGAGTAAATTTCATAAAGTATGAGCTAAGGCATCTGCAAATTGTTCCGTAGCACGCGACAGTAATATTTTCAAGCAGAGCCGCGCCGTATCGCAAAGGCCAGAGCGGAGGAAAGGCACGCCGCGCGCCCGTTCCTGATAAAAAGGCCTCAAGACCATTTTATCGCCGAGGAGGAACGTAGCCTCGAACGAGCCCGCCGCTCCGCTCCTCGCACTGCGATGTGCGGATACCGTTTTCGCCCAGCGGCAGCTTGAAAAGGTATAGCGGTTCAATTGCGAGTTAGTGCGATTTTAACGTGTTCTGCCTGGGATTTCTGCGATGTCAGATGACTCAAGGTCGACGGTATACCTCTCTGCTGTATTCGGCTGCAAAAATAACTTTCGGAAACAAGCGTGAAGTGCATCTTCATTCGCGGCGACTTCGTGGGCACCGCCGCTGCGATAGCAGAGAAGCGCACGCTTTGTATTGCCAGCATAAACAGAATGGGCTTGATGCCATCGCGTGTAGGTTGGAAAGGTTTTGTTCCCAGTGAGCGCTCGGGGACGAACTCGGAACTCAGTACCCATGATCAAACTGGGATATGAGAGAAGGACGCGTATTCGAGTCGGTCAACTATTGCGAATGTATGAAGTTAACTATTTCTTCGTGCACGCACATTAAACTTATTCTGTACAAACGCGTTCTGAGATTATCATGCTTGGCAATCAACGTTCTGGCGGAAGTTGACCGAGAGCGCATTATGAAACAGTACTTGCCGACTAAGAAATGAAGGTGTGGTCCATTCTGTAACCAAAGGCATGCCTACCGTGTGCCGGCCGGCCCTAGTTCACATGGGCTGTCCCCTATGCTTCCGAATCTCGCCGGAAATCTGTCCAGCCGCTCATCGCGCGCTGTATTACTGCAGAAAATAAGGTTGCTGTTGCAAAAACTAGTTTGTGCGATGCCGTCGGCTAACGGCCGCCCAGGAATAAACACCGCCGCGCTCAAAGAGGGCGCGTGTCGCCGGTCTGTCATGTGCCTGCACTTGCGAGCAAGGTTTCTTCCCTCAGTAATAAGGAGTTCTGGGGTCTCGAGCCAAAGCGCCGATTTGATTAGGAGGCGGGCGGTAGTGTGGGCTGCGGATTAATTTTAACTACCGGAGGATTATAAAGCGCCCCAAATGTATGCGACATTGGCGTTTTTGCATTTCGCCCCCCATTGAAACGAGGCCGCCGCGACGGGGATGCGATCCCTGCGACCTCGTGCTTAGCAGCACCACAGCATAGCCGCTAGGAAAGCGCGGCTGGTGGTTTCCTTGCTTCTAAAGCTTCGCGAGGGCTGCACACTCACCGACAATGCGACGCGCATGATAGACTCGCCTGTGACCCAGGAAGGAATGCGCTGCGGGAAACGTCGGTGGCCTGTGTCCGTCCCTTCCATATACGGCATGGTTTTCGCTTTTTCAGCGACATTTAGACTCAGCTTAGTATACTCAACTGCAGCTGACATCTACGTAAGGGGAAGCATTAAGTCGATGTCATTACGTTGATGTTGTTTTCCTACCCGGCGTCTCAAATAGGCTCATTGAGCCTTTTTAAACATGAACATCACCAGCGGCCCCAGGAGCACATACCGATTGGCACACACGGAGTGGTACGAGTTGTGTTCAAAAAGATTCGTTGAATAGCGGCCCATTGGGGAGAGCTCCACCACTGGAAAGTCTGGCACCGCCGTTGGCGAGACATGGTACGAGGGATCACGTGGGCACAGCGGCCGCGTCGGCTGCTTCGGAAGCACCGAATGTTTTCGCGCTTCGGGCGTCTGCTTGGGGGCAACACTTAGAGGCACTGTAAGTGTTGCCACCCTTGAAGGCATCCAACATGGCAGGATCGGTGTAGTGCGCAACGGAACGTAGTGCCGGCCTTCGTGTGTACCCGCAGGACAAGAAGCTGCGTGAAGCTTAGACGGCGAAACTTAGAATCGGCAAGCAGCCATCGGCTACAACTCGAGTCTGCAGCAGGCACTTCCGCGAGGAAGGTTTCTACTACGGCGTCGGTGCTGCGATGTTCGCGGTGAGAGAGCGCGCACTGAGACGCTCGCCCGCGTGCACTGGCCGGCCGATCTCCGGAAGCCGTGAGTTTGTTGGTGCTGGATACTGCACTGGAATGGAAGATGTACGGTAAGAAGCGCATTAAGACGTTCAGCAGCAATTCACGCTCCTCTAACACGTGAAGGTGAAAGCCTGCTGCACACGTGGTAGTGCGTAAAGTTATATGATCCGACGGGGGGGGGGGGGGGGGGGGGGGGGGGGTCAGATTCCTGCAGGACATAACGAGCCGCAGTGTGAAGCCCCCGACGACACATTGAAACACCTAATGCTCTACCTACAGGTTCTTTCGTTCTTCCTTTCTTTCTCCTTCTTTCCGTCTTTCTTTCATTCCTTCTTTCTTCCTTTCTTTCTTTAGTTCTTTTCTCCTGGTTGTTTTGTCCGTTCTTTCTTTCTCTCGTTTTTTCATTCATATTCAGCCATTGCATGTTTGCTTGCTTACGGGGGTATGAGCCATTCCTAAAGAGAGAGAGAGAAGAAACTTTATTAATGAATGGCCAGCAGTTTCGTTTTGGTGGCCTCAGGTGGCGGCTCCAAGTAAATGATATTATTTGCATCACTGGACTCGACGCCGCTTTTTTTGCGGGTATGAGCCATTACAACAAACCACTTAAGGCTTTCGCCTTAAAAAGCCATGACATATGCTAGGGAAAAGCAGAAGCATTTAACAAGTATTTTCATTCAGTTTTTACAAAGCCACGTAGCATTGCTATTTCTTACACACCGACACCATTACCGGAAATGGAAAACATTGCCGTGAGCAAGGAAGGAGTGGAGGCTTTGTTGTTTAACCTAAGCCTGCATTCAGCTCATGTACCCGATGGAATTTCTAATCATATTTTGAAACAATATTCGAGTAAGATAGCGCCTTTCTTAGTATTATTATCCAACAAGTCACTAGATAATCAAAAACTGCCCGAAGATTGGAAGACAGCCAACGTGACTCCGATATTTGAAGAGGGTGATCGTACACACGTAGGCAATTACAGGCCGACATCTTTAACTTCCGTTTGCTGTAAGACTGTCGAACATGCCCTGTACTCTAACCTGATGAAACATTTGCAAACAAATAACTTTTCCACTTCGGCTCAGCATGGGTTCCGCTCTGGTTTTTCGTGCGTAACACAACTAGCCGAATTCACTCACGACATTGCACTCGGCCTGGACCATGGTGAACAGATAGACGCACTCTTTCTTGATCTGCGGAAAGCATTTGATGTCGTCCCGCACAATCTACGTTGCTTAAAAGTATCATTCCTAGGCCTTCCTGAACATATTTTTGGCTGGATAAAGGATTATTTACACCTGCGCAAACAGCAACTTGTTCTTAATGGAGTAAACTCGGCTCCAATGCACGTGCTATCGGGAGTGCCTCAGGGCTCTGTGCTTGGGCCTCTTTTGTTCCTAGTTTATATTGATGATTTAGTAGTAGGCCTTAAATCAACAGTTAGACTGTATGCCGATGACTGCGTCATGTATGGTACAGTGAAATGTCATGCCGATATGCCTGTCTTACAGGACGACCTTGAAAAAGTATCTATCTTGGTGCAAGCGGCGGCAGATGACTCTGAATACTGGTAAATGCGACCATGTGTCGTTTACAAAGAAAAAGAAAAAAATTCCCCAGTTCCTATTGCGTAAATAATATTGCACTCTGTACCGCTAAGGATGTTAAGTACCCGGAGTTACGTTTTCTGAAAAGCTTGACTGGACTAATCATGTTAACTCAATTAGCGCGAAAGCTTATCGTCTTCTTTACTTCTTCCGACGAAATTTTAAGCATTCTCCTTCATCACTGAAGGCAACCTTGTATTTAACAAACATCAGGCCTATTCTAGAATATGCGTGCGTTATCTGGGATCCATGCACTAAAAACCTCACAGAAAAAAATAGAACGCGTCCAAAAGCAAGTAGCACGCTTCGTAACAGCAAATTATAATGTTACTATCAGAGGATCCAGAATACGGGAAGGGTTGGGTTGGAAAACTCTTTCTTCACACAGAAAAATCCCAAGATTGCAATTTCTTTATAAAATATGTAAATGTAAAACTGGCATCGACAAAACACTGTTCATCAAGGAGCCGCATTACGTTTCATCTAGGAGAGACCACGCTAACAAAATTAGAGCTTATCAGTGCCGTACCAATGTGTTTAAGTATTCATTTTTTCATAACACGTTTAACGATTGTAATGAGCTCCCTAATGAAGTGATGGCAGCTTCTAGTTTTGAAAATGCTATTGAGAGCCATATTCTTTTATTGTTTTGTTATTCATCTCTGCACATACGCTACTTTTTTGTTTTGTTAGTTAGTTACTTTGTTACTCACTTTGTTTTGTACTTTGTTAGTTTCTATTCCGCTTTTGCGAATTTCAGTGCTTAAACTATGTTGTATTTACTGATGCATTCTTTTGATGTTGCTGAATATGTTTCCATTGTGACCACCTGTATTTTAACCCCCCTACGATAATGCCGTACAGGCGATGTAGGTATACCGAATAAATAAATAAATAAATAAATAAATAAATAAATAAATAAATAAATAAATAAATAAATAAATGCTTATGTTTGTGTTAGCACCAAACAATCAATGTACTGGATTCACAAAAAGAAGCAGCAGGAAATTGTTTTTGTGAGAAGAGCGATGCGATGCGACTTGAGAAATAATAATATTGAAACTTGCAAGAATTTAGAAGAAAAGAAAAAAAGTTTGGGTCATCGCGACGGCACATATCAAAGTTGCCGCAGGCGTCCCTAGTTATAACGAAACTACTTTTGAACAGCTCTGACAGCGTTCACGCAACAACGGTGATTTGCGTGCCATCAGATGTTCACGTGCTGCGGCCTATAAAGCTCGTGGCGAAAACGCGCTCGCAGCGAGACATTGTGAGCGGACATGCGTGCAGTCGAGCAGTCGGTTGCTGTGAACCGTGTGATCGCGCGCAGCATTGAGGATTCATTCTGCTATGCGCAATTTGTTCATACAGACAGCCCCACCATAAGAACACATTTAACATGGTTTGCTCTTAGCGATTGCCTATCTTTCACGTGAAATACCCGTTCTGGGGACTCCATCGCGGCTACCGCCCAGTGGGCGTTCACTCTACGTGTTCGGTAAAGAGATACTGTTTGTAAACCATTGTGTGCTTTCTGTTTGTCCAAGATTATTTTGACACGAAACAACTTCTGCCGTTTCGAGAGTGCTTACAGAAATGTCCAGGAGGGCTCGTGCGTGGTGTTTTCATTGAGCGCCGACAGCCAAACGTATGAGGAGTACGCCGCCGCGTTTTCCCTCATACTGCGCCAGCGAGGCGCTTTCGACAGATGGCGACTCCGTGAGTCGCACATACCGACAAGAACGGCCCACATTTTTCAACTACTCTACCTTTGGGACCGGCGCACGAGAAACAACCAGAGGCCAGATACTGGCCAGGTAGTCGATACTAAAAAACGGATTGCACTCGACAGGGATGCAATGCTTGCATTGAACTTGCAGCGCTTTGCCTGTGCCGGCCATGTGTCCCGCCCGTTTGATCTATCTCGCTGTAACAGGCACCAACCGTTGAGTGCTGCCTTCAGCTCTTTTGCTCTCGCTCGGCGCTTTCGCGCACCCGTACATTGCGAGGAAGGCACGCAGTGCCATTGAAACGAAACAAGAAACAATACACAAGAAAGAACGGAAGAAAGCGCCACAGTTGTAGCGGCGACCGTTTAAGGAGAGTAATGACCACCGCCTGACTATGGCCCGGTCATCAGCATGTGATTCGATGGTGTCTGGGCTTGTCTCCCGTGATAAACAACACGTCAGCATAGGTCCTCTCGGACGATGTCTTCGTGAACAGCACGAGCCGTGCAATGAGCTCTTATTTGCAGTCGTGTCGTCCGCTTCGGAACTCAGGGCTTGACAAGAAAAATGGGTCCTGGCCTGGGACTCGAACCAGGAACCACCGCATATCCGGGGCAGCCGCTCTATTATATGACCTACCCAGGCGGCTAGCAGATGGCAGGGCGAAGTTGAATTTGTCAACAACTCGATGCAAAGGCAAGAGTTTGACGTAATAGCTCTGCGAAAACCTGCAAGGTGGACAGAAGCAATTAGTTAAGGGGAAATGAGTCTTCCACCTAATCATAGCAATTGCTACAAAGGAAACCCCTACGGGTTCCACGAATGAGAAGCCTCGCAGCTGAAGAAAAATTCGTCCTGGTCCAGGACTCGAACCCGGTACCACCGCCTTTCCGGGGCAGCCGCTCCATCATCTGAGCTAACCAGGTGGCTTGCAGGTGGCAGGGCGAAGTCGACTTCGTCAACACCTCAAAGCAAAGGCAAGACTTTGACGTAATAGTTCTGCTAAAACCCGCAAGGTGGAGATAAGCAATTAAGTAATTATAGCTTCTATTCTGGAGCAAAGTACGTTGTCCATAACTTCGGGTACCTGTGCTTCTTAGGGCCGCACAGAACAGCTCGAGTAATCATCCCATTGGTTTCCATCGCAGCGGCAGCATTTAACAATCACTTGGAGCGTGACCGCATGTGCAACGTGGTCGTTGGCTTGAGTCACATCCACCTCGCTCAAATCATCAGCAATTACGACGTTGAAGCTGTCTCGATGTTTTTCGTTTTACTTTTATAATAGCGCTGATCCACTTTGAAAGATTGGCCAAGATTTGGATGGTTATTGGGATACTGCAGTTACTGCCAGAACAACAGGTAAGATTGTCCTGAAAATGCATCAAGATAACGTGTGAAGAAATTAAGAAAATCTCCCTGAGACAACAATAAGTTCATTCATGACTGAACAAGCATCCCTGAGGCAGTTTTCAAGAGAGAAGGCTCCAAGCGAAAGAATATCCAGAATGTAAAAATTTAAATCACGTTTTCAAAACCTTGCTTCTATATTGTTTTTTTTTTCTTTAAGGAAGAACCAAGGTGACAGAACAAAGAGAAATGATCCACTAACGATAGCCTCATCTCCTCCACAGACTGGGCACAGAGGCGAGGGCGCCACACTAGCCCTGATAAGAAAAATGTTTAAAACCGCTACTCCTGCCTCAAACTAAAACGGGCAAAGATTACTTCAGTTTTTCTGGCGTGAAAGGGATTTTCGTGCCAAGGGAATTGGAGGTGTAGATATTCTAAACAACAAACTATAGCTGGGTTCAAAAAGTCTTTAAAATTTCTATATCTTCTTAATCTAACAGTATTTAGGTTAGCTCATGTAGGAAGTACTTGTAGCACAGGGCCATTGAGGGCCGTTCTCGTGTTACTGTCAGCCATTTCGTTCATGAATAATCCATTATGTCGAGGCACCCAAAACAATCAATTTAAATTTATGTGGGCAGGCAGTAGAAAATGAAATGTACGTATAAGGCTAGTTGCACTATTTGCTGTGAACAATGAACATAAAGATAAGAATTCGTAATTATCACTACCATGGATGTTGATGAATTTAGTTTGTCTAAGCCTAACACTACAGCTAGAAATTCAGGGTGATGGTAACTTTTGTGTAACTGGCATACTGTGATAGTTGCGTATTTGTGCCGCGTATTTGTCACGGCGAGGTGGATTTGTTGGAAGGAGCGCTGCATTCAGTGAGAGTGCATGCAGGTCCGTTCACTCTAATAAAACGCCTGTCCGGCGTCGTTCTTCATCATGCTTGAGTCGCGTTGCTAGCAAAATGAAGGCCAACTCTGATTTCCCTATTTGAATACACGCATTATGCCCTCCTTGGACTCGACCAATTTGAATGTCATTTGTTCAAATTGAGAAAGTTAACTTACAGCACCATCGCTTCGCATCTTCATTGTCGACGCGCTAGCTTGGGCTTTTGGAATAAAAGCGTCGAGTAAATTCGCTCCTTTTCAATATCATTATTCAGTACTGAGTTATATTTGCGGCTTCGCTATTTCGAAACTTGGACAATTTTGCAATAGCATTGAATACGTGCAAAAGCGAAAGATATACACGCTACAGTCAAGAGATCTTAGCTTTTTCTTTCAAATGTAACAGACTTGATCGGATTCGGCGCAGGGCATAGCGAATGAAATAATTTCTCTATGCAAATGCAGCTCGACCAGAGCACGGAGATAAAACGCAAGGACGACCACCCTTGCGCTTTTTGCGTGCTGTGGCGCTGAATTTCACAGTGAACCTGCTTGCTCAACTTACAGCCTTGTTACCGTTCCAGAGTATCCCGAGGTAAAGCTTTCGGTTTGAGATAGTGCTTCGTCTGCACTCCCTTATCACATATGACAGCCGAAAGACGGTGCAATAAAAGGGCAAGGCGCTAACTCGCAAATGAAGAAGTTTACTGGCCCCACACAGACACATAGAAAGATAAGGTGCATGCCCGGCGAGTTAAGCATAATCGGCCCATATTAAGCTTTACCGACTATAAAACACTCGGTCACTCTGACGTCAGTTACAGGGTGACTGCAGTTTCAATAAACCTCAAGGCGGCTGATCGGGCTAGCATGGGATGCGCGAAGGTTAGACGAACACGGGCGCAGTTTAGTGCTGCGAGAACGCCTATTGAATAACTTGTTTCGCAACGCGTTCAACAGCGGGTCTTCTGATTCTGACGACGCGAATTCTTTCGCGTAACGTGCATCGTCCATGCTCACCGCGCTCGTTCCTTCGGCCGCTCGCCAGGCTGCTGCAGTCACGATGCGCGTCGGCCAGCGCGGCGGGCGCTCTTTCTTTCTTTCCCTTGTTCCGAGCAGGGCTGGAGAACTAACGCATTTTCCTCCCAGTAGCTCACACGGTAGGGATTAAGACATCACCGGGCGAAACGGACTGACTTTCTTAGTTTTGTAGTAATCCTGCGGAGCGCGTGTGGAACGCTGCGATGATGCGCTGTCGGGGTACGAGGCCAGCCCGTTCACTGCTCCGAGCGATCGGATAATGAGCGCAACTCGACCAGGGAGTGTTAATTCGAAACTCGGGATCAATGTAGGTTGACGATTCCACTCGAATTATTTTCATTTCCGTGCTCCATCAGTGTGGTGCTGCGTTTCCACCAGAAGCAAAGACCACCTGTAAGCCCGGGCCTCTCTCGGCCCCTTTCAAGTGTCTTTGAGCATGCGAGCCAAACACCGCATGCTTCTTGCGATGTGCCGAGGATGTAGACGCAGCCGAAAGCGCGCTGTGCGCTGCCGCGCTGTTTCGTGCCGTCGGGCCACATCGCAGCCTGGCTCGTTTTGACAGCCCTGACCGCAATGCCGAGAAAAGCGATTGGCTCGGGCAGCGCGCTATTCTGGCCGTGACAGCCGTGAGGCACCACGCCCATTTGGCGGCACCGCTGAGAGCATTTAACGAGACTTGAGGTATGTACTGCCATCGCGTTGTGCAAGGCCCGGCAAGCTAAGCTAGGAATGCACTTGGACTCGGCGATTTCGTGATGACGCACCGTCGGCTGACTTCTCCAAACGGCGGAGCCATCCAAAGTGTCCTAATACTGCAACTGCTACAGTAAACGTGCGATTTTAAGGAAACACATCCTGACGCTGCTCCTTGATACGAGACACATAAGCGGTCTCGTGTCTCACGTTTGGCGAAGAGCTGTAACTGCCAAACACCAACCGAATAGACATCAAATATGGTCGGGCTGTTGGGTGACTACGAGATTTTCCTGAGGTACACTAAAGATTGCTCGATTATTCCTGGAGAAAGTGAATTCCGAGAGTTGGAATACGGTAATCGTGTCGGAGCACGAAAGAGGGACACACGCGACAAGCAACGACACAAGCGTTGTTGCTTGCTGTTATGACAAACGATAAAATTAACAATAAGTTTGGAAGATGATCTCTGAGGCGGTGGCACTATTCTTTTCTGCTCGCTTTTTACTTCAGTTCTAACTAGTTCGTTTACATTGTGCCTGGACTTCTTTGCTATAGAATTCAGGGGAAAGAATTGTAGCCACCTACGAGTCCGTTGAAGCCAGGTAGAAAGCCTTCTTTGCCTTTTTCCTCGGATTGTCTCTGACCGCTACGGCGGTAGGCAGCCCAGAACAATGGCACGAGCCCTATGACCACCAGCGTGTTTTGAGGAACATGAGCTCATCGCCGGACCGCGTCCAAGATTCTGCCAACACACACCATGAGCGTGACATCATCAAGCCGGCACGGCTAGTCCTTGGACATCAAGGCCCGCCTCCGGTGACCATGGTGGAACCCAGCGAAGGTGAGAGCAAGGGAACTCGCCTTGATGAGACACGAAATCTAGAAAACGACAGTACTTCAAACTCTGACCTAATTGATTTTGAAGCCATTGAGCGTGATGAAGCACCTTTCAAATTCGTGACCTACAAAAAGAAAAGAAGTGAAGGAATCCCGGTGGCGTTCCGACCATCAGAAGAAGGACACAACTTTTTCCAAGTGAACCCAAATCATGGTGCGTCAGAAGTTGTCTCGGTGACAAAGGAAAAATTTCAAACGCGCCGAGTAAACAGAGACGGCAGTTTTTCATTGAGTGTTATCTCAGTGGCATATGCGAAAAACATGCTTTATACTGCACGAAGTCGCAAGGCGAAGAGTTAAGCCCTACATACCGGCTTCGTACATTCGAAATTCCGGAGATTCGTCACGTGTCACTTCAGTAGACTGAAAGGTAAATGCTCGAGTTTTTGAAACATTTTGGAGTTACATCACTCCGCCGACAAGCAAGATACTACCGCCTGGAGAATGGTACAGTTGATTCACGCTCTTTGCATAGTGTAATCCATCCTTCGTTTCAGAGATGATAAACCTGTGCCTCAGAGAATCCACTTGGGCGTCACTAACCACCCGGTGGAAGAATACCTTGAACCTGCCTTGAGGTGTTATACCTGTCAGAGGTTTGGACTCCTGGCAAAAAACCGTCGGGGAACACACCGGTTTAAAATCTGCTCCGAGAACCATGACCATGCTGAATGCATGTCTGTGAGGCAGCCTAAATGTGCAAATTATGCGGGTAATCATACGGCTTCTTTCTCAGTATATCCACAGAACAAGGCCGCATCCATTCTACGCAAACATGAGGTAATTCATGGGAAGCAAGCACGAATCTTCATAATCTCATGGAAGCAACCACAAAGCGCCTCTTCAGAATCTTGATGCAGTGAGCCCAGCGAATAATCACCAGCTTACAGAAACTTAACAAAAATAAAAAGAACTATCGTATTCCTCGGCATAAAGCAGCAAGCCGTGCAAGGGTCACAAAGGCAGCGGAGTCATCATTCTGCTACGGCCACTGAAGGCCACTCATCACAACATCAGTGACCTAACCTAGGATGACCTGAGCGATCTCCTCAGAACACGCCTCAGCGATCGCCGCAGACGGCGACTGGAACATCGGCGTTGCAGGATAGCAACACGCCACTCAGTGTTGGACAAATGATTCTACCCATGCTGTTTGCGGCAGCTCGAGCAAATGTCACTGCTCTACCTAAGGTGAACAAGCTTTCGGAGGTAAAGGCACTGTTGTCTATAGAGTCATTAATGAGCCAGCTGTCCTCATCAGTGCTTCCGGATGGCCATCCTGAATAGTCGTTACGAAAATGTCGCAACATCTCAGTGGAACGCTAGTAGCCTTCGATCTAAATATTCTGATTTTCGCTAGTTAGTTGCACATTACAGCTTCCCTATGCTGTGTACACAAGAGGCTTGAGTACGTGATGACTTCCGTCTTGCTAATTACATAATATATAAATCCTCTCGTCCAAATGGAAACAGTGGAACAATGCTCTGCGTTCGAAAAGGTTTGTCCTCTCACCTCATCCAATCAAGCAGTTTAGATTTTCCTGAATATGTAGCCTGCAAAGTATATCTCGCAAAGCTATGTGTAACAGTCGCAAGTCGCTGCAAGCATCGAAACGTATTACGATGGATAACTTGGTAAATATTTTCAGCGTCACAGGATGAAACATTGTCATATCTGGGGACTTCAACGCGCACAACGTAGCATGGGGGAGTAATCACTGTGATGCCTCTGGGAATATCATTCAATGCGCCGCGGAAATGTGCAATCGGTCAGTATTGAATGTTGGATCCGTCACATTTATGCCGGTATATCGTTACGCCAGTTGCATAGAGGTAACACTGTGCTCTAATGATCTCGTTGCCGTCACTGGGTGGACAACAGACGCAGAAACACGCGGGAGCGATCACTTCCCAATTCTTAAATCACATCCGTGTTTAAAAAGTACTGCGAAACGAAGATACGTAGATGTAACAAACTGGCAACTCTTTCGTCAACACTTGTCCAGTCGAGTGGGTTCTGAAGCTGACGTAGAAAAATTCACATCAGCGATACAAGAAACAATAAAAATGTGTTCCAAACAAGTGCCCATTCCTGTCGAGTATGTAACAGTTGATGGAGAATAAGAGCATTTGAGAACTGTCAGAAGAAGAGCAGAAAGAGGTTATCGCCATTGTGGAAAAATAGAAATGAAAAATTAAATTATGGGGTTTTACGTGCCAAAACCAGTTTCTGATTATGAGGCACGCCGTAGTGGAGGACACCGGAAATTTGGATCACCTAGGGTTCTTTAACGTGCACCTAAATCTAAGTACACGGGTGTTTTCGCATTTCGCCCCCATCGAAATGCGGTCGCCGTGGCCGGGATTCGATCCCACTACCTTGTGCTCAGCAGCCTAACACCATAGCCACTGAGCAACCAGGGCGGGTCGTGGAAAAATAGAAGCATATAAAAATTTGCAGCCAATCCACTCATCCATGCGGAGTTAGAAAAGAAGATGGTGTGAATTTTGCAATACGTTGTCTCCCCTGACACCAGTTCCACGAGTATGGATGAACGAGTATGGACTATCCGTGCATTAAGCAGCCCTGTTACTCAACCACAACCATTTTGTGCTCTCGCAGTAGCCAAGGATACTTCAGAATTAGTGATTGCTGAGGAATTCTGCAAACTTATAACTAGAACAAGTGTATCTACTACTATTGTTGAGTGTTATTGTTTGTTTGAAATGGCAAACCAGCAGGTTCTTGCATGGCTTCAGTCGCAACATATACAATTGGATTACGGATTCTTTATTTTGGAGCTAAAATGTGCGCTTGCGTCTCGTAAGACAAACACTGCTACAGGTCCAGATTTCATTACATACGGTATGTTGCAGAACATTGGACCTAATGGTCGATTGGCACTTTGGAATTACTCAATGACTTGTGGAAAAATGAGTCTGTTCCTGACTCTCGGAAAACGGCATGGGTGATACCAATATTGAAGCCTGACAAAACACCTCTTTCTCTTGAATCTTTTTGTGCTGTGAGTCTGACGAGCTGCTTGTGCAAGGTAATGGAGGGAATTATTGATACTAGGCTACAATGGTGGTGTGAGCAAACAGAAGCAGTTCTCAGTAACATGACAGGATTTAGAAGCCGGCGATTCACCATGGGTACAATTTTGAATATCGTTACGTATCTTGAACGCGAACGAGCTAGGGAAAATGTCACAATAGCCTTTTTTTTAGACATTAAACGAGCCGTCGACACAGTCCTCCATGATCCTATGCAATGTGGCCGGCTAGAACTGGGAGTCTCTGGAAAGGTGCTTCGGTGGACATCCAATTTCATGAAAGTCAGGTCAATATTTATTCAAGCAAGCGAAGGAAAAGTTCCTCTCATAATATTATACAAGGAGTCCCGTGAGGTAATGCCTTAAGTTTGTCTTTAATTGTGTGATGGCGGATTTACCGCGGAGATTCCCACCTGCACTACACTATATATGCGGATGGTGTTTGTATTTGTACCTCTGGTTCAAGTACCAGCCTTGTTCAACCAATTCTGCAGGATAGCCTAAATATTGTGGACAAATTCTTAAGGGAAATAAGAATAGGACTGTGTTACAGTAAGAGGGCTGTGTTGCCTTTCACCAGTGGATACCTAAATGATCTTCAGCTGTGCCTTCAAGGACAACCTTTAGACATAGCGAAACAACACAAATTTCTGGGGGTTGTAACTTTCTTGGAATTCTCACATTAAAACCCTCGAAGAACAAATAACCTTATTAATAAATGTTCTTCGCTGCGTCGCAGGCATGACATAGGGAGGGTCCGTTTCATTCTTACTAAAAGTACATAATGCGCTTGTAAAGCAAAAGAGCATATTGACACGTGTACTTATCTTTATCGGGCAACCACGTTTCGCCGCATAACAACTGTAATCGCAGAGCGAGGGACGCGCCTGCATGTATCCGACGTTTCTGGAAAGTTATCGACGCTTCTATCCGCGTGTCTGTTGTCGCCGAACCTTGTGTTATCAGATTTCATCGCGTGACACGAATGGTGTAGAACTTTGTGGAAGACACGCGGGTACCATCAGTTAATCTGGAACATTCGACGACTGATCTATAAAAGCCGACGCGCTTGACCCGCTGATCAGATTTACGACGATCGCCGACTGTGTTCGCCGCTCTCGTTGTGCTATAAGTGTAGCCTGTTTTTGTGGGCACAGGTTCGCCCAATAAAAGCTAGTTTTGTATTCCACCATATTCTTGCTTTCTTCACCGTCACTACCCCGTGACAATATTATTCACCGGTTCTGCATGGAATCTCCCGTTCAACTGAAGAAAGACTCCAACGATTAGTAGCTAGGAGCCTTAGAGTAGGCTTAGGCGTTCCTCGAGCAACTTAAGTTCCTTGATAATTGCAGAGGCACGTCATTCTCCATTTCCTATTATGAGGACGGTTGAAACTTGCCTACACTACTTTCGCGTCTCAGGGCAGCACAAAAGGAATCCATTAACAAGTGCACTGATTGAGAGAAACAGGGCGAACGTCCATTAGGTGGATTAGGTGCACAACGATGTACTACCACATCACGAATTTTCATTCTCAGATATCTCTTACTTTCCATGGCGACTCGTAGCTTCAAAAATTGAACTTTCGGTTGAGGGAATTATTCGCAAGCGAGAAATGGTTATGCTAGCTGCACAACGACTGGTGACATACCAAATATGATTTCGTTACCCTGAATATATTCAAGCGTATACAAATGGTTCTTGCTAAATAAATTCTTCTACAGCTGCCTCGAGGACTCACAAACCGAGCCACCGGGGCGCCGCGGTTGGGGCTGACAGGGGACCGGATGGTTGGCTACAGGGATATTACTAATCATTACAGGTTGGGAAGGGTGCGTTTTCCTCCCGCACACCCATCACTTAATAAGCAGCAGGCGGTGGCATGGCGCCTCCTTCAAACAAATACATATCCGAACCCGGTGCCTTATAATCATTATTACCCAGACCAATATTCGGCCAATTGTAAACTTTGTCAAGAAAGGGCGGACCTGGATCACATTATCTGGGCCTGCCCTCGGGCGCCACGACAGGACCGAAAAATTCAGGACCGGAAGCAGTGGGAGACCGTGTTGCTCAGCTCGGCCCCCGAAGACCAACTTTTGGCTGTCCAGCAGGCCGAGGATGCCGCTAGAGCTAAAGGGCTTCTGGCCGCCATCTAGGCGGGGTTGGCCCCCCCACGAATCTGCCGGCTATATAAATAAAAGTTATTTCTCTCTCTCTCTCTCTCTACAGCTGCCTTTGTCATTACAGAATGGAAGCAACTACAAACGTTTAAACTATCTCACACGACGTCATCAACAACAGCAGAGCTTTTTTCAATATTGTCTTTGTTACGCTACATAAATTCAGTAAAAGATAAAGGAACAATGGCTCATCCTTTGCGACTCCCAGGTAGCTTTGTCTCCACTTAATAGTGAGATCAGCAATTCGCAAACATGACGTTACTTAAGGAGATACTTAAGGAACTCACAAAATCCAGTGGAGAAAATCGCACAGTAATGTTCCAATGGATACCTGGCTACTGCAATATCCCTGGGAGTGTTGCAGCAGATAAGGCAGCTGGACAAGCGCATGTTAATAACGCCACGCATGGCCTCCCTCTGACACAAGGCGAATCGCGCCGCATACTAAGACAGATATCAGCCCGTGGTTGCAAAGTGACCTGGTTTGATGAGAATTCTAAATCTTCAGATATATTTCACACTGACCCATGACTTCAATTTAAATTCCCGGCTACATTAAACACGACCAGAGCCTTTAAAACGCCGATTCGCCATCTACGGCTCGGTATCATGTGCACAAAACTCTTTCTACATAAAATTTCGAGATTTAATAGTGTGGAATGGGGGGGGGCACTTGCGACCTTGCTGATGAAGACGTACATCTTCGGCTAGAATGTCCGCGGCACGACACACACAGACAACGCTTGGCACTTGAATTAGTGGTATTAGATGGCAAGCCCTTCAGCCTCAGGAAAAGCTTAGGTCCTTGGCCAACACACTCATTGCAAAGACGAGCATTACTGGCTGTTCACGATTTCTAGAAGCGAGCAATATTCTCGAAATTATTGAGTGGAGCTTTTAAATGTGATAGCGCATTCTATGTCTTGCCTTTACTCGACTTTGGCCAATTCTGTGCCTGGTTTTTTGTAACTTCATAAGAATGTAATCCGTGATTTCTTATGTGCCCTTATTTTAGCCTAGCTATGTGACCGGACTTTTTGCTTACTTCAGTGCACATATGTGACTTGACTTTGTGTTGCTGTGTTTCTGAGTTGACTTTCAGTTTCACTGCGGCATTAGTCTACTTACGTGACTGAAGTTTGTGTTTTATTATTTGGAGATGACTTCCAGTTATAGTGGGACATTAGTGTACTTAAGTTACCAGAACTTGTGGTGTTATGATTTCGCTATTTTTGTTATGATTTATTCTTTTTCAATATCGCTGTGTGAAAAGGAGTAGCCGGCGCCAATTAAAGGCGACAACATCTCCTAATTACTAAATAATTAAAATACATTTACACATAAACAACGGTACGCATGAAAAAAGAAAACGGACAAACAAACCAACTAAATTAGCAGCAACAGATGAACGAAACACCATCTTTAAGATCCTTTCGTTATCGTAATATGACCAGGAATAGCCACATAGATTTTCTTGCTAGTAGGCTGTCACAAATCGCTGGTATCCTTTATTCCTTAAACTACCTTTCTCGTTCTGTTAAATACTTAATACGAATTCTTTTCTGAGCCATATAAATTGTTGCTGTCTTCTCCGGAGTATACTTCTGAAACTAATATCAACAGATTATATATTCTGCAAAAGAAGGCTCTTCCGCTATTTGTAACGAACCATATGACCTCGATTCAGCATCTTTATTTCATCAACTTGAGACACAGGAAGTAAATGCCCTTTTAAAGTATCGTTTAGTGCTTGCGTATAAAGAGGAGCTTAAAAGAGGTATAACTACATTACTTATATGGCTAAGTTGAAGCAACACGAAGCGCCATAGAATAAGAGAAAGCCAGAGTATTGGCACGTGCCAAAATCGCGCACTAACTGCGGGCGGCGAAAGCTGCGTTCCAGGCTACCTCGGTTGCTAAACCATCTTATTGTTAATGAAATTTATATTCGTCTCCTTCCGATATTCTTGTTTTTTTTCTCTTGTACGTGAGTTGCGTGCTATTTTCTAAGGTTCGAAAGTACCTTGATATGTGCTTTTTTCTTCTTTTTTTGTGCATGTTGCTTTGTTTTGTCTCATCTGGGATATTTATATCTTAAGAAGCCAACAAAACACTGACACTAGAAAAAGATATGTTTCGGGTACATATCGATGTATAGATTTATATCTGGCCCCTTGGTTAACCACCTTTCTTCCCTGTGATATTTATGTATGGTATGTTATTGTGCTTGAATTGTAAGCAATTAGAAAATATGGGCTCGCCATCCAGGCTCTGCAAAAGTGGATGTCCAGCGAAGCTGTGGAAACGGCGACCACAACTCCTAAGGGGGGTATTGTTTATCAATGCCAAAGCAGAACATGTTCCATGACCGAACAATCCGGTGTTCACATCCGATGGTACGAAAAATCATGTAGCCAGTGGTGACGTCACCCTTGACGTGTTCACATTACTTGATTGCATCATGTGAAAAGTTACGTGATGACGCGATCAAGTCAAACGTTATGTTACGTGATAACGGCATTGTCGCGTGACGATAGTGACCGATCACGTCATCAAGTCAAACGTGACATCACATGATAACGTCGGATGGATGGATGGATGGATGGATGGATGGATGGATGGATGGATGGATGGATGGATGGATGGATGGATGGATGGATGGATGGATGGATGGATGGATGGATGGATGGATGTTATGAGCTTACCCTTAGGAATGGGGTGGTGGGTGGCGCCACCAAGCTCTTGCTACTATACTGCCTAATAACCTACCTAGGTTAAACAATGAAAAAAAAACACTATTAACTACCACGCCCAAATTTTCTGATCCCGTATTGCGAATAGTGCTTTTGTACGTCTCCGTCTTTTGTCGTTTCCCTACTTTTTTTTCCACCCATCCTCCAATCGCCTCTTACTAATGTCTATTGCGAACATGTTTGCTTTACCACTGCTCCCGCTGAACCCAAGGGCTTCAAGGAGGCCAATGGTGCCTAAATCAACCGCTGGGTAGACGTCTTCATATTCTAATAAAACATGCTCCGTCGTTTCCCTAGCCTTACCGCAGCAAGCACATGCTTCTTTTTCCTTCTCATACCTCGCTTTATAGGTGCGTGTTCTAAGGCATCCCGATCTCGCTTCGAATAGTAATGAGCTTCCCTTTGAGTTATCATAAATGGTTTCTTTCCTGATTTCGTTTTTCCTCTTATGTAGTTGCTCATGGCAGGTTTCTTTTCCATTGCCGCCACCCATGGGATTAGTTCTGCCTCTCTGACTTTCCGCTTGACCTTCTTTATTGCTGTGTTGGCCACCCTACAGGCCGCATACTTGCTGGTAAGTTTCCTAGTTCTTTTCCTCCACTGTGAATCAATGTTTTTCCTGTACATATACCTGAACACTCTCCCAGCCCATTTACTTTCTTCCATATTCCTCAGCCGTTCTTCATACTCTATTTTACTGCGAGCGTCCCTCACTTCAAAACAAGTCCAGCCCATATCACCCTGCACATCTTCATTTGTAGTCTTCCCGTGAGCGACCAATGCGAGGCAACCCACTGACCTTTGGTTCACGTCGAGTCCTGATTGTGCCCCTCCATATGAAGCAGACAACCGCATTTCCAAAAGTAAGCCCGGGAACCATTACAGCTTTCCACATACCTCGGAGGACCTCGTACCTATTGTATCCCCATAGCGCTCTGTGCTTCATTATGGCTGCATTTCTCTTCCCCTTTACTCTTATGGTTTTTTCCTGTGTGTCCATATATCCATTGCCTTCGTTTATCCATATACCAAGGTATTTATATTCTGTTACCCGAGGTATTCTATGGCCCTGTATCTCCACTGTCTCTTCACTGTTTTCATTAAATACCATAACACCTGACTTTCTAACACTAAATTTCAAACCTAAATTGTTTCCTTCCTGTCCACAGATATTAGCCAGACGTTGCAAATCACTTTGCTTGTTAGCTAGCAACACAATGTCGTCCGCATAAAATAAACCTGGGAGTTGCTGCTCTATTACTGTGCCCGCCTGTTTGTATGAGAGAATAAACCCGACATTACTTTCTTCTAGCGCCCTCTCCATCCTCACCATATACATCATAAACAGCAGCGGGGATAAAGGGCACCCCTGCCTTAGTCCCTTGTTGATATGAACTTTCTCCTCGCTCCTCATCCCTTCCCATTCAACGCAAACGGTATTTTCTAGGTAAATCTCTCTCAAAAGCTGCAGACAATCGTTACCCAAGCCTTCCCCTTCCAGAATACCCCACAAAGCACTTGACGTCATCGTCAAGTGCTGACGCCACCTGATGGCGTCATGCGATGCCTCTTGGAGGAGCAGCACACTTTGTGCTCACTGCGTTTTTGCACTGTCTCTAGCATCGGCCTACATTTTTTGTGTCACCAGGCAACCGTGAAATATCCCGACCCGCTAGAGCTGCAAAACTATCTCCTTAGCGCAAAAAACTTCGCGGCAAAACTATCTCCTCAGCGGCTTCTTTTGTTTTATGGGTATTTGGGGCTGGTCAAGCTACCACAAGTAGCTTTTTCCCCAGTTTTCTTTCGGCAATACTGTATTTTCTTTTGTTAAAATAATACACAGTTACATATTTACATGCATCTGTATTTACACAGATCGTTATGCATAATTCAAGCAAACATATTCACCCTACGTTAAGCAGATTGACGGTTGACTCACATACACAACTGTGCTTGCTTCTGGACATGATAAGCCTCAACTGCTTCACGTGTACACTCATCCTTGTGTCTCATGACGATGCCCGGGTTTGCGAAATCCTGTGCGGAACCACAACAACGACAGTGGCTTTACAAGTGGAAATTAGGAGCCGCATCCGTCTTCTCTGGCGATGCTGAGCCTGTCAGGGACAGCCAAGTATTGTGGTTCGCTGCCCCAGCGATGCTCTGAAAGGCGAACAACCGAAAAGGTACTGCAGGATCATGGGCAGGTAGAATGCGCTTCCCGATGGCAATGTCCCCATGCCTCAAAACATCCAAGGTCCCAAATCCAAGGTTACGTAGTGGGGTAAGAAACCATCGCTAAACTGACTCATACACGAAGAACAGATCATACGAGCGCAAATTTTTTCATAATTTTTAAGTTGAAAGGGGCACTAAAGTGAAAAATTATTTCTTCTGGATCAGTAAATTACCGTTCTACAACACCAAAAACACCACTCTTACAACGATAAGACGTTTGGTAAGCCAGAAGAAGCACAAGAACGAAATACGGGTGGCGACGCCTACTTAAGTTCCCGCACCTGGGGGCTGTGACGTCGTGGATTTTGATGGCATCTTCTAGAGCCTACTAATTATATATAGCAGTACAGATTGACTACACTGTGTTCTAAAGGGACCAAATATTGAACATGGCAAGTTTCCGGAACCTTTATTCAGCCAACGTGGCCCAAATACGAAAACATACTTTGGAATCCCTGACATCACGCTGACGTACCGGCGCTGGGGTTTCGGCGCGAAATTCACATACTGATACTTGGACCTTCATTTTCTCATAATGTAATCAAACAATTTTTTTGAAATTACTGCCAGCAGGGTTCTCAAACAATGCTTCATTAGTCTAAACTGATTTATTGCTTTGCTTTAGTGTCCCTTGAAGAACTACGGCTGGCTATGCTTAAACGACTCGCACTGGCGGCGCGTGGATGCTACAACCGCGATGTACTATGCAGAACAGACAGACAAGGAACTTTATTGATAGTCCTGAGAGGCTGCGATGCCCCCTTTCTAAGGGAGGTGATGAAGCCGCGTGCCACACCCATGTGAGGACGAGAAGGCCAAGCCTCACCGCCGCATCGTGGGCTCTCTGGACAGCGCATGCTTGACTCTTCGGCGGTACAGCTATGGGGGCGTCTCTGTAACGACGGGCATTACCAGAGCCTGTGTTTTAGATCACTTCTCTGTCCACAGCTCGGGCACTCCGGACTAAAGGCGTCTGGACTGATGGAGTGAAATAAAGTCAAGTTTTGATACGATCCTCTCTGAAGCATGCGCAGTGTGATAGCTTGTGGTCTGTTTAGTTCACCGTAGGGGGGGGGGGGGCGGAGTAGACTGCCCTGCCATAGTAGTAGTGCTTAGTTACATCGTTAAAAGTGGAAAGAATGTCGCGGAACTCGACAAGCCTAGGTTCTACAAGACCTCAACTCGCATTCGCGTCCGCGCGGTGGATTAGGGCACGCGCGTGGACGTGTGCGATGCCTTTGAGGTTGGGGGGGGGGGGTGAAATCCAGCTGGGAGTCGCGATGCGCCGGACACCACGTAATAGTATATGGACGTATTACTCTACCGTCGATGGTTCTATGTGTTTCTTCGCTGATGGAACCAGAGGCTAATGCCCTGACCACCACTCTTAAGTCAGTGAAGATTTGAGTTCTGTCTTCATCTAGAAATGCCAATGCAATCGCTGCCTGCTTCCGCCTTAGCCGGGGTGGAGCCTCTGATGGAGGCCACGCAAGTGACCTGTCCTTCGTGATCGACTGCCGTTGCGACGAAGCTCGATATGCTCCCATGCTGAGTGGCGTCAACAAAGCTGACAGTGTCAGGCGATTCCTTGATCTTCCGGAGCAGTGTCACAGCCCGAGCTCTGCGTCTGTCTGCATTGTGTTGCACATGTACATTTTGGCGAAAAGGAGCAACCATGATGTTGTCCCATAGGTGATCCGACATTGCGCATTTACGTCCCTCTACTACAGTGCAGATGACTACAAAGACCGCGAGATTGTCCATCCCCGCGAGGGGCTGGAGTGACGTTATATTTGAGCCGTTTCCTGAGCTTCGGTGATTTCGCCGCGTGTGTTGTGTACATCCAGCTGCAGAAGGCGTTCACAGCACTTCCTTGATGCTCTTAAGGATTAGCGTATCCTACTGTTTCTTTTCGGACGTGTACCATTTGTCCATTGCAGCCACGTAGATGATGTGGCTCGTGAGGGATACGTGGAAGAGTCTGAGAGGATTATCCTCCTTATGACCTCTTCTTTTGTTGGAGAGTCTATTGATCAGGACGATCATGCACTCCGTCTTGGTCGTGATTTTCTTGAGCCTGGTAACGTTGCCTCCACTAGACTCGATAAACATTCCGAGTACCCGTAGAGTATCTACGCTAGGGATGTTGGAACCACTCTTGGTGTGAAGCTTGATGTTAACATCGTCCAGGGGCTGCCACCCCCTGGGTCTGGGACCTTTTCTGACCAGTGTGTAGATAAGTAGCTCCGACGTTTTTGTCGAGCACCCTAGCCCCATGCCCTCGAGGGACGTTTCGGTTCAGTCAACCACCTCCTGTAGACTCGATTCCACCTCTGCTTCGCTGCATCCAGTACACCAAATGGTAATGTCATCGGCGTATATTGTCTGGTGACCTCTATCGATCTCCGAAAGGGATACCGACAGTTTCCTGATGGCCAGATTGAACAATGACGGCCAGATTGAACAATGACGGCTATAGGTCACGGCCCCCTGAGGCGTCCGTCTGGACTAGAGCGAGTACGCTTTCGATTTGTGGTCTCCGACCTTTAACGTAGGTTTGCGACCCTCCACGAGCGACCTGACGTAGCCGTGACAGCCCAGGCCTAGGTTGAGATCCGAGATGGATTCTAGAACGTGTCTGTGCGATATGTTATCGAAGGCCTTCTCCAAGTCGAGCCAGAGAGTGCCCCGCAGGTCCATCGTGTCGTTGTCTATGATCTGAGCCTTGATGAGTTTCATTGCGTCTTGCGTCAAGAGGCCTGGTCTGAAACCCACCATGTTATAGGGCAGGAGACCGTTCCGTTCGACCTGCTTGGCTATGCGAATGTGAATTGCGTGCTCCACTACATTTCCGACACAAAACATCAGGGACATCGGTTTGAAATTGGAAAAATTCGGAGCTTTGTCGGGCTTGGGGATTAATATTACGAGGCCTTCTTTCCAGCCCCGGAAAATTTCGCCCGTCTGCCCGGCCTTGTTGATTTCTTTTGTTAGCCAGTCAATGCAGTCGGCTTCTAAGTTCCTGAGGGCCTTATTTGTGGAATGGCCGGTCCCCGGCGCAGTGCTGGCATTCAGACATTCTAAGTCCTCCCTAACGTCGTAGGCTTTGAAAGCAGCGTCCAACTCGGGGCACGATCTGCCCTGTACGTTAGGTAATCGTTCGGCCCTGCCGTGTCCAGCGGGATACACCTGCAGGCCAGCTTATCCATGATTTTCGGCGCGTCGTCTTTTCGCGTGGCCTCTTTTTTTTACTCTGGTTGGACCTAGTACTGGTTTCATCTAGCAGGTGCTTGAGGAGATTCCACTTAGCACCCAACCTAATTTGTCCATCTGCGGAGTTGCATTCCTCGCCCAACTACTGCTTGCTTAGTAACCGACAGCGCCCCTCTATGGCTCTGTTAACCTCCGCAATCTTTTTTCTAAGCCGTCAATTAAGCTTTTCTTTTTTCCACCTATTGATAAGCCATTCATTTGCGTGGAGAAGGTGCACCAGTGGACTATCCATCCTTTGGACTTCGAGCTCAGTCTGGACCTTCTTGTTCCCCTCCTTAATATCTTCCCAGACCTGTTGCATCCATTGTTACAAGTTAGCTACGTGCCGTGCTGCTCGCGCTGGGAGCCCTTTATCTGTATTTTTCTAAAGGCGCCTCAGTCAGTGACTACGAATTCCCTCGGAGCCTTACATCCGACCTCCAGCGTTGTGGCCCGAATGTTATAATTACTACGGAGATTCTCACTGAGATTAGTCCAGGAGACTGAATTGAAGCCCCTGACGAAACACAAGTTGGGAGTAGTGTTCCTAGTACATGAATTTCCAATCCTAGTCGGGAACGCCGGATTTGTTAGGAGCAGGCGGTTGTGGTATGGCCTGGGGTAGCTTCGCGCTTGGTGCGGAACGTTGAAGTCTCCTGCCACTAAGAGCGGACATGACTTGGCCCTACTGACTGCCTTATATTTGTGAATTTCTGCTTATGGTCGCTGGGCGACCTGTACGTGTTAAGAATGAAGATGCTGTTTTTGAGATACTTTCCGGGGACGAGTTCAGCGAGCCAGTGCTCAACCGTGTAGTATTCGCAACCAATGTCGTGTACTATGAAAGTGAGATGATTTGCTACCAGGGTGCTAGTGCCTCTTTTCCCTCCGCCCTGACAAGTATGAGCTATGTAACCAGGTACCGACACCTTTTCCGTTAGAATTCCCTGAAATAAAATAGCTTGGGGCTTCTTCGATGCGGGTCGAACAAACTGACACAGGACCTCCTTTTTACGTAGGAAGCCCCTACAGTTCCATTGACAAAGTTCAATGTTATTTTGTTGGACCGCCATGTTGGGTGTTATTGCTAACGCCTTCCTGCTGCCCTTAAAGCATGCGCCAGTTCGGCACTGCCGTGTCCATCTTGTCGCACCTGGCCACGAGGGTTTGAATAGCTTCCACGAGTTAGTCTAAGGCGACTCGAATTTCGCCCATCGCCTTCTCGATCTTTTCAAAACGGCTGTCAGTCGCGCTTTGCAATTTCTTGATTCGACCGAAAAGGGCGCCCTTTGGCTGCCCGCCCGTCTGCGAGAGTGCTCTCTTTTTGCACTGACCGCTAGTCACCAACTCTGATACCAGAACTTCCACGGAAACCTCGACAACATGGGCGCGGGGGGGGGGCGCATGGCTGCTCAGGCTTACTGGCGTCTTCGATCGCCTCTTTTAAGTGCTTCGACCTTGAACCTGTCGACCTCGGAGAGCCTGTCTCAGTAATGCGTTTTCTTTTTCTAGTTGTGCGATCCTATCATCCTCTGGAAATACACCGTCCCCCCACCATTAGCTTTCTCGGTGGTGGTGGCGGTGGGTCCCTGATTCGATCAGCCCAGCTGGTGCTCTGGCTGCTGTTGCTTGGTGGCACATGGAACCGTACAGCAGGAGGTCCCATGGTGCGAGAGAGAGAGCGAAACCGCCCCCTAGAGCCGGATATAGTCCTCAAAGCCTTGCGCTGCTTGAGGACGAGCGCGCTGTCGAGCGTCCTTTGGATCCGTTTCCGGCACCGCCGCGATCCCTTGACCAGCTCCGTGACGTATGTCCGCTGGGGGTTGACTTCATGCATCAGCTGGGATGCATGCCCTTGCTTGTGTCGCTCCCTACGGCATTGGCGGACTACAACGGGCATTTGGTAACGTTGCTTACAGGTCTTGTCCGCAGTAATGTGAGGCCCTTCGCAGAGGTTGCATTTGCGAGAGCATTCGTGGTTATTGTCGGGGTTGGTCTTGCCACACCCGCGGCAGATAACGTTTCCGGGTCCCGGACAGACAGCTCGATGGCCGACCCTGCTGCAGGCGTAGCAGATATCGGTCTGTCTGCGGTAGAGCAAGCACTTTACGAGACTTAAGGCACATTTAACATATTCAGGCACTTTACGGCCGTCGAAAAGAATGACGGCGGTGCTTGTCTTCTTAATTCGCCTCACCTCGAGAGCGCTGGGGTTTTTCAGCTGAATTACGAGGCGCCGAAACTCCTCATGCTCTATTGCGGGATCGACGCCACGTATGACCCCATTGCGCGAGTTCTGGGGGGGGGGGGGGGCGAAATAAGCACTCACCTCGTAATTGGCTTGGCCGACGTTGGGGGCCTTCACCCCAGCGTACGGCCATGGCGTTGCGGCTCGAGGGGGTGCTCGCTACCATGACGTTTTGTATAATGTTTGGACATATGATGTCCTCCGTGACGTCCGTCTCCTGCACGTTGCCGGCGGCGCTGAGGGCTTGTGCGACCATAAGATAGCCCACCTTCCTGATGTCCAGGCCTCTGCGGGGGAGAACTATGATTCGAACGTGCTCCCTCGGCAACCGTGGCAACCTGGAAGCGGTATTGGTACGTTTCTTCACGTTCGCTGGAGCAGGACCTGTGTATCCGACACGTGGTGCGGACGAGGCTCTGTCGCCTTGCTCGGGCGCATCCGGGCGGGCGGACTTGCGCTTGCTTATCGCCGTAGTTCATCGGCCGCCATTACTAAGTCCAACGGTGGAGATATCTTCCCCTTCCGTGGTGATTTGCATGGCCATAGCCATCGTGGTGTGGCGGATCAGCCCCACGCGAAGCTCACCTGCCAAATAAGGCTTAGAGCGCTAAGCTCAACATGGCCGCGGCGCGGTCACGCAGAAAATCCTCTTGAAAACGGCGAAAAAGATCACCCGCCGCATGAAACACGGTGACGGCGTGATCCTGGCGACTTTATGCAGAGGAGATAAAAAAATTATTTACCGAGAGGTTGGCTTGTCCGGTGTGCCCACGCTATGCAAACATATTTAGAACTCCATGTGATCATCATCAAGATCATCATCATCCTGGCTACGCCCACTGCAGGACAAAGGTCTCTCCCATACTTCTCCAACTACCTCGGTCATGTGCTAGTTGTGGCCATGTTGTCCATGCAAACTTCTTAATCTCATCCCCCCACCTAACTTCCGGCCGCCTCATGCTACGCTTTCCTTCTCTTGGAATCCAGTCCGTAACCCTTAAAGGGCCCCTGAAACAGTTCGGACAAATCTTGTAGATGCGTAGGGTACAGCTTAAGTAGAACATTCGCACCACAATTTAAGTGAAGCGTTACGTACTAATGAAGCTACAAGCCATTACAAGTTACCCTCGTTCCTAGCCATGCTTTTCCTCCTCAACTCATTGGCCGAGCAAGTGGGGCTAAGCTCCGCCTTCACTGGTTCTGCTTCACGATGCGACGTCACATCGTCCACTTACGGTTGTTTCGGAGCGCGCCCCCGCCCACGCGAAACTTCTCCGCTAGCCGCTTGGCCGTCGACTCCAAGCGAGAGCTACGAAGCAGCGTGCGTTGCGAGCATTCTGTCGCAGCGCCGAACTAGTCTGGTATTCCGTTGATCACACACTACCGGAACGTTTCGACCGAACGGTGGAAGCATAGACTCAAGCTGATGAAGGAACTGATGTAGCGTAGACGTACGTGAGCTGCCTGATCAGTCTCCACGGTCCAGCCACCCATTGGCGCAGAGCTTAACCAGCCAAAGAAAGAGCTAATATTACTCTAATCAAGTGTAAAACATTTTAAACATTTACAAAAACAACGTGTTAATGATTACACTCCTGCGATAAATTTACACCAGCAGCAAAGAAGAATACATTTTGTTATTGCTACTGTGTGTGGTTGAGCGTTATGCCACCAGGTGGCTGCACCGTGCAGACCATTCACATTTGCGCTTCTGTTCATTCCATGAAACGACACGCAAAGGCACATGGCCAAGTCCTGTCCCCTTTGCGCTTGCCTTTACCGTAATACCGGACTCGCGAAACGCTATCGCGTAGTAATCTTCCGGTGTAAAGTGACGGCCGCAATCGCGCGAATCCTGGCGCCGATAGGATAGCGGCAGTCCGATGCGCTGCAGCCAGTCCGCTCGTCCACTGGCTTGCAGAGGGACACGATGTCGCAGCTTGACATATTGCCAGTCGCTACGTTCGCAGTCCACAGCGCAACAAAGTCGAATCATAGCGCTCGCGAAAAGGCAGACTGACACTGACGGTGGAGCTCTCGTCGAAGACGGAGCACATTGTAACACAAGCAGACGACACTTGCTGTGTGCCGGAAATGCTTAAGTGTACTGAAAAAATTCTTCTTGTGCGTCCCTTTTATGTTACCTTATATTTATAAAAACAAATTAACTAACATTCCAGCTATTACGAACATCATTTGTTTACCATAAAGTTGAAAAAATTATCGATCACGTGCCCTGGTCAGCCAATCGGATAGCTCGCCCCACTGACGTCATATGGGTGATTTGCGTCATATGGGTAGGGGCGGGTTGAAATTCCTCCGCGCAGTGTGCTGCGATCGGCAGCGATGTGCATTTTTAAAACCTTATAATAAATTACACGCTTTACGCGGAGCACTTAGATGCGTCTATTATAGATCATAAGGACCTACCCTAACGATTCAGTACGTTTGTAGAAAATCGTCGAAATCATTTCAGAGTCCCTGTAGTGACCACCGGTTATCTTCCCTCTTCTATACATGGTCTCGCCATGCCCATTTCTTTTTCTTGATTCCAACTAAGATGTCATTAACTCGCGTTTGTTCCCTCAGCCAATCTCCTCTTTGAACGCCATGTGACTGAACACAAATCATGGTGCTGTATACAGCACTAAGGATTTCTATCCAAATAAGAAACGATGCACATGGGCGCAATTTCCAATTCAATTTAATGAAATTAAATTCACCTTTAGTCTACGTAAAGCAATTTAAAAAGGCAGAGTTGTGATTTTATTCATCTAAACGCGCTAAGCGTGAGCGCTGCGCAGACACCCAAAGCCGCCTGGTGGGACCCGGTTTCAGCTGCCGAAGACGCGAAAGTCTATGGGCGCAGTTCATTGTGTATATCGGGGATGTTAACGGGGCTGTTGTTGGGGCTATATTGGGGCTTACGGGACTGCTAACGTCTATTAACATTTCTATATTATTTAAAAATACGTTTGAAATTCCCACAGTTTCCTTTTGCGTCTATTTGGTGCCAATGCAACGTTTCTATTGTAACGCGCATTGGCCAAACTGAGAGCCTCGCAATTTAGGTAGCGTGCTGGCTCACACGCCTCTCATGAGTATCGCCTTTAATGGCAGAGCCATAGGCGCAATTTATATTATGTTAAATATTGTAGTCGTACCACCTTTTTAGTTCGAGCAGTTGAGTATGTGTAAATAATGATTTAAATCAAATAACCAATGCTTTTCATTCGGTCAAATAAGGAACATGCCTAATAAATGGTTAATTGCAATTATTTTCATCGCTTCGAACGCGGACACGCAGGAACTGCACATTTTTCGGTGTTGAATAAGGGGAGACGCATCTGAAACACTCTAGTAGTTTGGGCGATCTCACTTGCACCTGCTTTTAAGTTCCTTAGGCAAGCCATTGTCACTACAGCAGGCTCCAGACGTTGCAGGCTTGCTGTCTAACCTTTTAAAGCGAGATCTTTACTACGCCAGCCAGCGAGCCATTTCGGCTCGTCGTGCCGTATGCCGTCTGCAGGAAGCCGCATGCCGTATGCCCTATGCCGCGGCCGACGAACGACTTTGAGCCGCCGTTGACTAGCAATGCCACCACCGCGCTCCAACAGATGGCGCCGCCGTCGACGCCGCTGCCGTCGCTGCTTACTCCACCAGATGTAACCCCCTCTCTTCTCGTTTATTACATAACGAGTGCCTCAAATCCGACAACATTGATGCCTTCAGGTAGCATGTGTGGGTTTGTTGACCAGTTGCCGCCTCCCCAAAAGATCACGTTCTCGTGACGCCTGCGGCAAAAAGGACGTTCCACGTCCGCCACAAAGGTCTGTGAGTGATGGCGCTGGCTAACACTCCCAGGGTTCTACTTGTACACATAAATAGCCAAGAAAGTGAATGGGGAAACAGCGTCGCGGTAGCTCAATCGGTGGAGCATCGCATGCGAAATGCGAAGGTTGTGCGTTCCCACCTGCGGCAAGTTGTCTTTTCATCCACTTTAATTTAAAATAATTTATTGTTTCTTTGTTTCATTTAATAAGCTAAAGTAATTTCCCCTATGTTGTCCTTAGGTTCAGTTTTTGTTGGCTTCTTATGATATGACTAATAAAAATCGGGACCCTCGGTTAACCCCCTCTCTTCTCGTTATATATATATATATATATATATATATATATATATATATATATATATATATATATATATATATATATTCGCTTTGCCTCAGTGTATTTAGTCGTTATGGAGAGCGCGAAAATGACGCAACAACGACAGAACGAGGCGAGGAAGAGACAACACGTTCAAGAGACGCCAGAAGAATGCGCCGCACGACTCGAGAAGCGTCGTAACGAAGATGCGGCTAGCAGAAGTCGTGTCACGTCCCGGAGTGACTCTTCAACTACAGAAGAGACCGATTTGAGTTCTCGAGAGCGTCGGAAGTAGACGCTGCATAGACGTTACCTAGTCGTTAACTGAACAGTGTGTCTCGTCGTGTCTATACAGTAGAGCTAAACCAAACGCTTAACCACAAGCGTAGCCATGCAGCTCTTGCTTTGGCAGTTCAACTAGAGTTAAGCAGCCCTAAACCACAGGCAATTTTTTCATAAATGTACTGGAGGGGCTTTCCTGATCAATGCGTTTAGAAAATCTCGGGTTCCCACCTTTCAACTTCGCGAAAGCTCGTCTCGCGCCCGTCCTGTGTGTCCCTCTCCGTGGAGATCGCGCCACTTTTTGGCTAGTTCAGTCGAAAACAGACACACGTTCCTTATGCGTTCATGAAACATTTTCATGAAACCAGCATTCGCCAGGAAAGTCTTCATTGGTTAATATGAGAGACTATTCTAAGGAAATAAATGCTTTAGGCTCGATAACTATTATATATCTAAGCACACAACCACGCTATCATGAAAGGAACTGGAATTTTCCAGATATTTGTGTGAACGCTGTGATCATGCGTTGTCGATGCTACATCTATATGTGGCAGTCGCAATGAAGAATTGCCAAAACAGTCAGGTAAAAGCTGACACTTAATTCTTCATACACGGACAGGTGACACTGAAATCAGAACTATAGCAGTAAACACATTAGTCGGACATCCATTGTAATCTCACGAGTCAAGTCCGTTAGCTACTTATGCATGCCTCATCGCAAATTCCAAGTAATAACTGCTGTGCATTCCAGAATGCACACCACTGTTCGCCCGGCGGTGATAATCTGTTTAGACGTCTCCTGCGCTATAAATCTTAAGATTTTAGAAGAACCGCTCTAAAAACCGGACAGAAAGAAGAACACACGGCGAGCGCCGACTGCCAACGATTGCTTTCTGGTGCATGTGCAAATACATGACTCGAAAAGGGAGGTGGAATAGGGTAGGGAAACAAGAAAGGCCAGAGGTAAACAAACAAAGAAGAAAGTGCGCCTAGCACGAGCAGCGGCCACGGGCGCTGCTCGCCCAGTTGCGGCCATGATGACGAACGAGTCAGATGTCCGGTTAGGGGTCTGATCCCCGTCGTAGTTTTCTATATTTCATTGTGTTGCCGAAACCCACCCTGTCGTCTAGCATTCGCGTTCGGGCAAAGGAGCAATTCCACACCAGGCGTGGCTTCGTCTAAAGGGTCATCACCAAGGCCATTGCTACGGTCGACGCCCTGCTCACAGATGAGGCCACCCCTACGCGGGTGCTGCACCAGCACCTCGAGCTCGTTTTAGCGAATCAGGCGGAGCTCATCGAGTTCGACCGAGCCATTCAAGATACGCTGCTCATGGATGCAGAACTGGAAGCGGACCTGACCACAGCTTTCGAGCACGAACAAAAGGTCATCTTTACCAAATCAAGCATTGCTACCGAGCTGCGTCCACCAGTCCTGCCTGCCTCCGTTGAATCCACAGCGAACCCGACAGCACTACCTGCCTCGCCATCGCACCCAGCTGCATCTTCCGCATCACCCGGATTGTCACCGGCGGCGCCGTTTTACCGCGGTGCCCGGCCCAAGGCGCCCCTTCTGATCTTTTCTGGGAAGCGGCGCGACTGGCAAGGCTTTAGGGACAAGTACCAGGCAAGAATTCACAGCAGTCACTCGCTGTCCAAGATAGACAAATTTAAATATCTGCTGACGCACCTGTCCGGGTCAGCTAAGACGGCAATTCAGGGTATCCGCCTCGCCGGGGCCAACTACGATGTCGTCATTAAGGTGCTGTCTGACTGGTTCGGCCCATCATGACATGCTGGAAATGACGATTGGACCACCTACTCTCAATGGGGCCCATTCGTAGTTCAGTAGAGCTCGACAAGCTTAGAAGCTTCTACGATGAGATCCCGCACTAGCACTCTGAAGGGTATTTCACCAGACGAGTATGCTGCTGCGCTTCGACGCCCCATCATGCAGGCTTTAGCATCGGACCTTGGTTATCCTGTACCGTCAGCGGCTGAAAGAGGTTTCTTCGTCGAACTACGCTGACACGCAACGGTCGCAGAAGACAAGTCCGAGCAAGTGAAACACCTCATGACCTTCCTTATGACCTTCATAGCATACCACTCGTGCATGGGTCTGAAGGTAAAAAACTACCATAAACGTATTTATTCATCAAGTAGGTATCTGTGTTCTTTGTAGGTGAGGACGAGTGAAGGGGAGCTGACGCATAATGGGCCGTTGCGCATCATCGCTTTCAAAAACTTCACGAACTCAATTGTTTCGATATCAGCGCAGAACCTTGGTGTCTTGGAGTACGGGCTTGAACCAGCATAGTAGCGTCAAAATGTAAATTCGGAAATTTTGTCTGTGTGTATTGTGGCCGCATGACCGATTAGATGGCTGTAGCTACGGGCGAAGGTGACGCCCGCGCCTAATGCAGTGCAGCGCTCGACCTTATCTTGGAGGCGAAAAGTCTTGTTAGTGTCTGTTTCCCGCAAACATCTCTATCGATGGTCTCATTGAGTCGTGTAAGTAACTGTACCATCTGACATGAGTGAAGCCGACAAAGTCACGACATCGCTTTGCCAGCACGCATAAAGTTGGCCTAGTTGGTGTTGATGCATTTGCTGTGGCGTAGTTACTAGCGCTAACAAGACTAACGGACTAGCGCTCTGTCCTGACCCACCTTTTTTTCCCGTTAGTCTTGTTAGCGCTGGTAACTATGTCACAGCAAATGCACCAGCAATTGACACAGTAAGTAGCTAGATTGCTCCCATTCTTATGTCTAACGCTGTACGCATGTTCCCGCAGCCATTCGTTGAGACACCATCCGGTCTTGCTGATACACATTCTGCCACAAGTGGCGGGGATCTCGTAGAGGACTTTCTTGCTGCACTGCACTGGGTGTGACGTTTGATTGGCGTTTACTTTTCTGCACAAGGAGCCGAGTGTTTTGGGGGTCGAGAATACAACGCAAATATAAGCACGCCCTGGTGCTTTTTTCATTCTGTGGGAAACGTTGTGCACGTATGGGATAACGGCTAGTTTTAATTTGTCGAGTTTTATATGCCGTGTCCCTTCACGTAGCGCCTGGTGCGCTAATGCGGCAGCAGGAGTTCCCTTTCACCCGCTCTGTCCCGTCGAGGCGCGTTCATGACGTGGCATCGCAGCCGATGGGGATTCAGGCACCGTTTCGCTGCTGCAGACGACAGACGCCAGCTTTTTCGCTCAATTGACCATTTAGCGCTGTTGCATAAGAAATGTTGCAACAGCCAAGCAACTCAGAGTGAGCAAATAATTTATACTGAACACAAACCTAAATTAAACAAACTGTTGTGTATCTACGAAATATACTGCTGACATCCATAAAGGTATCAGATGAAGGCGCCAGAACTTATTGTCGGCATGTTTTAGCAGACGGTATGACGACAGCGTTGCGACAACGATGGCAGAATAGCGACAATCATGACATGACGCTAGCAATGGCGGCCTGACTGACACGCAACACGAAGAGGCTTCGAATAGGCCCGACGGCACTGTAATGACGCTGATGGCCTGCATATCTGTGCTTTCTTTGACTCCAAGGAAGCCAGGTACAACTTATCCTTCGACAATGTCGGTTTAAGCGAAGCTGCTGTGAGCAAGACCACGCATTTCGAGGTTCCCTAAGCGAAGAACGCTTTCCGTCAGCCAGCACTGGAGCGCGTCAGCGCAGCTGGCGGACAAACGTGACACAGCGCCATCGCCGACCCCAGGATGTAATCCTTCGGACGCCACAAAGCGCGGCAGCGCATGCGCTCAGGCAGCTATTGGCAACGAGCGGGTCGCGCAAGTCGCACCTTCGGCGGAGAAATGACGGCGGCCACGAAGACAGGCTAAAGCGTCAAAGAAAGGCGTCTGCTTTACAACCTGCTCGAGCGCACAGCAGAGCGGTGAGGATTAAGAAAAAGTAGAATGAAGCGTGCTGCGGTCTGTCGCTGCACTAAATACGAGCTGGCACGAGGTTTTCGAAAGTAAGCAATGACGCCAGCACTAACATTCGAGTACCCGTGTTGTGCATAAAACTGAGGATAATTGCTAGGTTGGTGGTTGAACAGCGTGCCCTGTGCCAATTAGCGTTGACTGCCAACGAAGAGTGAGCGCACGGTTAGCTTGGTTGAGCCCCTTTGCAGACGACTTGTTTTCACGAAATATTAATGAGATTTTACGATAAGAAGGGGGAACACTTTTCTATACCGCGAATATGTGTACCTGAAGAGCATCGATATGGAATGAATTATCATGTAAAAAACTGAGGAGTCATACTCGTCTGAAGATCGATGACGAGCGAAGCTGTATCAAATCGCACAGGTTTACACAAGAGTACAAGTATTCGTTTTCATCATTTGATAATGGTAGTGACAATAGCTTTGTGAGTTCTAAGATATACACTGATTGGTTCGGTTACAACCTTAGACTGAATCTTGGACAAATTTTTGAGTAGTTCAATGACTTGGATTGGAGTGACACTTCAGACCGAACTCTTTTAGCACAAACTGAATGAACGATTTCTTGTCTGGTTGTTAAATGGGCGCATTGAAGTCTCCAACAACGATTACAGTGTTGGCGTCGTCAAGGCTAACACATGCCAAGTGTGTGGTCATGAATTTCGCCATATCACACTTCAGTCCGCCTGGAGATGCATACACAGTGGACATCGCAATTCTGTGTTTCCTTTGTACGGCACAGACATCCCCACTGTCGGTGGCATCGTCCTCTTGCGAATCAAGGGTGTATGGTTATACATACATCTTGTCATTTGCGAACATGGCAGCGCCTGCTGCACGTGAGTCCATGTGCTGTTCACAAACGATTCCTGTATCCTATCAACTTGAAACAATGCATCTTGATTGCTTTATTTCATTTATAATTGTGTGTTATTATTGGGGGGGAGTGCTTGAAGCCTGCTTCACTTTAGCCGCAGGTTGGCCCGGTATTTCGCAACCTCCGGGATCGCCCCATATTTTTGCCCACGAGCACGACAAGTGCACTGCGGAACAGAGGTGCAGAGGGGAAACGACTGGGGACAAAATACAGTGGTTCTGTATTGGGACACAGCCTTAATTATACATCCTGGAGTTAGCAAAAATATAGTCAAAACAGCAATAGTGAATTGGATGCAGTTAATATTAATATTAAAAACGTGCAGCTTAAGATATGACGCACGAGGAATCAGGCGAAGAAACGTGTAGGCGAACACGAAGCTGTTAGAGGTTCAAGCTTGCGGAGGAGCCAAGATCCCGGAGAAAACATTTGCTATGCAAAGGGGGTTTATTCGGGTCGTAGAGCAGCCGTGACACACGAAGCACCACCAGGCAGAGAGCGAACTGGGTATGAGTTACTTGGGCTGGGGGACTAGCCGGGTGCGCGACGAGTTCGCGTCCTCGCCGGACCTGCAATAATGTTTCTTCACTCACTCACTCATGAGCCACGTGATGGGAACGGGGCTTTTCAGAGTGCTCATCTTCCTCGCAGCTACAAGACAAGATTTTGTCTGGAGCAGAAAAAAATACAGACAGGTCTGAATCAGCCACGAGAATGCAAAAGCAGGAGGAATGCGAAGAAGCAGCCAGAACTAGAACAATTTTTAGAAGAGTTGAAAGGGGATGAGAGCGTTAACTACACCACGGTTCATATTGGTAAAAGACGATTTGCCTATCGGGAGGGGGGGGGGGGGGGGGGTAGGGCGAAAAAGCGTGTACGAGCTGGAGCCACACAGGCACAGGTAAGTTTACGAGATTTGTTTGTTTATACTGTCGATGCCATCAGGGATCATAAGAGGAAGGGCATTTACGTAGTTATCTTACGATGTAACAATAATAATTAGCACAATATTAAGATTACACACAATAGATTGGCAATTAGCAAAGTCAAACTATATAGCAGGCAGAAAAATAACATGCTACGCTGTAATAATGTTAGGGAAAAGCAAGAGGTAATAAAAAATGTAGACAATTTACAAAGGTGAGCAAAATGGTAGGCAGTAATCACACAATAATACATGGCAGTAAATTTAAGCGTAACAAGGGGTAATGGTGGTACGTAATAATTATAACAGGAGAAGAGGTAAGCAATCTGCATAAGTAAACAATAGTACTATGTAATGGCAAGTAACACAAGTTATAAAAGTTAGGTATACACAAGAGGTAGTAATCCGTAAGGTACGTTTCAGATGTCGGTAAGTATATCGAGATTATGTACACAATATAATGAAATAAAATGAAATGGCACAGAAATAAATGGTGACACAGGAACTTCATGATTGTTATGCACGTAATTCATATTTGGCTAATGTTAAGAAAGTAGACAAGGTTGGGCTGTTTCTAATACTGGTGTCCAGCTTATTCCATTCACGCGTCAATAAAGGGAAAAACTAATGCTAGTCACTTTCCGGGTGAAATGCTTGTTCGTTTAATGATATTCAATGTTTGTGTCGGGTGAGTCCTGTTTGCGCTATGGATAAGTATTTGGAACTGTCTATTTTTATTTCAATATGAATGAGTTGATACATATTTTTAATCCTGCAAGCTTGGCTTGGTTTTGTAAGGCCAGTATACCGGCCTGTTATTGCAATTCTATGAGTGAGTCTGTTAACCTATATTGATTGTAGATATATTTTGGTGCCTTCCTGTGAATTTCTTCTAGTTTGTTAACAAATTCTTTGGTGAAAGGAAACCAAACAGCGTTAAGATATTCTAACATATATCTGACAAATGTGTTATATGGTAGCAGTTTTGTGTTTGATGGTGCTAGTCTGAGAGGTCTGTTTAGGAAAAACAACTTTTTTTTGTTCCCTTGAAGTAACGTTACCATCGCGCTCCCATCTGAAGTCGCGTGTTAGGCCAAGGTACTTGTACTCCTTCACTTTGTGAAATGTTGCGTTATTTATGGTGTAGGTAAATTATTATGTCAACGTCTTTCTCGTAATTAATAAAGTAGCTGATTTCCTAATGTTTAAATTCATTTACCATTCGTTACACCATTTCTATACAAATGACAAAGCATCGTTCAAGACAACATGGTCATTATAAAAATTTATTACCTGATACAGAAAACAATCATCAGCAAGAAGTATGACATTGACTGGAATATTAGAAGGCAAATAATTTATGTATATGAGAAATAAAACTGGAGCCAGAACGCTTCCTTGTGGAACTCCGGATCTTACGCTAGATTTCATGGATATTGTTGGTTAATATCTACGAATTGAGTGCAGTAAGGTAGTCTTTCATCCAGTTGAGGATAGGGCCTTTTCCCAAGGTAAGTTCGAGTTTATAAATTCATTTTTTATGTGGTACACGACCAAAGTTTTTGAAAAATATGGAAAGATTAGATCGATTTCTTTCTGGAGATCAATACTTAACGATACACCGTGAACAAGCTCAATTAGTTGTGTGTCCATGGACACTCCATTGCAAAACAATGCTGACAGTCTGTTAGTATTTATTCCTGTTTAAGGTGTTTAGTTATGTGCTTTAAGATAACGTGTTCTAGTAGTTTACAGACTGTGCATGTTAGTGAGATTGGCCTGGAGTTAGCGGGTTCTGGTTTACTTCCTGATTCATGGATTGGTTTCACTTCAAGTGTTTTCCAATCCTTAGGGAGGGTGCCTGAGGACATTGATTTGTTAAAAATTATTAATAAGTACCTGACCATCTGCTCAGCGTATTTGCGAAGGAATGCACTTGGTTTACTATCAGGTCCGGTTGATTTCCTTGGGCCTAAGTTAAGTAGTAGATTAAGCATGCCTGTTTCGGTTACTGTAAGTGGCTTTAGCGGCTTATTTCTAGAGAAGCCTGCTTGTGGTAGTGTGCCGTTGTCCTCAGTGAAAACGGAGCAGAAGTAGTCGTTAAGCATGTTAGCAGAGTTTCTATTATCTTCATCTGAGGCTCCTTTGTCGTTATGATTCTTTTGGTTAATGTAGCTCCAAAATATTGTGGGAGCAGTTTTCAAAAATGTTGTGTGTTAGTAAAGTAGAACTGTTTACGTGTCCTAATTGATGATATCATACATTGGATAGCTGCGCTTGTCATGCGTAAATTTTAATGGGTGAGTTTTCAGCAATTTTTGCATTCTGTTTACGTTACGTTTCGCATGTATAACGTCACGCGTTATCTATGGATTACGCCTACTAAGTTTCCTTTTTCTACTTGGTATGTAATTGGTTATGCAATGAGATATAATGACGTTACACGCGAGCCACAATGTACCGATGTCCGTATTTCTGTTATGTGAAAGTTGCAATAAAATGAAATAGAGGTAGGCATACCGGCGCGTATTTGCCGCCACCCCAAAGGGTCAGCAAGCACAAAGAATGCCGGTGAGTGGGCCCCGGACGAAAACGTGGATCCGGAGCAAAGCGGCCGCGTTCCCGCGACGGTGGGAGCGCGGCCGCTGACTGGCCGCGTTTCTCACGACCCCGGCGGTGACCCGGGCGGCGATAAGTGGACGGAGCAGCAGGCGTCATTGGGACACCATTCACGTGGGCGCTGCCTGGCGCCGCAGCAGCATGCGCCACGTGGTGGATATCGTGCATCTCGTTGTCTTGGCGGCACCAGTCGTGGTGGCGCACGGTGCGCAGCATTCTGGTCTCATCGACCGATATTTCCACCAGTCGCCTCCGGCCTATAGTTTGTCTGTTTTAGAACAGCGCACACAGCATGTTTCCTTGTTTTGATATTTCTTCAGCGTGGGATAGCATGTTTGCTTTCGCCATTTTCGTTTTTGCATCCGCCATCGAGGCGATAGAACATGTCGGTGATTCAAAGTGTTCTTGGGCATAGGCCATGAAAACGATACAAACGGGAGCATAGGAGAGACGGGTAGAGAGCATAAGTGACTCTACGAGACGCTGGTAATTGCCCACGACAGAAGCAAACGACACGAACGCAACACTGTGATGAGTGGCGTGGATGTATTTCCAAGCAGAACCGGTTGCAGATCAAATGAACTTCCGTAAGTTGTTCGCGTGTGCTTGCTTCCCGAGTGAAAGCGGTGCAATAGAGTGAGACACAACTCGGCGTTCGTGTCGTCCACTCACACTGTCTCATTGTGGAACATAACTGTACTGAGGCCAACGTCTTATCGAGCATCGTTGCTTGCACAACGGCCCTCGAGGCCACAACACGAGCGAGTGTGTGACGAAACTGTGCGCCTCGAGAGACAGCTGGCAGAGGAGGCGGCACCGACCGGTTACGGGCGGAACACGCATTCTTGCAGTGGCGGCGAGGAGCTCCCGACCCAAGGACGGTGAAGCCAAGGACGCCGCCGTTCGAGGCTGCTACGCACTGCCGTCGTCTCTTTCCGGAACACGGAAGCCACCGTTGGACGCGCTGGAAATCGAAGGCGCTTGCCTTCGCGCTCTCAGGTTAAAAGAGCGAAATCTTCTGCTATGACGATCATGGGCGGCAGACAGACTTTCCTGAAATTTTCACGTAATTGTTTACGAAACGGGTTGTGATTTCCGTCTGTCCGGTTCATTTGTGTTGTGTGCTACCGTGAACGCGTCGTGAGAATTCAGTTTGACCTGCCTTCTCTCTAGCCCAAACATATGGCCTCAGTAATCTAGCTGAGGCCCGGATCATATGGCAGAATAATCCTAGGGATGTGCCTTGCAGCGTTTTTCTTTCTCATTTTCTTTTTTGTGACACCACGTTGTATATTTACACTTTCAGTTTTGCTTCTTGGTCGCAAAAGTATTTGACCTCATGCTCCGTTCCATGGCCACGCCTTGGAGGTACGCATATTTGTTCAGTCTACTGGCCCATTTATATTGTCGCGCATACCTAGCTGTAGTTTACACCCTGAATGAAGATCCAGGCGTTTGCACTTTATGAAACGTAAGCAGCGACGCGCGATCCGAGACGAACTTCGTTCTCCTCTTCTTCAGTCCCTTTGCTGCGCCACCCCATGTGGAATTACCCCCTCTTCAAAAAAAACATAATTAAGAAGGGAAACATACAGAGGCTTCACGTGAGAGAGCCGAGATGGCCTTGGACGAATACATAGGCTATAGTCACAATCACTGTGGTTTGCGATATAGTCACAAAGCACTGAGAGGCGAGCAACAACCTAAACTACTCTAAGTGGTTGAAAACGTTGAATATTAGGGGCTATAGTAGGGTTTCAACCGCACAACGTGCACAATCTCAGATTGCGGTTGTCGACGTCGGGGAGGCTGGGTTCCGTCAAAAAGGACTTCGTAATTCACGTCACTAATTCGCTGCAACACTCTGTAAGGTCTGAAGTACAGACTCAAAAGCTTCTCGAATAGTCCTTTTCGGCGCACGGGAGTCCAGACCGAAACTTGATCACCAGGTTGGAACTCGACTTGTTGGTAGCGGAGATTGTAACGGCGCGCATCGATGCTCTGTTGTTTCTTTAAGTTCACTCGGGCAAGCTGACGGGCTTCTTCCGCACGTTGCACGAAAAGTTTGTCATCTTGGGCGAGGTCGACATGATCGATGCTGTCGCACGGCAGCATTGTTTCTAACACAATCTGCACTTCACGGCCGTAAACGAGGTAAAATGGCGTAAAGCGTGTCGTTTCTTGCGTAGCAGTGTTATAGGCAAACGTTACGTAAGGGAGTATCTCGTCCCACGTCTTGTGCTGTACGTCTGCGTACATAGCATGTCAGTCATCGTTTTGTTCAGTCGTTCAGTCGAGCCGTTTGTCTGCGGACGATAGGCAGTTGTCCTTCAATGAGTCATGCAGCTGAGTTTAAAAACGTCTCCAAATAGCTGTGCTGTAAAGGCTTTACCACGGTTTGTGATGACGTGCGATGGGGCGCCATGCCGTAGGACGATGCTCTGTATGAAAAACTGGGTAACCTCGGAAGCTGTGCCTCGAGGCAACGCCTTTGTCTCAGCATACCGTGTTAAATAGTCTGTGGCGACGATTATCCACATGTTGCCAGAAGATACCAGTGGAAACGCGCCCAGAAGATCCATGCCGACCTGGTCGAAAGGTTTGCCAGGTGGGTCAGTCGGATTCAGCAATCCCGCAGGCTTCACAGCTGGCGACTTTCGGCGCTGGCATTCACGACAGGCTTCGACGTACCGCTTAACACACTCTGCAATTTTCGGCCAGTAGTAGGATTTGTGCACTCTATCAAGCATTCGCGCAAAACCCAAATGGCCAGACGGAGGCTCGTCATGACAGGTGAACAAAACATCGGCACGGACGTCTACTGGAACGACCAAAAGGTGGCAGTGGAGTTCTTCTTATACAAGACGCCATGTCGTAAACAAAAAGACGACAGTCCTCGAGTGATTTGCCAGGCTATTGATGGGTTTCGTCCGTCGAGATGTTCGAATATAGGCCGTAGTGCGTCGTCTGCGCACTGTCGTGGGGAAAAATCAGTAACGCTTACGGCCCCAAGGAAAGCGCCGTCGTCCTCAATGTCTTGGTCGGTAGTATCGATAGCTGCGCGCGAGAGAGTGTCAGCGTCTTTGTGCATGTGGCCCGACGTGTACACGATGGCCATGTCGTACTCCTGCGAACGTAGACTGCCGAGCAAACGTACTCCCGCCGAACATAGACGGAAAGGAAGTGCTCTGAATTCGCAAAAGCTATATGGAGTGACGAAGCAGTCTTTTCGCGGTCTCGTCCATCTACCTCAATTTGCCAGTAACCGCGCTTTAGATCGAGAGAATAAAAATACTCAGCTTGCCGCAATCTGTCTAGAGTCATCGATACGCGGTAGTGGGTACACGTCCTTCTTGGTAACATCGTTGAGGCGTCGATAATCAACACAAGAAACGAAGCGTTCAGTCTTTTTTTCACGACCAGAACGACCGGGGAGGACCGCGGACTGTGCGAAGGCTGAACGACACCATCATCTAGCATCCCCTTGACTTGGGCTTGAATCGCCTCGCGTTCTTTCGGCGAGACACGACAAGGCTGTTGTTTGATGGGGCGTGCATCGGTGGGGATCGTTATTCGGTGCTTCGTGATTGGCGTCTGGCCCACCTTAGTAGACCGAGCGAAGCACGCGCGGAATTCGTTCAAGAGTTCCTGCAGTGCGCTCTTTTGGTCGTCCGTAAGCTCGGAGTCTACATCGATGTCTCTGAGCGAACCGTCGTCTGTGTCCACTTCAGAAGCAAAGCACTCGACGATGTCCGCTGATGGTTCGGCGTAGGCGACGGCAGTGCCACGAAAGATGTGCCGGTGCTCAAAGGTAAAGCTAGTAACGAGGACCGCTGTCTGGCTATCACGAAGTTCCACAAGGCTTCGCGCTACACAAATACCTTGGGTCAGCAGCATAGAAATGTTGCCTCCTACAATGGCTTCACCGTCTTGTAGCTCGTCAGACTTGACGAAAACCATAACACTCGCACGCGGCGGTATCGTGATGCTGTCGTCCGAAACGCTAAGTGCGGATCTGTGTTCAATGGCGTTGGTCTGTGTTGTTGCCCTTTTCATCGTGAAAGTGATGCAGCGTTCGGGAGGTCAATAATGGCGCCATGTTGCCGGAGAAAGTCCATCCCAGGAATTAAATCGCGGTAACACTCGCGTAGAACGAGACAAGTGGCGAGTAAAGCAGCACCGCAAATTTCTACTCTGGCCGTACATAAGCCAAGCGGTGTGACGACGTGTACACCTGCCGTGCGAACTGGGGCCACATTCCAGGGCAACGTAAATTTTTTCAGAACGTTCCCTAGTTTCCCGCTAAGAATAGAGTAATCGGCGCGGGTATCGACAAGTGCAGTCAATTTTCTGCCGTCGATCAACACAGGTACGTCCAGTGAAATCTTGTTCGCGGAAACTGGTTTTGGCGTCATTGAGTTTTAATTGTACTGCGGTCGGCACGACACGAGGTCTTAAGCGCGTCGATTATCAGCGGCCCCGCCTTGGAAGGTCGCTGACACCAGTTTTCCCGGCGTGGACTTGGTGATCTCCCTTGCGTCGTCCTCGAGGTGGTATCACGAGCAAGGAAATATCGCCGCGGTGAGGGTAAGCGTGACTGCCGCTGTGATGTGCCCGGCCTGTGCTGCTGTTCGAGGAATTCTGCGATGTCGGGAGGACTTTGACCGAGCCTAGGTCGTGGCGAATCGATAGACAAACCCCGCAGTCCGAGTCGACGGTTGGGGTTCTCCCGATACACATGACCAGCTTCGCCTCAGTGGTAGCACAGCGCGTGTCAATCGGGTGCTAGCCAAACCTCTGATTTCCTCGCGAGTGTTCGGTGGTCGTCAAAGTACGGTAGCGGAGTTGTCGGAGCGGCTTGCGCCGATTGCAACGCGACTGGCGACGCAACATAAGTAGGTGCGATAGCTTGAGCGGGGCTCAGTAATGTTTCTGCGTAAGCCTTGCACCGGGACTCGCTTGGCAGAGGTGGCGCTTCACTGGCGGAAAGAGATGCCTGCAGTGCTTGCTGTACTTTGTTGCGGACGATGCTGGCGAGGTAGCTGACTGGAGTGCGTGGTGCTTGCGCAGCTCGTCGCGAACCACTGAGCGAATCTGCTCGCAAAGCAAGGCGACGTCGAACCCGAAGCCTACCGGCGTATCCGGACTGCAGGCGGCATTCACTAGTCGCTTGTACAAGTTCGACCGCTGATGAAGCGTCTTCTCCATCACGGTGGCTTCCAACAGTCTAGGGCGTATTTCGACCAAGACCGCCAAAGCGCCCCTCCTTTACGCCTCTCATCAGATAACGCACCTTCTTTTCTTCCGACATTTTCCGATCGGCACGCTGAAAAAGACGCGTCATGTCCTCCACGTACATCGGGACGCTCCCGTTGTTCTTTTGAATACGTGACTGAAGGGCTCACTCCGCTTTTTCCCGGCGACCGGGGCTGCAGTAAGTCTCCAGTAGCTTGCGCTAGAACTCAGGCCAGGATGACAGGGCACTTTCGCGGTTCATAAACCACGTGCGAGCACCACCCTGGAGGCTGAAGTAGACGTTCCTGAGTTTGGCGTTGTTTTCCCACTCGTTAAATGCAGCCACGCGCTCAAACTCCGCCAAGTCTTCCACGTCTTCAAATGTGTCGCCATGAAAAGCTGTTGGCACTTGGGGGTTCAGCAGCGTTAGGTTAGTTGGTGTCACCCTTTCCGTAGAAGTCGCAGAGGTCGCAGTCATCACTTTTTCCTGGAGGTTTCCGAATTCTGATACGAGGCCTCAAATTCGCCGGCTTGTGCGGTGAACTGGAGTCAACTCCAATTGGGGCGCGAGGTTCTTGCTGCGCAGTGGGGTCTCCTGCATAAGTTGAGCGTACCCAGCAAGCTCCGCCAAATTGTCGCGTATACCCAGCTGTAGTATACACGCTGAATGAAGATCCAGGCTTTTGCACTATAGGAAACGTAAGTGGCAACGCGCGATCCGAGATGAACTTCGTTCTCCTCTTCTTCAGTTCCCTTGCTGTGCCACCCCATGTCCCAATATTAGCCATGATCCAGAGTCACCCATCACATCTATTTTTCGTTGCGACTCTTCGGCATCCCCAACCCGTGCCACACTACGTTGCCTCACTTCTGCTTTTACCGTGGGCCACCAATGCAAATTATCCTACGCTCTTTTCTTAACTGCCAACTCCTGAGTATAGTTTTTCTCTAAATGCTGAACAACGCTCGCATACTCTAGAGCTTGCAGCATAACACCTCACCAGATTGTTACTAAAATCATACATTTATGAATCCCCAAAATGTTCTACGTTTCAATATAACCACATTCCGCTTTCCCATCAGCCTGAGCTGCCCTTGCTGAGTGCCTTAGTAAGCTTTTAAAGACAGCCTTTTCTGAGCGAGTTGCTATCATTTTTCCGTAAATGGGGATGTTTCTAGCCTCTTCTCGTGGCCTGATCCTTGTGAAAGTGAAGCTTTAAAATGCTGGCCGTATGTCCTACAGGATATCTACCCTTCATGTTTGACACACATATTGTATATACAGGGTGTTCCAACAATCATGTAGCAAGATATAAAAATATGCTTATTCCACCTAGCTGGACTGAACCAAGCCGCTTGCCATTGCTTGGAAATGGAAAATTTTTTGCATCCCGCCTAATTAGATAATGAGGCTTACTTGATTATTCAACTTCTTAAAAGTTATAATTACATAAAATGTTCCAAAGAGAAAATTGTACAGCAACATGAAAAACTCCCGCTGCAGCTTTCTGTTGCTCAATACGTGCTACATAAAAGTGTTTTTCTGATCATGAAAGAAGCCCGCGAATACATGCAAAATCGCGAAGCGACTGGGCGCACCAGGCTTCCCTAAAGGCTGACTCACATGAGGCCGACCCGACACCGATTTCGGTCTACCGACTGTCACCGACCGAATTTTTTCCTTCATGTCGCCGCCTCTGTCACACTGTACCGACGTCGACACTCTGCCGACGGACAGGGGAGAGCTCGGCGTCGGTACAGTGTGACAGAGGCGCCGACACGAAGGTAAAAACCGCTGTCGCCGACACTCAGCAGATCGCAATCGGTGTCGGGTCGGCCTAGTGTGGGAGAGCCATTACAGCCAAGCTGTTTATTACTAGGTTCTAGTAAATTTAGTTTCTGTGGACGTATACTAACAATTATTCATAGGTGGGCCAATCCCGAAGATAGTAGGATGCCGAGTTCACCCGCGGTGGAGGAGAAGCTAGCGGCAAGCACTCCCCACACGTGGGCCGATCCCGAAAATAGTGCAATGCCAGGCCAACCCGCGGCGGAGTTGAATAAGGTGTTAAGCGCTCCCCATGCGTGGGCCCATCCCGCAGATAGTGCAATGCCAGGCCGCCCCGCGGCGGAGGTGAAGCAGGCGTTAAGCACTCCCCATACGTGGGCCGATCCTGAAGATAGTGAAATGCCGGGCCGACCTACGGTGGACGAGAAGCTAGCGGTAAGCACTCCCCAGGCGTGGGCCGATTCCGAAGATAGTGCAATGCCAGGCCGACCCACGGTTGAGTTAAATCAGGGGTTAAGAACACCCCATACGTGGGCTGATCCCGAAGATAGTGCAAGGCCAGGTGGACCCGCGGCGAAGGTGAATCAGGTTTTAAGAACACCCCATACGTTGCCGATGCCGAAGATAGTGAAATGCCGGGATGGACCCGCGGCGGAGGCGAAGCAGGCGTTCAGCACTCCCTATACATGGGCCGATCCGGAAGATAGTGCAATGCCGGGCCGACCTGCGGCGGAGGATAAGCTAGCGGAAAGCACTCCCCACGCGTTGGCCGATCCCGAAGATTGTGGAATGCCAGGCCGACCCACGGTCGAGTTAAATCAGGGGTTAAGAACACCCCATACGTGGACCGATCGCAAAGATAGTGAAATGCCGGGCCGACCCGCGGCGGAGGTGAATCAGGTTTTCAGAACACCCCATACGTGCGCCAGTCCCGAAGAAGATGAAATACCGCGACGACCCGCGGCGGAGGTGAATCAAGAGTTAACACCCCATGTGTAGCCCGATCCCGAAGATAGTGCAACGTCAGGGCTACCCGCGGTGGATGAGGAGCTAGCGTGGACCGATCCCGAAGATTGTGCAATGCCGGGCTGACCCGTGGCGGGGGTGCAGTTCGCTATGACGGTGCCCACATACACTGCTTCGCAGGTAATCCTTCTCGACAGAGGAAAAGGGCACGGAATTTTTGTCTTGAACAGCTTCCGAACATCCGATAAAGACATGATTGACGGAGCGCATTAAAAAAAAAAACGTTGTTTTGTTGGTTGACGATTGCTCGCTCCACTAACTTCGAATGTGATGAAGCATGCGGAAGCAGCACGTTTTTTACCGGTGGGTGATATTCCGAATAACTATGACTCGCGGTTAAAATTCGTTCCATGTCTGAAAGCTGTATGGCGTTATTGCGAGGTAGCTTTGTGTTCTTAGGTAGCTGCTATATGAATGTCTTTACATCTGGTTTTTCCGCATGGGCTAGCTAATAATGCGGTAAGATGGTAAGAATAATTTATGATGGAAGCAAGAAACATTTCAACATTTGGTGAGCGCACGTAGCTAAGCCATCAATTTTATTAGTGTAGCGGGTAATATGCATGTGGCACTGTAGTTGTAGTGGGTAATATGCATGTGGCACTGTGCGGACTGCCACCGCTGCGGCGCGAGACACGAGCGCGGGTTGTTGATGCGAAGCGCTAGGACTCGTGATCTAGAGCCACCTGCGATCCCTCGAACGAGCTACATAAACCCCATTTCATTTTGGTGGAGGTGCGGGGTAACCTCAAAAACTGGAACTCCGAAGCAGGACGCTACCGACTGCTGCGACCATGCCTGACGAAACCACCCAGGAAGATGCACCCCAGCCTCCGACGGTCATCGTTTCCGGTGCATTGCGCCAGCGTGATCCTGCCATCTTTAGCGGCACCGATGATCATGACGTGGAGGATTGGTTGTCATCTTACGAAAGGGTGAGCCAGCATAACAAGTGGGACGACGTCACAAAGTTGCACAATGTGCTGTTTTACTTAACCGGCGTCGCGAACCTCTGGTTCCGAAACCACGAACACGATTTCACAACGTGGAGCAGATTCAAGACAAGTTTCACAGAAGTGTTCGGGCGCCCCGCTGTGCGCAAGCTTCGCGCAGAACAACGCTTACGGGGGCGCGCGCAACATCACGGTGAAACGTTCACAAGTTACATCGAAGATGTCATTGACCTGTGTAAGCGCGTGAATCCGTCAATGGCGGAACAGGACAAGATAAAACACATTATGAAAGGCATTGATGAGGACGCATTTGAAATGTTGCTAGCGAAGGATCCGCGTACGGTGGCCGAAGTTATCAACTTGTGCCAAAGTTTTGACGAGCTACGGAAACAACGCATCTTAGCTCGGCGCCCACCGCCTACGGAAGATTCGTTAGCAGCATTGGTTATTGGCGACAACCACGCAACTTTGCTGACGCAAATAAAAGAATTTGTGCGCGAGGAGGTCGCGCGACAGCTCTCGATTTTGCCGACCACGGAGAAGCCTTCTCAATATTTGGCTCCAGCGATCCGACAGGTAATTCAAGAGCAAGTGACCGAAGCTCTTCCACCTCCGTGTCAGCCGGCTCCCGTGGCCGCGCCTCTGACGTATGCTGAAGCCGCTGCACGGGCGCCTCGTCTGCCGGGATTCTCTCCTCCGCCTTCAGCGCCTCTCCAGCCGGTGTTCTCTCATCCGCCCTCGCCTCGGCAGCAGGTCGCTCCCTTTTTCAGCGCACAGCAGCAAGGCACAAATCCTTGGCGTACACCTGACAACCGCCCAATATACTATGCCTGCGGTACACCGGGGCATGTAGCGCGCTTCTGCCGCCGGCGCTTGCCGGCCTTCGTGGGCACCGCGCGACCACCCAGCTCCGGATTCCGACCATACCGTATGCCTCAGCGACCACCATCGGAAGTCTACGCTGCTGATGACATACCAGCACCGCAGTCACAGCTCTACAATACTCGTCGCTCGCCTTCCCCTCGTCGGCGCTCACTCTCACCCATGCGTCGTAGGCCCAGTGCCAGTACTACTGAGGCGGAAAACTGATTTCCGCAGTTCCTGAGGCACGAACTGCGTCATCGTCGGAACATCAAAGTCCTCGTTTTTCCCCCGCTAACGTTATTGAAGTGTCTGTTGATAGCATCAAATGTCTTGCCCTCGTCGATACAGGTGCTGCTGTATCTGTGATTAGTGAGAAACTTTGCCGTAAATTACGGAAAGTGACCATGATGCCTTCGGTATTATTGCTTAGAACAGCCAGTGCACAGCAAGTTCAGCCAGTCGCTATGTGCACTGCCATGCAGGGTGTTGATTCGAGACATTTTGTATCCGATTGATTTCTTTGTGCTAACTTGTTGCTCCCACGATGTGATTCTCGGTTGGGATTTTCTGTCGCGCCATCACGCCGTCATTGACTGTGCACGTGCTGAGGTTCAGTTCTCCGTTCTGTGCGATATGCCATCTCACGACGTTAAAGTTCATGATGTTACCAGGATCTGTGTAGCTTCCGATACTGACCTTCCCCCTCACAGCGCGGTATTTGTCCCTCTTTCATGCGCATCGCTTGCCGAAGCGACGGTCATGTTTTCACCCGCTGCCGTCTTCATTCGCCGCCAGCCTATATTTTTGCCTTTCGCTCTCCTCACGGTGCACCATGGGGCTGCAGAAATACTGATTTCTAACCCAAATTCGTACACTTTGGTTTGCACTGTGGCGAGACTATTGGTACCATCCAGACTGTGGACGCTGACGTTATTGTGCATTTCCCTGTTCCCGACGACGTGGATACTGCCACCGTAACAGCACTGGCACCCCATGTGCCATCTAACCGAGTACCACCGGATGTTTTTTGTCGCTCTATTGCCGCTGACCTCGAGCCGACACAACGTGAGCGGCTTATTACTCTTTTAAATGATTTTCACGCCTCTTTTGACTGCAACCAAGCATCATTAGGCCGCACAAGTACCGTCTCTCACCACATTGATACGGGACATCACGCACCATTACGCCAGCGTCCGTACCGCGTGTCATCCACCGAGCGTCGTGTCATCGCCGAGCAAGTTGAAGACATGCTTGAACGTGGTGTTATCAAGCCATCCTGCAGCCCTTGCATCCTGCATCCTGCATCCTGCATCAAGCATCCTGCAGCCCTTAAAAAATCTTGATTACATTTGTCCGCGTTGAACGTATACCAGTTCAACAATTATAATGTGGCTAAAAAATGTCTGCCTGTAATTTCCCGTTTCATTGATAATGTTTAGCGTGTTATTTACTCGTGTCGTGTGGCGCTTCGACGATATGTATAGGAACGAGAACTGGAAATAAATTTGTTGTTGAAAGTTAGCGCTGTATGGTTACCAAATGTGCCTTTCTTTTGTCCCTGTCGTTCACCGTGCGCTACAACAAAATGGAAGAAGCTCTACCAACAAACCGCTAAGCTAACCTCATCGGGTACAAGGTAGATAAACAAGCTTCTGAGAAGGAAAAGGTTAAGGAGACGTATACAAAATCACTAGAAAAAATAAGAGGCGTGTATTGCATAGCCAAGTAAATCATCTGGCTAGGTGACCATGTCAACACGCCGTTTCATAGGGGATACCAATAAATCTGCATCAACTTCATCCCTAGCATCGTACCATACCACTTTTCTTACCATGTGAGAGCGCGCTACGCGCCAACTTTGCTTCGCAGTTGCATAATATTACACAAGGTGGCACGTCATGCAGCAGTTGCATAGGTAGCGGTACAAAGTCGAGAAGTCTCGAGAAATAAAAAGAAGATTATGGATATATATAGAAACATATGAAAAACATGTATGACATACTTCAATAAATCAAGCAGGCTAGGTGAGTGTCACCGCACCGTTACAACGAGGATGCCAATAAATCCTCCTCGCCTTCTTCTTTTTCATGAGCATCGTGCCATTTGTCTCGCGATGATATGCGCGCGACGTAGCGTCGATGCGTGCAAGCTTTGCATTTGCACTTGCGTCCTAATCCGCCAGATGCCCGATAGGCATTAGTTGCATGTAGCACTTGCACGCAGCGTGTAGCAGGACCTGGTTAACTCAAGCAGTCCAGGTGACTCAAGCAGGCCAGGTCCCTGCCTTGCTTCAAAAGCACTGCCGATAAATCATCATGTTCATCAACAGCACGGTATCGTGCCACGGGTCAAGGAACCTGACATGTGCACCACGTCGTCGGGATATCTGTGTTTACTCTTTGGTACACGCCTCCTGGCAAGGCATGAACCACAGCTGAATAAGTGTATTGCCGACCTACACGCGTGGCTGCAACCAGGCAACCGCAGGCTCAGCAGACCACTATGCAGAGAACAGCACGAACCGCCGCTGGCTGTCGTTGCCGGGAGCACCGTTCAGATCGTTCTCCTGAAAGCAACGCGAAGAGACTTCGCCGGGAAGACCCTCTAGTGCGTGCTGCCGAAAATGGAGCTCCTATGAAGCTGCTGCTCCAGCTTACGCCGTGACTGTGCTGCGTGGGCCACGCAGGCCTGCGATTTTTTGGTTTTCTCTTTTCTTCTTCAGTTACTCGGTAATGTACATTTCAATTCACGAGCAATAAACACTGAGTTGTTAACGCTGTGTCCCGTCCTGTCTGTCCACGTCAGTGTGCGGTTTCAGTAGACGATCATGCATGAGGGACGTACTTCCTTGTCGTCAGGCGAGCATGATTTGATTTGATTGAAAACATCTTTATTTGCAGGATATTCGTAGAACTCGTGGGTGGGCCGCCTATTCCGGTAGCCCACTGGTTACTGCTGCTGCGCTGACCCGCCCCACCAGCCAGTGCTGACGGTCAGGATCATCGCTGAGCAGAATAGCCTCCCACTGCTCTTTTGAGGGATTTGGAATGGCGTCAACTATGGGATTAAACTGGCAAGCCCGCACCATGTGGTAGAGGTTAGCTACCTCTCCACAGTGGGGGCATTGCGGGGAGTATAGTGTAGGGTACCACTGGTGTAACTTAGCTGGCGTTGGGTATGTATTAGTTTGTAGCCTCCTAAGAGTGTTCTCTTGCAACTTATTGAGGGATTTATGTGGTGTTGGCTGACCGTATGGTGCGAGATTGTCAGCATACACTACTAAAGCAGTTAGGTTCCAGCACTCTTCATGGTCATCAGGGGGAGACGCCCGGTACAGAAGAGCTCGGGCATGCCTGTGAGCGGCTTCGTTTCCTCCTGGTAGTTCCAGGTGACCGGGAAACCAGATGACTGAGGCTTGGCTGGGTGGATGCTTAGTCAGCAATGACAACCCTGACCTGTGAATTAATCCATTATTGAAGTTGCGACAGGCGTTCTGGGAGTCAGTGAGCACATCGGCGTTGGGGTTAGATGCTATAGCTATTATAATAGCTGCTTCCTCTGCGTGAGTGGGGTTGGAAGTTTTCATCGAGGCGCAATTCACCATCGATCCTGAAGGCGTTGAGACCACAATAGCCATGACTCCATTCTTTGGCCCTGCGGAGTCCACATAGAGGGTGTTGAAGGTTGAAGGTTTATTTCCGCAACTGGTGTTGCGAGGACAGCCAGGGAAAAAGCTGTATAGACAGCTCGAGAGGTCCTGGCTTCCTCTTACAGTGCAGCATTGACGGCGGCGGAGTACAACAAACAAAACGTGAGGAGAAAAACAAATAAAACAAAAAAAACCACGTACGTTCGGTACAGAGAATGAGACATGCACGTTCAGTACGTAGTACATTGTACTTGTACAGTACAAAACTACACGAACATTTGGCGCAATTCTTTCAGAGAAATATTAGATAAATCAATATTCTCGTAGCAGTACAAATGGTTCAGAAGTGTCGGTAAGGTATGCTGCAACATTTGTTTGCCATAGTTTGTGCGGCATTTCTTAACATTCCAAGGTTCTGTTGTGCGGGTATCATACACAGTTCTGCTCTGCTCTAACCCAGCAAGTCTAAGCAAGGAGTCATCATTTTTCATCATGGCGAGTTTATATTTATAGCACAGTCTGTAGTTATACATGGACTTCATCTGTATAATGTTGTGTTGATGGAAAAGGCCTGCAGTGTGGAAGAAATACGGCGCTTTACATGCAATGCGTATAATACGTTTTTGTAAGACAGTGAGTTTGTTAATGTTTCCAGCTGTTGTTGTTGCCCACACCATACATCCGTAGTTGGCTATGGAAGAGAACAAAGAGTGGTAAAGTAACAAGTTAACTGATGTAGGAAAATTAAAGCAATTGCGGCGCATGATACCAACTGTTCTGGAAAGTTTCTGAACTACGTAATTAATATGATCATTCCACGACATATCTGCTGCAAAGTAAACGCCCAGAGTTTTCACAGACTGCACAAATTCTATTATGGTATTGTTTAATTCAATTAGAGGAGGTTCAAAGTGTTTGTGACGTGGGTGAAACATGACTGCTGCAGTTTTGCTACCATTAATTCTTAAGTGATTATCAGCCGCCCAAGTATTTATTTCTTTTAAGGTTTTATTAGCTCGATTTGCGAGATCAGCAGTTGAAGTACCCGAAAAAAACAAGCTGGTGTCATCTGCGTAAATTATGTACTTAGCAGTGCTGTCGATGTGGACAATATCATTGACATAAAGAACAAAAAGAAACGGACCCAAAATGCTCCCTTGCGGAACGCCGGAAGCTACCGCTTTCAACTGGGAGCATTCACCGGCAATACTAACAAACTGAGACCTATGTCGCAAGTATGAGGCAATCAGCGTATGGGCTATGCCTCTAATCCGTAATGATCCAATTTTTTAAGCAGCACAGAGTGATTAACAAGGTCGAACGCCTTTGAAAAATCTAGAAATAATCCTAGTACCATGTTTTTTGATTCAAAATTTTCTAGTATGAATTCTTTTTGAGCAAGGAGAGCTAACTCAGTAGATCTGTTTTTACGAAAGCCATATTGAGCTGAAGTGATAATGTTGTGTCTTTCACTAAAACAAGATAGCCGTTTAAGAACAACTTTTTCGAGGCCTTTAGAAAACACAGGTAAGATGGATATCGAGCGATAGTTTCCCACTACATTTTTGTTCCCTTTTTTATATATTACTATAACTTTTGCCCTTTGCATAAGACGCAGGAAAACGCGTCTCGTCCCATTGCTCGTCCCATTTCTTCTGCAGGGCTTCCCCTCTTGCTTTTCTCCTTTCGTTGTTATATACGGGATGCATGTTCCGCGGAATGGGGTACACGTTGATGCGTCTCCTCACATTACGTGGTACCTCTTCCTTTTGGTCTATCGTATAGGGCAGATTAATATGGATCTTTTCGAGCAGATCTCTACCTGGTTTTGTGAGTGCGAGCCTATTGAGTTGTGAGAGGCATTGTGCTTCCCACATCTCTTTGAGGGTATTATGTACTCCTAGAGCCATGAGCTTTGCCGTTGGCGTGGAGTTTGGTAGCCCCAGTGCCGTCTTGTAGGCCTTCCAGATCAGTGTCTCCAACTTTTCAATTTCCGACTTGGAGAGGTTAAGGAATGCCGTCCCGTACATTATCCGAGAAATCACGAAAGCCTGCACTAAGCGGATGGCGTCCCTTTCCTTCATGCCATGGTGCTTATTTCTGATACGATGCATCATCCGGAGAATTTGCTCGGTGGATGTTGTAAGCTTCCTCACAGTGATGGTGTTCTGTCGCGCCTGCGGGGTATACAGCCCTAGGATATTGATCTCTGTGGGTTTCGGTACTGAGTGGTTGTCTATATACACCGTGATGTTCTGCGCTAGGGGTGTCCTCGGGTTCTTCGAGCAAGAAGATTGCGAGTTGATAAGGGCGCTCGCTCGATGGTGAGTTGCATGTAGTAACGTCAATCATGGATTTTTAAGGATGTACCGGTAGCACCCTTCTAATCTTCAGCTTCGCTTTTCTGTGAGAAATCTGATAGTATTAGGTATTTCGAAATTTTCATAGAACGATCTTCAAATGAGTGCCCTGGTAGCAAGGTAATCTAGTGAAAATCATCAAATATGTTAACTTCCGTAACTTGAAGGAATTTCCCTCGCATTACTCTAAATTCGGTATGTGCTCATGAATGAAGTAAAACGTTGAAAGACAGCCCTCAAGTCTTTCAACTGGAGCTGCCGGCAGTGCCTGCAAACCCGACATCGGCAGCATGTAAATGAGGAAATCAATACCAGGAAACGGGTGCTGCGCCCACGTTTCTTTCACGATTCTTGTGGTTAGTGTGCTTTGTGCGCTGGTTGAGTGTCATAGGTTGCAGCCTTCCCAAACAACGTAGCGCGACAGTGCCACGGGCACCCTGCTCTCATGCAGAGTATGTTCGACCGCAATTGTGGGAAACCCGCAGCGTGGAGGCCGCTGTGAATGCAAAACAGAGAGCACCCAAGGACGATTCTAGGCGTCACAGTGTGACCGGTTCCTGCGAGGAATGCTTCGTTCAAATTACGGCCACATCCGTTTACAGTGCCAGGTTTCCTTGTTTCATCCGAACACATGAAAGCAGCGTTCAACATTCTCAAGAGCCCTCTCCTCAAGGAAACGTGCCCGGTGCATTCATATTCTAGCGTACCTCGTTGCGTCACCGCTGTGCTTCGGCCACGTTGACCAGACCATCAGTGGACATTTATTCACTGCGATTAGCCGGCGCGAGAGTTTCTTATGCAGAACAGGCCAGCGGTTAATGGCAGTCACAGACCTCCAGGTGCTTGTCTCTAAGGATGAACGACACATATATGCTGCCGCAAGTTTGACAAGTTCAGTCGAGTACCCCTACAACGAACACTTCTACAGCCCAATTATCTTTATGAGGGAGAAATAATTCTGTCCCGGTTAGGCGTGCGGTGAGAAACCTTTTCAGCCAAGCTACCCGTATAAGAATGACTTCGGAAGCCCCAAGCACTTGGTCAAAGAAGTCGATCGACTTTATATGTCATTTGCGTGGTCATTCACGGCAGGGGCCATTGCTTGTAACCGTCGCAAATAGCTTGAGATGCAGCCGACAGGCGATGTGTGGAGCCCAGCATAAAGGACAAAATAAGGCGTGTGCATCTTGCAACGAAAATCTAGACACTAATGAGCACATCCTAATCAAATGCAAAATAATTAGCCCAGTGAGACCTGAAAGTAACGTGCGCATTCTAGAAACGCTTGGATTTCAAGTAGGCTGAAGCAGCAACGGGTCTGCACTCGATGTAATCAAGGGACGTTTACAGTATTGGCGAAAAAAAGCAGGAAGAGAATTCGTATTACTGGGTTCGTTAGGCATATGTTGCAATACTAGCTAGATAGAGAAGTTTTGAGTTAACAAATATTATGGTTGCCTTCGCCAACCGGCGAAGCTGAGTGACAACTCTTCACCGTAAACTGACTCCACCCAAAGCTCAAGCACTCGTTCTCGCTCGAAGACCAAAGCACCAGTCAAAGCACAAGTTCTCAAGGCGGGACGCATGCCTCCGCTACCTTCCTACCAAATTAAGATTATCATTCGCCCCAAGGGAGCCCTCAACATCGCCATAATTAGTAGTCCTACCCTGACTACAGCCGTATTCCAAGCCGCACAGCTCAGCCCAGCATATATGCAGCAAGACACCGTTTGCCCCAGCACCCCCCAAAAAAACATTGTCGTTGTCAGTACGCCAAGTCTGCAGAACGCCGACAGGTATGTCTGCATAAACTGCCTTCAAGTCGATGGGGTCACGCACGATGTTAAAGCATATGAGACGGCTACCGAGGACACCATGAAAGGAGTCATCCGCTGAATCGCCCTCTCCCATAGCCTACAGTAAATCAGCGCCAATATCGTCAATACCCGCAGCCCCCGCTCGCACTAGCCACAAAACGCATTGGAACGACAACAGCTGTTGTTATCGCCTTCAGTGACCCCGACGTGCCATATCTGGTCTGTTACGGAGCCGCCTTAATCCCATGCTAATTATACCGCAGGCAAATAGAAGTTTTCCACGAATGTGGCCGCCTCGGACACCGCATGGATGTCTGCCCTTCTCCCAATAACAAGATCTGCCGTTGTTGCGGAGTCCGCAACCCACCTCCCGATCACACGTGTAACCCCAAATGCTCATCGTGCGGCAGCCCTCATATTACGTCGGACAAATCGTGTACGGCTTACTGCAAGGCACCATACGTTATTCGCAAACGCATCGGGGAACACCGAGCTGCAAATGCAAGCCACCTTTGAAGAAAGCGACTTGCCGCCCATGAACTCCATCATCATCATCATCACCATCAGCCTGGTTACGCCCACTGCAGGGCAAAGGCCTCTCCCATATTTCTCCAAAAACCCCGGTCATGTACTAATTGCGGCCATGCCGTCCCTGCAAATTTCTTAATCTCATCCGCCCACCTAACTTTCTGCCGTCCCCTGCTACGCTTCCCTTCCCTTGGGATCCAGTCCGTAACCCTTAATGACCATCGGTTATCTTCCCTCCTCATTAAATGTCCTGCCCATGCCCATTTCTTTTTCTTGATTTCAACTAAGATGTCATTTACTCGCGTTTGTTCCCTCACCCAATCTGCTCTTTTCTTATCCCTTAACGTTACACCTATCATTCTTCTTTCCATAGCTCGTTGCGTCGTCCTCAATTTGAGTAGAACCCTTTTCGTAAGCCTCCAGGTTTCTGCCCCGTAGGTGAGTACTGGTAAGACACAGCTATTATACACTTTTCTTTTGAGGGATAATGGCAACCTGCTGTTCATTATCTGAGAATGCCTGCCAAACGCACCCCAGCCCATTCTTATTCTTAGTCTTCTGATTATTTCTGTCTCACGATTCGGATCCGCAGTCACTACCTGCCCTAAGTAGATGTATTCCCTTACGACTTCCAGTGCCTCGCTGCCTATTGTAAACTGCTGTTCCCTTCCGAGACTGTTAAACATTACTTTAGTTTTCTGCAGATTAATTTTTAGACCCACTCTTCTGCTTTGCCTCTCCAGGTCAGTGAGCATGCATTGCAGTTGGTCCCCTCAGTTACTAAGCAAGGCAATATCATCAGCGAATCGCAAGTTGCTAAGGTATTCTCCATTAACTTTTATCCCCATTTCTTCCCAATCCAGGTCTCTGAATACCTCCTGTAAACACGCTGTGAATAGCATTGGAGAGATCGTATCTCCCTGTCTGACGCCTTTCTTTATTGGGATTTTGTTGCTTTTTTTATGGAGGAATACGGTGGCTGCGGAGCCGCTATAGATATTTTTCAGTATTTTTACATATGGCTCGTCTACACCCTGATTCCGTAATGCCTCCATGACTGCTGAGGTTTCGACAGAATCAAATGCTTTCTCGTAATCAATGAAAGCTATATATACCGGTTGGTTGTATTCCGCACATTTCTCTATCACCTGATTGATAGTGTGAATATGATCTATTGATGAGTAGCCCTTACGGAATCCTGCAAGGTCCTTTGCTTGACAGAAGTCTAAGGTGTTCCTGATTCTATTTGCGATTACGTTAGTAAATAGTTTGTAGGCAACGGACAGTAAGCTGATCGGTCTATAATTTTTCAAGTCTTTGGCGTCCCCTTTCTTATGGATTAGGATTATGTTAGCGTTTTTCCAAGATTCCGGTACGCTCGACGTTATGAGGCATTGCGTATACAGGGTGGCCAGTTTCTCTAGAACAATCTGCCCACCATCCTTCAGTAAATCTGCTGTTACCTGATCCTCCCCAGCTGCCTTCCCCCGTTTCATATCTCCTAAGGCTTTCTTTACTTCTTCCGGCGTTACCTGTGGGATTTTGAATTCCTCTAGACTATTTTCTCTTTCATTATTGTCGTGGGTGGCACTGGTACTGTATAAATCTCTACAGAACTCCCCAGCCACTTGTACTATCTCATCCATATTAGTAATGATATTGCCGGCTTTGTCTCTTAACGCATACATCTCATTCTTGCCAATTCCTAGTTTCTTCTTCACTGTTTTTAGGCTTCCTCCGTTCCTGAGAGCATGTTCAATTCTATCCATATTATACTTCCTTATGTCAGCTGTCTTACGCTTGTTGATTAACTTCGAAAGTTCTGCCAGTTCTATTCTAGCTGTAGGGTTAGAGGCTTTCATACATTGGCGTTTCTTGATGAGATCTTTCGTCTCCTGCGATAGTTTACTGGTATCCTGCCTAACGGAGTTACCACCGACTTCCATTGCACACTCCTTAATGATGTCCACAAGATTGTCGTTCATTGCTTCAACACTAAGGTCCTCTTACTGAGTTAAAGCCGAATACCTGTGCTGAAGCTTGATCTGGAATTCCTCTATTTTCCCTCTTACCGCTAACTCATTGATCGGCTTCTTATGTACCAGTTTCTTCCGTTCCTTCCTCAAGTCTAGGCTAATTCGAGTTCTTACCATCCTATGGTCACTGCAGCGTACCTTGCCGAGCACGTCTACATCTTGTATGATGCCAGGGTTCGCGCAGAGTATGAAGTCGATTTCATTTCTAGTCTCACCATTCGGCCTCCTCCAGGTCCACTTTCGGCTAACCCGCTTGCGGAAAAAGGTATTCATTATCCGCATATTATTCTGTTCTCCTCTGCTATTCCTAGAGCCTATGCCATATTCCCCCACTGACTTGTCTCCAGCCTGCTTCTTGCCTACCCTGGCATTGAAGTCGCCCATCAGTGTAGTGTATTTTGTTTTGACTTTACCCATCGCCGATTCCACGTCTTCATAGAAGCTTTCGACTTCCTGGTCATCATGACTGGATGTAGGGGCGTGGACCTGTACAATCTTCATTTTGTACCTCTTATTAAGTTTCACAACAAGGCCTGCCGCCCTCTCATTAATGCTATAGAATTCCTGTATGTTACCAGCTATATTCTTATTAATCAGGAATCCGACGCCTAGTTCCCTTCTCTCTGCTAAGCCCCGGTAGCACAGGACGTGCCCGCTTTTTAGCACTGTATATGCTTCTTTTGGCCTCCTAACTTCACTGAGCCCTATTATATCCCATTTACTGCCCTCTAATTCCTCCAATAGCACTGCTAGACTCGCCTCACTAGATAACGTTCTAGCGTTAAACGTTGCCAGGTTCATATTCCAATGGCGGCCTGTCCGGAGCCAGTGATTCTTAGCACCCTCTGCAGCGTCGCAGGTCTGACCGCCGCCGTGGTCAGTTGCTTCGCAGCTGCTGGGGAATGAGGGCCGGGGTTTGATTGTGTTGTTCATATAGGAGGTTGTGGCCAAGTACTGCACCAGGGTGGCCAATCGTGCTCTGGTGAGGGAGTGCGTTACCGGTTCTGGTCACCGGGATCAGGCCACACTCCAGGCCTGTTTATGCAATTTTATCATCACGCGGATTTTTTTTTTAATCCGGTGGAAAATTGCCGGCACCGGGATTCGAACCACGGACCTCTTGCACGCGAGGCGGGTGTTCTACCTCTACGCCACCGCTGCATTACCCATGAATTACCCATGAACTCCAAGCCCCACTCCAAATCCAGGTCTCCATCACACTTGAGGCAACATTGTTCCCGGATCTCTTCACGTTCGCGACAGCGCTCTTCCCGATCCCGATCTACCTATACTCTACCCGCCAAGTTTCCTACTAACAAGGTGAGCTTCGAGGAAGCCCTTACGGGCGCCTCGCGAGAGGGTAGCAACACACCTTCCCCACAGCCCACAACACCAGTGATAACGCAGAAATAGCTCACCTCAAAAAAGAAAATGTCATTATACGCGACCAAGCTCTCGCAAGAGGTTCGCGATTTCAAACAATCCAGAACACCCGCTCCTACACCACCCGCCGATGCGTCACCCTCCTCTAGCCACGACGCTCCACTGACACCGGCCTCCAAAAAGCGGGTCCTCTAACAGGGAGCCGGGGGCCAAGCGCGCTCAGAGGTTAAGGACATGCTAGTCTCACTTCAAAGCACGATGGACACACTCCAGAACGCAGTCGAATCCATACGACGCGCCCTTCTCGCCCTAGCACAGCGCGTCACAAACATTGGAACCCACCTTCAAACTCTCCCTATGCCCGTTCCCCATGCCCAAGAAACCCCAGCAATGCCCATGATGGCATCCCCCGATCCCCATCATGGCCCACACTAACAGCGATACACTTATCTGGCAGTGTAACTGTCTAGTCTATCTCCGCAAACAACCAGTCATCCGTCAACACCATCGTACCCTAACCTCCAACCGGGCGTCATCATGGTTCATGAAACCCATATTGATTCGGCCACCCTCCTAAGTTACCAACCTTTCATCCCATCACATGCTTCTTGTCGCCTCTGCACCTTCGTCCGCGGGAGAATCACTGCCATTGAATACAATCTCCAAGTCCGAAACATGGAACATCTTCTCGTTGAACTTTTACTCACCAGGAAACGTAAAAAAGTATTTTGCTCTTCAACGTGGACAGCCATCCCTCTGCCAGAGTTGGGAGCCAATTTCTTACCCTATCCAAGAAGGCTCTTAACGCAGCTGGCACCAACTCTCTCGTTATCGATGGTGACTCCAACCTCCCCCACACGGTATGGGGATATGGCTACTCGACGACAGTGCTTCAAAACCTCGGGCAAAACTCCCACGACCTCGGCCTCACTTTCATTACAGACCTCACGTTTCCCACACGCCTCGGTAACTTCACTTCCCGCGACACGACCCCCGACCCGACATTTACCAAGAACGTCACCAACGCCCAATGGAGCAACACACAACATGATATCGGTAGTGACCATTCCATCATTTCCATACTTATCCCTCAGATAGCTGCGATCACCGCCAAACCCCGTGAGTTCCACTGGATTGTCTGGGATGCATTTCGCCAACATGGATCCGCTGATCAGCACGCGGAAGGCATAGCGGTAATCTATGCATGGACCTGAAATCGCCACTCCGATACCAACGCAGCCATGCACACGGTAACCACCGTTGTCCCCGTCGAGCACATACACAGCAAACTGGCCCATCTCTTCGCGGCTAAAACATCCATACTATCCCGCTGGAAAGGGCAACGTCTCAACAGGCGCCTTCGCGCTAAAATAGCCCTGCTCAACAAAGAAATCGAAGCCCGCCCTCAGCCGTGAACAGTGGACTGAACTGAGCAACACTGCTGACGAACAGATCCACTGTCCTTCTTCTTTGAAGCTTCTCAATCACCTCCTCGTTAGTCAAGCCACCCACTCTTCCTAACAAGATAGCCTGATTAAACTTCTCTGTACTGAAACAAAGAAAAAGGGCCCCGACCAAGTCTTAGACTACGTCACTAATAAGTATCTCCCTGTGAACCCAGTGCAAACTCACGGCTCCTACACCGGGGCCCCCAATTCCCCACTTGATAAAGACTTTAGTGTCGCCGAGATCCAATCCGTTCTGCATAAATTAAACAGCCGCTCTGCCTCTGGCCCCGATGGGCTCACTAACAAAGCCTTCCGTAACCTGGATGACGCCTCTGTCACCCACCTCACAGATTATATCAATGACTGCTGGCGTAATGGTACCACTCCCCCGGCCTGAAAAACAGCAAAGGTCATCCTTATTCCCAAACCTGGTAAACCTTCTAGCCTCAACCATCTTCGGCCCATCTCACTAACCTCATGTGTGGTAAAGGTTATGGAGCATGCCTTCCTCACCCGTATTAATACCCATCTGGAAGACAGTGCAGCGTATCCTCACTCGGTCATTGGCTTCCGGGCCCATCTGTCGACCCAAGACGCCATGCGACAACTTAGGCACCATATACTAGAAGGTAGAACACGTACTACTAAAGCTGTACTTGGCCTCGGCCTCGGAAAAGCCTTTGATAGCATAACCCGTTCCACCATTCTTGACCGAATCTCACGCCTTATTCTTGGTGCACGCACTTATAATCACGTCAGACTTTCTCTCCAATCGCACGGCCTTCCTCTCGATGGGAGATCTACGCTGCAACGCCCGGACTGTGGGCAGCATGGGAACCCCCCAGGGCTCCGTTATCTCCCCATTGCTCCTTAATCTCGTCATGCTCGATCTTGCCAAGGAGTTGCAGCAAGTGGACGGTGTCACGCACACCATCAACGCTGACGATATAACCATCTGGGCCCACCAAGGCAGTCATGACCAAATAGAAACGGCACTACAATCCGCCATTGAAACAGCCGAGACCTATCTGGAATGCACGGGGCTTCGCTGCTCCCCTGCGAAGTCCAAACTCCTCTTCTACATGCCTACTCTTCGTGGCCGCTGTCTGAAATATCCTACAGCTAAACGCCAGTACGAAGAAGTCGCGCTTGACCTGACGGATGGCAGCCTCATACCCCCGTCACCAATATCCATGTGCTCGGCATGCTCATAGAGGCGAACGGAGCGAATGGCATGGCCCTTGCCAAAATCAAGATCACTACAGCCAACACCGGGAGACAGTGGGTCTCCAACCGCCGTGAGGGTATGAAAGAGGAGAATCTCCTCCGATTAATCCAGTCATCCATAATTTGCCACATCACCTACGTTGCTGCGTATCTAAATTGGTACAAGGCTGAACAAACCGAACTCAACATCCTTCTACGCGGTGTCTATAAACAAGCCCTCGCCTCCCCCCCCCCCCCCCCGATTACACCAGCACTTAGCTCCTGCTTCAACTAGGCGTCCATAACACTCTGGACGAGCTCATCGAGGCCACCATACGAGCCTGGATTCACGCCGACCCTATCCCCATAAACATGCACCCCGAATACGACCGCGCACGCCGCACAGCACGTGCCACGGCTCTCACCAAATTCCTTGCTCGCCACGACGGTGTGAGTTTCGTCGACGCCGCCGAATATACGCGCGATACCCACTTTGCAGCCGTCGCCACGCGTGAAGCCCCTCTCCATCATGTTACTAGGCTCTCTCTTCGCCTAGTAACCCCCCACGCTGAGGAAGCTCAAGAAGTGGCCATCACGCTAGCCACACTCGACGTAACATGCCAGACCATCGGCTCTCACTCCCGCTTCGCCGTTATCAACTATATCAACGGTCGCATCTTGTAACAAGCACCCCACCCAAGCGACCATCAGGCTACACTCGTCTGGTTCCCAGCTCATGTAGGCACTGTCCACCCGCACCTCCCTAACTTCAACGAGGTTACCCACTCCCTAGCGCGAGGCATAGTTAAGCGCGCAGGAGACGGGGAGGCTACCCCGACTGGTAGGTATCGCCTGACACGCTACAATCATCTCGTGAAATCCTTGGTGCTGTCGTTGAACACTTCGTGGAAGTGTTTGCGTCGAACACTTGACTGTGTGAAATCTTTCTACTTAGAGCGTAGAACCTTCCCCGGCCCACACAACAAACTATCGCGAGCGCAAGCTACAGCTTTGCGCCTGCTACCAACCAATACTTACCCCTCGTTATACCGTTCCAACATAATCCACCCAAACATTTACCGCAATCTCACATGCCATATCTGCAAGACACAGCCACTCGCACTTCCACGCATGATTTGGGACTGTACACAGCAATACCCCGTCACTAATCCCACCACAGCATGGCCATAATTAGTACATGACCGGGGTTGTTGGAGAAGTATGGGAGAGGCCTTTGCCAGGCAGTGGACGTAGCGGTCCTGATGATGATGATGATGATGATGATGATGATGAATCCCACGGCCCTCTTGTCGAGATGGCACGCTCCCGTGTGTAGCTCCGACCTTGGCGACCAACTCTGGGTGACGAGGCGACGAAGAGGCAACACCTCGACGTCCCCACGTAGGAAGCCTAGGCCCAGCCACCACCTCTTGCAGGTTTCAATAAAGTTTATTCAGTCAGTCAGTCAGTGTACAAAAATACTAGAATGAAAAATATGAACAGTATACCTGATTGAATCGAGCATGCTAAGTGACTATTTGTCATCGCCCGCATCAAAGAGGATGCCAATAAATCATCATCATGAAGAGCCTATAAATAAGAAATGTCCCTAATAACGCGGCCGCAGGTCCTACTGAAATCCAATATAGATAATCAAGAACCTAGATCCAAAGAGCAAAGCACTGCTTACTATCAAGTGATTAAAACGAAGGGAATTCCGCTTGGATGGCATGAAAGCATGATGAACCTCATCCACAAAGCTAAATGTGATAAGAATAAGACGAGCTCATATAGTCCAGTTATGGTATATGTAATGACAATGCAAGCCCTAAAAATTAGAACTCTCGAAGTGCCTGGTAAAACAGTCATGTACGGGAGGTACTACTAATAATGGGTTCAGACCAGGTAAGCGCTTAGATGATATTATGTTTGTGCTAACTCAGTGTATATATTTTTCAGCAGCTTAGAATATACCTTTATGAATAGCATTTCTAAATAATAAAGAAGCATGTGACAACGTAGACAGCAAATAGTTACGGGATATTCTCAAGCACGAAGGCATAGATGACGATTTCACGTCGAAGCTGAGAGTGTCAGCGAACACTGAAATTTGGTATTATATACCTGTGGCTGCAGATAGCACAATTCTAGTCGATGAGCTGGTCTACTCAAAAAGGCGGGCATAGTAAAAAAAAATTGAAATGCATAATCGGCTAATTCAGAAAAATTCATTGCGTTTTTAACTAATTACATTCTGGCACACTTTGCAATTTACAAATTCCAGCCGAGGAGTTCGCAAGGCTTAGAACATATTACGAATTCTCAAGATAACACCAGTTTCGAGATAAATATCCCCGAACTTCGCATTCCGGAAGATTTGTGTTTCAGTTACTTTGGTGCTTCAATTCACAAAAAGGCATTTTCTTCACAAAGTAACTGCAACGACAGTGTGATCTTACAGCAAGCTTTGCGGCGCATGTCTTGCAAATGGTGTTATACACACAACTTGTTTTAAGTAGATAGGCCTTGTATGTATACAATGTGACACTTTTCACGCGACACTTTAGCGTGAATAGCGTGACGCTTTTCACTCGAATGGAGAGAGAATGAGTACACGTCAGCGCCGGCGTAAAGCTAATATATTTGTATATACTCTGCCTGCGTGCGTGTAAAAAGTTGCGCTGTTTTATTATCCAGCTTAATGTGATGGCTGCTACCACAGCAATAGGAGAAGATGAATAGCCAGCTGATGAAGTCTCTGTAGGATCTCAGTCGTGCTCGAAAGTTGGAGATCACGCAGTGCTCTGAGCAGGACGTGCGGCGCTGTGAATGCGGTGCTATGAACGGAGCAGGACATGCGGTGCTATGAATGAACCGGCTGAACATAGTGCCGGCTACCGGAGTAAACTAATAGCGAGGTGATGAAGTTTCTGTCGGATCTCAGTCGTGCTGCAAAGTTTCAATAATAATAATAATCTTTATTCCAGACAACAAGGTCTCAGATCTGGGAGCGCCACGCAGCGCTCTCAGCAGGAAGCGCGGCGCTATGAATGAACAGGCGAAATGTAGTGCCGGCTACCTCAGCTTTACAATAGCCAGGTTATGAAGCTTCTGTCGGATCTCAGTCGCGCTCCCAAGTTGGAAGTGGGAGCGCCAGGCAGGGCTCTGAGCAGGAAGCGCGGCGCTGTCAACGAGCAGGCGAAATGTAGTGCCGGCTACCAGAGCAATTGAATATTCAGGTCATGAAATTTCTGTGGGATCTCAGTCGTGTTCCTAAGTTGTAGGTGGGACTGCCTCCAAATGCTTTGAGCAGGAAACGCGACGCTATGAATAAACAGGCGAAATAGGACAGCCAGGTGATGAAATTTCTATCGGATCTCAGTCGTGCTCCCAAGTTGGAAGTGGGAGCGCCACGCAGCGCTCTGAGCAATACGTGTGGCGTTATGAATGAACCAGCCGAATGTAATGCTGGCTAACGGAGCAATAGAAGAGCAACGTGATCAAGTTTCTGTCGGATCTTACTTATGTTCATAAGATGGAGGTGGGAGCGCCTCCAAGGGTTTGAGCAGGAATCACACCGATTTGAATGAACCAACCGTATGTAGTACCTGATACCGGAGCAATAAATGCAGCCAGGTGATGAAGTTTCTGCCGCATCTTGGTCGCGCTCCCAAGTGAGTGGTGGGAGCGCCACGCTGAGCTCTGAGCCGGAAGCACGCCGCTTTGTATGAACCAATGGTATGTGGTGCCCGCTACCGGAGCAATATAATAGCCAGGTGATGAAATTTCCGATGGATCTCGGTCACGCTCCGAAGTTTGCGGTGGGAGCCCCACGCACTGCTTTGAGCAGGAAGTCCGGCGCTTTGAATGAACCAACAGTATGTGGTGCCGGCTACCGGAGCAATAGAAGTAGGCAATTGCTGAAGTTACTGTCGGATCTCGGTCCCGCTGCCAAGTTGGACGTTGGAGTATCACACAGTGCTGTGAGCTGGAAGCGCGGCGCTTTGTATGAACCAATGGTATGTGGTGCCCGCTACCGGAGCAATAGAATAGCCAGGTGATGAAATTTCGGATGGATCTTGGTCGCGCTCCGAAGTTGGACGTTGGAGTACCACAAAGTGCTTTGAGCAGAAAGCGCTGCGCTTTGAATGAACCAGCGATATGTGGTGCCCGCTACCGGAGCAATATAATAGCCAGGTGATGAAATTTCCGATGGATCTCGGTCGCGTTCCCAAGTTGGAGGTGGGAGCGCCACGCAGTCCTCTGAACAGGCTGCGCGGCGCTTTGACTGAAACAGCCGAATGGGGTTCCGGCTACCGGAGCTACAGAAGCAGCCAGGTGGTGAAGTTCCTGTTGGAGATCAGTCGCGCTACCAAGTTGGAGGTGGGAGTGGCACGCAGTGTTCTGAGCAGGAAGCGCGGCGCTTTGAATGAACCAGCCGAAGGTGTTTTGAGCGTTCAATTACGACCAGCTGACAGTAAAATCAGCGAAGGCACTGCAGGACGCTCTAGAGCGGCCAGTCAAATGCAACATAATACAGCGACTATACCAGTCTCACATTCATCTTGCAGTGGAACAAGAATATACGTCTCGAAGTCATTTCCGTGTATTCAAAACTTATCGTCGTCCGAGGTGAACCAGCAGCTACAGTGCCATTTCTCGTCACCTTTGCATTTGCTGGCTGGTATGAGAAGCACACAACAGACAGCACGAAAAAGAGCAACATTGATCGTGGCGGACAGGAAGAAATGCTTGGCGCGCCTTTCGTAGCACTCACCGACATTATACACTTGGTATATGCAGCAAATGCTTTTATTGCGTACTTATTAACCGTCATTGCAGCTTTCAGGATGTTTGGTGGAAAACAGGAGAGGCGGGAGCCACGCCGGTCATCTTGTGGCACGTGCTTTTTTGAGCAGGGAGGCGCTTTTATCGACTTGCGGTTGCACGTACGCCGACTGCAGGTTGCTGCGCTCAGTGCTCGGACACCATGCCGACTGCGGCGCCGTTGTAATATGCCCGCAAGTGCGCGCGCTCGTCGTGGGCGCCAAGGACGACAAGAGGCTGTCGCCCTGTTTTAATTGTACGCGGCCATCGGACGCGCTCGAGCGCTGGCGGCGCGGAGAGCACATGCATGCGCTCTCTCAAAACTGGAAAGCCAGATGTCCTGCCTGGCTTTAATTTCGTTCCATTTATTCAGATGGGCATTACGCAAGTGATCGACATGGACTAAAGCAAAGACAAAGGGGGTAATCACGCTTGATGAATAGACACTGAAATCAAACAAACTACGTAAATACGAAGGAAGGGAATGTGAAATTCGCTAGACTCTGCAGCTAAGCGGTATATAGGAGGCTAATGGGCATTAATTGTCACTTTATTATCAATTCTAGCGTTCGTTTTTCACGAAAAACTGCGCGATTGGCGCATGAGGCCAAGGGATCTGGCAGGGCGTACCAATGTGTCATTGCAAGCCTTACTGGGCAGACTTCATTTTGGACTTGCCCGACATTAGACAGCCTGCGCTACGTGCCCTGAAAAGAAATGTCAGGGGTAAAGTGGCAATTTCACAGCTATATTGCGCATTGGCGTCCCCAACAATGATTGGCATTGTGCTCGAGCTTCTCAAACGCGGTGGCTGTGGAGCGGCATGTTGACGCCGGCCAACCGCTGCTGCGTGGCTACATTTCGCAACACGTGCCTTGGCAGTAGATGAACATAAACAGCTTCGCCATTTGCTCTACGGTAGGCAAGGAAGACACACACAAGCGCTCGACTCGGGAATAAATTTTTGTTAATGACATATATATGTTAGTGACATATATATGGAAGAAATATTGCAGTGCGATAATAAAACTAACATCATCGCGACACAGAAAAACAGTGTAACCGGCCAGATGATTCGATTTTACCTCATTTAGAAACCGCAAGACAAATTCATCAACCACCTACAAATCATATTCACATAAAAAGAAATACAATATCTTGGACAAGGGGGCAACCGCTTTTGTGAATGTATGTGCGCGCCGAACCATGTGGGGAATGCAAAAGAAAAATTTTCTTTTGTTGCAGGTGAGTTTTTATTCTTTTTTTTGTTCGTGCACTGCCATAATTTTTCCGTATATCTGTCGCTACATATTGAATGAAAATGTAATGTGAGTTGAGTGTTTGTCTCCCTTGCCTTCTGCGTCTACAGAAGTTGCACCATTGATGTCCACCAACTCACTTAAATGTCGCCCTTAATAGCAGTGCCAACAGACAGAGGTGCTACTAGCGAGGCACCTCAATCACACCTTTGTTCCCGCTCGTGAAATGCCAGAAGCTATTTTTTTTACTTATTTTTCTCATGCCACGTTATCACAAGGACACCATATATAACGGCAACACCTTCCTCATGGTTATCTTCGTAGAAGCTTCAGCTGCTTTCAAGGAACCTTCTTTTTTTGGTGACTGGTGCGTGAGCGGATCACTTTGGCGAAAGCTGTACCATTTCACTCGTGAATGGTTTTCGTCGCGAATTCTATGAACATTTCTCAATAAGTCGCAGCTCACGTTTTTGTCTAAATTATTTTATTGTTTTCTGCACACCTGCCTGCGCCATTTTGATTTCGTCTCAGAAAACTTCTGGATGGCAAATGTACCGGCCATTATGTCTCGAAATAATTACTCACGTATGAGTCATAGTATTGTGCTGTGTTCACACAGAATAGGAGGACGGTAGCGTAAAAATCACCATGCGAAGCAAAAAGTTGACGACGACAGAATCGCTGCTGCGTTTGTGTGAAACCTGCTATTCAATGTGAACGGATGTCAACCAGCGCAATTATAGACGTTATGAAACTTCATTATGGTGTATCATGTAGGCATTTAAGAGCGCCTGAAGCACGAGAAATTCTAAACAGAAGATGGCGTGCCAATGACACGCCATCTTCTGGACTAATCCTTTGGGGAACCCTTTTCGCTAAATGCAAGTTTGTGTATGCCGCAACCAAAAAGTTACATGCTTTACATGCTAAGGTAGGGAAGAAGGTCGCAGTGTCAAAGGCTGTGCTAAGTTATGATGTAACGGAGACTATTTTTGCCGTGGTGCTATCATTTCTCGTAAGAAGCGGATTAAACGCGTATATATGGATGTGTAGTTTCAAGCTGTACTGGTTTAGAAGGGTCCCAGTCAAGGGTGAGCACGCCAATTTCGCAAACTTCATCATCAAAGGAGGACAGCTAACGAGCGCAAGCTACTTGTGCACCCATTAAACCATCGCGCTTCCGGGAGATGTCACGACACATTGTTTCTCTAAATGCTCGCTTACCCACAAATGGTATCCGAAATTGACGTAGAAAAGTACAATAGGGGTGCCGCCGACCAGAGAACGAGAGCTGTTGCCAATGCGGTTGGCAGCACCCGGTTATCATAGCTGTCTCTCCACCAAAATTGCTCGCCTCGTCCTTGCCCCGGCTGAATTTGTCTGCCCAAATGAAGACTTCGAAGCTTCAGCCACGAAGAGTATATTAACTACAACTCCAAATAAAACGTTTTTTTTTCGTTATTTTCAAGTCGCTTTTTATTTCTTTTTACTGTGGAAGGGTGTAGACTCGACTAAAGCTTGCCCCTTGAAGGTAATACAAGACATTTCTGCATGCCCTTGCTTCGTAAAATTGCCACAACATGTCGCGATCATTGCCAAGAAAACGTTTGCCTAGAAGTGGTGGGAAGCGTATTCCTACCGCGTGCTGCTCACCGCGCCAGCAGTGGCGTTCTGCCCTCCGGCTGGAGAGGCCCACCCTCTTGCCGCGTCCTTGACAAAAGAGGCCGTCCTTGCGCGGCCGGTGCCCGTTGGCCCCGATCCCCACCGCGCCAACAAAGGCGGCGAAAGGCTCGCTGCTCCAGGGCACGGCGACACGCGAAATAGGCCCCTCTGGCTGACTGCTGAACGCATTTCCATTCCTTAAAAAGGCCGCAACACGGTCTCCGAGTTATTCCTATTGTGACATTGTAACAGAAAGTCGAGTGGCTAATATGGTTGAAGGGACACTAAAGACAAATATTGAGTCAAGCAAAAGTGATAGATTAGTGCTTGAAAATGTCTAAGGCGTCAATATACCAGCGAACAGGGCCCTAATGATTGAGAAACCCAGGTAAACGCAGGACATGATAAGAGACTCCCCCGGGACATTCAAGCACTTGCCCGATGACGAAAGCACTCCTCAATTAAATTCGATCACAAGTACTCAGCCACTCTTTGCAAAAAGCATCATTATATGGTATTACACGATGAAATAAAATGCTACATGTCCAGTTCTATTTAATTTTTAGCAAGAAGAACTCATCCAAGTTACCCTTGACAACGACACGAGTGGTCGAAAGTGGTCGACTCCGTGCCGCCCTCTTCTTTCGCTATCGCGCCGTACCGCGCTGGTATTGCTGGCTCGCCAAATTTGCACAGACTTCAAGTAGCAGAGAATCCAACTTCCCCGTTATGGCGCGGGATGCCTGAATGGTCTACGCCATTTGACCAAAAAGCAGCTGCAGTGGCGAATCCACTGCTCTGTCTAGGCTCAGTTCCGCCGTCCGTGGGGCGCCGTTTCACTCACCGACGGCAGCAGAAGGTGGTGATGGCGGATGCAACGTCACCACTCCCCCGTTTGGGTGGTGAGAGATTTGAATTTCGAAAAAGTATTCGGACACTTTAGACACAATTTTCTTGTAAACTAAGTCCTCTCTTGTCACGAAACAAGCGTTGCGAGGTTGCTGGGATGGTAATCAAACAGTCCACGCCCACTTATTATTTGCCTTTAGTGTCCCTTTAAAGGCACTAAAGAACTTGCTTCACTTCTCCTTCGAAGCAATCGGCAATAACATGGGAGTGAAACTTGCATTATGAGAACCAGTGGCAACTTGGTTGCAACTTCACTAGTGTGCAGACTTTTATTAATTACACTCTAAGGGCGAGATAGCAAGGGCGACAGCAAGCACCCCTCGTGGCCGGAGCAAAGTCCGGAGGCGTCATCGGTTCGCGTGTGGCGAGGGTGCGTCGTCACAGCTGCGGCGGCATCGTCCGCGCGAGGCGGCTGTGGACGACCGTGTACGCTCTGAAACGGGGCCCTAGCCGCTTTGATTTATTCAGGTTTTACTACACCTACCTCTATCTAGTATAAACTTAGTACTTAAAAGCTCTATAACTATACTTTACGAATACTTGCAATTCCAATGATTCGGGTTTGCCAATATCTTCCCTGCTTTTTTTTGACAAATACTCTAATCATCTCTTACTTATCTGAACGGCTGACCAGTTAACCCTCTCATCTTTGAATGACAACACTATTCGAAGGTAGACACCCCCTATGGGTCTTGCTGGGCAAATATCTTGGGATTGCATTACAATGTACAGAGTCATTTTCAGACTTTTTTGCAGCACACGCACGCATTAATCTGCGGCGCACATTTGCTGCAGTATGTTTTGGTCCTGAGGCAGCCAGCTCGAGGCAATCCACGTTGGGTTATCATAAATATTTCCCCACCTGATTTCGTTCTTACCATTTTTGTAAATATCCTGGTGTTTTTGTTTGATCTTTTGCATTCAATTTCCCGTCTCTGTTTTTTTCTCACTTTCTCTTTTGTAACACTTCGTTGATTCTTTATACGTTCAGTTACCCTGTAGTAGGTTGTCAACTTTCTTAACCTCTTCCTCTATTCCGTGACCACGCTTTTCAGGCAGATTTTTTGCTCTTCAGCGGGTCATTTCTTCTCATCCACTTTCTTTTGTCATTCTTCAAAAGTAACCTTGTTTAGCGCTTCTCTGACTTCAGAACAAGCCTAACCCGTATTACCCTGCACTGCCTTGTTTGTAGTTTTGTCCTGGGCCTCCTAAGCCAGTCGGCCCACCAACCTCTGATTATTCTCCTACATCGATCAGTTGTCTGCTTTATGGCACATAATTGCAGTACCGAACGATAGCGCTGGCACCATTCCAGTTTTCTGAATACTTCGCACCACATCGTGTTTGTTGTAGACTAAATGTGCTCTGTGTTGCACTATTGTTGCATTCGGCTTCTCTTAAATTGTTAGTTTAGCTTGGTGCACGCTTGAGCATGCGTTTCTTTCGTTTATGTATACACCTGGGCATTTATATTGCTTAACAATAGGCGCCACTTCTTAATGCATGTATACCTCGTCCTTAGTCGTCTCTTCGTTAACTTTCATAATGGACGATTTTCGTTCTAAAGTTCCGGCTAAATTCTTTGCTCCATTGCCACTTACAATCACAAGTCTCTGAAAATTCCTTGCACTGCTCGACAGTAGCACTATGCTCTCCACATACTTAAACCAAGGGACCTTCTGCAGCACTTTTTGCCAATTAGGGATGTAAGATAGCTAAAAAATGCGAGTATACACAAGAACTTCTAATGAGTTGTGAACGCGAAAGCATCAATATCCAATTGAACGACGCTGAGCGGTCCCTAGAGTTCTGCGTTGCAAGTAATTTTTTCGAGTTTTGCTGCGGGTGTGTTATAGCGGTTCAAAGATTCGCTGCTGTCTCACTGCATCGCATCTCTGCGCTTAGCGTTTCCAAATGTTCGCCACGCCCCTCGGGACTCGTCGTCGCCGTTCCTGTATTCGAGCCGACAGACGCTCGCGTTCTGAGCGACACTTCGCTGCACATCGAAGACCGTCGCGTTGCCGCATCCGCCCCTTCGAGGTGATGAGGTGTCGCGGCGATGCCCCTTCAGGCAGCACCTAGTGCGCTGCCGGCCGTGCTGCGCCATCGAGGCGCGCTCGCGGCGTCGCAGCCGGTGTCGTCACGCTGCTAGAGACGTGGCCGGCTTTTTCGCTCAATTGCCACTTGACGCTTTCGCTTAAAAAAGCTCCTTCACTGCTTTCCTCGCGTGTTTTTACGCCCTTTGCATTGACGGTTAAAAGGAATGAAGATAGAGGACGCCGTTGCTTCAGTCCTTAGTTAATATCAAACACTTCATTACATATCCAGCCTTCCGATACAGTTTGCACTCGGTTGTGTCTATGTATCTCCCTTTAGCAGCTGCACTAAATCGTGGTCCATGCCCTCATGCTCGAGAATAACCATCTGCAATTCCCTGTGTATATCGTTCTAAGCTCCCTTATTATCTAAAAAAGCTATCCATAAAGGCCTATTCTGAGCAAATAATAAAATCTATATTGCTGCGTTACTACAAAGATATACTCTACGCGTCTGTTCTCTAAGCGTAAGTTCTCCCAGCATATGATTTATCGCCACCCATTTTGGCAGCTCTAACATTATGGCTCGCATTTCCATTGTATATATCATCGGCGTTACTTTAACTGGCTTGTACGTGCGCGTCTTTTCATTATCACTTTTGCCCTGATAGTTAAGAATCATCTTGCCTTGGTGCCACATAAACGGAATTAGCCTTGTTTCACTAAATCCCTCCTTGTCATTAGTCCGCAGTGCCTTGCTCGTTAGACCCAGCTGTTTGATTAGCTGCATTGGGATTTCATCGGTCCCTGCGGCCGTGGTATTGGGTCATTTTTTCTGTTTCTTTCCAGCAAGAGCTTTCTACGCTAAATTTTTGATCTCTCAGGCATTCTATTCATATATTCGTCTATAATCGTTGCTGCTTCCACTCGCGTCGGGCTTATGATTTCTTGCTGTAGCTATCCATAATAATATTTCAGCTTTACCGCAGCTTTTCGTCTATCTTAAGATGTTACTGATTTCTTCCTTTATAGCCATTTGCGAATTTTGGTTGCAGCTCCGAGTGCTTCTAGGTGGTTCTGAATGGTTTAGTGCACGTTTTCTCTTTTTATGCGAATGCCATGCACTTAACTTTTATTTGCACCTTTATTTGTGGTGCACTACTTCACTTACCCGTCATTTTCTTTCGCCGTACTTCTTCCATTTAAGCAGTACCTCTTGAATTATTAACTTTACATCCATACATAATGCATGAGACCGAACATAATTTTTTTTTAAAGAATAAGCTCTTATGGGCTCAACCCAATAGCTGTTTTCGTTGGAGATGTTGTCCGCTGCCGCTGCCGGTGCCTGTCGCAGCTATCGCCAGGAACGAGGGCAACAAAGAAAAGCCCAGTCCTCGACGAGCCTACGGAGTCAGCTACTCTGCTACTGCGCCGCGCCAGCGCTTGCTAGGTTCTGCGCGAAGATGCCCTATGCAGGCGCACAGGCCCGCGAAGATTGCGCGATGTGAGTTGCACACCGAGTAGCGTCGATGCGTGCAGATTTTGCATTGCAGTTACATATTATTGCACAAGGTGGCACGTCATGTAGCAGTTGCATTATATTGTGCCACGTGCCAAGGAGCGTGACATGTGCGCAATGTGCTTACTCTTTGGTGCACGCTATGGCGCCCTCTCGCAAGTTACCTACCGTTGCTGAAGAAGGGAATCGTAGAGCTGCGCACGCAGGTGCAACCAGGTAACGTCGGTTTCAGCAGAGAGCAGCAGAAGCCACAGCTTGCCGTCGGCGTCGGGCGGCCAGTTCAGTTCGTTCTCAAAAATGTGTGCAAATTAAAACATGGGTTTCCCTACACTGAGTACTTGCACTTAGCGTCTTCAAGCAGTTTACTACGGACTCCTATGGAGCGGCTCCTCCAGCTCATGCTGTGACTGTGCTACGTGTGCGGTGCAGGACTATGGCATTTTTGGCTTCCCGACGATTCCTGGGCGGTCTTCTACAGGTGGTCTTCTTCCTTACGGTCTTCTGCAGCTTACTTAATTTCTTAGTTTCACCTCTTGCGTGGTTTTCTCGTCCCACTCCAACGAACTTTAGCGGTGCTTGTTGCATCATGCTGCATGACATCTGTCAGCGCCTTGTACTCCCAGACTGCTTTTTAAAAGACTTTCTTATCTGCGGTTTTTCCTATTTCTGCTATTTTTTGCTTAGTTTGCAGTATTCTGCTGCTGTATTCTCCTGTCTTGCGTTGGTGTCTCTCCGAGAGTTAAGATTATACGGATATGATCGTTTACCCAGGGTCCGTGTTCACCTCTCGTCAGTTGATCTAGGCGCTCGTAAACGGGTTCTGAGACTAAGGTGTAGTGGACGCTTGACTACCTGTTTTCTGATTACCGCGCTACCGGTTTGTGACATTTATTTCGTCATTAAATACTTCAACTACGTTATTACATATATCCCTCTACATCATCCATGTGTGCATTCATATCTCCTATCTAATATCAGCTCGCCTTACTTTCTCAACTCATTACCATCGTTTCTAAAACAGTCAACAAATTCTGTATTTTTGTTCTCTGCTAGTACTAGCTGTCCATAGGTAAGATACTCACTACCACACCTTTTTGTTTCTAATTTACAGCTAATCCATAAATGCTCCTTACATGCATAGAAGGGCAGGGAGGTTAACCAGAGGCAGTTCCGGTTGACTACCTTGCACGGGGGAAGGGTGGAAGGGGGATAAAAAGAGAAAGAGAGCGGAAGGGGGAGATAGAAAGAAATCGAGACGAGGATGGCAAAACCGCGTACACTACAGAGCGGTAGGGGGCGGCGTTCTTATAGTCTGTCGTGAAGCCCTGCAGACCAAAGGAACCTTAATAATGCGAGTAAGGCCTTTAGCGTGGATGCTCTGTGGGAGTACTGACCTAAAGCTTTCAATTCTGATAGTGGACGATTGTCCAACTGGTCCAGTACTCTGCACAGCACTTGTCTCTGAGCACTATATCGCGGGCAGACACAGATAATGCGTGCGAGTGTCTCATCAATGTTGCATGTGGCGCACGTGGGGCTGTTGACCATTCCAATAAGGTAGGCATATGAGTTCGTAAATGCAACGCCTAGCCACAGACGGTACAGCATGGTCTGTTCACGTCGTGGTAACCCAGGTGGTAGGTGCATCCCTATGCCCGGAGACTACGAACGCAAACGACACATGGTGAAAGCGTTCGAGTCCTACAGAGGCAAAGTAGTTTCATGGGACATCAGTCGCAGCCTAGCCGCAACATCTCTTCGCAAATGCGGAATCAAGACACGTTCACCGCTTTCATGTGCAGATCGGACGGCTTCGTGGCGTGGTCATTCCCGCTGATGTTGCAATGTCCTGGGAGCCATTGTAGGCGCAGTGCAGTTTGTAAATGAGTAGAACTAAATATACTAAGTAACTGTCGGTCTACGCTTGTTTAAAGCGAGAAAAATAAGCGAAAACCAAGACGCAGGAACAGAAGGAGGCACACACGCACGCTTCTAAGCTACCTTGGTTCTTTTACGCTTTCAAAAATTGCTGACCAGGTTATTGATATCATGCTCAAAGATTTCTTTCAAAAGAAGGTTGTCCCGATGGCGAAAGCACTCCTCCCTTAAATTTTCTCACTAGAACTCAACCACCTGTTATCAAAACAACATTGTATTGCATTACAAGATGAAAGAAAATGCTACTTGTGCGTAACACTGGGAACGTGTTCGCAGAATGCGTGACAATGCCCGCAGAAACAGTTCTGTATCGAATGTATGTGTGTGTGTGTGTGTGTATGTTTTTAAATTATTTTTCTCTCTCTCACCTATCGCATCCATTTTTCCCTCGCCCAGTGCAGGGTAGCCAACCGGAGATAATCTCTGGTTAACCTCCCTTTCTTTACTTTGCCCTTCTCTCTCTCTTTCTGGTGACACGATGCCTAGAGTGGTCCTGTCAGTACATGGCGACAGTGCCGTTTTCCCGCTAGACAGCCAGAGGCGTCATAATGCCCTCCTTTGCCGACCAAAATGGCGGCACGCCTCGAATCAGCTGGTTTCTGTCGAAGACATCAGGTGGCCGCGTGCTGCGGGCGGCTTCGCTCTCAGTGAGCCTTTCTAGCACGCTGTGCCACTGAAAACAAGACGCGTGTGCCAGCCCAGTCCGAAAAGTGGAGTAATGGCGAAAGTAGTCACGTTTCCTTCGTGGCGTTTAAAGAGTGCGTGCGCTGAATACAAAGGATGTGGTTTCTCATACGCGTGCACGGAAACGCGACGCTGTAGGAAAAGAAAAAGGTGTTGGTGGTGTGGTTTACATCGTACGAAAGAAATTTCGAGAAAACGGCGCATACGATGAATCGTTAGGATCTACGATTTTCCTTAGGCTACCCTAGAGAAAGCTTCATATGCGATTAGCCTGCATTTCTACGGTCGTTTACCATACGTGCTCATGGAATGAGTCTAATGCACGATGTACAAGCCAGACCTAACATGCTGTAATTTTTTTTTCATATGAACGCACATAGCCTTCGTAACAAAGAGAGTGAACTGTGCCCTTATCTAAAAGTGTTAGGAAAAAAATTCGACTTCCTCGGCTTTATGAAAACCTGGTACTTCATACGTCTGACGTAAGGCCGTTCGATAACTATCTCTGTGAAGTTTATTTTGTCAGAGCCGATAGGGAGGGGTGACGAGGCCATCATACGGAATAAGCGATATTTCTATCATGTTAATACCCAATTTTCAGTCATTACTTGTCATCCTTAGCACCTTATTTTAAGTAATCGCTCTTTTGAAGGTGCAGTGCAGTTTGTAACTGAGTAGAAATAAATATACTAAGTAACTGCTGGCCTACGCTTGTTTAAAGCGAGAAAAATCAGCGAAAGCCAAGACGCAGAAACAGAAGGAGGCACACACACACGCGCTTCTAAGCTACCTTGGTTACTCTTTCAAAAATTGTGGACCATGTTATTAATATCAAGCTCCAAGATTTCTTTCAAAAGAAGGTCCTAATGCAAAACATCAGTTTATCTGTTAGAAAGGTCAAATCGGAGGCAGTCGTTCTCTGAAATATCAAGTAAAAAATAATTACAAGCATATAAAGTAAAATGCACATTGTTGGCCTATTGTTTTGTTTTTTTTTGAAGGCAACTGACTGCATGAAACACTATATTGTGATGGTTAAACTTGAGGTTAATAGCATCCGTGGCATTCTACTCGAACTACTTAAAAATAATGCAGAAGGTTGCGTTCAATTAGTGAGATTAGCAAATACAGCTTCAAATATAGATTTTATCAAGCGTGGCGTACCACGAGAATAAATTTTAGGTCCTGTTCGGTATATGCTCTATACAAGCAATCTTGTTTTGATAACTGACTGGTTAGCTGCTGTGTTCTACGTATATGACACCCATGAGTTCTTGCATAATGCTAATCTTACGGATGTAGTGAACATAACATACAGGTGGCTTCGAAAGAACTTGCTCAGTTTGACCGAATACGTAACGTTTAGATCTAAAAGGAATGTAATAAGCACTAACACACAGTTCGCTTTTCAAATCAGTCAGTTCTCATATATTATTCGCGGTATACTTTCATCAGCACCTAATTCGGAGAAGGCAAATAACCCACCTGAGAAATTACTTATCAAGAACAATAGGTACCTCCAATAAAATAAATACTTTGCTTCACGCGTGGTTTAATCGCCGGGTGTAGTATACCATTATCGTTTGTAGATTGATCTCTTGCGTTTAAGTATGGCGTACCACTAGCAAAGAAAACCTTGCAAGTAATGTTATTCTCCGGAAGCACGCCATCCGGTTCATAAAAAACTTATAACGAACATTCCGAAGCTTATTGTCCAAGTTACAAGGTTCTGACTTTATATCAGGCATTTCAGGAACATCCGGCAACGTGTATACGTAATAATATAAAACGTGACGATTCATCATTTCTAGAAACATATAAGCATCTGGACGACGACTGTGGCCTAATACGAACAAGTGGCCTAAGACGAACACTATGCGAAAAGTCGTCTGCTACGCTCGAGCGATGTACGCGACGCCACGGTCGAGGAGGGAGCGTGAAAGAGACGAGAAACGAGGAGGAATGAAGGCGGAGGAGAATAATGTCGCTACTTTACGAAGTTTAAGACATAGAGTTACTATACTGACTCTAGAGGAAAAACTACCCATAGGGTCCATGCACTGAAATCGGGAACCGCAAGAGCCCCGCCGTGTTGCTACGCGCTGAGGTTGCCAGCTCCTGAGACGCTTCCTAGACTTGGTGACAGTAGTCAGTTTTAATGTGGCAACCGTAGCAGCGTAGCAGGATGGCGTCTCGCTTGTAGTGTGGTGATGTGGTGTGCGTGCAGCCGTGTGTTTGGGCTTTATACGTTGGTTCTTTATTCTATGTTGCGGGATGGTGTGGGTGTGGTCGATGTGGGCCGTGCAGCTGGCAGTTATGCAGCCGAAGTGTGATCCTGTTGAAGTTTCCGGTCGTCTGCGGTTTTCAGTGGTCACGCCTGTTGCAGCAGTGTCACTCGACGAGGTTACAAGTTAGAAGCTCGAAGCTGTGGTCAGATTCCTCATTGGCGCTCCTTAATTCTCTTCGCACGGGAGCGGTATGTTGCAGAAGCTACTGCCGCGATCTATCGTCGCGACGATAGATCGTTTAAGGAAATCCCCGGGGTTGATCAGGCGACTTCGCAGCGGTCGACATTTGTCATATACCGGGAAAGCTCACTCAGTGTGAGCTTTCCTCAGCACTGTCATCTTTACTGCCATTCTAGGTGTCCACTGTGCAGGGCATAATGTGCTCGAAATCACTCCGCGATAAAATCCATGATAGCTGAATAACCTGCCTGCAACAAATACAGAACTTGCAGATCGCAGTTCCTTTAACAAATCAAGCCTTTCTCTTGCTAATACTTTAGCCATTAGGCAGGCAAAGTATCGCTATCTTGCGGTCTTGCAAGATACGATGCTTGCTTGACGGACGTACACCACACAGCTTTTCGGTGAGGGCCGGCCTAAAACACTTTCACGTAAAACAGAAGGAGTGCACACGTGCAAACGGACAAGAAATTTGAGTCAGCGCCTGCTTCATCGTCTGCCTGAATATGAACATCGTCGTCATGATGATCATACCATGCATTTTCACAGCAGGACACAGGCTTCTTCTAGCGGCCTCCAGTTATCCCTGACTTGAAGCAGCTGACTTCACTTTGTTCCTGCAAACTGCCTAACTGCATCACTCAAACTAGTTGCCCTCTTCGACATGCGTTTTCGTTCCCTTGGCAGCCAGCCTGCAATTATAGTAGATGCCAGGTTACCTGCCCAACACATTACGTGGCCGGCTCACCTCCATTTATTCGTCGCTCCATACTTAAGACTTGCACGACTGCAACGATTAAACCCCTCACTGCAACTCCGACCTCCATTCGGACTTCGTCAACGTGAAGCTACGCTTCTCTGTCGCCTTTGGTTAGGAGTTGCCTTCACAAAGGCATACTCTACATTAATTGGAGTGACCGACAGTGCAGCATGCGAGATCTGCGGCACCGAAGACGATATCGATCACATGCTGTGCCACTGTCCACGATATGCCCCAGAAAGACCAGAACTTGCTAACGCTCTGGACAATTGGCCGCTTTCCGTGCAGGTGCTGCTTGAATACCGCCCCCATCGCTCGTCGGCCCATAAAGCGGTGAAGGCACTTTTGTGCTTCTTGAGGACGACGGGCTTGCGTGAACGTCTGTGACTATTGTGCAATAACTATTAGACCACAACCGTCAGTGAACTCACCGCTAATTTCCTTTTTCCTTCCATCCTCTCTCTCTCCCTGTCATCTTTGTTTTCGCTTTCCCATTCCCCCGGTGTAGGGTAGCCAACCGGACGTTATTCTGGTTAGCCTCCCTGCCTTCTGCTTTTCTCTTTCCTTGCTTCGTCTTAATATAAACTGGAATATGCACTCCCCCAATACGTTATTTGATCAGAGGTGTAGCAAGCCCTGTTTCCCGTGCAGGGGAGCAAACGTATTCAACTTGTGAGGAAGAGGGACCAATTTCCACACACACCAATTCCCCCGTCGAAAGCTTGGTAATGTAGGGCTGACAGAACGGGCTTCACATGCTGGCTATCGCGCTTTTACCTACCGGTGTCAAGTGACAGCCACTGATGCACCATCGCTTCGGGAGAAAGGCGGATAAACAAAGTAGTTCATCGCCTGGTCAGATCGAAATTAATTTACGGCAGTTAGTAAACCGCTGAACGGAGGTTTCGGTTTTCGACTCGATGTTCTTGCTAATTGTCAACCAAAAAATGCAATTGGTATTCATCCAGAGCACATAAATAGTTTAAAAGAGCTGTGTCACAGAGGTTCTTGCGATATTCACAAATACTTGCCGAATGCTGTATATAGGCTATTTATTATCGCGTACCCGGGAAACCGCCCTAAATGCTACTAACAGAGTACATGGTATAGTTACAGCCAAATGTTGTTCCGATGCAGGCACCAGGGAAGCTACAATCACGAACAATAGATCACGCACTTTGTTGTGGCATTCGAGGCCGCGCATGTTTTCAGCCATATGCAGCGTCTGCGATAATGTTGCAACGGGCCGGATGACGCATAGGTGCCCGTGTTGCGCGATCGTTTATTGCCATATACGTGCATGCGCTCTCACGCATGGACACTTTTACAAACTGTACACACACGCCTCCACACACAGGAACGCGCCCAGAGACGCCCACGCACACATACATGACTAAAAAATGCTGTCAGATTGGGAGACCGCCTTATTGTGGTGATCCCCGGCCGCTACAGCTTCCTAATTTGTTTTGCAGAGGGCGCCTCTCCCAGCGAGGAGTTCAAGTGTCCGGAGCAGTTCGGCTACTACGCGGACGAGAATGACTGCAGCAAGTATTTTGTGTGCGTGTTCGGCGATGCTCTGCACGAGAGCTGCACGGGAGGCCTCTACTTCAGCGTCGAGCTGCAGACGTGTGATTGGCCGCGAAATGTGCAGTGCGCTGGAGGTGAGTGGCCTGACCGCATTGTCACCTCCTTTGATTGACGACCCCGAAGACCCATAAATCGAGTGGCGCAGGCATGTTGCAATAGACAAAGCTGAATAGATTTCAACACGAATGAATGAAAATAGCAGTTTGATTCAGTAGCCAGATGCCAATGAATAAACTTGTTAGCAGTAAAATAAAGAGGCTCATTTACTGCGATTTCGCGCCGGTTAAGGCGGCGGTCAGGTAAAGCACACCGAGCGTACCCCAGCGAAAGACTTGTTTCAAGTGCTCGTCATGTGTTTGCCACATGCACCGCATTCTACGTGAATTAAGGAAATCTTCCAAGGACAAATAACTAAACGTATTAGAAGAATAACAGTGAAAAAACACTGCCAATAATATTTGCGAAGGAATTCTGTGTCGAAGCGTACATTTCTGTGGTTGGAATAGGAAAATTACGTAAGGTCCAATGTACTTGGAATCAACCTTAGACGAAGCTTGAAATGTTGAATAAAAATTTTATTTAAATGCTACTCAAATTAGGACACACGTTATGCATGCCACTTTATTTTATATTAGAGCACGCGCTAGTAACTCTTCATTTCTTAATTTTATTTTTATTCTACTGTCAAATGGTGCCGATGCATTACATGAATGGCACGGAACTGTGGGTTGTTATGTTCTTCGATGACAGACTTCAATTGGCGGTAATTCGTTATCAAAGCCACGCTTGTAGGAAGGTCGTTCTAGGCCTGGGTAGCATAGAGTTTCATACAATAGTGAGTACTTATACGCTAGTGAGTACTTGGGAGCTGCGAGCATGGCAGTTCAGCCAACATGGGAAAGATGGATAGCACATGAATTCGCCCAAACTTCGTCCTCTAGGCTTTAAATAGCTTCGTGACTTCGCAAAGTCATCAGTTTAAAGAATATAGTGTGTTGTAAACAAATAAGAATACAATAATAATAGTGTCCGACCTGAGGATTAGAGCAAAATAGCTCTAGCATATTGAAACCATTGCGCCTTGGACGCATGCGCAAGTGGAACCTCTGCAGTTCGCAGTGATTGCGAATGCTTGCAGCGTCCTATGAGCCCGTCCATTAAACAAAATGCTTTGGAATTAAGGCCAAGTTAGGCCCAGGTAAACGCAATAAACAAAGCCTCAAGAACGGTCGAAGCCGCTTGCACGAAGATCACACGAATCCATTCCCATGGTGTCTGAGCGATCACAGCGCCAGGGTTCCCTCTAGTAATCGTAGGATACTCTATGCTGGCTAGTACATATGCAAAATAATTACTATTTGAAATGACGTTGTGTTGTCGCGTTGTGGATCGACGGTGTTTGGATGGCTGTTGCGTGATATGCGATGCGCAGGTCGAATGAAACGATTGTTTGGTTCTGAGAGCACTTTTGAAAAAGGTCAAGACGCGCACTTGTTCGACGAGAGGTGAGTCAACCTGTGATTTCATGGTAGAAGTAGTTAGAGAGAATAAATCTGGAGGCACGGTTCTGCGGGCAACGATTCTAACATGTTAATCAAATGAGCTTGGTGAGGATCAAAAATGTAACTTGCACACTCTGGTCGGGCAAGAGTTACATAAGCAACGAGTTTGACAGAAGGTGGTGCAAAGGCTACATTACGACCTAAGTAGCCCAGTACACGATTTCCAGAAGATGCGGTTTAGATATCGTTTAGATATTGTTGCGGAGGGAAGAAGCAAGATGGGCAATCTATTTAAACTATGTACATAATTGACAGAGACAAGTTCCCAGCTGGCCAGTCACTGAAGTGTCGTCTTCTTCAGCCCCAAATTCCTCTTTCTCAATGTTGTGCAGAGCAGTGTATCATGCTTCCGCCCCGCGTGGTAGCATCGTCCCGGTGCTCCCTGCGCAGAAGAGGACTGGTAGCGTTTTAGGCTGCTGACATGAACAACGTCATGTGAAGTCTCGGTGTGCATGTGACCGCAGAGATATCGCAGGTTACATCGGTCACCAAGCGGAGGACGTGGTAAGGACCTGAGTAGCGAGACGTTCGTTTTTCTGAGTGGCCGACGCGGCGTATCGGAGACCATAGACGGACAATATCACCGGGAGTATGGCCGGCGTGAAGCCGACGACTGTCAAAAATTCTTTTCTGCTTTTTGAGCTACATGGCGTGCTTCAACTCAGGAAATGACGTCGTGGACATACTAAGACAGGGACTTTTAAAGGGTAGGGAGTATTGAATCGAAAGGTAATACAGAATAGTGACCGTACAACAAATAAAACAGCGAGTAACATGCATTGTCGTGGTGGGATGAATTGTACGCGAACGTGACAAAATGGGGAGAAGTATCCGAATCACTATGGTCATGAGAAACATACATAGAGAGAAAGTATGTTATTGTTCGGTTAATCCGCTCAGTAAAACCTTTCTTCTGCATTTGGTACGCAGTATTAAGTTTGTGTTTGGTGGAACAGGAGCGGAGCAAGTTTTCCACAATTGTAGAGAGGAAGGAGCGACCTGGTCGGTAATAGGTTGACGAGAAGCGCCGTGGTGAAGAAATCTTTGCAAAAAGAAGTCGGCTACGTCTGGGGTACAGGAGGTTGAAAGGGCTCGGTTGATCGCCAACCGAGCTGTTTAATCTGTAGAGACGGCGATCCACTTGTTGCCACAGTGAGATGAGGGAAAGGTCCCAGGAGGTCTACACCAACATGATAGAATGATTCGGCAAGAAAGTCAAAAGGTTGGAATTGACCAGCAGGGAGGACAGACGGCTTCTTCCGGCACTGACATAACTCACAATAATTTACCTAGCGGCGGACAGATTCATATAGATTGGACAAAAAGAGTCCTCGCCAGACAGGGTCGTACGTACAATATTCCCCGAGCTGACCAGAAGTTGGTACATCGTGTGACCGCGATAGAACAGTGATACGAAGACGCCGGGGAATGACAAGCCGCACCTCAGGGGTTGTAGGGTGCATACTGCGCCGATATAAAGTGCCATCCTGGAGTAGCAACATGCGAGGGGGTGGGGGGGATCACTTAGCCCATAGGTGAATTCGTTCAGATACCACGTATCTCTGGAGCTCAGCGCTCTTCAGTAGCGTAAACAAACTGGACCGCACTCCACAATGCCGGCATTCCTAGGGGAGAAATGCATACAACACGCGTTAAGAAACCTCTTCCGTGGTGCCTAGGCAGACTTACATATTCAAGGATCAAAGGCCCCCACATTTTCTCTCTCGCACTCGCTCTTACTCACGCCTGCGCAGAAACATCGAGCGCCGTGAAAAGCGCCCCGCGCCGCTGTACCTACGAGCAATTGTAAAAACGCTACCGGAATGTCACGGGCATTGACGGCGTCAACTACGCGGAGTTAATTGTTTACTACATAACTCCCTTACATTTTGTTGCAAGGGAGCCAAACCTTGAAAACTGCTTGTTTCGGGAGCATTCGCTTGTCTAAGTCGACCATAATTCGGAAATATTGACGTGTGTACTTATCTTTATCGGGCGACCACGCTTCGCCGCCTAACAAATGTTATCGCACAGCGCGGGACGCGCCTCCGTTTATCCGAAGTTTCTGGAAAGTTATCGATGCTTCTATCCGCTGTTTGTTGTTGCCGAACATTGTGGTATCTGATTTCATCGCCTGTCGCGAAAGGTGTAGAACATTGTGGAAGGCACGCGGGTCCCAACGATTAGTCTGGAACGTTCGACGGCTGCTGTACAAAATCCGACGCGCTGGATCCGCTAATCAGATTTTCGACCATCGCGGACCGTGTTCGCCGCTATCGTTGTGTTATAAGTGTAGCCTGTTTTTGTGGACACAGGTTCGCCCAATAAAAGTTCATTTTGTCTTTCACACTATTGCTACTGTGTTCTTAAACGTCACCGCCACGTGACATCTGGTGGAGGTGCTTTACGTTCATGTACTGGATGCCCCCGACAAACCGTAACTCGAGCCCGGACAGGAAAGACAATACCAGCGCCTTCCCGGAACATCGAGCAAGCCGCCGGCTACAGCAGCTGCCCCCGGAACACGGAATTCTACCAGAGACGACCAAGAAGATCGTCCGAGAAGATTGTCCAGAGACGACCAAGAAGACAGCCCCAATGGCAGCCTCAGCAGCCCCAATAGATCTGCAGCAGCCCAGGGAGCCACCAACGTTCGGCGGTTCCAAATGTGAGGACCCGCAAAGCTGGCTGGAGACGTATGAGAGGGTCGCTACGTTTAACAGTTGGCACAGCGACGACAAGCTGCGACATGTGTATTTCGCATTAGAAGATGCCTCCAGGACCTCGTTCGAGAATCGAGAAGCCACCTTAACGACGTGAGACCTGTTTCGAAGCGGCTTCTAGCAAACATTTACAAGCGCCGTGCGAAAAGAGCGAGCCCAAGCTCTACTAGAAACCAGACCGCAGCTGCCAAATGATACGATCACGATCTTCACGGAAGATGGCCCGTCCTTTCCGGCACGCCGATCCGGAAATGTCGGAGGCGAAAAAAGTCAGCTTCCTGATGCGGGGCCTCAAGCAAGAACTTTTCGTCGGGCTTATTCGTAGCCCACCTAAGACTGTAGCTGAGTTTTCTGCTGAGGCATCGACGATCGAGAAAGCTCTGGAAATGCGCAATCGGCAATATACCCGCAAGGGGCTCAAGCCACAGTGCGCCATTCAAGGACTGGGTTCCGAAGACCTTCAAGAGACCATTAGGGCCATTGTGCGCGAAGAACTGCGCAAGGTCCTGCCTTCGTCGCAGCCTCAAGTAGCTGCGACGTCATCGCCTACATCGTGAAAGATGAGGTTCAGCGATCGCTTGGGGTTTCTGAGGTGCAACCTCAATTGCCACTGCCCTAGCGAGAAGCGATGACCTACGTCGCCGTCACACGCCCTCAAGGCCCCCCTCCGCAACCGCGTGAGGGCCCTGTAACGCCGCAATTCCGTCGTTCGCCGCCGCCGCAACCAGCACGCCCACCCGTCGCCCAGTGCACCTACGCGAGGAAGACGGACATTTGGCGAGCCCCCGACCACCACCCGCTCTGCTATCCCTGCGGAGAAGCAGGCCATGTGTACTGCCGATGCCCAATGCGCGACTTGGGACTGAGACGGATCGCCGTCAACGCACGCGTGCACAGCTTGGGGAGCAGCCACTCTTGACGACCGTCCCGTTCGCCGTCACCAGGCCGCTACCTGTCGCCGCAGCGCCGTCCATACACTGGCCCAGCCCGGGGCCGCTCTGCGAGCCCATATCCGGAAAACTAAAAGCAGCAACTGATGGAGGTGCGGTCGCTGTTCGTCGAATTGACGAAGATCCTCCGCCGCCGACGAAGACGCCGAAGAAACTACCTCAACGACATAACGACACACCGCCGTCCCGACGAAGTGTGGAAGCAAAGAATACGACGACAAAAGAACACCTAACGACGTCCCATAAGCCACAGGTCAACGCGACACAGTCGTGATCCCACGCCAAGACCTAACTGTAACGTAAGACAAAGAACCACCGACCTCGACGTGCTTCTCGACGGCCACGCAGTCACCGCCTTAGTCGACACAGAGGCCGATTACTCCGTCATGAGTGGACACATCACCGCCCAGTTGAAGAAAGTTAAGACCGCATGGGAAGGCCCTCAAATTCGGACCGCTGGAGGACACCTCATCACGCCGACTGGAATCTGCACGGCAAAAATAAGGATTCACGACCGGACTTACGCTGCCACCTTCGTTATCCTCCAACAGTGTTCACGAGACGTCATTCTCGGTATGGACTTCCTGAACCAACACGGCGCAATCATCGACCTGAAGTCGAAGTCAATAACGCTGTCGGAAGATAAAGCGATACCGCCGGAGAGCCCTCGTAGTCACCACGCCTTTAGTGTGCTCAAAGATCAAGTGAGCATCCCGCCTCGCTTCAACATTGCTATTTCGGTCGGCACCGAAACACCCGCTGACGTAGAAGGCGTTATCGAAGGCGACCAACGTATACTGCTCGATCGGGAAATTTGCACCGCAAGATGAATCGCTCGACTACACGTAGGAAACACGAAAGTGTTGCTGACAAACTTCAGCCAGGAGTATCAAGCACATCAACAAGGGCACGATGATCGCATACATCGAGGAAATTCTGGAAACCAGCAATGCGTTTGTCCTCTCGGATTCTATCGCATATACCCCGATGACCGTAGTTCCCGAACCATATTTCAACATTTATTCAAGTCTCCCCACGATTGAGCAACAACAGCTCAGAAGTCTACTTCGACGATACAAAGAGTGCTTTTCGACGTCACCAAGGATTCGACAAACATCAGTCGCAAAGCATCGCATAATAACCGAAGAGTGTGCTCGACCACTCCGCCAGAGCCTTTATCGAGATTCTACGCGAGAACGTGAGGCTATAAGGCACCAAATCGACGAAATGCTGCGCGACGACATCATCCAGCCGTCAAAAAGCCCGTGCGCATCTCCTGTAGTCTTGGTGAAAAAAAAAGGACGGAACCCTACGTTTCTGCGTCGATTATCGTCGTCTGAACAAGATCACGAAAAAGGACGTATACCCCCTCCCACGGGTAGACGACGTGTTGGATCGGCTCTGCAACGCTAATTATTTCTCGTCGATGGACCTCAAGTCTCGCTATTGGCAAATAAAAGTCGACGAAAGAGATTGCGAGAAGACCACCTTCATCACCCCAGACGTCACCCCAGTTCGAGGTTATGCCATTCGGACTATACTCGAAGCCTGCAACGTTCCAGCGCGTGATGGGCACGGTTTTAGCAGGATTGAAGTGGCAGACCTGTCTCGTTTACTTGGATGACGTCGTTGCCTTCGCCGGCAATTTCGACGATCACGCTTGGTGGCTTGCAGCAGTACTAGAGGTCATCAGGTTATCAGGGCTTACTCTGAAGCCGGAAAAGTGCCGCTTCGCTTACGGCGAGCTTGTTTCTAGGCCACGTCATCAGCAAGTCTGGAGTCCGCCCTGACCCGCAGAAGACAGCTGCCATCGCAAAGTTCCCGCAGCCCATCGACAAGAAGGCAGTGCGTAGATTCAATGGCATGTGTGCCTACTGCAGGCGCTTTGTCAAGGACTTTTCACGCATCGCGGAGCCGCTAACGCATCTAACCAACTGTGATGTCGAGTTCGATTGGGAAACGCCACAGGCCGACGCATTTCAAGAACTCAAACGACGCATGCAGTCGCCGCCGCTAGTTGCACACTTCGACGAGAACGCCGATACTGAAATCCACACTGACGCCAGTAGCCTAGGCCTCGGTACCGTCCTAGTCCAGAGGAAAGACGGACTTGAATGGGTGATATCTTATGCTAGCCGGTCGCTGTCAAAAGCGGAAGGCAACTATTCTACGACCGAAAAGGAATGCCTCGACATCATTTGGGCTACAGCAAAATTCCGCCCTTACCTCTATGGCAGGCCATTCAAAGTCGTCAGCGACCATCATGCGTTGTGTTGGCTAGCTAACTTATAGGACCCTACAGGACGGCTGGCACGGTGGAGCCTCAGACTACAAGAATACGGCATCACAGTAACCTACAAGTCCGTACGAAAACACTCAGATGCCGATTGCCTATCACGCGCCCCCGTTGAACGGCCGCCGCAAGATGACGAAGATGACGACGCCTTCCTTGGAATAATAAGCGCGGAAAACTTCGCCGAACAGCAACGAGGAGACCCGGAGCTAAAAACCCTAGTCGACTACTTGGAAGGGCACGCCGACGTTGTCCCTAGGGCATTTAAGCGTGGATTGTGTTCGTTCACGCTTCAAAACAACCTACTCGTGAAGAACTTCTCACCAGACAGCGCCAACTACCTTCTTGTTCCGTCGGCGCTGCGTCCACAAGTACTGCACGCCCTACATGACGATCCGACCAGTGGGCACCTCGGTTTTTCCCGTATGGTATCGAGGATACAAGAAAGGTATTACTGGCCGCACCTAACCGCTGATGTCGCCCGTTACGTCAAGACATGCCGAGACTGTCAGCGACGCAAGACACCACCGACAAGGCCAGCGGGATTACTGCAGCCGATCAAGCCTCCTGACCGTCCTTTTCAGCAGATCGGGATGGATTTGTTGGGACCGTTTCCGACATCAACTTCGTAAGTTAAGCAGGAGACACACGGTACGATTCGTCGTCCGATCCGACGTGCGGCGCCGCATGCTACGGCATGCGGCATACCACGATTCGGGGCACATGGTGCGTGCATCCGAAAGATTGAGCGGTGCGTAAGCTCTGCTCAGATACAGCCTCCCAGCTTGACTTCATAGGCACGTCGAGAAACGCAATATAAACAACTCTGCACAACACTGCTTCGCTTTACGCTAACATTGTCAATAAGGTTATGCCCCTGCGAGTGACAGAACACTTCACGACGGCGCGTTTTCCGCTGACGACTCCGCTAACAGCCAGTGATAGGGCCGGTAGGCCTAGATAGGCAGACGCCGCGGCCGACGGCGCTTACGATCCAATCCGAGCTCGTCGAAGAGCGCTTATGTTTGCCAAAACAATGAACACTGTACACTTAGGTGGCGCGTAATTAAATACAATTGGTTTACTCGACGCAATCGTGGCGAAGGGCAAACCTGCAAGCGAAGCGAGCAGCCTCGCTCGCTGCACGTTTGGGTCGGTGTGTACTTTCTGCCCGCGAAATGCCCTCGCGTCACAGCTCCCGATCTCGCCAGTAGCTTAGTGCTAGTGTACTAGGCGCTGCTTTGCATAGCAGGCACACGTTCGAGATAATTTAACTGAACTGGTAACTATTTCGTGTCAGAAACGAACTGCAGCAGGCAAGGAAAAATAAAACACTATAGAGAAACCGGCCAGCCAGCGCCGCCTCAGTGGAGGGAACGTCAGAAAACGTCACATGCCAGCCGGGCTGTCATTGGCTGCGGCCAGATGACAGTGCGGTTATCGGACGCGTCGGACGATGAAAATCTGCACGGTTTGTCGCACGCCGGACGGCCAATCCGGCGCTTCGGCACGACAAAACACCTCGACTCCGGCTGCCGTTCCGGTGCGTCGGACGCCGGATTGGACACCGAATTGGACCGTGTGTCTCCCGCTTAAGTGGATCGTCGTGGCGACGGACTATCTCACCCGCTTCGCTGAAACTAAAGCTCTACCGAAAGGCAGCCCAGCCGAAGTGGCGAAATTTTTCGTCGAGAACATCCTGCTGCGACATGGTGCTCCAGAAGTTCTCCTCACCGACAGAAGAACGGCTTTTACAGCAGAGCTCACGCAAATGATTCTGCAGTACAGCCAGACAAGCCACAGGAGGACAACTGCCTGCCATCCGCAGACGAATGATCTCACGGAGCGCCTCAACAAGACCCTCGCCGTCATGCTGGCAATGTACGTCGACGTAGAGCACAGGACGTGGGATGTGGTCCTGCCGTACGTAACATTCGCTTGCAAACGGCGGTGCAAGAAACAACACAGATCACGCCATTCAAGTTGGTTTATGGCATGAACCCGACGACGACGCTCGACGCCATGCTGCCGCACGTCACTGACGAGGAGAATCTTGACGTCGCTACCTGTCTCCAGCGCGCCGAAGAATCCCGACAGCTCGCCCGCCTGGGGATCAAGAACCAGCAATGGACCAACAGCCGACACTACAACCTCCGACAACGCTTCGTCGAGTACTAGCCCGGCGACCGTGTTTGGGTATGGACCCCGATACGCCGACGAGGACTCAGTGAAAAATTACTGCGACGCTATTTCGGACCCTACAAAGTCATCCGACGTATTGGCGCTCTGGACTATGAGGTCGTGCCAGACGGCATTTCGCATTCACAGCGGCGCCGCGCACGATCAGAAGTGGTCCACGTGGTGCGCCTTAAACCCTTCTACGCACGCTGACGAACTTCCTTATTTTGTTGTTTTCTTTGCTACGAGTGCTTTTCTTTATTACTTTCGTTTTTTTGCAGCATCGGGTCGATGCTTTTTAAGAGGGGGGTATTGACACGTGTACCTATCTTTTATCGGGTGACCACGTTTCGCCGGCTAACAAATGCTATCGCTCAGCGCGGGACGCGTTGCATGTATCCGAAGTTTCTGGAAAGTTATCGATGCTTCTATCCGCTGTCTGTTGTCGCCGAACCTTCTGTTATCTGATTTCATCGCCTGACGCCAGTGGTGTAGAACTATGTGGAAGGCACGCGGGTCCCAACGATTAGTCTGGAACATTCGACGACTGCTGTATAAAAGCCGATGCGCTTGACCCGCTGATCAGATTTTCGACGATCGCCGACCGTGCTCGCCGCTATCGTTGTGCTACTAGTGTAGCCCGTTTTTGTGCGTACAGGTTCGCCCAATAAAAGTTCATTTTGTCTTTCACAGTATTGCTACTGTGTTCGTCTACGTCACCACCTCGTGACAATATACTTTGCAATACGGGACGCCACACTGACGTACTGGTGCTGGCGTTCCGGCGGCAATTTGTATATAAAGATGAGACTTTGATCTTCATTGTGTCCTTTAAGCAGAAATCTGTGGCTGCGCAATTGACAAAAATACAGATTTGAAATAATGCTTGATGAGGCCAAACTGATATAGCTTTTCTCTTTACTGTTGCTTTAGCAGGAAGCTTTAACTCCCATCGAACTACATGGAAACGAAGACATAACCGAAGGTTACGGTAACCGAAGGCAAGGTTTTTCCGGTAGCCACTGTTCCGAGATTGATGAGGTGTGCTACATAAAAAAAAAAGAAACGTAATAGTAGGTCTTCTGTAAAAGCATATTGTGTATCGTATCATTTTACAGGTATGTAAGTCCACCCTGTCCACTGTGTTCTTCCCTCCCCCTCAGTCTGTTTGTTTCTTTGATTTAGGTAAAATGTCTTATGTCGCCTATAACAAACTCACCCAATAGCGACTTTTGCAGTAATAAAACATAATGTTGCAATTCTGTATACTGCACCTAATTGTGCATCTGATATAGACGAAATTTATTTAATATACACATTTTATTTCCAATAGAGTCACCTATGTTTAGCTTTTTCAGCAAATGCAATGTTTTATTTGTCGGTCCAGTGGTTGTTTCATAAAAGTATCTCTGTGTGTTAGATTGACTTCAGTAGCGAAATCGGCGTTGGCTCCGAGCTAAAGATTTCACTCAACGCACAGGACATGTCATTTTTAGATATTCGCGCATTTCCGTATTCGTTGTGATAGTGTAGTTGCGATGCGGCATGCCGTAGCGCCTACGTCGTGCGTCTTAGTCGTACGTTTTAATTTATGTGTGATTCAAACTGCCGAGGATGTTGCCTCGTCAGCAAACCCTGCGTGTTGCCCAAAATGCGTGTTGATTCGAGGCTTTCTCTGGCGCAGCGTCGAGGAGAGCGACGACGCCGGCCAAGAAAGAGGAGACGTTTGGCGGAAGCCAGCGTCGCAGCGGCACGCGCAAATCCGGGGGTCGTCAGGCGAGCGAGACAACGAGGCCGACGCGGTTCCGAAGTCGGCCTACGATCACCACCACTACAACGGCTCGCACGACCACGACGCTGAGGACGACTACGACTCACGCTCCGCCGTCAACGCGACGAAAGCCGACTGTGGCGCCCGAGTACCAGACGCTGTACGATGAGGAGGACAGCAAGGACGAAGACGAAGAAGAGAGTGAAGAGGAGGACAGCGGCTCCACCGAGGCGCCCGACGAGGAAGACACGGTCCCGCCGGGTCTCCAAGTGCCGCGCAAGAGCTCAGCACCCAAGTCTAACAGCTACGACCCCCAACAGCCCCAATATGATGAGGCCGTGCCGCAACTGGTCAACTCGGACGGGAAGATCCTCGGCTCGGACAGCGGTCGGCCGGACAAATTCGTTCCCCGGGTGGACAAGCAGCCCAAGCAGCCAGATTCTCTAAGCGTGTTCGTGAAGCCACTTTACCGGAACACGGGTGATCAGAAGGACAAGGAGTCGGACCAGGTGTTCAAAAGAGACCAGACGGCCATACTGGCGGCGCCTAGCCCTCATCTCGACGACGACGTCGTCATTCCGTCCGTGTACGGCGGCAACAGCGCGCGCGCGCCATCTCTGGGCGCTTCGGACGTGGGAAGTCGGAAGGATGTTGTCCTGGTCACGTACCCCCGGGACCATAACCGCTACCAATACTCTAGCGGGGGAAGCTACAGCGACGACGAGAACGAGTTTAGAGCTTTCCTGCAAGACCAGCAGCGGCAGCAGCTCCCGGCAGCGCAGCCGGACGTGCAGCGTGTGCTGAGCGACTCGAGCGTGCGACCGTCAAGCCGCGGGCGAAACAGGGACGCCCGCTTCTACCCGAGGACGCATCAGGTCCCGCAGCAGACGCTCTTGGCACAGATCCCGCCGCCTGCGCTGGTGACGGCGCAGAGGGCGCAGACGGTGACGCAGACGTACGAGAGCCCGTCCACGCAGAGGGCAACGCAGGCACCCACCCGGGTGCCCACGTACCCGTCCTACCAAGACTACGACCACAACTACCAGCTACAGTCGGAGTACGCGTACCCGGATGACGAGGAGCCGTACCCGACCACCACCACTCCTCGGCCCACTAGGCGCGTAAAATATCGAACGACTACCCCTACGACCACCACAACCACCACAACCACCACAACTCCAAGGTGAGGTCCTTCTGTGTGCATTTGAATATTATAAAGCGCCAGACAGTACGTTAAAACAAACGTGAGTGGGCGCTTTTTAATCTTTAGAAGCGCTCAGAGGTCGGGAAAGGGCAGAACTTTTAGGAAAATTTAAGAACAGTGATTTGGCACAGAATACAGTTTTCTCCGGTGAACACCGACAAATGAAGAAGTTTGCCTCCTGTAAGCCTCTTGGAATAATGATGTGCGTTCTGATCTTTCTTCTGTCCATGTGTAAAATATCTATATTTTGTGCGGATCGAGGAGCAACTCGCCGGCGCCATTGCGCAGGCCCATTCACCTGTTATGCCATCGTTGCGTCTCACCCCCTTCCTACTCACCACCGGTTGTCAGCGGTGTTCTGCCACTCGCGACAGTTTGTGTTGAGGGTGGGCTGTTCACGTAACTGCATGGCTGCCGAAGGCAAACAACGTGTCTCTTCTCTCTTCGGACTACACGGGGTACGTAGTTGCGTGTCTTTGCGTGCTTCGCTCGTATGACCCATGTGGCCTGAGCTCGTGCGCAGCGGCGCGCTAGATGGGACGGCTAAGCTGGAGACCGCGGTGGTCGGTACTGCTGTGAAACCCGAAGAACCATACTGCAGCACGGGTCTCACAGGAGTACCGACCACCGCTGCAGTTTAGCGAGACGTCGCGCCGCTGCGCGCCAGCTCAGGCCGGAAGGCGCTCACGAGCAAAGCACGCATGCACGGACAGGAATGAGTTGACAGAAACCATTTATTTCCTTCGGCGGCCCCCGACACCACAGACGCCAGGCCCCGGGTCGGCGGGGAACCAAAGGAGTCCCGCACCAAGGCCAAAAATTTGTATTTTCGGGCGCCTATAGCCCGTCGCTGCGAGAGCACAGTCTCAGGCTGGCACACGCCGCTAGTAAAAATACCGACGGCTATGCTACATGCTCTCGCGATAACCAATGGACCAACTCGCGAGTGCCCGGACAATCACTTCCGGCTTAGGCCTCCGATAAGTGCGGCTCCGCGTGGTACGACCTTGCGAGAGCACTACGCACCCGTTCTTCGGCTTAGCGTCCGGACAGGATCAACACAAGGTACGCACTGCCCGCACGGGCAAAGACACCGTGCGCGAGCTCGACTCTGGTCACAGAAGTGTCGACAGATGGGAGGAAGCATGTACAGTCTCGGCCACTGCTAGCGGGTACACGGGAACAGTGGCATCGCTCTGCGGAGAGCCCCACCACGGGTGCCTGATGAAGTCTTGCGGCGCATGCGCAATCAAAGCGACTGGCGAAAAGCCCGCCGAATTGTGTGCTATGGTGAGTCGTCTGCCAAGACTTCATGAAGCGTAGTTGGTGGCGTTCCGCGAAGGGCTGCCGCGAACTCCCGTGTTCCCGCTAGCAGTGGCCGCGCCTGTACGTGCCCGGTGCGGTCCAAACAGTGAAGAGAGACGCTCCCTGCCGCGGCAGCCGGAAACGGCCGCGCCGTGATGTCATCGGCACGCCCTCACCGCAAACCATCGCGAGTGGCGCGCCATGGCTGACAACCGCCATCGACTGGGAAGAAGGGGGTGAGGCGTAGGCATGGCAGAACGCGTGAATGCACCCGCGCAATGAAGCCTCCTCGGTCCCCATACATTAAAAGGGGGATTTTTACTGATGGGGCGTTGTTTGTTCGACAGTAGATAGCGGGCGCGCTATATCTCTCATGGCCGCTGCCCGAGGAAAGAACTAATACACCTTTGCAACATAGATACCTCGATAAGGCCTTTTTAATGCGATGAGCATCTTACTTACTTTAGCAACTTTTAGCCTATCTATCTATCTATCTATCTATCTATCTATCTATCTATCTATCTATCTATCTATCTATCTATCTATCTATCTATCTATCTATCTATCTATCTATCTAGCCCCTTACACCGACTCGTTGGTCGAAGTTAATATGAAATATAGCCCTCACCAGGCGAATGACAGTAAAGAAGACAAACATTGACTCCCAACTGTCTTTGCAGAAGAATGTATTGTAACACTTTTTTAACGTTTATAAATGTCATATGTGCGTATAGAGTTGCAAGTCAACCCTTCACCCTTCCTGTTTTTGTGCTGCTGTGCCAAGGAACAGCTAAAACCTCAGTGTTACAGTGCCAAGGAATTCACAGTGCCAAGGAACAGCTAAAACCTCTCAATAATTAAAAGTAGCGCCAACCACTTCCCTCCTCCGCCGTTCCACTCTGTCGCTCGGCGTGGCCTAAAGCCTGTTTGACATGATGCGATTTTCGTCGCACCGGAAGTGCGATTTCCGTCGTTTGCGATGAAAATCGCAGTCGCAGTGCCGACCGCCCGATTTTCGGCTGCGACCAACCGGTTGGTCGCACAGTCGCACCGTCGCACCGATGGCTGCGATTTTCCTTCGAAATTGCGCGGAGAGCTGCCAAAGGAGCTATTTCGCTGGTTTGTTTTGGAAAATGGCGTCCCGATCGACAAGTGCAATACGCGGAGACGTGGATCGTCGAATTCGGTACGTACGCGAAGGGAGAATAAAAAACTTGTACCGCAGATTGCATTCTCCGATTTCTATGCGTTTGTTGACACTCTGCACAGCAAATGAAGTGCATTTTCACGTTTGCTTCGTACGCCTTTGCGAGTTGTCAGTGCTAGGAGGTGTTCGATCCCCAGCAGACGACGAGGTCGCTACAATGTTTTGAGTAGCATGCAAAAATCGCGCTTACGGAGCAGCTTGAATTATTTCAACCTCGGCAAGGGCAAATGACAAGACAGCAAAGTACCCGAAGTTTCAACGTTGCGCTGAACGCGGTACCGTTCAGTTGCATTTTCTTGTCGGTTTTCAAGCACGAATTTCCCGATGCATCTTGAAAGCTTATCTTGCCTCTTATTAAATCTGACAGAGCAAACGTGTAGGCTATCGTAATGAATTTGCTACGATAGCATTAAATCCGTGGCTTGAATAAAATATTACATGCACGTTTAGTTGCACCTCTTCTCTGGAGAATTTTTTTTTTCTTGCACAGAAACCAATAAACATTTACTATGTTGCGGACTTTGTATCCTTACTGCATCTGTATGAACACTTGCTCTGCAAGGTAACTAACTGCACAGCTAGTAGATTAAGTAAATACAGTGACAACGTACCCTCCTGCACAATTATGTAGAACTCGTGCAACAATGCGAAAAGCAGGCAAACGCCCTGTTCTTGTGTGGATAAAACAGTATAAAACGACACGCTGAAAAAAAGTAAATCCAAACTGTGCATTGAAGTCAGCCAGTACAAGCAGTTCTTGCACGTTCACAGCTGATCAAGTGTGCAGAAACATTCGTGCCTTAAATGTTTCTAGTAAGTTTCTAATAAGTTTGTGATCACATATATTAGTGTGTAAACCCATATAACGATATCCGCTGCGATTACTATCTTTATAAGTAATAAAATACCATGCTACTTGCAAGAACATATATCACCTGAGGATTTTAGAACAAATTTCTGCATTTCAACTATACACAATATCTGGTTTATTCAATAAAAGAAGACAAACTGGGCTTTTTTGCAATGACAAAGTTATTCTAAACTTTACTTACATACAGGCAAGAAAAAAAATTATAGACAGAAATATTGTTCTTCAATTTGTTCACCTGCCACTGTGGCTATAGCATTCTGCTGCTAACACAAGGCGAGGGATTGATTTGCCAGCCATGGAAGTCGCATTTCGATGGGAGTCATAGGTGCGAAAAAAAGCTCTTGCGCTTAGATTTAGTTCATCACCTTTTATTGAACCCTTACACTTCAAAATGCTATTGCACGGGGGGCATGCTTATGCGAAATCTAACACCAATAGAAAGCAAAGCGCAGAATTGTAAAACAACCATCTTTCGTGATAATTCAAGTGTGTAAATATTCATTGCATCAATATGTATTGTTCAACAGCACTGCACAAGTAAGCGTGATCAGGTATAGCAAGTACTCTGTCAAGAAGCTGGTTCTACAGATGCATAAATGTCAAGGCATGAATGCTCATACTACGTCGCACACATAGCACAAAGAAAACCTTTTTCAAGAGTTGTCCCTTCTGGCAGATATGAGTGGGCCATAAGCAGCAGAAACTTTATTGCAGGACATTGTGTAATACCGCTTATGAAAAAATGAACAGAGTGAAGAGGCTTTTAACAGCAGTACCTCATGCTGCTCTAATAAGAGGAACGATGTGCAAAAACATTTCTGGTAGAACACTTAAACTAACTTTCTGAAAGACAGAAAATTCCAGGTGAGAGTTGGAGGTACGTTTAGCCCACACACACCAACAACATGGGCATACTACAAGAAACACTACAGCCTATGGTGTATTACAGTCTGTGGGAAAGCTATCTTATACAGAAATCAAAAATGATGCAACAAGCCCTCGACAACACTGCAGACTTTCTTGGCTAGTCTGGCCTCTCGCTTTCTGATAAGTCAGCTCATATCGACGTCAGAAAAAAAGAAAGACTAGAATCAAGAACTACCCCAGATTGCACATTGTGATCCACATAGCTGGACAAATATGCCCGCAAGTCAACATCCACAAATCCTCAGCTAGTGTAAGCCCATGACGGCAGAGCCAGCATGTGGGTGAAACAATTATGCAATGCCTGGACGCAACTTCCACACCTGGTGAAAAGAATAATCTCGAAATAACGGGGGTGGGCGAGCGGATACTATAGAAAATCGCAGATGCTGTGCTTGTGTCCAAGGTATGGTACGGTATGAATTACCAACAGCACACAAAAAAGACAACTCATCGAATACAGGCATCGGGTAGTAATAACAGGTCTTTCCAACTGTACCATGCTTGAAGACCTCTATGAGAAAGACCTAACGAACAAGCACCTAGACAGAGTAGAGTCGCAGCCTGCAGCACAAATTCTTTGTCTCAAGAGCTCAGAACCTCATCGCAAGATACTATGCCAGCTAGCATATCAGATGCAAAGACGACTACCCCTCCCTTCAGAAACACAACCTCGGGAGTACCTGAACATGAAACACAACAGGCCCATACCATGGAATATGGGGGCAAACAATTAGGCCAGGAGACTATATGCAACTGCCAAACACACAGAAGAGGTTGCTAGTCATGAAGATACAAGCAAACATAAGGCACATATAGTACACTGATCTCGCAATAGCAGTGTAACAGTAGTATGACACTACATAAAACTAAACCCCATATAAGTGAGTACCATTTTAGGTCATCCTACACCTAGAAAAGCTGAACGGAAAGCAATCAAAGCAGCACTTGTAATGCAGTGTACACCCTGCACAACACCCTGCATGGATTCACCAGAAACTGTCTGGGCCTGCACATCACACAAGATTGTCAGGAAAATCAGGAGATTAACACGCGACTTGCCAGCACATGGCCAGAAATTAAATTACAGGATACATAGCCATGCAGATATTCCAGGACACAAGCGGGCTTATAAGCCTGACATAATAACTGAAAACTAGATGAGTTTGTGTGTATTCATTATTAACTAAAGTGCAACAGATAGACAACACACAAGAACGAAGCGCTCTGTGTGTTCACTTCGTTCCTGTCCATCGCATTTCTGTTGCAGTATAGTTAATGAATTCATAAGGCTGCACAGGAGAAGAATGATACCTCTGCCCAAGGGCCCGATCTCGCATCCAAATCCACACGTGTGCACACATACACACACAAATGATGCAAGAGTGCATAGCATGAAGCAGTATCAACAAGATGACACTAGATATGGATGAGGACTAACTTTCAACTGAGGTTCATTTGTAAAAATGTGGCGAGTTGTAAAAGGGCGATGAGCAAAACGAGAACAAGCTGAAAGCAGGAGCCAACGTTTCGACAAGTGGACTTGTCTTCTTCAAAGTCCACGTGTGGAAACGTTGGCTCCTACTTTCACCTTGTTATCATGTTGCTCATCGTCTTGAATTTCCATCTCCTGCCTTCCCCGAGTTTTCCCCAGAAAAAGAAAGACATCATTGAAGGATAGATAAAAATTGGTGCTTGATGCAGCCAAACATAAATAAATATGCTACAGAAAGAAAATAGAGAAAAATTCCAAGTGCAGGAAAAAATAATTACAATTGCCAATCCTGCATGCCAGCACCTTTCAAGAAACACTGTTGTTATTCCAATAGACAGACTGACAGTTTGCTTATGCAATGCAAGCACATTCTTCCAGTTCCATGCCATTGGGGAAAAAATGAGTTTCCTGGAAGGTAGCCACTTGCACACTTGGTGATCACTGTTTTTTTTCCCTGGACTTGTGTATCTATATGTATTTTCCCCCTTTCCTGCTTTTATGTTTGGTTTCATCAAGCACCAGTCTTTATCAGGTTTTATTGCTGTACTACTTTGTGGTAACCTTTATAGATCACTGCGTTTTCACAATAAACATTTTAATTAGAAGTTAGCATACCCTGTTCTTACTGCTTCACACTGTAAATTCTTGCTACATTGGCCAAATAAAAGATTTTATAAGGTATCATGAGGGCTATTAAAGTGACTTGCTGCAGTATAAAAAAAACGAATAGCCTGGCTGCAAATGGCACCAAAGAACACATAGGACAAACAAGAAAACTGTGATGATCTAACAATCAAAAGTTTAATGTACACACCGAGTAAATGCTCGCCGACAAGCAATAGACTGAACATACACAAAAAGGAGAAGCAAAAATTCATGTGCATTTCCTGACGGGAAATGCATCCATTTCTAACGGAGGCCGTGATGACAAGATTAACCCAGCATTTTTAGATCTACAGCTTCCGTAACTTCTCTAGGCAGCCGATCTGCACAGAATGCTAGCTTCTTCCTCTACGATGCACGCTCAGATGTGGAGAGTGCATTGTAGAGGAAGAAGCTAGCATTCTGTGGAGATCGGCTGCCTAGAGAAATTATGGATGCTGTAGATGCTAATACACTGGGAGCATCTTGTGTCAGCATGGCCGCTGTTGCACTTTAAGAGATGAATGCGTTTCCTGTTGGGATCTGTATGGACACGCATCAGATCTTGCTTCTGCTTTTTGTGTAAATTCGATTTATTGCTTGTCGACCAGCATTTACTCGGCATGGTCAATAAACTTTCATTTGTTAGTACACCTCATGAGATTATCTTGGTATCTAGCAGAAAGGTGTTCATTCTTTTTAGAGTGAAGCTGTATATGCCTAGGCGAAACACTCATGGTCCGATCACAAGAGCCCTAGCGTAGGGGTATGAGCCATTGTTTCGGGGGTTGTGAGCCATTGTTCGTCTTACATGAGGGACGGAGACATTTCTTGTTGGGTAGACATAGAAATGCTTATGCATTTAACACATAAACATTTATCTACGCATTATTCCAAGGAAGGGACACAGAGTGGGACGGGGTTAAGACAAGATCATGATGTCATAATTATCTTGCAGCAAAGGTGTGGCGGGCCATTGGCTACACCGATAGTGACGTCATTTCTCTCTAGCAGCAGAGCGCGCGTGCAGAAGTCTCTCTCAGACTTCCCTATAGGTTCAAAAATGTGTCCCTGTATTTAATTAAATGAAATGTGCAGCCCCGGTGTGTCACTTGGCAACTACAGTGCATAACTGAGTCATAAACATTATGATTAACGCATTACGAAACATAAATGCGTAACATAATTCAGAAAGACTTCGACGGACCACCTGGATTAACACAATGAACCGCTGCTCATTGCACTTTCGAAGATGGTGATCTTGCACAGTGCAATGTGCGGCATTCCAAATAAACAATGTGATAAACCCAAGCCAAACATGTGCATAACCTCATTAAGAAACACAGACATAACCAATAATATAGAAAGACTTGAATAAGCCATTGGAATTAACCCAGTGATAAAAACCGGGACAGCATATTTCAGCTTCGCTGGTTCACCGTCTGTACAGGGTGCATGGGCAGTAACTTTTTCTGTTATTGTTTGTTAAGTATTGTATAATGTTGTGCCAATAAAACACGTTGGGCTAGTTGGTGCAATGTAGTGGTACTGCTTTTTTTGCTGGTTCTTTTTCTTAATGTTGTGCCCTTCTTCCTTTTGTAACAACTTTTTTATTCCCCCTTGCATAATACTCCAACCTTGCAGCCTGCGAGGTATATAAATAAATAAGTACATAAGCACGTCATTCATTCATCTGCATACACCTCGCACCATTCCTTGTTCAACAAACGTCACTGTGTTGATGTCTCGCAGCGTGCATCTACATTAACTACCGTTTGCGTTTCGGTATGGTTTGTGAACAGTGTAATGCATAAAGATTACATGACATGCATTAAGGTTGTGACCTATGCGGTGCATAAGCAAACCTTGCAAAAGATGACAAGTTGGATTGTTGAAAATAAGACAAATTGTATATATCGCAGTTACTTCAACAGCATTTAATTGACCACTTGACAAAAACTTCCCTTCGCATAGATTCCAACACGTACACTGAATCTGCAGTTTTCTTTTTTGCTTGCAGTCGTTACTGCATGGCCACATTGTAGATTTGAAAACAAAGTGAAATAAATTTGTTTGTTGCAATATAACAATATGTGTATATCACTGCGATTGTAACCCCAGAACTTAATACAAACATGCACACTATAGGACGCAGACAAATGTTCAGGACAAATTTCAGAATGTTTGCATCCTGATACTTATGAAAGTGAACGGTTTCATTCCATGGCTGTCAATGAGAGGGAGAGAGAAAACTTTATTGTGTTCATGGAACAAAAACGCATTGATAAGCTTAGACATATAGTCATTGCTTAACACTTTCGAAATGAATAATTATAGCTTGCTATCGACATTGAAGCTGCCATTCGACAGCAAGAAAAGGAATCAGTTTTTCCAGCTCTGAACATTGAATTGCAGGAAAAAAAAATTCTGCCAATATAATGTTTAGGAATACCAAATTGGAATAAACATTGAGGCTTGCAATTGTACTTTCTCTGGCTGAGCAATCGAGTTTGAAATGACTCCCATAAGCATGTTGTAACAATGTTGATCTAATACAGGTTAAATGCATGACTAGCTTAAGAAATCTGGATGATTGCTATAAATTACAGTGAAGAAACTATAATATCTAATAACATTAATAATATAATAATAATATTTATTTCCACAAAACAGGCTAACCATGAGAGGCGTGCGAGGCTGAGCAGAAAGCTGAAAAATTCTACAGCAAGTGCGCCTGCCGTGGGCCTACGATCCCGCATTATGAATAGCGCGTATTGATATGGTCTTCTTGTTAGAAGTTCCGAGTATACTACCAGCGCGAGACACGGGACAACAAAGTGGACGAGAAGCGTGTCTTTTAGAATGCTATGTTACAACGTACAGGTTTCTACAAAAGTGACGGTAACTGCTCGAAACATTTGATGCGTCGGCTTTTGCGCCTTTAGAAATATTGAGCGGGGGCTCCCATATATATATTCGCAGCGCAAGCACGGCGATGGACGAACCAGGCTAGCGCTAAGGTTGAATTTCACAACACAATTTTCATTGCACGTCGTAATCACACAGATCGTTTGAGGCTTCGTTCAGGGGCACACGCGGGCGTTCGGGTTGGTGCTTCTTGTTGCGTTTGGCGTAAGAATATGGTTAGGAGCAGGCACCACATATGCGCAATGACAGGCAATATACACGCATCATTTCTCTAGACGCTGACGCCGAGCACGGGTAGCGCGAGGATCTTGTTGGGCTGACACGACAACTTCGTGGCAGCCGAATTCCGAATACTGCATATACGGTGAGGGTAGCTATATGAACTTGTCGATAGGTCATCTTGCAGATTGTTGTAGCACAGGCAGAACGAAACGCTCATAGAAGGTAGATAAGACAGCACACATCGCTGAACCACCTGCGAACAGCTGTTTACGTGCGCGATGTCGCACTGAACTACAGAAACCGCCGTCGCGCACCCCAAGACAAATCTTAACTAACGTTTTTAAATGAGTAAACGTACATATTATTTGCTTATAATCAAGAGAAGTCAATAATATTATAGTGTAAACGTTTTATTCACTACAATAAAAGAATTATGCAGCGTGTGCCACGAAACCTGGCACTAAGCAACCCTGGGCGTCGCACCAGTCGCATTGTTAAAATCGCAATCATGTGAAATGAGCCCTCTAAAAATCGCATTGCGACGCGTGCGACAGCACCGATTTTCGTCGTTGCAGTCGCATCATGTGAAACAGGCTTAAGGCGTGGCCTGGGTGGTGGCGCCGCCTATGTCGACCCTGACGTAGCAGACGGCGGCTTACGCGCTAACAGCTAGAGGAAATGTGTGGAAAACCTTGAGTCCTGTGGAGCAGTTTATGAGGCGCGATTTTGCTTAGTCAGTCAGTAACTGGCCTTAATAACGCCGTGCTGGAATTGCGGAAAAAAAATAGAGGAAAGTACCATTACTTAAGGCGTAAACCGTCCCCGCGTTCAGAGTCTGTGTTGCTGAGGCGCGACGCATGCACGCGGCGTGCGCAAACACGCATGTAATTACCAGAGTTTCAAGTCCTGACTGCGTGAAAGTGTGTAGACGTGGTTTCGTAGGTTCATTTGTGTACCTGCAGAATAGTTTTGTTCTACGGGCTTGTTCCAACCGACTTGGGTCAGCAATGCCTGGGACGCTTCTGCTTTGCGCCTTTTAGAGATATCTGTAGCTCATGCACTGGTTCTGGCAGACGTGAGCAACGTTTTCACACGTAGGCGGCATTGATAATGTGAACGACGTATCTGTAGAGTTCGCCGCGCATGAAATCGTTTTGTATATATTTTATTCCTTACAGTGTTCAGGTTGTAGTTTGACTGCACGAACAAACTTAATGGCTAAACTGGACAGAGGCTCCGAAAATAATTGGCCCCCTCCCTATTAGAACAATAATGCTTTTGTTGAAGAGCTAATTTGATATTTGTTTACTGCGTGCGTCGGTCGATCGGGTTGTGAGTTTTCAGAGGGAAGCAGTGTCCGCATAACTGGAACGCTATTTTGGAACCATTTCGGAGGTGGGGTGGCGGAATGATCTAATAATGGCGTTCCTTATGAGACATAGAGGGTCTTTATGAGCACCAACCAGCCCGGTCTCAAACTTTGTTCCAGTGGCCCAAGTTGTCAGCCAGCTTGGGCGACTAGGTACGTGCGTGTAGTCGATATGTCGACGTGGTCGCTGGGTTATTATCATTGTCACTTCGTCATTTGACTTCGTTCATCCGCTATCTTTGTAGCTCTGTTTCTTCCTATGTCCTCATTTGATCGCGCTTACGCAATCTATCATGCATACGATTTTCGTCGTGTGGTCGCCGCCATGCATCTAACGCTGACCCGGTCGTCCAAGTGGTCCGATACCTTAGGCGACTAAGCACGCCCTCATGACGGCGATGTCGTTGTGGTCGCTGCACGTTCATCACTGCAGTCTCGCCATCCTGCTCTCGTCATGCCGCCGTCGTCGTCTTATTTTCATCAGTACTTGTTTCTCGTGCTTCGGCGCGAAACTTTGAAACGAGAGAGCGTGTGTGTCCTAAGTGGTTGGAAATTTTCCTTATCGAGTGGGTCATCTAATCAAACGCATGTCTGGCCCAAACAAATGAACAGTTAAGCACCTCAGTCGTATTCCTGGCGAGAATCTCGTACGTTATGTCCTGCCTCTTAAACCTGAGGTGGTGCTATCCCTATAAGAGCTGAACTTTAGGCGCGTTTGTGAGAATGCATACTTAACTTAAAGAGAAAAAAAAGAAGACCGGACAGGACGAGCACTAACTTGAGACTAAACTTTATTATCAGAAAATCAAGCGTATTTATTTGTCGTCAGTGATCATGAGCAAAAGACATCATTGCACAACCACGCACCAAACCACCCGAAATTTGTAAAATGCAATCATTCCACGGCTATGCGCATGAAAACTTAAGAAAAACGCAAAAGCTCCGAGAGCATACGTCATTGCAGCAAGCCATGAAACAGGCCCCTATCTTGTGGGAACTGATGGTGTTGGATTTATAGCGAAATAAGCTTTGTCGAGTTATGTCATTGCACTTGTACTGGGTTCTCTACAATGGATCACATCCATGTCATTAATGAGGTTATCGAGAAATCCGCAGAGTACAACAAGCCTCTATGTGTGGTTTTCATAGATTACGAAAAAGCATTTGATTCGGTAGAGATACCAGCAGTCGTAGAGGCAATGCGTAATCAAGGAGTACAGACCGCTTACCTAAATACCTTGGAAAATACCTACAGAGATTCCACAGCCACCTTAGTTCTACACAAGGAAACTAGGAGGATACCTATAAAGAAAGCGGTCAGACAAGGAGACACAATCTCTCCAATGCTATTCACTGCGTGCTTGGAAGAAGTATTCAAGCTGATAAACTGGGTATGTTTAGGATTGAGCATCGATGGCGAATACCTCTGCACCCTTCGGTTTGCCGATGTCATTGTTTTATTCAGCAACACTGCGGCCGAGTTACAACAAATAATTGAGGACCTTAACAGAGAGAGTGTAAGAGTGGGGCTGAAGAATAATATGCAGAAGACGAAGATAATGATGAATAACCGGGCAAGGGAACAAAAATTCTAGATCGCCAGTGAGCCTCTAGAGTCTGTGATGGAGTATGTTTACCTAGGCCAACTAATCACAGGGAAACCTGACCATGCGAAGGAAATTGACAGAGGAATACAAATGGGTCGCATCGCATACGGCAGACGTTGTGAGCTCCTGACTGGAAGCTTACCATTATCATTGAAAAGGAAGGTACACAATCAGCGCATTTTACCGTTGATTACATATGGGGCAGAAACTTGGAGACCGACAAAGAAGCTCGAGAACAAGTTAAGGACTGCGCAAAGAACGATGGAACGAAGAATGCTAGGCGGAACTTTAAGAGACAGAAAGAGGGTGGTTTGGATAGGAGAGCAAACGTGTATAGAAGACATTCTAGTTGACATGAAGAGAAAGTAATCGCGCTGGGCAGGTCATGTAATTCGTAGAGTAGGTAGCCGTTGGACCATTAGGGTGACAGAATGGGTACCCAGAGAAGGGAAGCGCCGTACAGGACGACAGAAGACTAGGTGGTGCGACGAAATTAGGAAATTTGCGGGTGCTGGTTCGAATCCGCTGGCGCAGGACAGGAGTAATTGGAGATCGTGAGGTGAGGCCTTCGTCCTGCAGGGGACATAAATTAGGCTAATGATGATGATGATGATGATGATGATGATGATGAAGGTATTCGAAGGCTGGCTGACACACATGGGACCGTTTTTTTTTTAAATGTATAAATCCTCTAGAACCTCCCTGGTTGTCCTATGTCAAGCCGAAAGAGGGCTAATGTGTCGCATAGAAAGGGTTTACATCCGTATTGTTGCCAGTGTATGGCAGGATGCCAATATGGTTACCCTTCTGGAGAGCTGTCGTGCTCTCTGAGTCTTAAGTTTAGGCACAGGCCCATCTGCACGATGTAGGGATGTGCACACCCAGTTGAAAAACACAACAGGAAGTTTTAACAGTCTGTCGTATTTTGGGACGTTGTTTCTGTAGCCTGTAGTTCTGTTGCCTGTAGTTCTGTTGTCTGTAGTGTGACGTCCTGTAGTAGAAAGTTCTGTAGTTCTTGATCAATATTTAATTAAAAATTGACAGAGACGTCCGTAAGGTTATGTAAATTTGTTAGTGCAAAAAAGAAAAACATAAAAGTAAAAAAAAACGCCATCGCCTAGAATTCGAACATGCGACCTCACGATTCCGAGCCCGGCATCTTACCACTGCACCACCCCTGACTTTTTTTTTCTTTAATACATGGAAAAGAAAACTGAAGGTGTATTACAAAGTGACATGCTTTTCGAGTGTACGTTTTGGCCATGTGAAAAGTACGACGTGCTGATGCGCTGATGTTTACATGTGCATTTTGAGAGCCAAGATCCGCTATCACTCCATTGCGTGAAGTGCCGCATCTCTAGAAGAGCAACAGTTTTCGTACCATCGAGAGGTACATCGTGCAGTGCTAGAACATCGATTTTGATGTACGATATCCATATTAAATAAGGAATTCAGAAATAGACAACGTTGACTTTTAGGGTTATTACTGCTAGTTTCGACAGTTGTCTCTCGTTCTTTCCACTTTTGAGCGCGCATATAATTCGTGTGTTCAATGCAAAATAACTACATAAACATTCGTGAATGAGAGTTCTTTCTGACAGCATACTGGCTTCTCGCGGCAGCACTGTACCAGATTATTGAGACCCGAGCGAGACAGCTTTTCACGCAACTTTGTGGAACAACCCAAATCTTCTTTTCCCCTTCGATAAGCTTGTGAAATACTCCTGGGAAATTAACTAATGTGTCAGTGTAACAGCACATGTAAGTCCACAGGCCTGTGTGCCACATCTTACCAAAAAAAAACGGATACGCAGCCATTCCCGCAGATGGTATGATTTTGATCAGCGGCCGATTTTGAGGAGGCCGGTAGGGCGTTGCTGGTGCCGCGTCGTCACGGCACAATTATAACTATTTGCCACGTCGACTTTAATACCGGTGTCGGTGCCATCAGCATTGCCGGCTTCAGAGAAGCGCGATTGAATACCGCGCAAGAGAAAAGTACAGTGTACACCACCGATGCGAAAACATACAATTTTAAAGGACCGCGACGGAAAGCGCTTCTGTTGCGACTTCGGAACTCTTGGCCGTCGCGACCGAATGTTTCTGCTGCGACGTCAGAATTGCTGTCGTAACGTCGGAGTCGCTGTCAGGATATAAAGCTGCTGTTCCGACTTCAGAACTCTTGTTGTCGCGACAGAATGCTTCTGTTGCGAAATCAGAATTTCTGTCGTAACGTCAGAAATGTCTCCCAATTAAGAAATGTCAACAACTTCTGTCGTACAACAGAATTTCTATAGTTGCGACAGGAATTCTTTTTGTCTTTTTCAACCGGGCACTACAGAAGCTTGTGGGATCACACAATTTCAGTGCACTTCTGTTGTCATCATTGGGTACATGCTGCGGCGATAGGTTTCCGTTGTGGAACAGTTCTCTGTAGTACAACAGAAGTTTGTCCATTACTTCAGGAACACTTCTGTTATGACAACTGGGGGCCTGTTGCAATGATAGGTTTCTGTCGTACAACATTTTTCTGTAGTACAACAGAAGTTGGTCGCACTACTTCAGGAACACTTCTGTTGTGACAATTGGGGGCCTGTTGCCACAATAGGTTTCTGTAGTATTTCAACAGCTCTCTGTAGCACTACAGAAGTTTTTCAGGTTACTTCAGGAACATTTCTGTTGGGACAACACGGTGCCTGTAGTGATGACAAATTTTTCTGTAGTACTACAATAATCTGTTGTAGAGCTTCAGCTTTCTGTTGTAACAACAGACATACAACAGACTGTACTTCTGTAGTAGCAACAAAAAATGTCTGTTGTACATCAGAAAAGTCTGTCGCTCCATCAGGAATCTGTAGTTACTACAGAAAAATCCTGTTGTACAACAGAAATTTCTGTAGTACTGAACACAACCTCTGTTGTCATTTTCAACTGGGCATAAAAAAGAAATGAGGTACACAACATTACATGCATAAGCAACGAAGCTTTTGCTGTGTCTCATGGTATACACTGGAGCTTGTTGTGTCTTCTCGTTCCTGCGCATGCGTTTTTGAAGTGCTGGTCAAATAGCGTCTAGCTTGTTCTTAGTAGTTCAAACATCAACATGGCGGCAACTTGTTTTTGGCGATGGGAAAGCCCATGAATATACGGGTATTAGCGCCTGCTTATTTCCGTTCTCAACCCTTTGGTGCGCGTTTCGCTTTTACCTTGATGACCTTGAGGCACTTCAAGCTGGCTGCTGTAATACCAACTTCAGGGTTGTTATCCCTTTCACAACTTAAAGCGACCACGCGCTTCTCGCTATTTAATGTGTTCTACCGATGAAAGCCGTGCTCTGCGATAAACACAGTGCTCCCATACCAGCGTGATGACGTCCCGTACGTTGTGGAAGTACGCAGCAAAATGTGAGCAGAAAGACGCCAACAAGGTGCTCGTACCTTGACCAAGCTTAGCAGATTGCAACTCTTCAATGATTGGGAAATTACATCGTAATTCTTTAGCATTGCAAAGGTAATGCGCTCCTACTTTAGGTCAGAATCTTGGAAAGTTATCTTGAGTATTGATTCAGATTCAGATATTACAAAAATTTGGCCACACTGCCGGATTTCTGGCATACGGCCACACCAAAGGCTCTAGGAGAACTGATACTTCTGCCAACAGCGTATCTGCACCAATTGTTACTTTATTTATGCTTAAGAAACAGTTCGACACGCATGTGCCCAATGAGGAGAACGAAACGTGCCTAGAGCACGATTCGCTTGAAAACCACACACACACGCAGGCCGGTGACCCGTCGAGCGCCGCCAAAGGGCTTCAGCCGTCCGGCGACTCGTCCGCCGGTGCCTACGACGCCAGCGCCGCCGCCGACGAGGCCGCGCAATCTGTACGCAACGCCCACGCCGCTGGAGACGGCCGGCCGCTGCGAGGCGCGCAAGTGCCGCCTTCCCGACTGCCACTGCGGAGGAGCCGACATACCAGGAGACCTGCCGCCCCACGAGACGCCCCAGGTGAGACTAGAGCACGAACACTTCGCTCCCCTCTGCGTGAAATGCGGGCAGGGATGGCAGTTGCCTGGCCTGCTTCTCACCTTCTTCTTTAATGTGAAGCTTCACCTTTTACCTCTGCGCGGCTTGGCGCGTCGTGTGGTCGTCCTGGTCGTCGGCTGTATTGCTGAGTAGCAGCTGTCGCTACTTTTGCCCATAATGAATAGAATAAACAGCCGACATGTAATGTAATTTGCTACACCCGTTATCCAACACACTCACCTAGTTTTAGACTCACTTGAGCATGCAATATACATATATATATATATATATATATATATATATAGTGTTGCATTCCCGACTATAAAAGCTACGATGGTATCATTCGCATAGTGGCTTTCCTTGCCCCATAACCCTGTATTTTTTTTTCTCTAAACAAGAGTTCGCTGTCAAATGCCTTTCTTAAGAACGTCTGTTTCGTGAAAAAACGCCTCACGTCCGCACAAGTTACAATGACTGCTAAATGATTCTGCGTATTAGTTGAAAGGATAACCTTATCTTCTCGGAGCCGACAATATTCGCATCATCCGCATTCGCGATGACTTTCCCGCCGCTACGTGTGTGCTGCAAGGCATTATTTTACCTTGTGATTCACTTTAGAAAAGCTTTAATCATTTAGTCAGTCTAGTTTTTTTTCGTCTACTGCCACACAAGCTTGCCTAGGCTCGGCATCATCTGTAAGGAATACAGTGACTCCATAAAAATTAACAACATTTTTTTAACCACGCAATCGATATAAGGAAAAAACATCTTTCACTCATCTCCCGGAGTTCTTGCATTGGCCTGCGCATTGATGTGGCTTCTGAACATTTCACAAAATGAAGGGTAGGCCGGGTTGGTAGGCCTGGTATCTTCTTAGCTGTGCATGAAAGCTTCCTCAGATATTGTGCAAAGGAGACTTTTCGATTACTGAGCAGACACTAGTAAACACAATGTCATTTTTTACAACTTTCCAGTGGCAGAGATTAAAGCTGAGTAAAAGTAGAATAACAGAAGATTTCATCAAAAAAGGAGGAGATATTTCTTTGAAAATCTTGGAGCACTTCCTACACAGTGCGTCACGATTTCAAGTGTACGAGAGAGTTGGAATAATGCCAAACTTATACAAATTCATGACAAGGGAAACTGTAAAGAATTGAATAATTATAGGTCCTTTAGCTCGCTTTCAGTATTGGAAAAAAATTTCACCATAATAATTTCTGATATAATCAGGGCAAAACCCGACTTTCATCAACCGAGAAACATGGTGGATTCAGGAAAGGGTATTCTACGATGGATCACATTCATGCAATCAATCAGATATTTCAGAAATCTGCTAAGGACAATCAACCTCTCTATGTGGCTTTCATAGACTAGGAAAAGGCAGTTCATTCAGTTTAAATAAGGGCAGTCAAGAAGGCAGTATATAATCAAGGGGTACAGGAGGCATACGTGAATATCTTGGGCAAGTATGTATAGATTCCAGCGCTACCTTGGCTCTCAACCAGAAAAATAGAAAGTTACCTATCAGGAAAAGGGTCAGGCAAGGAGACACAATCTCTCCTCCGCTATTCACTGCATGCTTAGAAGAAGTATTCAAACTGAGAATGCTTAAGAAAGAGGATCAACGGCGAATATCTCAGCAACCTGCGGGTTGCAGATGACATTTGCCTGTTGAGAAACACTGGGAACGAATTAGTACAATTGATTGAGGGCCTTAACCGAGAAAGTGTGAGAGTGGGGCTGAAGATTAATGTGCAGAAGACTGATAATGTTGAGTGGCCTGGCAAGGAAATATGAGTTTAAGATCACCAGTCAGCCTCTAGAGTGTGCAGGAGTTCGTTTATTGAGGTTAACTACTCACGCGAAACCCTCGTCGTAAGAAGGAAATTGACAGCTGAATAAAAATGGATCGAATGCATGCGGCAGTCATTACGAAGTGTTGACTGAGAGGTTACCACTGTCACTCAATAGTGTAAAATAATTGCATTTTACCGGTGCTAACTTTTGAGACAAAGACTTGGAGATTAACAAAGAAGCTGGTGAACAATTAAGGATCGCGCAAAAAGCGATGAAATGAAAATGTTTGGCTTACCATTGAGGCAGGAAGCGAGCGGCGTGGATCAGAGAGCAATCAGGGATAGCCGATATTCTAGTTGACATTAAGAGAAGAAAATGGAGGTGAGCAGGCCATGTAAAGCGTAGGGTAGATGAATGGTGGGCCCCTTTGTGGAATTGGTTCCAAGGGAAGGGAAGCGCAGTAGATGACGGCAGAAAAGCAGGTGGAGTGAGTAAATTAGGCAACTTTCAGGCCAAGTTTGAAAGCGCAATACAGGGATAATTGTAGATCACCTTCCTCCTGTAGTGGACTTATGAGGGATCTGATAATGATGATGGTCATAATGAAAGATTCAGACCACATTCCAATAAAGAGGAATATGTGCCAGCCTCATGTTAATTCAAGACGCCGTATCGGACGGTGCCCGCATGCGCAGCTGGCTCAGCCTTCTGTCCAGTGAGTTTAGGCTGTATATTTATTATAGCTATGTTACATTATATGAACATGTCATTACTTCTTTTACTTGTGATTTGGCCAATTAGGAAAAAAAAACATTTTTCATATTTATGCGACCGAATGTATGGGTAATATGTACATGTACGTTGGTTCATTTATGTGCAGGGAAGCCGCATATCTACCAGGAATATCTCATGTGCTAATTTGTTCTACGCACATTTTGTATTTTCCCGCGTTTTCGTACTACGTTATACTCACTGTGGTTGCTTGGTAAAGGCCACCTGGCCTCGTCAAGCTGCACACTTACAGCTTTCTTGCTAGGGCGGCCTTCAACATTGTACTCTGTACATGTTGTAAATAAAGGAGTTGACGTCTTTTGGTATATGGAACATAAAGCGCATACCGTGCTGCAAAATCGCAAAATAGTAAAAAAGATAGACAAAATTCGTAGTGTCACGTGCCAAAATCACGATATGATTATGAAGTGCGCCGTAGTAAGGGGCACCGCATTAACTTGACCACCTGGGGTTCGTTAACGTGCACCTTGTTGTATTTCCTCCATTCTGGAGCGAAAGCCCCCCCCCCCCCCCGCGCTGGGGGCCGTCGACGATGTGGCAAGGAGGACTTCCCCCTCCCCCCAGAGGTGCCGGACCCTTGACACTCTTCACACTGTGTGCATTACTGGCGGGCGTGATCTGCGAACAGCGACCGGTGGTGCGGTGGCGCCTTCCAGGTTTGGGTCGGGTTCTTGCTGGTACAGGGTGCAAGAATACCTGTTTAGCACGGTGTATTATGGCTTTCCCTTTCTCTCTACTCTCTCCCCTTTCCCATACCTTCTAGTAAAAAATAAAGGGGTCTTCTTGATGCGCTCGAAGCGCACGGACGTCTGTCATTTTTCCATAAGTTGAAAGTTCTCCGTCTCTTATCCCACAAAATCTTGGTGCCGAAACACGGGAATTGGAACGTCAAAAGACGGATATCGACAGAATCAAGCGAAGAAGGGCAATGGTGCGAACATCTACAACCAAGCTGCTCAACGAAGTATACACCATAGACGGCAGCGCATCTATCGGTGAGCTGGAAGAAAAGATAAATCTTCTTTCTCTTAAAGAGGACTCACTGCGAGAGCTAGATGGGGACATAGAAAAAGGCGTTGAAGATGAAGCTTTCGAAGACGAAGTTGCATGCTCCGAAATGTACAGAGAAAAGATCAGTGTGGCGAAAACAAAGGTTCAACGCATCCTACGCGACTTCAGCTGCACAAATGCTGCATCAGATCGCAAACTAAACTCCTCAGATAAAAAAAGAAACTGGCGCAAACGATTCACAAGTACGCCCCACCGTAAATCTGCCAATGCTCGAAATCAGCAATTTCAACGGAGATATTCGAGAGTGGCAAGGGTTCTGGAGTCAGTTTGAGTCGACTATCAACGCTTACAAGAACCGCTCAAACGTAGGCAAATTCAAGGACCTCAACAGCTACTTGAAAGGGTAGGCAGTGGCTGCGGTAGCAGGACTTGTCGGAAGGCAACTACAATGTTGTTCTCCCGCTATTAAAGGAGAGGTTCGGCAGAAAGGAAGTAATTATAGAAGACCACATGCCACGGCTACTTAACATCAAGCCAATGTGTGACTTACGGAATCTCGGTCAACTGCGCAGCCTCGTCGACGAAGTAGAGACAGGTGTACGCAGCCTCACTTCTTTAGGCGTGAGTGTTGGCACTTATGAAACTTTGTTACTGACCGCAATAAAGAAAGCGGTGCTTGCCCACCTTGGTCTGGAATACCAACGAAAAAATGAGGCTATGAACGAGGGAAGTGAGCTGGAGGAGCTCCTGCGTTTTTTTGAGAAAAGAGCTTGCGACGCGGGAGATCATACAGCGGGCCGAAGCTCCGAGAGACAACAGTGCCGAATAGGTAAAGGAAAGGCGCAACAGCAACACTAAAGCGGCGAACAGGCCTACTCCAGTGGCACTGCACACCACGATGAAGGACAGCACAGGATGTCTATTTTGCAATTCGAATGGCCATAAGACCAGCAACTGCCACACAAAAATGTGTGTGGTGGATAAGAGAGGTGCTGGAGCGTGACAATCGGTGTTTCCGGTGCACAACAAGGGGGGCACGCGGCAAGAGAATGCCGTAAAGCTAAGTGGCTCAGGTGGGCACATTGCAAGGGCAGACACTTAAACGACAATGTGTGACCCTGACTTTAGGAGACAACGCAACATTGATGAAGGGGATGTATCTTCGTCACCGGCGATTGAGCAAGCCATGATGTTGAAGTCCTCATTAGGCAAGATAGATAACTTGATGTGCGCTGGAGAGCAGCACTTTCTCCTACAGACAGCGCGATCTTGGCCAGAGGGTGCGCATGAACGTACACTTGTCAGGCACTTCTACACTCGATGGTGGTAGTCAACAAACCTTCATCCATCGCAACCTATCCGAAAAGCTGCAGTTAAAGGTGCTGGGGAAAAGGAGTCTAAAATATTTGTCTTTGGTGAGCTGTCACGGTCTCAGGGTGGTAAGTAAACACGACGCAAGGGACGTTTGAGTTAGGAAAAGTCTTTATAGGGCATGAGCATAAGAAAAATACGTGGCCACGTCCCCTCGTAGTCGTGGCTTCCGATGACACGTCGTTGCGCCCGCCGATGCGTCGTAGACTCGACGTCGCTGTGTCCGACGTTCGGTCCACGGTTGGCCTGGTCAGGGGTTCAGGAGGGTGGAGGGACCTAGGCGCCTGGATCGCCCGGTCAACTCCGCAAGCTGCGGATCGTAACCGCAAGCAATTCGGGAAGCGGCGCCGCCAGCCTGTAGCTGCGGCTTCCGGTGGGAGGTCCATTCAGCTCGCGGGTCGTGGACGCGGCAGTTGAAGAACTGCATCCACTGGGTTGCCGCCGTCTCCCCGATCCACCCGTCCTTTTCGGCCTCCAGCCCCTTCTCCACGCCTTCGTCCCAGAGCGTAGCTGGGCCGCTCTCTTCAGCTACGTGTCCCTTTTCCCATTGGCCACGTAGCTGCGCGTGCACTTTTGCGCTTCTTCTGCTTTTATATTGTATTCTTTTTATTCGTCCACTCTTATTTTCTATCTTCATTTTTCTTTATTTCTGCCATCGACTTCTTGTTTTCTTCTTATTTTCTGCTTTTTCTTCTTTCTTACTTCCTTTATTGGCTCATGACACGCACAACAACGCGTCGAGTGGAGGTGTGGCCCAAAAGCCAGTACGACGGAAAAGGGGTGCGAGTGGAAGCGCTGCAAGTTCCTTGCATCTGTGCATATATCATGGCTACCCCATCAAATTCTGTTCTACTTCAGCTTTCAGGATATCACTTCCAAGTCACGGACGCCTCGCAGGGTGGCGAAAGTGAAAATATTGACCTGTTGAAAGGCACTGATCATTAGTGGGAAATTGTCAGGGGATCCACTAAGTGTCTCAGCTCCAAATAGATGGCAGTGGAGACTGTATTCGGATGGACAGTTCAGGGCCAGGTCGTCACAGGGAAGTCAACAGGAGTCTGCTCCTCGGCTGCTGGCGGGATGCGGATACGAGTGAACGAACAAACTGACAAGGAAATATCAGCACAGCTAAAGTCTTTCTAGGACCTCGAGCACATCGGTATCAAGGAATCTGAGCCAGTTCGTCACGAGGACGCGGTCCTTCAGCATTATAAAGAAACCGTCAACTTTGAGAATAGCCCCTATAAATGTCGTTCCCTTGGAATTTGATAGTTTACGAGCTTGGCGACAACTACGAGTGCGCAGCAAGGCGTCTTAAAGCTCAGACAACGCGCCTCTTGGAAAGAGGTTCGTTAATTAGGGAATACGACGCCTGCATAAGAGACTACATAGAAAAGGGCTATGCAGAGCCAACCAGCAAGGATTACGGCACGTCGGAAGGTCCGCTGTACTATATGCCACATGAACAGTTCGTCACGAAAGCCAGACGACAAAACCGAGGGTAGTATTCGATGCATCATCAAGTGGCAAAAATCGCCTCTCACTGAACAATGTTTTGGAAAGTGGCCCAAACCTAAACCTAGAGCTCATTGATCTGCTGATCAATTTTCGCTCTTACAACGTCGCAACCGTTACGGATATTGAAAAGGCCTTTCTCCAAATATTACTATCAGAGGGCGATCGGAACGCTGTGCAGTTCCCCTGGTACGCAATGACGCCAAATAGAGGGGAAGAACTTCCAGCTGTAGTGACCTATAGGATGACTCGCGTGCCGTTCGGTGTCACGTTGAGCCCATTTCTCTTGGCTGCAACTTTCCAACATTATATTGTTACGGTGAAGTGAAGGAAGACGTTGAATTGGACTAGAGAAAAGACGAAGTCTGGCGGTTGCCTGAACGCCATATCCATCATTTGTAAATATAAGTTATTTTACACTCGTGGGCCTGCTTTCTTCCCGCAACATTTTGGTGGAAGGTGCGGGGTACCACCACGGAACTTCGCAGCGGACGTCATCTACCTGCTGCCACAATGGCAAATCAACCGACACAAGCGACAACGCCTCGGCAGCCCGTGCCCACGGTCATCCTCACTCACCCACGGGACCCGGGAACATTTTGTGGCACGGACAACGTCGACGTCGAGGACTGGCTTACGATGTACGAGCGAGTGTGCGACAACAACAGGTGGGATCCTACAATGATGCTTGCAAACGTAATATTTTATCTGAAGGGAACTGCGAAGCAATGGTATGACACACATGAAGCCGACCTAACGAGCTGGGATGTTTGCAAAGAAAAAATGCGAGACCTGTTCGGCAGACCTGTCGGTCGTCAGCTGGCAGCTAAAAAAGAACTTGCGTGCCGCGCTCAGACGTCCACAGAATCCTATGTCGTGTACATACAGGATGTGCTGGCCCTCTGTCGCAAGGCTGATGACAACATGACCGAGGCAGACAAGATTGGCCATATATTGAAAGGTATTGCAGACGATGCCTTCAATCTCTTGATGTGTAAGGATTGTGCCACTGTGGATGCAATTATTAAGGAGTGCCGGCGCTTCGAACAAGCGAAGGGCCGCCGCGTCACTCAAACTTTCGACCGGTTGCCCAATACCGCCGCGACATCTTCTTGCGAAGACCCGCCGCGGTTCGTTCAGCCCGCAGGACCGGAAGAAATAACGCGCATCGTTCGCCGTGAGCTTGAGGCCATGGCCCCGGCTCCCGTTCGTTCAGACTGTCGGGAAAGCGTACCCGCTATCTCCCTTATACAAGCGGTCGTTCGGGAGGAAATAGCAAGTTTGGACATTCCATCTCTCTGCTCAATCCGCCATACCAACACCTACCAAATTTCTCCGACCGCTCGCTCCCGGACGCAAAGCTTTCCACCACTCCGTCGCAACCCAGCTGAATGGCGCACAGCGGATGATAAACCCATCTGTTTTAATTGTTCCGGTATTGGACACATCGCCCGTCATTGCCGCAACCACTGGTCGTCGCCTCCTCGGTGGTCGTCTCCGAGTCACTACAGCCAAATACCCGACAATCGCACTTTCTCGCCCTATACGCCGACTAGGAACATCAACGCCGACAGTGCTCCACCAAGATCCAGCCGATCCCCGTCTCCGCAAGGTCGTAGGTCCCGTTCGCCTCTCGTTCACCGCTCTTCGTCCCCTTCTGCAACCGGTCGCTTCGCTTCGGGAAACTAGGCGGTGCAGCTCCCGGAGGTGAAGCTGCAACTCCGACCCGGCCCACAAATCCTCTATTGACCCTGCCTACATGTGGAAACCTGCTGGACATTGAAGTCGATGGCGTTCCTGTTAGATCTCTCGTTGATACAGGAGCGCAGCTTTCAGTTATGAGCGCTGCTCTCCGCCGCCGGCTCAAAAAGGTTCTGACCCCCGCCGTACCGTGCACCGTGCGAGTCGCCGATGGGAGTACGTCACCTGTCCTTGGAATGTGCACAGCACGTGTGACCATTGGGGGCCATTATACCGTTGTTCTATTTATCGTCCTTGAACACTGCCCACACGACCTAATTCTCGGCCTCGACTTCCTTTCGAAACACTCTGCCCAAATTGACTGCTCCGCAGGTGTTGTACAGTTGGACCTGCCGCTTCCTGCCGACGCAACCACTTGTGCTCCACACCGCTTATGTGCTGCTGAATTTGCAAGGCTGTCTCCACAGGCTGCTACAAATGTCCTGCTGACGCCCTGTCCTCCCGTACCTGATGGCGAGTACGTCCTGTCGCCGCTTACTGACGTGGTTTTGTCGCGTAATATTGCCCTACCGAGCACCTTAATTCGGATCCGCGAAAACTGCGCTCGCGTGCCCATCCTCAATTTTGGGTTCTCGTCACATGTTTTGCCACACGGTATCGCCATAGCGCATATCACTCCTTTGGAAGAATTTCAGATTTCTTTTTTGACCTCTGAATCCTTCCTCAGTACGAACGGACCTTTGTCATCCACTCCTTCGTACTCGACGCCTGCGGACGATGTTTCTAAGATGATCGCCCCCGACCTTCCTTCCGAGCAAACAACAGCTCTTCGTCATCTCCTGTCATCCTATCGGGACATCTTTGATTTGGACGACCGTCCACTTGGCCAGACATCTGTTGTCACGCATCGCATCAACACCGGTGACGCCAGCCCCATTCATAGGCGGCCATATCGTGTCTCGGCAACAGAAAGGGCCATCATACAGAAAGAAGTAGACAGGATGATCGACAAGGACATCATTGAACCCTCCAGTAGCCCGTGGGCATCACCGGTTGTCTTAGTAAAGAAAAAAGATAACTCGTGGCGCTTCTGCGTTGACTACCGTCACCTCAACCGGATAACAAAGAAGGATGTTTATCCCTTGCCTCGCATTGATGACGCTCTTGACTGCCTTCACGGATCCCAATACTTTTCATCAATTGACCTCCGCTCCGGCTATTGGCAGATTAGCGTCGATGAGATGGACCGCGAGAAAACCGCCTTTGTCACACCGGACGGTCTGTACCAATTTAAAGTCATGCCCTTTGGATTATGCAATGCGCCAGCTACATTCGAGCGCATGATGGACTCTCTCTTGCGCGGCTTGAAGTGGTCTACATGCCTGTGTTACCTCGACGATGTGATTGTGTTTTCGCCGAACTTTGAGAGCCACCTGCGGCGCCTCACAACCATACTCTCCGTGTTTCGCAGGGCTGGCCTTCAGCTAAACTCCTCCAAATGCCATTTCGGTCGCCGTGAAATTAACATGCTTGGTCATCTCGTCAACGCCGCCGGAATCCAACCTGATCCACAGAAAGTTCACGCCGTGCGAAATTTTCCTGTACCTTGTTCAACGAACGATGTCCGTAGTTTTCTGGGCTTATGCTCTTATTTTCGGCGATTTGTGAAAAATTTTGCGGACATCGCTCACCCTCTCACTGACCTTCTTAAGAAAGACGCCTCTTTCTCTTGGGGACCGCTACAGGAGAAAGCCTTCTCTACCCTGATTGAGCGGCTTACCACTTCCCCGATTCTCTCCCACTTTGACCCTTCTGCGCCCACTGAAGTACGAACTGACGCGAGTGGTCATGGCATCGGCGCTGTCCTCGCTCAGCGTCAACAGGGCCAAGACCGTGTCATCGCTTACGCTAGCCGCCGCCTTTCCACGCCCGAGCGAAATTACTCCATTACTGAGAGAGAATGTCTCGCGCTCGTATGGGCGGTCGCGAAATTTCGCCCGTACCTTTTCGGTCGGAGCTTCTGCGTTGTCACCGACCATCACGCCCTCTGCTGGCTCTCCTCTTTGAAGGACCCAACTGGACGACTTGCACGTTGGGCATTGCGCCTACAAGAATATACATTTTCTATTATATATAAGTCAGGACGCCTGCATAAAGACGCTGACTGCCTGTCCCGCAATCCCGTGGATCAACCGGACGATACCGATGCAGACTCGGACATCAGTATTCTGTCCCTCTCCGGCTTCCTCCACATTGGCGACGAGCAGCGCAAGGATCCTGTTCTTCGAACACTTATGGAACGCCTAAGCTCCTCGCCCAATCACCCGTCCCTTCGGATGTTCACCTTGCGCGATGGAACTTTATACCGTCGTAGCGTTCGTCCTGACGGCCCGGAGCTCCTCCTAGTCGTCCCCAAGCACCTTCGACTCACCGTGCTCCAGCAACTTCATGACGCTCCTACTGCTGGACATCTGGGCGTCACTCGTACTTACGACCACCTGCGGCGCCGCTTCTTCTGGCCTGGCATTTATCGCTCTGTGCGCCGTTATGTCGCTTCTTGCGACCTGTGTCAGCGCCGGAAGACGCCTGCTATGCCTCCCGCTGGTTTGCTTCAACCCATTGATATACCTACAGAGCCCTTCTTCCGTGTGGGCCTCGACCTCCTTGGTCCGTTTCCAATTTCCATCAAAGGAAACAAATGGATTGCTGTAGCAACCGATTATGCCACTAGATATGCCATGGCACGAGCCCTGCCAACCAGCTGCGCTACAGATGTCGCCGACTTCTTACTAAAAGACGTCATCCTGCACCACGGCGCCCCTCGCCAGTTGCTGACGGATCGCGGCCGCTACTTTCTATCGAAGGTCGTTGATGATCTGCTCCGCTCCTGTTCTACAGAACATCGGATTGCTACCGCGTACCACCCTCAAACGAACGGCCTCACCGAGCGACTCAACCGCACACTCACTGAAATGCTCGCCATGTACGTTTCCAACGATCACCGCGACTGGGACGTCGCTTTACCATACGTCACTTTCGCATACAACTCGTCCCGTCACGACACTGCCGGATTTTCACCATTTTTCCTTTTGTACGGCCGCGACCCCACCTTGCCTTTTGACACGTTGCTACCTTCCGCAGTACAGTCACCCAGCACTGCTTACGCTCGCGATGCTATTGACTTAGCCGCCCAGGCCCGAGATGTCGCCCGTCATCGCCTCACAGTCTCGCAAGCTTCTCAAAAGCGACGCTACGACCTTCGGCACCGAGACCACCATTTTTCACCTGGTTCCCTTGTCCTTCTCTGGACGCGTTCACGTCGTGTCGGCTTGTCGGAAAAATTACTGTCCCGTTTTTCTGGTCCGTACCAGATCTTACACCAACTGTCCGACGTGACCTACGAGATCGCCCCACTCGGTCAGCCTTCCGTGCCTCCCAACTTAACCAGTGATGTTGTTCACGTCACCAGGCTCAAACCCTATGTCCCCCCAATAAGTGAGGCTGTTTAACTTGCACCGGGACGGAGCTCCCCCACCGGGAGGGTGATGTTACGGTGAAGTGAAGGAAGACGTTGAATTGGACTAGAGAAAAGACGAAGTCTGGCGGTTGCCTGAACGCCATATCCATCATTTGTAAATATAAGTTATTTTACACTCGTGGGCCTGCTTTCTTCCCGCAACAATATTGAAGGCCTGTCGGAACGGTATGCTCAAACTTCGGGTATCCTGCGCAAGCATCTTTACGTGGACCACCTTGCAACTGGGGTTGACAGCCTTGACAAGGGTAAAGTCTTGTGCCAAGAATCAAAAAATATATTGTCGCAAGCAGGGATGCGGCTACACAAGGGGATGTCGAACGACCGTGATCTCGTCAACTTTTTCGAAAATGGCAATGTGGAAAGAACGAACGCTGATGCTGGACATACTGCAGCTACAAAGGTATTGGGAGTAGGTTGGAATGCTCAGACTGACCACTTTGAATACAACCTAACTTCACTCGTCGCTTTCCTCTTGCAAGAGCCGACAACAAGAAATTTGGGCTGCAGGTCTCGCCAAGAATTTTCGATCCTTTTTGATATGTTGCTCCCACAACATTATGCGTAAAGGTGATGTTCCATAAGTTGTGGGAGTTGGGTATTGGTTGGGTCGACCCTTTGCCTGAAACATTGCAGCCTGAGTGGCACTGCTGGTGTAAGGAGCTTCCATGCATTGAAAGAGTGTCTATTCTATGTCTGATAGCGGTACACCTTAAAACCGATGATACGGAGAAAGTGGTGCATGTTTTCTGTGACGCAAGCCTGAAGGCCTATGGTGCTGTCGCATATATCGTGACCAAGTCTCGGTTCGGACTAATAAATGTCAGCTTGGTCATGGCCAAACTAAAAGAACCCCCTTTGAAAAGCCTCTCGCTACCCCGATTGGAGCTCATGGGAGCCCTTGTTGGCGCGCGACTATGCCAATACGTTGCTAAGGCCTTGGATCTGAAGAACGTTGCTACCATCCTCTGGAGTGGCTCTACAGTAGCTATCTACTGGATCAAGGTAAACGCTGCCAGATGGAAGCCCTTCGTGGCAAATCAAGTCTAAGAGTTACAAGCGCTGACAGATCCCAGGGATTCGAAACACTGCTCAGGTTCAGACAACCCTGCTGACCGAATCACCCGCGGCATTCTCCCATCGGCCCTGCGGGAAAGCGAATTGTGGTGGAAAGGACCCCGTTGGCTTCAGGAGGATGACGCGCGTTGGCCAACGATAAGTGAGCCTAGTTCGAAGGCTGGGGAGTGCCAAATGGAAGGCGAAAGGGGACGGTGATGACCATAGTATCATAGTCATCCATGGCAATTCTCAATGTTGAGAATTATAGCTGATTCAGCAGAGTCGTGCGAGTAACCGCGTGGGTCCGCCGCTTTGTCGACAACTGCCACAACAAAGAAGGAAAGACGATCGGCTCATTACAAGCTGAAGAAGTAATCAGCGCCGAAAGATACTGGTTGGCTAATGCTCAAGAAGATGCGTTCAGCGACGACATTTCAAACCTGAAGAATCGAAGACCGCTGCACAAGAGGGTCGCTGCACGGGTTGAAAGGCAAAAGAGGAGAGCTCTTTTGCTTTTCAACCCGTACTTTGACAAATAGGGCCTCATGCGAGGTGGTGGACGCTTGCAATTCAGCGATAACATCGAAGAGACTAAGCATCCCATCGTTCTCCCTGGCAATCACCCCCTCACGTCACTGCTCATACGGAAGGAACACTTGAAATGCAGAACACGGGCGTACGCGATACTCTAGCACAGCTGCGAGAATCGTATTGGATTATCCGAGAACGTTAGGCCATAGAAAAGGTTATCAAGAAGTGCACTGTTTGTCGCAAACAAACTTGCCCTCCAGCTACGGAACCAGTCGCACCACTTCCAGCTGACAGAGTGACAAAGGGAAACTCGTTCGACACCGTTGGCATCGATTTTGCAGGGCCCTCGATTTGTCAACAGTCACGCGACAGCAAAAAATGCTACATCGCTATTTTCACCTGTGCTGTGACACGTGCCGTCCACCTTGAGCTCGTCAGCGACCTGTCGGCTACAGCCTTCCTCTTGGCCTTTAGGCGGTTTGTGGAACGTCGTGGAATTTGCTCGACGGTGTATTCGGACAACGCGCTCACATTCAAGCGTGCAGCCAGGGATCTAAAGGCCACGTTCATGTTGTTGCAAGTCGAGGAATTGCAGCCATACTTCACCGGAAATAAGATCGATGGAAGCTTATTGTTGAACCGGCAGCTTGGTGAGGCGGATTCTGGGAGCGGATGGTGCGATCTCGGAAAGTAGAATTGCGAAAGATGTTAGGTCTGGGCAGCTTGAGTTTCGAAGAACTGACCACCGTTTTTTATGAGGTGGAGGCCATGATAAACTCACGCCCTTTGACTTTCATATATGATGATGGTCAAGAGCCACAACCACTGTCACCGGCGCACTGCTTTGTTGGAAGAAAGTTGACGACCCTTCCTCCATACCTGCTGCCGGATGAAATTTCTGGCGGTAGCATGCATCTCTCACGACGCTGGAAGTACCGGACTGCCATGGCCGATGATTTCTGGAGATGATGGCGGAAAGACTACTTACTGGAGCTCAGATCGGCACATGTGTGCCGACGAACGACTTCGAGTGATCTGAAGAAAGGCGCCTTGGTACTCCTGAGGGAAGACCGCTTGTAACGCCACATGTGGAAGACCGCCAGAATTAAGGAAACATTTAAGGGTAGAGACAGCAGAGTGCGGTCCTGCAAACTGGTATTAAATGGGGGAACCGAGATGAAGCGACCGATACAGCTGCTGTATCCCTTAGAGATTGTGGAGCAATGAGCTCGACAATAGTTCGCTCATCCGAAGCAGATTGTTGTATATCCTCCATTCTTGAGAAAAGGACCCCCCCCCCCTTCCAGCCGCCGACAATGCAGCAAGGAGTACTCTCCCCCAGAGGCACCGGACACTTGATACCCTTCAACCTGCGTGTATTACTGGCGAGCACGATATGCGAAGAGCGACCAGCGGTGCGGCGGTGCCTTCCAGGTCTGGAGCGGATTCTTGCATATGCGGGGTGCAATAATGCCTGTTGTTTGGCACGGTGCATTATGACTTTCCCCTTCTCTCTACTCTCTCCCCTTTCCAATATCTTCTAGTAAAAAATAAAGGAGTCTTCTTGCGAATGGATGTCTGAATGGATGATGAAGCGAATGGATGTCTGTCATTTTTTCATAAGTTGAAATTTCTCCGTCTCTTATTCCACGACACGCCCAATGCACGGTACACAAGTGTTTTTGCATTGCTTACATTTTGCTCGCCGCTCGTGCTTGAGTGTTCCTTGTGTTGCTGGGCACAAGTGTGCCCAATTAAGGGATCGTTTCATAATTAAGTTTTGCTACTGCGTTCTTTGTTGTCACCACAACTTGACAATATGCACCACCACTAAGACTCTTTATGACTTACCCTCATTTCTTATGCGTTAGGACGTGCTGTTCAATGGCATCTCTGCAAGTTGCTTGGCGATTGTAGAGGCCATTGAAGTAGTGAAACGCGTGGTACCGTAATCCTTGCGGACGCTGCGTCCTTACTTCGTCGCATTTTGCTGGTTTTCTAAGCACTACACAACACAGCTATCTCATTTACGGGAACATGGCTGTATGCTATCAGCCGACCAACACATACTGTTTGTGCAGAATCACTCCGTTTAGACAGTCCGCGCTTTCAGTGGTATTACTAGGAATTGCGTCAGCGAATAGCTAAGCTAGCTTGTGAAGCCCCGCTTGCGTAACTCGCACTAGACAACTTGCTTCAAGGTATGGCGATCATTATTCTAAAACAGGGCTAAAGACGTACAAATCAACACGTGTCATCCATATATTTCAGGCTGTTTCAGCTAGCCAAAGCAAACATATTCTACCTGACTTCCTATACTAAGGTACCTGTTCGCTCAATGAGTTGAAAAGTGCCACAGTTGATGGCCCATAAAGGGTAAGAAACAACGAAAGACTTCCCGTTTTTGTCCTCCTCGACTGTTGCTTTTTTATATTCTTCAATGGCAAACATGCATTCATAAGATGATCTTGCTAAAAAAAGGAAGGGTATGGAAGTTTGATTTGCAACACCCTTCTCTTTGGCACAGAAGTAGACTGCTACCTGCAGCATACGACCAATTCTTATAACTTGTAACACGTAGCTTGGCAATCTTTGGTCATATTTGGCCCTTGAGCCACAAGACAACAAATTCATCATAACATGTAACGATAAGCTGGGCTTCCGTTTACAGTAAGCGCTGAACTGATATTGAAAGTCAAAATTTATCACACAAAGATGCGCACTCGTAATTTCCTGCATACCAAAACCATGATGTGTTAGACCACAAAAGGTAGCATCAGAGCACGTGCGTCCCTAAGGCATCCGGACATGATCGAAGATTGCGGACTTTCACTATTTATCCCTAAGCACTTCTTGTTTGTGAAAGAAGTAGGCTTTGTTAAACATTAGCGACTAGTCCCGTCAAGAGGCAAAATTATTGCTGTTCTGAGCATGCCTTATTGATATGCGTGGATTCGTTGCTTTGTGTGTCATGTTTGTGGCACGCCGGTGGATACAAAAATATATGTTGTGTGCCCTTTTCTCGTAAATTAGCTCCTGTATACCTTGCGTTCTCATTCTGGCGTCTCGTCTTGTTATACTACCTTTGCACTGGAGAGAAAGCATGTGTAGCGCTAGCGCGGATCTCGCTGTCAGGCAGATAAGTATTACAGTGGTGTTTGTCGCGGAGATCAAAGACTCAAATAAAGGTGTATCCAATTGTTTCGAGCTGCTTTCCGGCACATTGTTAGCGTACAATAGCTCGACGACCTTAGCAGAGTAAATTCGACCAGTACACACCCAGGACTGCAAATATTGCAATCGAGAGAACTTTTTGTGACCTTATTATATGGCGAAAGCTAGCTTTCTTGACAAGATGCATTTTTGCGACTTTCGACTCTTGACCACAGCAAAGACAGAAAGAGACGTCTTGTGTGCAGGTGGTGCTTCTTACATTCGACGATGCGGTGAACGATTTGAACTTCGACCACTACACGGAAATCTTCGATACGGGCCGCAGGAACCCCAATGGCTGCCCGATCCGCGGAACCTTCTACGTGTCGCATGAGTGGACCGACTACGGCCAAGTGCAGACTCTATATTCCAAGGGACACGAGATGGCCTCGCACACCGTCACGTGAGTGTTTCCACATCATCGACACGCACTTCGGCGAGAAAGGAAACTTGATAACAAGGAGTTACTGCCTTTGTAAGTCGCTTGGCGTTTAGTGCTCTTGCTACGACCAAACATTTTTGAGCCGGAATGGCGAGACTGATTTCTTGCATGTAGCACCTTCGCCGTTCATTTTCACTGATTTCGGATTTTATTTATTTCAAAAAAAGCGCGCAGTCCTTTGCGCGCAGTTAAGGTTAGTGCAGTGAAGAGAAAGCTTCCCGTGGCTGTTTCAGGGGTTAAATTGGCGCTTATCGTGTCCCAAATTCTTTCTGCTTGCTTGATTATTTTGCCTTGGTTTAATACTTTACACAACTGCAGCTGTAGCGTGACACGAGCGGCCCTATGTTTCAGTAAGACGCACCTTGAACAATGAAGTAAAGCAGACGAGGTAAATTAGGATGCTAAATGCAGAATTGCTAGGGTCAGCTGGACATGTAATAGTGAAAATCTTTCTGGCAACTTTGGTCTTGAGCTTTATTCGATAAAACTTTTTCGAAAACTCACTTGGGCCACCGTATAATGTCCATCTCAGGACGTTCTGCACGTCGTCTCCGCAAGTGTTAGTTGATTCAAGTCACCCTAGTTGCTCTTCTGGTCGCTAACATTCTTACTTTTCTGAGCTCCTAGCAAAAGCACTGCTATACATTTTCAACACATTAATCCATTCATTTTGTTAGTTGCAAAAGGAATGTGTTTCTGATGTTCATTTCGGCCTGCGGCGAAAATAATAGCGGTAGACTGCTGCTAAATGCGAAGTTTCAAGTGTGCGTAAAGTGAACCGAGGGTGGCGAATTGACCCAGTTTTCCGTTTCTTCTGTCTGCGGCTTGTTCTTTGAGCCATTTTATATTTATTAAGAATAATTGACGAGCATACACGAGTATGCACCTTACGTGTATGACGTATACGCGTTACCATTTCTAGTAGAAATGTTGCTCTAAAGTAAGTCAACAAAATTTGGGAAACTGCTGACTCACGCTCACCGATAGCTGTGCGTACTTCCTCACACTTACAGCCACCTAGTATGTGTGCGTCTAAAGGTACTCAATTCACTCGGTGCATTTGAGTAAGTTTCGCTAAGCGCGAGCGGATATTGACACGTGTGCTTGTTTATCCTTCTTCCGGTGACTGCGTTTCACCGTCATACAACTTAATGTTATCCCTCTGCACAAGACGTGCCTGCATGATCTGGGCTTACTCTAGTATCATTGTTGATTCTATCTGTTATGTATATTCTCGCTGAGCCTTGTTTAACTAGATTACATGTGTGACGTGAATAGCATTGTACTTTCTTGGACGTATGCGAACCCCAGCAATTACGCTGGAACCATCCACTAGTCATAAACATAAGCCGAAGCACTTCAAGGGCAGATTAGATTTTCGACAATCCGCGAGTGTGCTGGCCGCTATCATTCTGCTGAGTGTTACTTGTTTGGCTGGGTACAGGTTGGCCCTGTAAACAGCGAATTTCGTAACTTGCGTTCTGCCGCGGAAGTTCTTCACCCTCGCTACAACGCGACGTCTTGTGGAGGTGCTTCAGCGTTTATGTTCTGGACACCTTCTCCAAGCCATGACCTTAGTCCTAACCACGAAAACAACGCCAGCGTCGCCCCAAACCATCGGGTTAGGTACAGACTACAAGACTTGCTCCCGGATTACGGACTGCAACCCTCGAGGACCAGGAAAACCATGGTCAAGCCAGCACCCGCGATGAGAGATGCAGCATCCCCTGCAGCCATCGTCATGCAGCAGCCAAGGGAGTCACCTATTTTCCGTGGATCCTCGTCTGACGACCAAGAAACCGGGCTCGAGGTTTTTGAAACCATATCGACAATCAACAACTGGAACGCTGAGTCGTTGCGCCATGTATACCTCCACTTGGAAGACGCCGCGAGCGCAGTGGTTTGCAAACCGAGAATCCGGTTTGCAAACCAATCCGAATGACACCAACCACAAAACAACCAGAATTCGGGACAAACCGCGATCTGGCACAGACATAGCAGCTGGACTCTTACGCCGTCTTTTTCTTCAGTTGCAGCAGATAACTACCGTTCTTCAAGGCACCGTATCGAAAACGCGCTTCCTTCCGGAGGGCGTTTTTTCCGTCGACAATGGACGCGACAGCGCTGCCATCAACATTTAAGTTTTAGTCAGCATGCAGCATTAAAACTCATCAAGCATGTGCAGAGGGCTTGCGCGTACGGTTTTCTTTTGCGTGTTTTTCTCGCGTATACTTGGACCTGCAGAAGCGAGCGCGTTGTGGGTGCAGTTGCCCATTTCATTGCGAACTGCGATTGAGCCAATGAAATGAAACGAAATATATTCATCAGAGCCATCACGAAGGAATTGAGCATCTTGTTAAAAATGACCCATTTACAAATCCACGTAGCTGTTTGTGAAGGCGGAAGGATGAAATGCGGCACGCTATTTGCAGATCATCGATGTGGAGTGCATATGGAGATGTATGAGTGCATAACAGAGGGGTTAATGACTTTGTTGATAGAGTTCATTTTTACTAAGAGTGTTGTGCTAAGTACGCAACCTTGTGGCACGCCGTTTTCCTGGATCCTGATACGTATCCAGAAAAAGAAATGACCACGACACCATCCTCTCATGTCATATATGTCATGCATGATAAGAGAACGGCTTTGTCCAGCTTGCTTTGGGTAGACTTGGGAGTTTTAGTACTCTGCTATAATGTTATAGCGCACCTCCGTACCTAACACTTCTACATCCTGCAATATGCTGGAATCGGCAGAAAGTATGAAATCAATTTCGTTTCTTGTTTCACGATTAGGGCTTTTCCAGGTCCACTTTTTGCTCCAACACTTCCTGAACTCCTCATACATTTCCACATGCACTCCACATCGATGATCTGCAAATAGCGTGCCGCATTTCATCCTTCCGCCTTCACAAACAGCTTCGTGGATTTGTAAATGGGTCATTTTTAACAAGATGCTCAATTCCTTCGTGATGGCTCTGATGAATATATTTCGTTTCATTTCATTGGCTCAATCGCAGTTCGCAATGAAATGGGCAACTTCACCCACAACGCGCTCGCTTCTGCAGGTCCAAGTATACGCGAGAAAAACACGCAAAAGAAAACCGTATGCGCAGGCCCTGTGCACATGCTTGATGAGTTTTAATGCTGCATGCTGACTAAAACTTAAAAGTTGATGGCAGCGCTGTCGTGTCCATCGTCGACGGAAAAAACGCCCTCCGGAAGGAAGCGCGTTTTCGATACGGTGCCTTGAAGAACGGTAGTTATCTGCTGCAACTGAAGAAAAAGACGGCGTAAGCGTCCAGCTGCTATGTCTGTGCCGGATCGCGGTTTGTCCCGAATTCTGGTTGTTTTGTGGTTGGTGTGATTCGGATTGGTTTGCAAACCGGATTCTCGGTTTGCAAACCACTGCGCTCGCGGCGTCTTCCAAGTGGAGGTATACATGGCGCAATGCCTCAACGTTCCAGTTGTTGAATGTCGATATGGTTTCAAAAACCTCGAGCCCGGTTTCTGGGTCGTCAGACGAGGATCCACGGAAAATAGGTGACTCCCTTGGCTGCTGCATGACGATGGCTGCAGGGGATGCTGCATCTCTCATCGCGGGTGCTGGCTTGACCATGGTTTTCCTGGTCATCGAGGGTTGCAGTCCGTAATATGGGAGCAAGTCTTGTAGTCTGTACCTAACCCGATGGTTTGGGGCGACGCTGGCGTTGTTTTCGTGGTTAGGACTAAGGTCATGGCTTGGAGAAGGTGTCCAGAACATAAACGCTGAAGCACCTCCACAAGACGTCGCGTTGTAGTGAGGGTGAAGAGCTTCCGCGGCACAACGCAAGTTACGAAATTCGCTGGTTACAGGGCCAACCTGTACCCAGCCAAACAATTAACACTCAGCAGAATGATAGCGGCCAGCACACTCGCGGATTGTCGAAAATCTAATCTGCCCTTGAAGTGCTTCGGCTTGTGTTTATGACTAGTCGATGGTTCCAGCGTAATTCACTGCGATCGCATTACAACACGACAGCGCCCTGGCTCTCCACTTCGACCCTGAATTGTCGTTGCTACTGACTCTTCCCATAGTGACAGCGAGAAATAAACGGTAAACCCAGCCTTCGCTTGGTCTTAACTCAAGCGAAGGACGAAGTTTGTTGCACTTTAGCGAAAAAGTTGAATTATAGTGACTGTTGGAAGCGGAATACCCTCCATATTTGTCCAGGGTTACCAGTTGATGAATGTGGTGAGGACCAATGGCAGCGCTGTCGTGTCCATCGTCGACGGAAAAAACGCCAGTCACTGCGATTGCGTTACAACACGACAGCGCCCTAGCACTCTGGTGGAGAGGGCGCATGTCGGTGACGCTTGCGTGCCAATTCGACCTCGGGAGGGAGAAGCACACCTTTTTTTTTCCCGTCTGGACGGGCAATCCCAGAGACAGTCTTGTGCGCTGTGCGTTTTACGAGAATCTTCCGAGTATTCGTGGTCGCTGCTCGCTATATGCATTTGTGCGCAGTAAACGGCGGTAGACGCGGAACCGACAGCCTTTTCACGTCGTCTCAGGTTTCGTATCACGGTGTTGCCCATCGCTATAGCGTGTATCATCGATCGGTCGATTGACTGATGGAACTTAACGTATACCTGCCAGTATTAGCGCTTATAGCTTAAGTGAACATCGTGATGTCTGTGACAACCACGCAGTTGTCTCTAGGCCCACCATCTCCTATGCACAAAACTCGAACAGAAGTAAAGGTCATGTGTGCACGCAAAGTACTAGTGGAACGGATTATCACTAGGAGTAAATGTGCATAAAACCATGCTAGGGGCAACAGGAGTATACGGCCGAGGGGCATAGATAAGAAAAATAGACCAACAATTCTTCGACATTTATAAGCTTCTCTGACAACGGCAAGTCGGAAATGGCTACTAGGCACGACGAATGGTATGAAAAGAATGACAAATGAAACAGCTTGGTTGTTTGAAGATGTGGCCAAGATTTCCATTTATCCACTTTCTTTAAATCCTTAGTTCAAGTTACGTACACGACAGCGCTGCCATTGGTCCTCACCACATTCATCAACTGGTAACCCTGGACAAATTTGAAGGGTAGTAACCCACATGAGGCTCTCTTCTGGCAAAACGCTTCGGGATCCGGCGCCGGCATGGCAGCTCGACGTTTACGCCGTCTTTTTCGTCTTACGCCGTCTTTTTCTTCAGTTGCAGCAGATAACTACCGTCCTTCAAGGCACCGTATCGAAAACGTGCGTCCTTCCGGAGGGCGTTTTTTCCGTCGACGATGGACACGACAGCGCTGCCATTGGTCCTCACCACATTCATCAACTGGTAACCCTGGACAAATTTGGAGGGTAGTAAGACACATGAGGCTCTCTTCTGGCAAAACACTTCGGGATCCGGCGCCGGCATGGCAGCTCGACGCTTACGCCGTCTTTTTCTTCAGCTGCTGCGAATAACAACCGTTCAATACACCCTATCAGAAACGGGCTTCCTTTCGGAGGCTGTTTTTCCATCGAAGAAATCTGCCCTGCTTGCATGTGTGACCAGCCACCGTTGGACACGACAGCGCTGCCAACGCTGCTCACCACATTCATCAACTGGTAACCCTGGACAACATTGTGGGGTAGTATGCTACATAAGGCTCTCTTCTGGCAAACCACTTTGGGATCCGGCGCCAACACGGCAGCTCGACGCTTACGACGTCTTTTTCTTCAGTTGCTGCAGACAACTACCGTTCTTCAAGACATCGTATCGAAAACGTGCTTCCTTCCGGAAGGCGTTCTTTCCATCGACGAAATCTGCCCGGCGTGCCTGTGTCACAAGCCACCGTTCGACATGACAGCGCTGCCAGCGCTCCTAACCGCATTCATCAACTGGTAACCCTGGATAACTTTGGATGGTAGTAAGCTGCATAAGGCTCTCTTCTGGCAAACCACTTCGGGATCCGGCGCCGACATGGCAGCTCGACGCTTACGCCGTCTTTTTCTTCAGTTGCTGCAGATAACTACCGTTCTTCAAGACACAGTATCGAAAACGTGCTTCCTTCCGGAAGGCGTTCTTTCCATCGACGAGATCTGCCCGGCTTGCCTGTGTGACACGCCACCGTTGGACATGACAGCGCTGCCAGCGCTCCTAACCGCATTCACCAACTGGTACCCATGGACAACTTTGGAGGGTAGTAAGCTACATAAGGCTCTCTTCTGGCAAACCACTTCGGGATCCGGCGCCGACATGGCCGCTCGACGATTACGCCGTCTTTTTCTTCACTTGCTAGAGATAACTACCGTTCTTCAAGACACAGTATCGAAAAACGTGCTTCCTTCCGGAAGGCGTTTTCTTCGTCGACGAAATCTGCCCTGGTTGCCTGTGTCACAAGCCACCGTTCGACATGACAGCGCTGCCAGCGCTCCTAACCGCATTCACCAACTGGTACCCATGGACAACTTTGGAGGGTAGTAAGCTACATAAGGCTCTCTTCTGGCAAACCACTTCGGGATCCGGCGCCGACATGGCCGCTCGACGATTACGCCGTCTTTTTCTTCACTTGCTAGAGATAACTACCGTTCTTCAAGACACAGTATCGAAAAACGTGCTTCCTTCCGGAAGGCGTTCTCTTCGTCGACGAAATCTGCCCTGGTTGCCTGTGTCACAAGCCACCGTTCGACATGACAGCGCTGCCAGCGCTCCTAACCGCATTCACCAACTGGTACCCATGGACAACTTTGGAGGGTAGTAAGCTACATAAGGCTCTCTTCTGGCAAACCACTTCGGGATCCGGCGCCGACATGGCCGCTCGACGATTACGCCGTCTTTTTCTTCACTTGCTAGAGATAACTACCGTTCTTCAAGACACAGTATCGAAAAACGTGCTTCCTTCCGGAAGGCGTTTTCTTCGTCGACGAAATCTGCCCGGCTTGCCTGTGTCACAAGCCACCGTTCGACATGACAGCGCTGCCAGCAGTCCTCACCGCATTCACCAATTGGTACCCATGGACAACTTTGGAGGGTAGTAAGCTACATAAGGCTCACTTCTGGCAAACCACTTCGTCATCCGGTGCCGACATGGCAGTTCGGCGATTTCGCCGTCTTTCTTTTTTTTTCAGGCTGGTTTTTCATACCGCTTTGTTAATGAAAAATCATTCCTAACGTCGGCAGCGGATTCCACCATACATGTTTTGCGTTTGTACCGAATGTTGTGCATGACAGACAAGCGTCTAATGGAAATGTACCTTGCCCAGAATATGTTGCTAGCCGGGGACGTCGAGGAAAATTCAGGGTCCGTTACACCAGAGCAAGAAAAGCAATTGTTCAACATGTTTTCAGTATACCCACAATCCAACAAAAGCAGTCTGAACTGTAATATAAAATTCGCTCAATTCGAGAGACCCTCGAACAAACGATAACTGAACAGGAAAAATCAAGTGCGTTTAGGACAGCATGGCGTCTATTCTCCCGCTAAAGCATGAGGTTCAAAGCCTTGTCGGTGGCGGCGATAAACTTACGTTCACGTGTACGACACTCCAGGCATTGCATGACGGTCACGATTATAGGTCTCGGAAGAAATAACTTGATTTTCTATGGCCTCGAGGATGCGCAAAAGGATAGTTGGCCTGATTCCGAACAAAGATTATCACTTTCTGCTTTGAGAAACTGTGACTACAAATTGATCCTAACTCTGTAGAATGGAGTCATTGGCTCACTAGTTACGCACCTGACAAAACCCGACCAATAATACTGTCACGTGGTAGGTATGGTTCAGGACGAAGCAACAAATCTGTCAATGGCGAAACTAAATTTATTGGGCAAACCTGCCACCAGAAACCACAGGCTACACTCAATGCTCAACGAAAACGGCTAACACAGTCGGCGATCGTCGAAAATCTGATCAGCGTGTCAAGCGCGTCGGTTTTATGCATCAGTCGACGAATGTTCCATTGTAATCCATGCGACCGCGTGTCTTCCACAAAGTTCTACACTATTCGCGTCGCGTATACATGCAGTCAGAGTACACAAGGTTTGTTGAGAGACATCAGATGGAACCATCGATAACATTGCAGAAACTTCCGATACATGCAGGTGCGTCCGGTGCTGTGCGATAACATTTGTTAGGCGGTGAAACGTAGTCACCCGATAAAGATAAGCAAGTACACGTGTCAATACCCCTCCCTTCAATAGCATTGACCCGATGCTGCAAACATACGAAAGTAATAAAGAAAAGCATCCGTAGCAAAAAAACAACACAATGAGGAATTCGTCAGCATGCGTAAAAGGACTTAAGACGTACCACGTGGGCCACTTCAAATCGTGTGCAGCGCCGCTGTGAATGCGAAATGCTGTCTGGCATGACCTCATAGTCCAGTGCGCCAACACGTCGGATGACCTTGTAGGGTCCTAAATAGCGTCGCAAGAGTTTCTCACTGAGTCCTCGTCGGCGTATCCGGGTCCAAACCCAAACACGGTCGCCGGGCTGGTATTTGACGAAGCGTCGTCGGAGGTTGTAGTGTCGGCTGTCGGTCCTCTGCTGGTTCTCGATCCGCAGGCGGGCGAGCTGTCGGGCTTCTTCGGCGTGCTGGAGATAGGTAGCCACGTCAAGATTCTTCTCGTCTGTGACGTGCAGACTTCTATTTCGCAGACTTCCTAGAGGCCTTCACTAGCGTCATATATTTATGCCACAGGTGTCGTTGAATAAGAAGACATTGAAATGTGCAACCGACAATTCAACCGCTGCTTGATGCCAGACTGCGCAGAGGCGCATGCGATAGGAGATGAGACTATTTCAATTGCACGGCCGAATGTGTGTGATCGTTGTGGCGCGACGATGGGCCAAGAAGAGAAGGAGCCGGTGTTTGGCGCTGAAGGGACAGTCATCCCAGCAAGCAAGCCTGAGCTGCCTGGTCTGGGCTTTCGTGCCGAATGAGCCGCGCACTTCGTCTGCCCGAGGCCCGTGTTCCTGGGCGAGCTGGGAGAGCCATTCAGTCCGTGGGCCTGAGCCGGCCTGCTCCACTGCTGCGTGAGCATTCGACGCCGGCATGTTCCGATACAGCCGAGCCTTCCGAACCCTGTGGCGCACAGACGTCCCGACCCAGCTGTTTCGCAAATGGCTCGTCGTGTGCCTCAATCCCCTGCGCCAGCGGTTGATACCGATTCATCGTTGCGGCTCCTCGTGCCGTGAGTGCATGGTACCGATACGCGATCAGACGTCATCCTACATTGACGCTCTGCATGGTTGTCTGAGCGACAGGCAACCATGGAGCGAACCGTGTGTGTAATCGTGGTCGTTGCCCTAGTCCCGTCCCGGTGTCATTAAAGCCTTGTTCATTGCGCCACCCCTGGATTTCTTGAGGCCTGGGCCCACATCATCACAACCATGCACTCTGCTCTAACGACCGGCGGGAACCGGTCCGTCGTGCGCGATGAACTACAGAAAATGCTCCCATAGGCACAGCCTCAGGTGCTGTCACTTGCCGGCGTTGTCTGCGAAGAACCCTACAAGTCACTAAGAGTCCCTGAACCACTGCAGCCTTAGTTGGAGCGCGTGAAATACAGCGCTGCCACCCGCCGTCACGTTCCCCCTCGAGGCCCCTCTCAAAGCCCCTTGACGACGGCATTCCATCGCCAGAAGCCACCTCCACAAGCCCGCCTCACCATCGGCCCGCGCAACGCCCCAAAAAAGACCGACGTTTGGCACACCTCCGACCGCCGCCCGCTGTTCAACTGCTGCGGAGAAGCGGGCCATCGATGCCCATACCGTCAAGTGGTACTATAAGGATACCGCGTTAACACGATGCGCCTCCGACTATGGTAACGACCATGGGACATCGCCGACTACCTGCCAGCGACTGGCAGCCGCGCCGATCTTCCCGTGCACCACCGCGCCGACCGGGACCAGGGGAAACGGCACGAGAACTGACTTCGAAAGTGCTAACAGATTTATTTGACAAGAAACATGGCGTGTAAACGGCTGAAAGCATACACAGAATGCGTCAAAGTGTGCGACCTCGGCCTGTGATGTTAAAACTGCATAATTTCATGGAGAAATGGAAAATATCAAGAATTAGGAAATACTGAAAGGATCTGGCGTATATCTGTCGCAAAAAATTGCGTTAACGAAATTGTCGAGAAGCGCAAGTCTTGGTGGGGGGGGGGGGGGATTCCGCGCAATAAGAACGGAAAGAAGGTTATCGCGCACGCCTTAACTACGACAAGCTTATAATCAATACCGACGTGTATCGTTGAGATAATGAAAAGTAGAGCCGACTCAAGGTGTGACGTATGAAAAGTGCTCCATTAGCGCCTAGTAAGGATTGAAGGGGACCAAGAACGCAATGATTTCCGAATAGTTACCTTAAATGCCTGGAGCTCTGTCAACAAAATGACTGACAGCCATTTTAGTGAATTGCGAAACGCACGTAGTTACCATTACAGAAACATGGCAACGTTCTGAAATACAAGATGACCTAAATAGTTCTCCCTGGCTATAAGATAATACGCCGTGATCCAGAGTAGAGGCGTTGCGACTGTAACGAAGGAAAATGTCCAGTTAAGAAAAGGCTACGTGGTACACCGCCGCACGAAAGCTGCTGGTGTGCAATTGTGGAAAATGTCCGTCCTTCGTGGCAGAGTCTACCTACCATTCATTCGTACTGTCAATCCAAACGTAGCCTATATAACAATAAAAGACGCTGCAATCGGCTCATTTTTACTGGCGACTTCAAGTTACCTGGCATCAACTGGCGAAATTTTGAAACTGAGACGCGGGAACACGCTCAGTCTGATTCACTTGTCGGCATCGCATCTACTCACGGTACGGGACAGTGCGCCTGTCTCCAGGGAACCGCAACTTACCTTAGGTCTTGTGCTTGCAGAAGTTCGACGTATCCGCCGGTAAGAGACATCGGATCATGAACTCGTTTTTGTTCAAACAACTAAAACAGAAATCCAAGGAAAAAATTTCTTACGTCCCGACCTTGGAACCAGTGGAGGACACGGGTGTCATTGACTATTTGACGTTCGCGCTGGATAATTGATTTGAGCCGTGATATGAACATGGGAATTCTTTAAAGTCATTAACTTTCATTGTATCAGTACATTTATATCACTTCGGGAACTATGAAAACGAAAATAAATCCATGAATTAGCCACGATACCATCCAACTAAAGGTTAAGATAAACCACCAAAGACAGAAGGCCACAAAATATCGAGCAAAGACATCGATCCTGTCAGCGCAGTTAAGAGCGAAAGTCGCCGTAGCCGAAAAGCATTAACAGGAGGAAAATTTTATGAAGTCTTCTCCAGATGTGGTATGGAGATGTATGTCCCAAAAAGACGATAACTCACGATATATTGCTGCCAATAATAACGTTGTCACTGACTCTGCAGTGATTGCCTGCTGGTATAAGAAATGTTTCCAGTCCCTGCGACCACCGGTATCTAATAGTGCACACATTCCGTTTAACTCGCATTTAGTGAAAATGCTACATGTCAGTTATTAAGGCATTTTAAGGGCACTTCTGCAGAACACGGACGTAAAAATATTTGTGGGACCAGAGGGTATTCCGAATGCTTTGTTGCGAAGATATGCAGAATGGGTAGCGTTATACTTAAAACTTATATTTCACGCATCCTTTTGCCTGACTGGCTGCCTTATAGCTAAGGTCGTACCCGTGCACAAATCAAATGATAAACAAAAAAAACGCAAATTATCGGCCGATATCGTAACGTGCGTATGCTGCACAATATTACAACACGTGATATCTAAATCGCTTTACACTTATCTTGCGAACACAATATTTTGCCCGAATCAACACAAATTGCGGCAGTGTGTCTTAACAGTGACACAACTTGAAACAGTTGATTTCCCTAACCTAATAAACAATACGATACAAATCGACGCCATTGGTCTTGATCTATCAAAAACCTTTGATAGAGTACTGATAGAGTACTATTGCTTTACTAAACTCCATACCAAATTAAGTATAAAATTAAGAGAGGTCGGAATTAAACGAATTAAATGCATCAACGCGTACCTCGAAGGCGCGACCTGATTCGTCGAAATTAATGAGAAAAGCAAAGCCATTGAAAGTAACGTCAGATGTACCGCAAGGATCAGTGTTGGACCCTTTGCTGTTCTTAGTTAATATCGATAATATTTCTTCAAGCATTTGCAAAGGAATCCCTGTGTGGCTCTTCACTGGTGATTGCTTATTATACAAAGTAATAAATGGCAAAGAAGACTAACAGTCGCTTAATGAAGACTTAACGAATATTGAAAATTGGTGCGAATGATGGAAATAGAAAATAAATGAAGACAAAACTTTTGTATTACGCATAGCAAGTAAACAGAAGTTTGTGCTTGAACATGCTTATGCAGTGAGCTCAACCATACTTGCGTGGGTTGACACGTCTAAGTACTTTAGTCTAAATATAACAAACAACACAAATTGAAAAGACCGTATCGTGTACGTTTGGGAAAACGCGCGAAAAAAGCTATGGCTCCTTCGACAGAAACTGTAATCACCATCTCAGTCGACTAAGCTGACGGCATATCTAACGTATGTCAAGCCGACGCTAGAATATGCCAGCATTATATGGGACCATATTCGGAGTGGATTGATTGATAAATTAGAATGGGTACAACGTAGAGCAGCCAGGTTTATACTTTCCAGGTACGCTAGAAAAATTCTGTGTCCTAAATACAATGAAAGCTAAACTTGCCTACGCTAGCCGAAAGACGGCGTGCAGCTCGGCTAAATTTTTTCCCTCCTTACTAGAAAACTATTTTAACATTGGCAGTATGCCACGTCCCGCAGTGCAACGAGGTCGACAGTTAAGGAGAAACAGGGACCGCAGTTGCATCAAACAACCTGTGCGTGCTCTTTCTTTCCAAAAATGATCAAAGAATAGAATGATTTACTTGTATCACTACGTGAAAGCTCTACCACAGAAACGCTTGAATCTAGAACGAATGTGTTGTGAACGCACTGTACTATATATGGTTTGCTGTTCTCTCTATCTCATTTAATTACAAATGTACCCTCCACAGCGGGAAACCATAGTTAACATATACATCGTGATTATCTATGTATCTCTGTATTTATATAAGTGTATATAATATTTGTATATGTATACATGTGTATTCTCGCTGCAATGCGTTATTGTTAAATATATTTTTCTCTTTATGTATTTTTGTATGTTTTTCGTTTCTTTGTAACCAGTACTATTTCATTACTTATGAATTGTATTGTTATTCTTCGTGCTGCTATCAACCGTCTTTATGTGTGTTGTTGTTCATTTGTTTGTAACTAGCAGTATTGCATTACTTACGAATCGTATTGTTATTCTACGTGCTGCTATCGACCCACTCTGTAACGGCCGTAAGGCCAACAGTATGTGCAAACAAAAACCCATGGTGGGTCAGTTAGCCCTTATTCGGAAGACTAAAAGCGGCAACCCATATAAGTATTGTTGCTGTTTGTCGATATGTCAAAGATCCTCTGCCACTCCATTGACGCTTCAAGACCCACCTCGACGACGAAGCAATGACACGCTGCCGCCCAGAGGAAGCCTGCATGATTTGACTAGCCACCTACTGAAAATTTCACTGTGACAGGTGACAACAGCGTGACAATGCGACACAGCCGTTACCCGATGGCGCACCCTAACTGCAATGCAAGATGGAGAGGCACCGACCTCGACGCGCTTGTCGATGGCCACAAAATCAGAGCTCTTGTAGACACAGGAGTCGACTATTACGTCATCAATGTATCCTTGGCCGTCAAATTGAAGGAAGTGAAGATTGCCTAGGACGGCGTTCAAGTCCGGACAGCTGGACTACACCTAGTAACGCCGACTTGAATGTGCAAGCCAAATATTTCCTTTCATGGCTGTACCTACACTGCGACCTTTGTTATTCAGGAACAGTGCTCGTGAGGCGTAGTTTTGGGCGTGGATGTTCTGAACCAACACGGCGCAATCATTGACCTTGGAAGTATACTCTAGTACCAGCATTTGCGTTGGTGCCCAAACACCGGCAGACGTACAAGACGACGTCAAGGGTGTACAACATCTATTGCTAGACTGTGAAATTTCCGTCGAACATGAAATCACTCGACTGCACCGAGGAATGGACAAAGTAATTCTGACAGATTTCAGATAGCAGTACAAACATCCTAACAAGGGCGCCACAATCACATACATCTAGGAAATTGTCGAAACGCGCAATGCGTCTGTCCTCTCGGATTCTTTCGCATCTACATCGGCTGGCATAGTTAGGGAACCAGCCTTCGAATAAAACCACGTTTTCCCATCAATAAAAAGTCTTATCAAACAATACAAAAACTACTTTTCCATCTCATCGAGGTTTTGACAAAAATTCAGTTGCCAAGCATTGCATATTAACCGAAGAATGCGCTCAGCCATTCCTTCTTAGCCCAGTACCAAGCTTAGTGGCGGAAATGAGAAGGCATAAAGAAAGAAGCCGATAAAATGCTATGGGATGAAATCATGCAGCCTTCGAAGAGCCATTGGGCGTGTCGTGTAGTCATGGTGAAGGAAAAAGGACGGAACCCTGTATTTCTGAGTTGATTATCGTCCACTGAACGAGATCAAAAAGAACTTATCCCCCCTCTCACACATACGCGACACACCGGACCGGTTTTGAAATGCTAAATACTTCTCGTGGATGGATCTCGAGACTGGCTACTGGCCAGTACAAGTCCACGAGAGGGATCGCGAGAAGACCGCCTTCATTGCACCAGACGGCCTCTATGAGTTCAAGGTTATGCCGTTCGGACTGTGGCTGCGATGAACACGGTGTTGGCTTGATTCAAGTGCCACACCTGCCTCGTCTACTTTAATGACGTCGTCGTTTTCCTGCAAGTATTGACGAGCACTTTAGACGCCTTAAAACAGTACCAGAGACAATCAACTCTTCTGGACTCACTTTCAAACCGGAAAAGGGTCACTTAGCGTATGAAGAGCTGCTGTTCCTGGGCTACGTCATCGGCAAGTTTGGATTACACCATGGCCCACGGAAGGGAGCTGCCATCACAAAGTTCCAGAAGCCGATCGACAAGAAGGCAGTGCGTAGATTCCTTCTCATGTTCGCCTACTACAGGAATTTCGTGAAGGACTTTTCACGCATGGCTGAGCCGCTCCCACGTCTAACTAAATCTGACGTTGAGATGAAGTGGGAAACGCGGAACGCCGACGCATTTCAATTACTCAAACGACGCATGCAGTCGCCACCGGTACTTGCGCACTTCGACGAAGACGCCAATACGGAAATCCACACCGACGCCAGTAGCCTAGGCCTCGGTGCAGTGCTAGTTCAAAGGATACACAGGCTTGAGCAGGTTATAGCTTACGTTAGCCGCTGTCTATGAAAAGCGGCAGCCAATTACTCTACAAAGAATGTCCTGCTATTGTACGTCTACTTCTCTTTGGCCCGTCGGCTCGAAGGAAGAAGAGGACGATACAGTTGCGCGCTTGGGGTGCCGCCTGTTCCCCGATCGCCATATGGTCGCCAGTGTGAGTGCTAAAATATATACCGCTAACTAGCGTGACTTACTGCGTCCCTCCATTACCTACATCATCATTTGGCCTACCACAAAATTTCATCATTTCCAGTACGCTAGGCCCTTTAGAGTCCTGAGGGATCATCATGCATTGTGTTGGCTGGCAAAGTTACAGGGCCATTGAGGGCACCTGGCCTGTTGGAGCCCTAGACCGCAAGAAATTAACGTTACCGGATGGAAACACTTTTCATTGTGGAACACTTTGGGCACACTCAACGAAGACAACAAGAAAAGGACACAAAGACTAGGGAAGTCTGACAACGAATTTTTATTCCTAAATATGGCACATATATACCCTCGAGACCCATCACATGATCACCACGCGTGGACAACAGGTCATCCGTTCCACATGATAGCAACGTTCATAAAATGCATCCTAATCGACGCACTATCGTCCAATATTGAGCAAGTTAATTTCACGATCGTACATAGCGACAGACGGATGGCTAACACATTTCTCCTGTAGTCTCTCGCTTTGTATGATAGTGAAATTTACTTGCTCAATATTAGACGATAGTGTGTCGATTATGATATATTTTATGAGTGTTGTTGTGTTAAGATGCACTATATGAGCGTTGCCCATGCGGAGTGATCATGTGATCGGTCTTGAGGGTACGTATATACGTGCTGTTTTTAGGAATAAAAATTCAGTTGTCAGTCTGCGCTGGTCTTTACGTTCTTTTCTTGTTGCTTTCGTTCAGTGTGCGCAAAACTTTCCACAATGAAGTCAAACGAACTAGCCCGCCTTTCAGTCTTATTGGCGACATTGTGATGCAAACGGCCCAATCGGCCCACCACCACAAGACGACCAAGACCTTTCCGAGGACAATAAGCACCGACAACCTCGCCGAACAGCAGCGAGCAGACTCAAAAATCGAAGCCTTGCTTGGAAGGTAAGAGCGACTTTGTGGTGGGGGTGCTTGCGCATGCATTCTCCTCGTTTACACTGCAGAACCACGTCCTCGTAAACAACTTAAGTCCGCGCGAAATACCTTCTGGTTGGGCCGCAGCACTGCGGCAGCCGGAATTCCTTGCGTGACGACGAGACAGGCGGGTACTCTGGTTTTCCGGCACGCTCGAAAGCATACAAGAGACGTATGGTTGGCCGCGCCTTACCATCGACGTCGGTCCTTACGTCAAGATTTGATGAGATTATCAGCGATGCAAGACAATACCAACAAGGCCAGCCGGATTGCTACAACCAATCCAGCGTTCTTGTCAACCGTTCCAACAAATTGTGATGAACTTATTGGGGCCCTTTCTGATCTCAACTACCGGGAATACGTGGATCGTCGTGGTAATCGACTACGTTAACCGCTACGCGTAAACGAAAGCACTGCCTAAAGGGAGTGCAGCCGCGGTGGCAAAATTCTTTGTCGAGAATATCCTCCCACGACCTGGTGCCCCGTAAGCGCTCCTCACCGACCGCGGAACCGCTTTTATAGTGGATCTTACTAAAGTGACTCTGCAACACAGCCGGGTGAGCCGCAAGAAGACAACTGCGTACCACCCGCAGACAAATGGTCTTGCGAAGATGCTGAAAATTCCCACTGACGTTCAAGAGAGGAGGTGAGATGCTGTCCTTCCATACTTAACGTTCGCTTACAACAAAGTGCTGCAAGAAACAACGCACATGACGTCGTTGAAGCCGGTTTACGCAAGGAACCCGGTGGCGACACTCGAAGCCATGCTACCACACACCACTCAGGAAGAGAACCTCGAAGTCGCCGCCTACGCCAGCACGCCCGATAGCTTGCCCGCCGGCGCACGAAGAACTAACGTAGGGCCGGCAGCCGGCACTACACTCTTCAACAACGCTACTTGAAGTACAGTCCGGCAAAGGTGTTTGGTTTTGGACTCCAATACGCTCACGCGGACATAGTGAGAAACGTTTGTGACCCCATTTCGGACCCTAGAAGATCATCCTACGCATTGGCGCACTGAGCTATGAGGTTGTGCCCGACGGCGTAACGCAATCAAAGTAGTCCATGTGCGTCTTAAGCCCTCCTACCAGCTAACAAGCTCTAGGCTTGACTTGGTTTGTTTGTTACTTTTTTAATACGTATGCTTTCATTTTGAAAACGACGCTTTCTTTGCCTCTTCGACTTTTCGACCGCTGCTGCTGTCGCTCTCTCGCACGCCGCGTCGCGAGGTAGTTCACAGCGTGGATATAGTTGGCAGCAGCGTGCCATAAACGACAGGCAACGCGAGAAACTCGTTTGGACCTTTCCATCACGTCACTACCATGTCAATTCGAGCTCCCTGGGCATCGCCACATAACCTCTTGACGGCTTTATTTATCTGTGATCCCAGAAAAAGCATTGCAGGAACTTCAGCGCTTGCCTTTGTTCTAACGTGCAGCAGTCCAGCAGGAAAATAGAATGGTAGAGAGTAAATAGGGAGACGATGCAGACAATAGCTAGAACCAACGAAGTCATGAAATGAGTGAATAGCAGCCTTACCGATCTCCGCTACAAGCCCCCATACATAGGGGAGTGCGGGAGATTGAAAACGCGACGCAAGAAGTCAAGGAAAGGCTACTACCAGACACTACCACGGTCGCAGGCAAACAGGATAAATTTAGGTTCATGGAATGGCACGGTACGTTTCTGAAGAATAAATGGCCTGCAAATTCGTCAAGCGGACCGCTTAAAAGGGTCTGGGTGTCAGCTAGTCGCTACGAGTCATTCATTTTAAACAGCGCCAGAATACACATGGACAAGGAAGAGCACAGGACCAGCGCAGGTCCTGTGCTCTTTCTTGTCCATCTGTTTTCTGGCTCGGTTTATTATAAAGGAAGCAGACAGCCTACACAAGGCGTGCAGGCGCAACGCTGTACATTTAAGCAGCGCAGATTCTAGGCAATGAAGACGCGCCTGGAAGATTTGGAACCTATTCGAATATAGTTGTTTTCATGTGCTGTATATCTTCTCGCTGAAGCTTGTGTAATCAGAGTGCATACGCAACGCAAGAGTGTCGTACATTCTGGAAAGTGCGCGAGCCCCAGCGATTACGCAGGGACCTTCGACGCGTCTTGTATAAACGCTGACACGCTTGACCGGCAGATCAGATTTTTTACGATAAGCGAGTGCGCTCGCCACTATCATTGTGCTGAGTATTACTTGTTTGCCTGGCCGCAGGTCCGCCCGGTGAATAATTTCCTAATTTCGCCACTTTTCCTCCTTGCCACTGGTTCTTCACCTTCACGGCAACGTCACAATATGAACTTAGTGAGACTATGTAAATTGAAGTTTTTCTCGACTGTAGAACTCAGATTTTGCGAGCTTGTATCATACTTGTCACCATACATTTTCTTTTCAGTTCGCAAGAATAAATGCTGAATATACGTCATTCCCGATGAATCTGTGTGTGTATTCATGAGAGTTGACTGTTGGATTTAGTACGCCTAAAAAAGGAATTGTTGGCAAAGGGCTTATGTCCTTTGAAGTAAAGTCTGAAGGCATAAGTTGTGAGGTTGGGTAGCCAAGCTCTTGTGCAGTGTATTTGAAGGAACTGATTTAGATTCTGTGCTCACCTGTGGTGCGCAGCTTCTTTCAAACGCACTCCTATGTCACGCGCCATTCACGCACTTCAACTTCGTTTCGGTTGTTTTACTTTTAAAACCGGCTTGTCGAAAAACGCTTTGTCCTCGGCCTCTCATATTATTGGCCGTAGGTCAGCAAAATCAAAGGAACCCACTGAGACTTACTCGTAAAATATACTTTTACAGCGAAGCTGTTAGCCTCTAGTTGGTCGGGATTTTTCGTGGCATGCTCAACCAAAGACCACCAGCTGGAAAAAGGGTTTGTTTGTGTTTCCGCGTAACAAAATTGTTTTACGGTGTATTAGATGATATCATGTCTCCAGGTTGTGCGTGAGAGCTACTTTAAGAATGTTGTGACGTAGCTTACTTAGAATTTAGTTATAGAATAACGCAATTGCGCCGGGCGGAGAGCCTGCACGAATGAGGATGTATGCTCCACTTCCGCACACGTGCACGCGCGCGTCACGAGCGTATGCACACAATGTATCAGTGCTTGGTGCGTGGGTGACGGGCCCGTTGCATCTTTCGCACAGCGTATGCTGCGACCCTAATCGACATTATGGCGAACACTGCCCATCAACAGTACTGTCATGGCAGCTGTAAAAGGGTTTTGTGTTTAGGCTACGCTTAACAGAATTGTGTTTTATCGTATATTCAAATTACAATCCGATGCTATCATGTCTGCAAGTTGTATGCAAATTGTAATTTAGAAATGTTTGACGCATTTTCCCTTGAGAACTATGATTAGTTGAATAAAGCACTTGCGCCAGGTGGTGGCCTTAGATAAATAACGAAGAACAAGGATGGACCTCAAACGGGAGATGGAAAGGGGGTTTGTGTTTAGGTTACGCTTAACAGAATTATGTTTTATCGTGTATTCAAATTGCAATCCTATGCTATCATGTCTGTAAGTTTCGATGGGGGCGAAATGCGAAAACACCCGTGTGCTTAGATTTAGGTGCACGTTAAAGAACCCCAGGTGGTCGAAATTTCCGGAGTCCCCCACTACGGCGTGCCTCATAATCAGAAAGGGGTTTTGGCAAGTAAAACCCCATAAAAAGAAAGAAAAAAAGAATGTCTGTAAGTTGTGTGTAAGTCATGCTATACAAATTCTTTGACGCATTTTACTTCGAGAAATTCGATTAGGTGATTAACGCACTTGCGCCAAGTGGTTTCCCTAGATGAATAAGGAAGAACAAGGATGGACCTCAAACGGCAGCTGGAAAAGGGGTTTGTGTTAAGTTACACTTAACAGAATTATGTTTTATCGTATATTCAAGTTACAATGCGATGCTTTCATGTCTGTAAGTTGTGGGTAAGTCATAACTTAGAAGTTTTATGACGCATATTTCACTTCGAGAAATTCGATTAGTTCAATAACGCACTTGCGCCAGGTGGTGGCCCTAGATGAATAAGGAAGAACGATGATGGACCTCAAAAGGCAGCTGGAAAAGGGCTTTGTCTTTTAGTTTCAGGCTAACAGAATAATGTTTTAGATTATATTGAAATTACAATCCGATGATATTATGTCTGTTTGTTGTGCACAAGTCGTAATTTAGAAAATTTTTACGCATTTTACTTTGAGAAATTAGATCTTTTGAATAACACACTTGCGCCAAGGGGTGGCCCTAGATGAATAAGGAAGAACGAGGATGGACCTCAAACGGCAGCTTGAAAAGGGCTTTGTCTTTTAGTTGCAGGCTGACAGAATAATGTTTAATCGCATATTCAAATTACAATGTGATGCTATCAACACTGTAAGTTGTGTGCAAGTCGTAATTTAGAAATTTTTTGGCGCATATTGCTTTTACAAATTCGATTAGTTGAATAACGCAGTTGCGCCAGGAGATGGGCCTAGATGAATGAGGAAGAACGAGGATGGACCTCAAACAGCAGCTGAAAAACTGGTTTGTGTTAAGGTTACGCTTAACAGAATTATGTTTTATCCTATATTCCAATTACAATCCGGCGCTATCGTGTCTGTAACGTGTGTGTGAGTAGTAATTTAGAAATTTTCTGGTGGTATTTTCTTGTAAACATTAATTTAGCCTGATAAGGCAGTTGCGCTTGGACCTAGAAGAGTGAGGCCGCACATGCGCGTGCCCACGCGACGCACGTTGCTTGTGGTGGTGGCGCTTGTCTAACGCCTTCACCGGCTTCGCTGCACATTCAATCTCACAGGATTGAATGAAGGTGGACGTTTTTGCTTCGGGCTCGCTCTCGTTCACCGAATTCCCCTCAGCTAGTCATCCTCGCCATTTAGTTTGCAAACTAGAACTCAGTTTGTTTTTGTCGATGCTTTTGATAGCTTTTCTTTCTCTTCTGGTCTGCCGCAGGGCAGTGTACTGGGTCTTGTGCTATTTTTTGTCTATGTAAACGACTTAACTGAATTAGTGCCTGACTCCGTGTATACAAAGGCTTTTTCAAAGGGCTGTATTATATGGAGACATAATGTGTCAAATTGACCATACTGTTTTACAGCACCAGTTGCTGAAGGTGGAGCAGTGGTGTGGGACATGGGACATGGAAGTTAACGTTCAAAAACGTCATCTTAAGCCCACGTAAATAATTGCCTAGTAATAAATCCTATACACTTTATAATGACGAAAGAGAACAACTAACTGATCACATATATTTTTGCGTTCCATACACTTCAACGTTATCGTGGTCAGCTCATGTTTGGGACATTTGTGCATCAGCCATTGAATTCTACGATATTACGTGCCAAAACCGCGATTTCATTTATGAGGCACGCCACAGTGGATTAATTTTGACCAGAAGAAGATCTTTAACGTACCGCCAATGCAGAGGACACGGGCATTTCGCTCCCATTGTAATGCGGCCACCGCAGAAGGTATTCCACCTCGTGCTCAGCAGCGCAACACCATAGCTGCTATGCCACCGCAGCTGGTGTATCTGCCTTCAGGGAGTTGTGTCCGTAATAAGAAAATTTAAGAGCGCCAACAATGCTCAGATTATTGACATACGCCACCTACGTCAGGCCTAAAATAGAACATGCTTCCGTAATTTTAGCATTCGCAAACTAAACGGGATATGCAATAGCTAAAGCAGTCAAAAAGGCAAGATGGCAGATTTATCGATGGGGACTACAAAAAGGCTGACTCCCTTACTAAGGTTATGCGGGATCATGACATTCCATCTTTACAAATACATACAAAATAAGGTCGCATAGTTTATTGGCACGATATTAAGGCGAAAGCCTTAGACAACGCTCATGGGACGAAAATGTGACCGTCCGGCATTATGGCACCCAAATTCAGTAGCTCCAAAATTGGGGGTCGAACCTTCGGTGGGAGTCTAACCCATGAGTTTTGGTGTTAAATACGTTATTAATGCGCAGTTCATTAGGATAGAGTCAATTAGGCACTCTAACCGCAAACTTTGATGGGAGTCGAACCAACTTACGTAGGGGAACACGTCATGTCTCCAATTTAGATTCTAATTGACATCGTGGAAGTCGAGAATCAAAGCGAGAGTTGAACACTACATTTGGTGAATTAGGGCGAAGTATAGGCGCAGTTAATTAAGATAGAGCTATTTAAGACCCGCGAACCCACGACGTTTTCTGCTAGAAAACAAGTAATAGGAACTAAAATGCACTAGAATGAAAATGTCAACTAATGTATGTGTCGTGTGCGCGTGGGCTTTCGCCTTCATCCTCTTTAGCATATGCTAAACTGACTGTCAACATTTTTTTTTAAATCACAAGCTATACAGGTTCATATATTTACATGTGCAACCCTTAAGTAGCCGAAGACCTCGATATACACATGATCATGCGCTGAAACCGATTTTTACAAAAACGAATGTATTAAAACTGTTTTTTTCCCGCGGACGATTTCTGACTGACGCGTCCTTCCTAAAACTGTTTTTGAGGCCAGCGATTTTTGCAAGGCACTTGAACTTTGCCACATACATTAACTTCCTTTAGGTTATAATTTATATTTTTACACGGGCAGAGATATAACGCTGTTCATTTGTTAATGCCAATACTCAAATTTGTTTTTTTTATTTAATAATGCTCTCTGTCTGGTACCCGCATCATCTTTTTCCTGCTAACGTTCGTTTTTACCTTTGGCATCCATCTGTAGTTAGTCCGACCTACATGGTTTGTATTTTGCTGTTCCTGTGTGTACGTTCTGTTCCTACTTTCTGACTGTATGCCTTGTTTTGTGGCCTACCATCATACTGTATTTTTCTTCTTTGCTTGCCTACTCCTTATGTTCAACTTTTTTTCTATCCGCTCCTTCCTAAAGAGTAGGCAGGCTTTGTGCCCTTCTAGGTGGCAGTTGCCAGCTTGGTCCTTTCCAGTTTTTCTCTCACTCTGTTAGTGTGTTTTTATCAAATAATAATAATAATAATAATAATAATAATAATAATAATAATAATAATAATAATAATAATAATAATAATAATAATAATATTATTATTATTATTATTATTATTATTATTATTATTATCCTTTGTACCCATGCTTAGGCCAATGAGGTCTGCAGTAGTGTGTAATAAATAAATTATTTACTCCTACTGAAACTCGGCAATAATATACTCATCTCATTTAATCCAGCTTAGGACTCAGAGGTCAGCCATTCCTTTCTTTTCTTATAGTCACGTACTCAAAGGCCAATTCGAGTCTTAGTGAGTCGACGCAAGAGTAATTTTGCCGCTATGTGCACCATTTAGCCCAAATAGAGGTTGCTCTGAACGATGTTCTGAAAACACCGGCCCCTTTTTTATGTGACAGGACAAATGACAGTAGGAATGCTTGGAAACATAGTGCGGTCTAATTGGACACGTTTTGTTTTGTCTAACCAACCAATAACGTTGTTCTGCCTCACTTTTAGTCTGTAAGATACTTTTTAATTACTAAAACTATGTAAGTTTACTTTGATTTACGAAATCAATATTTGTAGCCAATGACTATGGTAGTAGAACAGTTCTTCGAAGGTTTGTTATCTGTTCAGCTTTCATCGAGAGAACTAAACTGTATTGCGCTCCATTTTTGCAACTGAACTTGACAACCCGTTATTATTAGGTGGAAAGTTGCCTTTTACGGGCTCAAGATCAGGAAGCATTCGAACTGAAAGCGTACGAGCGCTCACAATACTCGTGTGCGTACGTGCGTGCGTTCGTGCGTGCGCATGTGTGCGTTACTTAAATAAAGACGCAAGACAATAAACACACAAGTCTATGCTTCAAGTCATCCTTCAGGGGGACAGGTAATCAGAAGCCCGCTGTCCAGGTAAGTAAATATAGACGTCAGAGTAACTTGTACAGCCTTGCCAAACGTAGGTTGTCATACGCTAAAAAACTAGCGAATGCCACCACCATTAAAGCGATGCAAGAATTATATATCATAAATGTATCTTTATTGCCATATACTACGAGCAAAAGCTGACGGACTGTTTTTGATTTGTGCACAGTCCCAAAATGAGCGGCTATTGATGGTACGAGACTCACTGGAGAGATTTGTTGTCACAACGTTATCGTGACGTAGCCGCATCGCTGAGTGAGCGCTGCTCAAGAACGCGATATATCTGACGACGCAGGCACAGCTTCGGCGAGAAGTTCTCCAAGCAGCAGTGGTTCAAGGAGGTGGCTGGCCAGCGCGAGATCCTGCACCTGTTCGGCGGCGTCAAGCTGGAGGATGTGCGAGGAATGCGCGCTCCATTCCTGCAGATCGGCGGGAACAAGATGTTCGAGATGTTGCACGAGGCCAACTTCACCTACGACTCCTCCATGCCGGTGTTCGAAAACAACCCGCCCTTTTGGCCTTACACGCTTGACTACGCGATCAACCACGAGTGTATGATCACGCCCTGCCCGAGCAAGTCCTTCCCGGGTGTCTGGGAGGTGGGTACTTTCTCATACATATGATGCTGTCTATTCAGCTCTCAAGATGCACCCTCTGGACTTGGCGAGCAATGACATTCTGTCAGCAGAACACGCGCTATCTGGGGCACATCTATGTTATATTTAATAAGCTGACTAACCTAAATAACTGGGAAAACTGAATAATTTCGGTCTCGTGACATGAATTAAAATTATCACTTGTTTTTTTTTCATTAAAGAAGTACATATTCAATATTTCCTAGCCTGCATCTTCCTTCTCAATAATGTTTTTCAACTTTCAATGTTGTGGTATGAAGTAGACAAAATGTGCAAATTCTGCCCCCCTCAAAGGTGGTTTCAAACAACTTCCAACCGACTGGCTTAACGATAGCGTAAAACTGACAAGGCGTTCATTAAGCTGCTGCGTGATGATAAAAGAAAGCAGCCGCATTAGTATGACTCGTCCGCTAGGATCTTACGTAGAACAGCGAGCCAACAGTTACGCTGACGCATTTGCATGGTCACCCGGTCACCGAAAAATCCATTTACTGCCGTTATGTATTTCAAACCCCTTTTGAGAGCTCGAAAACCACAGTGTGGTGCGCTAACAACTATTGTATATAGTGCTTTCAAATGCGAATGAAAATTTGCCAATAAATTTGGGTCATTAGAGCAGTAATTCTGAATTATCCATATAATTTTCTGCGATTAAGCGAGGGCTGGGCAAATATATTTTGTCATTGTATCATAATAAGACAAGGTTCAGCAAGCATAATGTGGAGCGTGGATGTGGATACACCATCAGTCACGCAAATTTCAAAGGGCCACCGTTCGCCCGCCTTTGTGAGGTAAGTAGGAGGTTTCTAGATGACACAGTGTACCGCACGAGAAGAAAGGGGGTTAACCGAGGGTCCCGATGTTTTATTAGTCATATCATAAGAAGCCAACAAACACTGACACCAAGGACAACAAAGGGGAAATTACTTCTGCCTACTAAATGAAATAAAGAAACGATAATTTCTTGGAAATTAAAGTGGATGAAAAAACTACTTGCCGCAGGCGGGAACCGAACCCACGACCTTCGCATTTCACGTGCGATGCTCTACCAATCGCTACCGTGGCGCCGTATCCCCATCCACTTTCTTGGATATTCATGTGTCCTAGTAGAAACATGGGAGTGTTAGCCAGCGCCACCACTCACAGGCCCTGGCGGCGGACGTGGAACGTCCATTTTGCCGCAGGCGTCACGAGAACGTGATCCTTTTGGGTGAAGGCTACTGGTCAATAAACCCACACATGCTACCTGAAGGCATCAATGTTGCCGGATTCATGACCCTCCTTATGTAATAAACGAGAAGAAAGGGTTTTAACCGGGTGGCACAGTTTCTTTATTAGTCGTATCATAAGAAGCCAACGAACAGTGACGCCAAAGACAACACAGGGGAAATTACTTCTGCCTAATAAATGAAATAAAGAAACAATAAGTTAATGAAAGTTAAAGTGGACGAAAAAACTACTCGAAGGTTGTGGGTTCGGCTCCCACCTGCCGCAAGTTGTTTTTTTCATCCACTTTAAGTTCCATTAATTTTTTCCTTTCTTTATTTCATTTATTAGTCACAAGTCATTTCCCCTATATTGTCCTTGGTGTCAGTGTGTGTTGACTTCTTATGACAGTGTACCAAAGGCATTTTATTCCCAAGCCTCCACACCGCAGGATGTTACCGCGGATGTCAGGCGCTCCATCGTTGTGCACGATGTCGACGCAGTTTTTCTTCCTTGAGCATTAGTGCGCATTTCTTTTTTAATGTGTAAGAATTCTTTGGCGAATACCACAAGAAAATTTGTCCCTCACGTGAAAAGTTTAATGCCTTGCACCTCCACAAAAATGCGCAATTCGCGATGGCATTTAATTCTTATAATAGTGTAAATATAGAATATTGGTAGCTTTATAAGCGAAAAGGAAGAATTCAAACAAAAAAAATGAAAATGACCAGAGACAATACTCATATAAAGCATACATAGGGCTACATAGGAAATACATGAGGAAGCAAGAGTATGGGTGTGCCAGTTCACATTTGTTGGTGGCCCAACTAGAAATGTAAGGCTTACACAACTTGAATGTGGGGGAGAAGCCAACTGAAATTAGCGGTATGTTTACCATACTTAAATAACTCCAATGTAGTCCCAGCATGCTTCATCATATAAGAAAAACTGATATATACTCAAAAACTAAAATTTGCGTTTTTAGGCATGTGCTTTTAGCCATGGAAAAAACTACAGCGTTAATTAGGCTGCTAGAATACTCAAGAAACAAATCATACTTGCACGCTGTAATACTTTAGCAAAGAAATGCTGTTTCAGCTCTAAAAATTCTTTAAGAAATGCTGCTCATTCGATCAAAAGTTACTCTATCCTTGCAGAGTTTTTTTCATGAATGTTTGTCAGCGAAGAATTGTTTTCTGGGCGTATTATTAATTTGAGTAGGCCGTTTTTTCTCCATTGTTTCATAATTTTTCGGGGGAACAATTGGAGCCTTAAATTATGTGCTGTTTCGGCAAAAAGGTGAAGCCGTACGATGTACCCAGCATGCTCTATGGTTATCAGCCAGAGTGCATAGTCAGTGGCACCATTCTAGTAAACAGTATCAGTAGTAATAAATTTTAGTGGTTATTTGAAGGCTGTAGGCAAAGCCATCATGCCTCAATGGCAGATGTGGCTTCAATCACCGCTTCCGTTCACCTTAATGACGCAGCTGTATAACTGAGCAGCTACAGTCGGCGGTACTCAAAACAGATTTGTAGCTTCTATTTATGATGAACACTTCGAGGCAGCCGTGCTTCACAGCTACTTGCGACGATTCACAAACCGTGCTCAGTGCAAAGACGTACAGAGACGCGAACGTGTGCGCCCACGCTATCCCTGTCATAACCCCAAAGCATAGATTCTTTTACATGCTATTCCTCCTAAAATTTCGTTCGCACCTCTCTTTATTCTTCCCATGGTTGAAATTGTGTCGTGTGAACTCATGCGGGTCTCCAGAGAGGGTGCCACGCACCTGTTGGGATCGCCACCACTAGGAAGGCTGGAACGACTACAAGTGTGCGTGCGAGGAAAAGGGGAAAAAACAAGGCGTAAGAATAAACGCATCGTTCGTTCTCATGTTCGAAACCGAACGTGTCTCGGTCTTCTTCCAAACCGCCGACAACACAACATGGTGGCAGCGGTAAACAAGAAGTCGCATAGCATCCGGTGAGGGTTACGAAACGGCCAAGATGCCAGACGGAAGGGGACACCGTCGCTCAGTAAGCAGCGGCAGCGGGCCAGGAAAATGGCGCGAACTTTTTTCAACCTGTTCGCCGTCGAACTGCCAGAAAAGTTGGACTTCCGAGACCCAAATGACTGAAAACGTTGGGTCGCAAGGTGGGAATGCTATCGCATTGTGTCACGAGTTCACGTTTGTGATGTAGCAACACAGATGAACATGTTCTTGTACACGATGGAGCAGGACGTCGAAGACATATTGGCGTCACCAAGCTTCACAGCCGCCAACCTCGCGGAACACGCAACAGTGAAAGCAAATTCAAGGGACACTTCATACCTTGCACAAAGGTCATTTCCTAGATGGCAAAGTTCAATCGTGGAAAGCAGGAAGAGAGCGAGTCAGTCGAAGCGTTCATCACAAACCTGCACAATCTCGTTGAAACTTATGAGTACGGTTCATTGAAAGATGACCTCATTTGTGACGGACTTTTTGCGGGACTTTTGGACCTCGGACTAATTGAAAAGTTCAACTAGAACCTATGCTCACACTTTTGTCCGCGATGAAAATTGCACGGAACTGCAGAATCGTCGAAAAGCAAGAGAACGACCTACGCGACAGAACGCAGCATGGTGCTGCGGTCGACGAGCTGCGACGGTCGAAACAACGCCGGAGCCAAGGAGGCGCGTGGCGGGAACCAGGCAAGCCAGCAGCTGTGCACTTCGCGGAACGAAATGTGTGAAAGTGGCGCGGCAGTACAGAGTAGCATTTCAAGAAACAGTGTCCAGCCTCCGGAAAGCAGCGCAACTGGGAGAAAATTGCCCACTGTGCAACAGTGTGCATGTCGGTACGCCAGCAACAGACAGGGCAAAGGGCGCGTGGATCCAGCACCAACAGAATAGGAACATCAAACAACGGAGAGGTGTTTTTCGGTGAGGTCAGCGAGGCTGATACCCTCGAACCTTGGTTCGTCGTTGCACTTGTGAACAGTCGTGCTGTTCACTTCGAAGTCGACACAGGAGCTGACGTGAGTATAATCGCTGCTTCGCAGTATGACAGCAGCCACATGGAGACAGAAAACTCCTGACAAAATACTTTTCGCACAACTGCATGACAAGGAAAGTCTGTTCAAGGACAGGTTTTTGTAGTGGAAGGCTTGCAGGCAGCGCTATTGGGACGAACTGCCATACGTGCTCTTGATATACTGTCACACCTGGATGCAATTGAGGCCAACAAAGCCCAGCAAGAAACGCGGTGTCCCCGGAGGTGACACCAGAGTTCCGCCAACTCTTCACTAGACTTGATAAAATGAAACTTGTCTACAAGGTAACGCTCAGAGCAAAGATACGCCTTATGCAGTGACAACGTCTCGACAAGTGGCTGTTCCACGCCTGCCTAAAGACGAACACGAACTACGAGGAATGAAGGATCTTGCAGTGATCCAGCATGTTTGCCATGCAACACCCTCGTGTGCATCCATGGTCATTGCATTGAAACAGAATGGAGATGAGAATCTGCATTTCACTAAATTGAACCGGCAGCTGATGTGTGAAAGGGTCATCATGCCTACAGCTGAAGAAAACTTGGCGAAGTTGGCGAATGGAAAGGTTTTAGCAAGCTCGATGCAAATTATGGCTACTGGTAGACGCCCCTTGCACCAGAGTCCCAGGACTTGACCACATTCATCACACCGTTTGGGAGATTTCAATTTCTGGGATTACCTTTTGGCATTGCAACAGCACCAGAGTTCTTCCGGCGAGAGGTGCTTCGCATTCTTGAGGAACTCCCTGAAATAGCATGCCACTAGTAGGACACCGTCGTTTTTAAGAAAGACCAAGCGGAACGAGGCGCAAGCCTCATGGCAGTGCTCAAGGACGTGGGAATGACTCTAAATCAACGCAAGTGTGAATTCAGCACAAAAAATGGTCAAGTTTCTCGGGCACATCTTGAACGAAGCTGGTATCCCTGCTGACCAGGAGGAAACTGGAGCCAGCAGAAAGACGTCACGCTAGAGAACACAAATGAGCTCAGGTCATTCCTGCGCATGGTAACCAGCTGGCAAAATTTCTCCTGGAACTGGCGAAGAAGACAAAACCGTTACGGGTACTGCTGCTTGACGAAGCACCTTGGGTTTGGCACTATCCTCAATAAGCCTTCCACCGGATCAAGGATGGCCTGCCGACAACACCAGTGTTGCGCTACTACGACCCACAAAGGTCTCTGAGGATATCAGCTGATGCCTCTTCCTATGGCTTCGGGGTGGTTCTTCTCCAAACAAATGACAAGGGCAAGCGACAGCCAGTGGCATATGCTTCCAGGAAAATGACACCGACAAGCAAAAGTATGCTCGGGTGGAGGAGGAAGCACTCGCTACAACGTGGGCATGTGAACATTTCAGGATGTACGTTTTCGGTCTGCAGTTCAGTATAGAAACTGATCACAAGCCCTTGACGTCTTTGTTCTCAACGAAACACATTGATGAGATGACACCGCGACTGCAGCGATTTCGCATGTGTGTGCTTGAGTATGACTTCGCGATTTCACACATACCTGGAAAAGACGTGCACAAAGCTGTTTGTGTTGTCGCGCAAACCGTTGCAATGGTCCGGCAAAACAACAATCTCCTTCGTGAGCGAGAAGCCAAACACTGCGACAGGAGGCCTAAAATGAAACACAGGCCACCGCTATAGCCAGCTACATTTGTCCAGATCAGACATGGGAGCCAACAAGAAACCATCATTGTAGTTTCAAATGCACCGAGATCTTACACTGTGTAACGGCCAAAGGAAGTGTTTGTCGCACAAAAGCACGAGGTGCCAGAAGTTGCACTACCGAACCATGCAGGAAGTGGCGTTGCAAAAGAAGCCAACCACACCAGCCGCAGTGGTCGAGCCATTAGACCACCGCCACGCCTAAACCTATGCGCAAGCTAAGGGCTTGTCCTTTGAAAAGGGTAGGTGTCGTGCCCTGTGAACTCATGGCGTTCTCCAGAGAGGGCGCCACGTACCTGTTGGGATCGCTACTGCTAGGAAGGCGGGGACGGTTACAGGGGTGCACGCGGGGAGAAGAAAAAAAATGGCGCAATGGCACGACCACAAGGAAGAAATTCTCGACGGATTTTCGGGGTCGCCGCCAACCAGCATCACGCGACGGCGGCTGGCGGCATTGACAAGTATGCGCCGCCGGTTCATGTTCGCTCAGCGCCGCAAGACTGAGCAGGCCAGGCTGCAGTGCAGGCGGCAGAAGTAGCGGTAGAAGCAAGAGGCAAACAAAAAATTGGAGGACGCTTAAGCTTCGCCTTTAAGAGTGGGACGCGACAGCGTCCCCGTCGACCCGCCAAGGGGTATAAGACAATGCGCTACGGCACAGCGATCACTTACGATGCGTCCCGCATCGGAGTTAGCGCCCACCTATCACGCGGTGAGCGTCGAGCAACGCAGCGTTCGGCGCGGCAACGAAACGTGCGCCTGAGCGAACGGAACGAACCAAAGAACTCGGTGTCTCGGAGGGGAAACGATCTACGCCAGCCAAACGTCGTGACCGGCACGGGCAGAGAGATAGATAGTAATCTAAAGAAAGGAACGGCGCTTGATTCTGCAACCGGGAGCACGGAGAAGCGTCGTCACGGGAGAGGGAGTCCCGCGACGCGCCTGGCAGCGGTCCCAATGCGCGCGCGGCGCGCCTCCTGTCGGGGCAGCGCCGTACATTGAGAGGAGGGGGTCTTCTGTGTTTGCCGCAAGATGGCTCTGCGTGTGCGGAAAGCGCAGAAGAAATGCAGCGGAAACGCACTTCGCAACTCGTGTAAGTGTGACTTCTGTACGTTACATGTTCATAATTACCGATATACACCGCAGTATAACTTTCCACGGCTCGTTTCGAAGGCAACACCGCATTCACAAGAGGCGCGTTTGCACCCCTTGGAAGCATCGAACTAGTGGCTGAGTTCACACTCCGGAGACCCTGGTTCGATTCCCACCGGGCCAATCTTGGAAGTTGCTTTTTATTTATGAAGCGCCTGCCGTGATTTGTCGCTCACGGCCAACGCCGCAAACGCTGACAGCGACACCGATGCCGACGACACCGGCTTTTCTGCGACATGAGCTCCTTAACGCTATCGCGTTAATATGGCCTCAGAGACGGCGCCATGCGCCATGTTAACAAGCTCGGGTACCATTTACAGACCAAGCTTCGGGCGTCTTCACGGCAAACATGGACGAGGCATTCATTTGAGGGATCGGCAGTCGTTTGTGCGCATGCGGGAGTACGGGCGCGAGAGAGAATATCTGGGGGCTTATGCTCCTTGAATATATGACTCTGCAGGAGGAGGTTTCTTAGCGCGTGTTGTATGCGTTTGTCCCCTAGACATCCCGGCGTTGCGCAGTGCGGTCAAGTTTGTTTACTCTCCGCCGCCGGCTGCCCGCGCGGTCTGGCAGGGCGCGGACACCCCATTTGCTGACCGCTGTGTCTGAAAGGGCAATGTTCTGACTCGTGTTGTATAAATCGCGGGTCGCTTTTTTTCGTCGCGATGATAGCTTGGACTTTTACACGCACTGCTCCAGGAGTGCACATGTAATCTGCAAACGGAGGCCTCAGGGCACCTGAGGTCATACTAAAGCAGGCGACGCAGGATCTCCAGGGCACCCAAGAGGTAGCCGTGATATCAAAGCTGGCAGCAGGGCGGCCCGCGGGTTGAGGGTGCGGGGGCTGACGCGTGCCAGGGGGTGTTCGCGTAAAAATTTGCCTGTCCACGATAGCGGACAGCCGATACACCCCTGGCAAGCGCAGGCGTCGGCGACGTCCTGGCGGCGTCGTTCGGTGTGCCGGAGGTGCCGCCAATACTGCGGAATAATGGCACGTTGTTACAATTAGTAAAAACACGATTGAATAAATATATATATACGTCCAGCCGCCAACTCGTAATGCTAAGTTCCGCGCCCCGCGAATTCTGCAACACCATACAGTCAGAACTTTGCGTCTGAAGGTACGTAAGACAGACTGTCTCGCGCCTGCGGCGCTCGTTCTGGGCCAGTCATCGTCCCCGGCGGCTTTTCAGCCGCTTGCGTTCAACCGCGGTTGCTAAGGCGCTCTGCTCTGCCTCTTATATTTTCAATACAAGCGGCCCAGGCTCTACTACAGTCGCTACTGCCCCCACAGAAAAATCTGTGATGTTATTTACAAGGTGAATTGCCGTAAGGCGCGAGAAAGCTATGATCCGCCACGACTGACTTAGCACGAGCACGGGAGCTGCGAGTCAGTCTGTCCGACACAGCGGTCGCCACATCGGGCGTCAGTGCCCGCTGCTTCGCCTACTTTACGGCGCCGGCAGCCAGCGTCCGAGCGTACTCGACCCCACTCCGCAATGCCGGCACGCCAAGGGACAAAAGCCTACAAGACGCGCTAAGAAGTCTCCTCCGTACTACATAGGCAGAGTCATATATTCAAGGAGCAAAAGCTCCAGATTTTCTCTCTCGCGTCCTCTCACATTTTCTCACTCGCGCCTGCGCACGAACGACTGGCGATCCCTCAAATGAACGTCTTGTCAAACATGGCGCTTGCTCGAAGCGAAGTGCGGACGCGAGGCCTAAGCTACAGCCGCGTCATAAATAGTCCCTTTTTCTCGTTTTTATAATTTTCAGTGCAGTTATGGAGCACCCGTGGAGACAGCTATCGGAGGCAGCAAGCCGGTGCGCCCCTCCAGGCCTCAGCAGTGCGTGCAATCGCCGACAGGAACGCATGGAGGGCAGAAAATGTGTGTTGTGTTTACGAGAGCGCCGGAAGAAATATCTTAAGCCGTTGACTTCGTGATTTTCAATGCCGTGCTTCGCGTATGCTTTGCAAAGGAGAAGTCCATCACAAACACGTGCATTCTGTGAATGACACATGTTCAAGGCGTGGCGCTATGAAAAGTGTCTGAACGGCGCTCTCAGGGTACCCGACTTGTATGTGTTTTATGTGTGCGATTGGTTCGTTGCCACGAACTGGTGAACGCCGGTCCTTTACAACTCTCAGAAGTGATGGCGCGAACTGTAGCGATAAGCTTTAATGGCTCGTTATCAGTTTTGCCTGCTGCGATGCGCCGTGATGACCGCGACGTTCGAGCAGTGTGTTTTCTGTTGGGAAGTGTCTTCGCAAGATACAAATAGTGATATATATATATATATATATATGCGATGAGTCGCAGTGGCCCTAGGAGTAAAAGTGCCCGCTTTGTCCGATATGCGTGTGCTCAGAAATGAATTGCCCAGCGCGCAAGTGTTGCCGACCGCGCTGAAGAAAAGCTTGACATTACTTTGTGGATCCACCCTAGTTCATTCTGTGGTTGATTTCAACCATTTTTACACGAGCCTTCAGTTTTGATGCAAATAAAACTTATTACTAGTACCAGCATAATCTGCCTGGGAAGTGCTTTAGGTTCTATCCCTTCTTGATTTTGACGATAGCCAGTACCGAATAATGTGCCTTAAACTGACTTGTGCCTGCAAAGTATGCCCATTAAGTGTTTTTACAGCACTTTTACAGTAGCTGTAAGCGTATGCTACGGATCATTTGTGGGTTCCGGATAATGAACACTTTAAGTGGCCATCTAGATGATCTTTATTTTGCACAGGGGACAGCTCCACTCATTAACCGAACCGTTTTCAGCTGCACTGCCACATTATGGGAAAAGGCGCCTCGCCTCGGCTCTTGACATTCTTTAGCATGTTCGTGGCCACGGTGCATTAAACCTGAGAACTCAGCTAATATTACAATATACAGGGTGCCTATTGGCTATCATCAGAATGTTCTGAACACAAATTCTGACAAATATGCCAGCATTAGTTGTGTGATTGAAGCCAGCCAATGAAGACTAACTTCTGACAATATTTTCAGTTCACCCTGCCGACAGAATATCTGCCCCTGTTATTATCCCCACTGTTTTGGTCAGTGTGCTGCATTTCTCTCTTGGCATACATTTATTGCCCCGCCAGATAAGATATTGTCAGACAATAAATTCTAGAACCATATACATACGGAGGCTTGTTTGTTTTATTATATTCTGCAAATAATACCCAAGCCCAGCTAAGATTAACATCAGCCTAACTTATGCATGCAGTTGACTTGCAACATGTGAGAAAAAAGTCTGTCCGCAAATAATACGTATTATTCATGTACAACACCTCATACGTACTTATGGCTTGAGTGTATAAGCTATGAAATTCATTTGACGAAAGCAGTAACATGCACATACAATATGTATGTAGACCTTGCGTGCACGTGCATGTGTGTGTTAATAAAACAGCACAACTTCTATCAGGACATGCCGCACCAACTACACCCCATCAAAGATGTTCTATAGAACATTCAGCTGGTCTTATATGAATTTTATCACGTATTGTAGTTATTTCATACCTGTATGTAAAGCAATTTATGGACATTATCCGCCGCATGTGATAATGCATATTTAGACCAAGAACAGTACCTGCGGACAGCTTTTAATTTAGCCTTTGCCATCAGTTGTTACAATAGTCTTATTGATTTTGCCATCTAAGCGACTCACAGTTTTGTGTTTAGTTCACCAGCAGTTATATACTGAACGCAGCTACACTATTTTGTATACTACTGCTGTCATGCATTCTTCAGCCCTACAGGTGGTGTCATGAGTTCTAGGCCACCTGGACTTGGGCCTTTCTATCAAGTGAAATATCCCTCTTCAACAGTCAATATTGCTACGGAACAGCCACCACAGTGACGCTGCGCTGAGGAGGAAGAAGACGACGTGGGCCCACTTGATATAGCCTCGCCATTTTGGCCTTCCGTTAGCTTCCCTGTAAACAAATTGTATATAGTATTGGCTCTAGCTACACGTAACAATAATTTGGTGGAGGTGGATGTTCCCCGTACCCGTCATGGAGCTTCGCAGCGGTCGCAACGGCGACAGTGCAACTTCGGCTCCTGCTGGCGACACTTCATCTACGCAACCGCCTCCGCCTGCAGCCCGACCTACGTCGCCGTTTCCCCCCTCGAGATCCTGGTGTTTTCAACGGATTCGGCAGTCCTGATGTTGACGACTGGCTGCGCTTATGCGAACGTGTCAGCACCAGTCACCGGTTGGATACGACTGTTATGCTTGCGAACGTTCTTGTCTACCTCGACGGAGCTCCACTTGCATGGTTCCAGACTCACGAAGAGAAGATCTCGAGTTGGGATCTCTTCAAAGAGAAGCTCCGCGACCTTTTTGGCAATCCGTTCGGTCGCCAAGTCAATGCCAAGAAAGCCCTTGCCACACGTGTACATACGTCGACCCAGTCCTATCTGTCGTACATTCTCGACGTCTTGGCGCTTTGCGCCAAGGCTGACCCGATCATGTCTGAGGACGATGAGGTTAATCATGTCCTCAAAGGCATTGCTGACGACGCCTTCAATTTACTTGTGCTTACAAACGTCACCAGCATCGATGCGATCCTCAAGGAGTGCCGCCGTCTTGAGCATGCTAAAAGCCGGCAGGTATCCCAGCACATTACGCGACTTCCCAACACAGCTGCTACGTCATCCTGTGACGATCTCTTCCACCAGCCGTGGCGATGTGAGAACTTGACCCACGTCATTCGTCGTGTGGTCGAAGCGGCACAACCGGCGGCCCCTTCATTCTCGTCACCTGATCATTCTCCGGTAACAATCTCCTTGATCCAGGCCGTCGTCCGTCAAGAGTTGTCCAACGTCGGCCTGCAATCCATTCGCCCCATACGCTCGGAAGCTCTTCCTCCCCGCACGTCCTCACCACGCTCTTCTTACTCCTCTTACGGACAGCGCAGCCCCTCCGAATGGCGAACAGTGGACGACAGGCCAATCTGTTTTGATGGCCGACGCTTTGTGAAGGATTTTGTGACTATCGTACGTCCCCTTACCGACCTCTTGAAGAAAAACGCCACATTTTCTTGGGGACCTGACCATGCCGCATCTTTTTCGCAGCTCACTATTCTCCCTACCACGCCTCCAATTCTGGCCCACTTTGACCCGTCTGCTTCAACGGAAGTTCGAACTGATGCCAGTGATCACTGCATAGGAGCAGTGTTAGCACAACGCCAGCATGGACATGACCGCGTTATAGCGTATGCCAGCCGACTTCTATCACCCGCCGAGCGCAATTATTCAATCACAGAGCGCGAGTGTCTCGCTCTTGTGTGGGCTGTGGTGAAATTTCGTCCATACTTCTACGGTCGCCCCTTCTGTGTCATCACTGATCACCACGCGCTCTGCTGGCTATCCTCACTCAAGGACCCCAGGGGACGACTCGCTCGCTGGGCATTACGCCTGCAAGAATATACCTTCTCCGTGGTATATAAGACGGGAGGCTTGCACCAGAATGCCGATAGCTTGTCCCGCTACCCCGTCGACGAACCGGATGATGCGGACGCCATCGCTTGCGTTTTTTTTGTCTCCCAGTCGCTTGAAATCGGCAACGATCAACGCCGCGATCCTTCATTACGAGCCCTCATCGACCATCTGGAGTCAACGCCTGGCGACGCCTCTCCCCGGATATTTCTCCTTAAGAAGGGGACATTATACCGCCGCAATCTCGATCCACACGGCCTTGACCTTCTGCTCGTATTTCCATCACACCTGCGTTCGACTGTCCTCCAACAACTTCACGACGCTCCCTTGGCTGGAAACTTGGGCGTCTCGCGCACATACGACCGTGTACGCCGTCGATTCTTTTGGCCGGGTCTCGCCCGCTCCGTGCGGCGCTACGTTGCCGCTTGTGAGCCCTGTCAGCGCCGGAAGAAGCCCTCCATACCTCCAGCTGGATGTCTTCAGCCGATCGACATCCCACCGGAACCCTTTTTCCGTGTTGCTCTAGACCTTCTTGGACCGTTTCCTCTCTCGGGCTTACGAAATAAATGGGTCGCCATCGCTACTGATTATGCGACGCGGTACGCAATCGCCAGAGCCCTTCCGACAAGTTGTGCTACTGACATCGCTGACTTTCTGCTCTATGACATCATTTTAGTGCATGGTGCTCCGCGCCAATTACTCACCGTGGCTGCAGCTTTCTGTCTGCAGTCGTCGAGGACATCCTCCACTCCAGCTCGACAAAGCACAAGTTCAGCACGTCCTACCACCCAAAGACCAACGGCCTCACGGAGCGCCTCAACCGGACCATCAACAACATGCTTTCAAAGTACGTTGCGACCGACCACCACGACTGGGATCTTCACTTACCATATGTGACGTTCGCGTATAATTCATCGCGTCACGACACCGCCGGCTATTCACCATTCTATGTCCTATATGGTCGAGAACCCACGTTGCCTTTGGACACTTTGTTGCCTTCAGCCACACGTTCAACCACTGAATACGCCCGCGACGCGATCGCACACGCCGACCACGCGCGCCAGCTCGCCCGCACCCGCCTCGAGGCCTCACAGGAGCATCAGAGACGCCTCTATGATTGCCACCATCGCGACGTGCACTTTACTCCGGGTTCTCTGGTGCTTCTCTGGTCACCCATTCGACTTGTGGGCTTTTCAGAAAAGCTGCTGTCGCGCTACACTGGCCCATACCGTGTGGTGTGACAAGTGACCCATGTCACGTATGAAGTCATCCCCGCCGACCTGTCAGCGTCATCGTCAACTGCAAGTGACATCGTTCACGTGGCGAGACTAAAGCGATATTAGACACCTTTCACCGCGGATGTGTAGATTAAGCACCGGAAGGGTGCTTATACAGCCGGGGGTGATGCTACAGAACAACCGTCACAGTGAGGCTGCACTGAGAAGGAAGAAGACAACGTGGGCCCGCTTGATATAACCTCGCCATTTTGGCCACAATAATGATATAATGGACTACCACACAACCGATAGTTCCAAGACCAATTCATGTATGCTGCTGGCCAATCAGACTGGGTGCGGAAACTTTGTCCTGATACATCGCTTCACCTCCACCAATAATCACACAGCTCAACCTGCTACATGTACTTAAGCCGCTGACAGAGGCAGAGGAAGATGTCGCACATTTGCAACCGTCACTCATCACTTGAAATGTGAATGTGAATGTGTGACCCAAACCTTCGCGAGCATATTGGTCACACCCATGCGGCAGCACAAGGGTGGACTAAGCTTGAGAATAGTGTCACCATCTTAAGTGGTCTATCATGATGCTTTTGCCTGCAGGTATGGCGTTTCTATTTATTGGGCTTTCTCTTTTAAGAATTCACAGCTTTCATAACACTTACTGGACTTATGAAGGCACAGTACACATACCACAACCGCAGAAGGTATCTGTACGTGCAAAGAAGGGAAAACTTATGGGTAAGTCAAAACATATAAAGGTAAAAATACGTAGATCAATGTATTTTCGCATTAGTTTCAGTTTCAGTTTCAGTTTGAGTTTATTGAGCGTTTGAAATGTCTTACAGAAGTAACTCTAGGAGGTCCCATAGTCAAAGACTGAGGAGGGACCTCCGCGCGAAGATATACAACGGGCAATACATGCCCATTCAGAACATGCAATAAGTACCATGTGTAAAAAAATGGAGATTTCGGATGCCGCAAACCTGCATGCTTTTTCAATATTGATGTAAAGAAAATTTTCAGCCTGGGCTTTTGTATTGTGCGTGCACCCAGACATACAGCGCTTGAACAAAGTGTACAATGGGGAGCAATGCGGGAAGAAATTATTTTATTTGTGATGTGCAGATTTGAATAGTACAGGTGAATGCATACCCAATTTGCCACAACACATGTTTTCTTGTGAAGCAGGTTTACCTTTGGCACAGGGGCTGAGGAACTCTTGTCTGCACGTTTCTGTCCTCTCTTTCACAGTGTTCATAGGGGTACCATTCATTTGGCTAATCGAGTAGTGGCTAGATAATACAGCACACCAACCTTCGGGCTTTGCGCGGAACACATTGTGCATTAGTTACCAGTAAGTGTTAGTTCATCTCCTTCACGTATAAATGTAATTCGTACCTGTTTCATTATATAGTAAAGACTGTACAGTTATCACGAGTGAGTGAGTATAAATGTCTTGGGGTTTATTTTTCATCCGACTTAAACTACGCACGTTGAATATGTAACACCGAGAACTTGCAATATGCTGAATTTTGTCATAACTTACTGCAACGACAGTGGCTTCCAAAATTAGAGAACTGCTTTACTTTCCTAATGTAAGATTCATATTAGTGTACGCCTGTGTGGTCTGAAACCCGCAAACTAAAATTCATTATAAAATGCTAGAAATCGCACAAACCCGCGCTGCTCGGTTTGTTTCTCATAATTATAACTTCACTTCTAGTGCTACTACAGTTAAAGGGACACTAAAGGTTAATATTAGGTCAACGTGAACTGTTGAAATACCATCCCAGAAACCTAGAAACGCTTGTTTCATGCCAAGAAGAGACTTATTTCAAGGGAAAATGCGTTCTGAAGCTTCCGCGTACCTCTAGCTCAGGTAAAATCACCCGCCCTCCGATCGAGGAGGGGTGAAGTCATGGTCTCATAGTGACGTAGCGCCGTCGGTGAGTTAAACGGCGCCCGCAGATGACACTACTGCTTTTCTGCGGAAAACGCAAACGCGCGGCCAGAAACAGAGCCAAGACAGAGCCGACAGCATCGCGAAAGCGTAACTATGGTGGCTAGCGGAAGGAAAAGCGCGTGACGATCAGCTGGTTCTTTATTTTATGACGCCAACTTCGACGCTCGTTGCAATGGACGACCCTGACAACGACACGCTGGCTCGCGATGCTGGGCGCGACTTCAGCGATTTAAGCACTGAGAACGCGACCTGCTGCTGAGGGCTCGCGCTGTCGGCGTCGTTCCGTACTACTGCGACGGCAACTGCATGTCATGGCTGTACATATTCGCATATGTGTAGCTTTTCCTTCGTGAAAACTAAATGCTGCACTCAGCGCCCCGTCTTCGACCTGCAGTTCTTGCGCTTCGAAGAATGCAGGCAAGACCGACGGAACCGCGCTACGGGAAAGCATTGCCTTGAAAGGCACTCCGCACGACTTCAGTAAGTCGGCGTTGGACTCGTAATCCTCTGGACGAAAGTGCAGCGAACACGCTATGCGATTGTTAGGCTATTTGCCAACGCGCTGTGGCAGAGGTACGGCACTTAACCACTTCAAGCCGAGAGGCTCCCTCGTTGGCACACAGTGATAAGTAACGTTGGATTCGCCGCTGCAACTGCCCTTGGCCATGTTCCGCGGGCCGTTCGCGCATCCCACAACATCACATGGACGTGGCATTCTCGCTGCTTGTTCCGACTGCAAGTTTCGCGAGCCAGCACAACCAGTGCAGCACGACGCGATAACGAAACAACTGAAACTCCGATGTGCGCGCGGCGCAGAGTCGAGCGCGCAAGAGTCGAACGAAACGGAACCTATTGACCACCCATACTATACTGAAGGGTAACGTCAAAATGATATTTCTTCTTAGAATCGAACAGAAATCAACAAGTAGCATTTTCTTCCGTCTTGTAACCTAATGAAATGATCTTTTTAATTGGAGTAGTTGAGTACTAGTGACATAAAATATGAAGAGGAGTGCCTTCGTCATCGGGCTAGTGCCGTTGCCTTCAATCTAAATAAGGTGCCTTACTAGCAATATAAACTATTATTTGCTTTCATATAAATATTCTCATTTAAAAATCTGACGAATATCTGTATAAGGTGAACATTATGCATGCATATTGCTTTTAATTAATTGTACATTGGATTGGATTGGATTGGAAAAACTTTAATAACTCCATACAGAGTAAAAAAAACAGGACCAAGTAAATGCAAGCATATCAGAAAGCTGTACTCGAAGTCGCACACGCGTGCTCAGTGTTTAGTGGTGAATTCAATGGCAGATCCAGATCAAGTTTTTCTGCTCTGTATGGAGTAATTGTACACTCACTGCTTAACCTTCACTTTCTTGCGGCATCAAGTTAACCGCAAATATACAACGTATTTACACACGGTAAGAACTTCCCTCATTGCTGAGCATATCTTTTATTTTTTTTTCTGCTTCAGCTAAGATCTTATTTTGCTTGGAAAGTTTACCAGTAGCAAGCATTCAATTTCTAAAAGGCATGTTTTATGCCGTGTTCGTCTTCAATTATATGTATGTAAAAAAAGAAAAGGCATTTTATGCATCAACGTGTATTAAGCACATTACTGAAATTCACAGAGTAAAAAAACAGGACCAAGTAAATGCAAGCATATCAGAAAGTTGTGCTCGAAGTCGCACACGCGTGCTCAGTGTTTAATGGTGAATTCCAATGGCAGATCCAGATCAAGTTTTTCTGCTCTGTATGGAGCAATCCTATTCCAATGGCAGAATGGGAGCGTGAGCTGTGTGTTCCAATGGCAGATTGGGACCAGCCGCTGATCCCGGATTGCTCCGTCGAGCAAAAATATTTGCTCCGCCGAAATCGGCAGATTTGACCGGAAGTCCTCGTGACGTATTTCCTTCACCCGCCTCTGCTTCGTGTCACGGTCGCCTGTTTCCGGTCGCGGGCAGCTATGGACATGCAAAACGTGCACGCCGCTTCGCGCCGTGCGATTTTGTTCGCGCTCCTAGACAGCTCCGACTCAGACAGTACGATTTCCAAGTCGAGTGATGATTCTTCTGACACGGACAGTGAAATGGGGTGGTGGGTTGCGCTTCCAAGCGCCTGTTCCTCTCTCTATTCTAGCGCCCTCTCACTTGATGTTCCTGTACTAAGAGCCCCCGCGGGAGCGCACGCATTCCCTTCGCAGATATGGTGTGAGCAGATGAGAGTGATCTCAGTCGGAGCGAAGCGCTCCGTTCGTGATCCGGCCGAGCGCTCGCGATCTACCATTGGAATTCAACATGAGAGGAGTGACTTGTCACTCTGCGCAGCTGTATTTTGGGACAGTTGTGCGGTTTCTCGCAAGCTGTCACTAGCACAACTAGAAACTGTGCCATCGCGCCGAACGCAACTGAGTGTAGATACGGATATTTGGGGATTCTAGGACGAATCACTTTTGCATCACGTAGAACACGGCGCCCTGGATGATGCGATAGGTTTTGCTCAAGCAGCCAGTGCAGCGCGCTCTCAAAGCAATCGTCCTAGAATGCATCAGACGTTGCGATAGCACGTGATCACTATACATTTTTTAAAAGGTAGCGCATGTTTTTGCGACACGTTCCACCCTGGTAGGCACGCAGGTGAACGCGGTCGGAATGGACGGGCGGATTGAGCATGCCTCGGCCATAAAAGCCGATTGTAGGTTTGGTGGCAGAAAAGTAGGGAGACTACCGCCAAATTACGGAGACGTACAGAAACAGAGTTCCCTGTAGCGGTTCAGAAAGTTTGATGCTGGGAATGCGTGTTTTTTTTTGTCACCCTCCTCTTCTCTGTCCCTCGAGAAATCGCAGCTGCACCAGTAGGAAAAAAAAGCGATCCGTGCCAGCACTGGCCGACAGGAGGATGCCGCGGAGTGCAAACACGCCGGCATGGCTGCTTCTGGGGATGCTACGTCACTGCAGCTACCTGTATTAGTGCAGACAACAAGCAAAATACTGCACATATTGGTGGTAAAACTAAAGACAATTTTATAGACGTTTTAAGGTTACACGAAATCTTTATGAAGTAAGATCAAGTGTTCCCATAGCGCAATATTTTGCAAATCTGCCTGGCTGAATTTGGGGCCTTCGAGAAAGAAGGAACTGGCCACATTGCGCCACGCTTGAAATGCGTTGAAGCCGAGAGTATCTTGTGGTTGTGAGCAGTCAATAAACCTCGTTGAGCGTAGGCCGGCGCCAATGCCGAATGCCCGTTTAAAATTGGTTCCTTGTGATTGGGCCTTAAGAGAAAACGAATTGTTCGTTCACATGCTCGAAACCCAACCTGTCTCGATGTTTTTACAAACCCCTGACAACGCGACAGAAATAAGGCTCTCAGATGTAATTTCAGTGCGCCAAGAAATAAACAGGGGATAAAACAAAAACGCCATACTAAAAAGCTGTCATCCCGTTCGCATTTCCGCGTGGTGCAGTCTGCTACTGTACGTCGGACAAGGGGGCGCCACCATCGATGGGCGAGAACACGTGATTAGAAATGAGCGCGAAGTGTGGGTGGAGATGGCACTGCTTCAATCATTGAGGATCTTTAATTCGAACTACTGCCACTTATAGCTCCGATTACCTGTTGATTTGTAACAGTAAGAAATTGAAAGCTGAGCTAAAAAAAATGGCTGTGGCTTAGGTAAGGTTAAGCCCAGGATGCGAAGCATACTAGCCTTTATTTTAGTTGTTGAACCACTGTTTAGCCTGGTGAACTGCTGTTGCTTGGCTATATTTGGTTCGGCTAGACGAAGAAACAACTCATGCATTACTTCTTCGCCTTCAAGAGTGGAACGCGACAGCGTTCCCGTCGACCCGCCAAGGGGTGTAAGACAATGGGCTACAGGGCAGCGACTACGCGCCCCGCATTGGACGCGGTGAGCGTCGAGCAAAGCAGCGTTCGGCGCGGCAACGAAATGTGCGCCTGAGCAAGAGACGCACGCCTTAGAAACAGCGCGTTTCTAAGGCAACACCGCATTCACTAGAGGCGCTTTTGTACCGCTTTGAAGCGTTGTACTCGTGGCTCAGTGGTAGCGTCTCCGTCCCACACTCCGGAGACCCTGGTTCGATTCCCACCCAGCCCGTCTTGCAAGAGTTGAGCCAAAGCCACTTCTCCTCTGTCGTGACGTCACGGTGTCACGTGATTTCATGGTCACCGCCGCGCCTGAGGAGCTGGGTTGAGCCCTCGTAATATGCTTCGCATAAAAAAGGAAAATATGTCTAAGTAAAATAGGAAGGTGGTTCCGTATCACACAATAAAAATGAATACGTAGAAGCACGGCACAAGCGGCACCGATACTAGCTACGACATTTACGCATGAAGTATTGTCAAATTTCCTGTTAAGGCCAGAAAACAGAAAATTCAGTGCCTGCGGAAATTCAAGTGGCTTAGTGACTGCAGTAGCAGCTTGAGGAGCGAACTTCCGCCAAGGCTTATAGTTTCGCGCGGTAATGTTGCGATAGCCAGTATCTTGTGTTTTAAAACACAGGATACATTCTTTCATGTATCGGAATAACAAATACTGACGCGGGCCTTGCCAGAGGTATCGTGATACAGATACAAGATTCCTAAAGAGCATCTAAGATAGTATATAATATACATGGAAACCATAAAATTCAAACAGCGCTAGACGACAGGACCAGAAAGAGGAGGATACAAACACCTCCTCCTCTTTCTCCTCTCCTCCTCTTTCTGGTCCTGTCGTCTAGCGCTGTTTGAATTTTATTGTTACCATGGAACGCCAACTCGGCCAATCCGCTGCCCCTCTAATACACATGTATCTTCGACACTGCCCAGTACTGGATTAAGCATATTAACACGAAGGCGAAGCACTGAAAGCGATAGCGAGGTTTAGAGTCGCTCTGTAGAGTTCTCGGAGCACTGACGTTATGATAAATTATATAACATTTTAGCGGAAGCAGACAATGAGATAAGGGAGACGTAGCCACCGCGAAGTGCAACATGGTGCCTGCGACTGTCTGCTTGCGCTAAAACGTTACTCATGTTCGCATGCCAACACACAGCCGTGCTGCAGTTATGAGGAACGTTGCTGGCGTCCCACCTTGGTCGTGCACGAGGTGATACCGTAGAAAAAGTGGCAGTTGTGGGCACCCACAGAAAGGATTACTGCAGATTTATTTTGGCGTTTGTTATCCGTTACGCTAAGACCAGCCTATGGAATTCAGTGCATTGCGCACAGAACAGAAACGCTAATGTGCTCTAGGAGAGTGTTGCTAAGGCATCATTTGGGAACTTTGGGTGTTTCGTGCCTACAGCGCCGTTCCCGAATAGTGCCGGTGTGGGCGCCCAAGGCGCTCGTGCCAGGAGCGGAAGCCGGAAGGGTGTCCTGGCCAGGGCCGCCCACTAAGCTTCGTCGCTGTTGTCTCTGCGGACATTGCACACGCGTGGGCCGCAACTGCGTATACCGCGATACTGCCTCACAGCACGATGGCAGCCGAAGTGCGTCTCGGTTGTCAGTAGAATTCATCGAGCGTCTGTCTGTCGCAATGACATGTTTCGGTTTACTTACTTATTCACTATACCTCCAGGGTCAGAGGCGGTTGGAAGACTTATTTTGGCAGAACGGTCGCGTCCTGGTATCTCGTAACCTGTGTTTTAACAGCTTGGCTCTTGTAAGGTGTGACACCTTGTATGCGACACACAGGACGTCATTCTGTCGCGAAAGCCGAGTGCGCGGCAGAATCTCAGGCGAGCGTTGCTGCTGTTTCTCGGAGCACAATTTTTCATTCAATTTGCTGCTTTCGCTGGCATCACTCATTCCCATCCACACATACGCTCTTCTATGAGTTGATCAAAGCATTGTTGTACATCCGTTCGCAAACCGTGCCTTGCAGGCATAAATGCAGCGCTTGCGCTTTGCGAAACGCAGGTGGGCATGGTGATGTGGATTGACCTTCGCGGTGGTCGCTGCTCCATGGGCGACGCATGCTCGAACCCGGCAGACGATGAGGGAGTTTATAAGATGCTGTTGAAGAACTTCAACCGCCACTACAAGAGTAACCGGGCACCCTTCAACCTCTTCTATCACTCGGCCTGGTTCAATACGCAGCACCACAAGAAGGGATTCTTGCGCTTCCTCGACCACATACTGTCCAAGGGCGATGTCTGGCTCCTCACCAACTGGCAGCTCATCCAGTGGATCCGCAACCCGACGCCCAACAGCAGGTGCGTTGACTACCTTTATTTTGAGGACAAGTTGACCTCAGACGCGCTTGGCGTATTGGAGACTTGGGTATCTTGTAATTACTTCTAGAAAGAAACGGTTCGTAAGGTTAGTTGTAGTTTTTGTATGAGCATGAAAATGGTAACAAATATTACCTCGTCGCTTAAAAACACTCAACTACGCGAGATATGACAACTAGAGATATAATAAAAATTGGAAGACCATTGAAGCTCCAGTTGAGGTCGACGAACGACAATGTCTACCTGAATGAGTTGGGAGTTAAAAAAGAGAGCACTCACTGCGCACCGCACTGAATCTCGTCACCCGCCTCAGGCGAGTATGAGTGTCGGGCTCTAGTGTTCTTTTTTTTTTGAGTGCACTATCTTCGGGATTGGCTTACATTTTAGAGTGCACAGTTTTCGGGATCGGCCCACATTGGGCGTATGATGATGTGGTAAATAATTTTAACTGAACTTCCCCGGTTTTACCTGCCAACACTTCGATGCCTTAATGAGTAACGCAATTATTACACACAATTACACAACAATTACACGCAAATAAACCTATGCTCTCCGGCAGGGGCGAGTAGCCAGTGCCAGAGCGATCGGAGGCAGCCATCTTTTATTCCTCTGGGAACGAGGCAGCCTGCGGCTATTCAGAAGAAAATTCAGCTTTGTTCGGCATATTAATGAATGTTTAACGCGTACGCGTCACTTTTACGCGGTAAGTTTAAGTGGTCTTGTGATCTCGCGTGAGAGGCAGGTGAACTGGGAGCAGCCTGAAAACTTTTGACCAATTGCCGAGGGATAATGGCAAAAAGGCGTCGAATCAGAAATAACCATTTTTGCTTTGTTCGGTCAGATTAGGCATAATCAGTGTGTACACGTCATATCAGTTGGGGAGGTATCGCGGTTTTCGTGACGTCGCGCGACAGACAGGTGAAGTGGGGGGGATCGAAAAAAGTTTTTGACCAATCGCGGTGGCCTGATTGCAGAACTGGAATATAAAAGTTTGGAATAGTTTTACGTTATAGCGCCCGGGGACACAATACGGCGCTGTGTACTAAGCTAGCATGAAGCTTCGCGAACTCGCCGAATTTTTATCTCAGAGGTTCTTTGTTTGAATCCAGCCACTCTATGATTTTATTGATTTATTCTTTAAAAAACTATGGCACAAGTAATGCTTCTCACGATAACTGTCGACGGTAATGCCTTCGCATTGATTCAATATTGCGACACGACGTACTGCGACCTTCAAAAACGAGTTATGCGTGAGGCGTGTACTGTAGCAGATCTCCTCTTTGGCGCTTCCCTAAGAATAGACGGCGCATCTTGCACCACCACTGTGAAGCCTGACCGAGGCCTCCGATATGCATGGCGCGCCGGTGTGTGCGAAAGCTAACAAAACGTTTCATGCGGCAACCGGGCTTTTTCGGCGTGCTATTTTGTTGGCACGCTGAGCGGTCTAGTGGCACTGCCGGAAATTCCGTGCGTGGCGTTGTTCGAAACGAGAAGTTCGTGCCGGTGGCCGTGAACGCTGAGAATTGTTCCCTCGCTTGTCTCAGTGACACATGCTTAGTGACCGTCGTTACGAGAGGTTCACCGAAGAGCGGCCCAGCGCATTTGTGACGCAGCCTGCTAATGCGTTGGATTGCTGTCCTTGAGAAACCGTCATGACGTGGGTTTGATCCTGCTCGCCACCGCAGAAAATTAAATGGTCTTTCTCGTCATTGTAGCGCGGTACACTCCCAGTGCGACATACCTAATTACCCAACTGGGCAACAAAGAGGTTCATTGGAGACGAGCACGGGCCGAGAGACAAGTATCCACTATTCCAAGTCGGCGTGATATTGTTTCTTTAAACAGCGACATCTACCCAGCCACACGTATGCAGCCATCCACGTCGGCTTGAAAGATGTTCGTTGAAAAGCGGCGCGTATGTACACAATGCCGCATATTCCGTGACCCAAGTGTACGGTAAAACATTTAGATACAAACTTATATAGGCACAAGCATAGATGGATAGATGCATAGCCCTCGGAAGTGCGTCAAGTCCAAAATGCTAACGCATTAAAAATTTCGTCATAAGGGCAAAACAACGAATGCGATAGCAAAAGGTTGGAATGTGTGACCAAGTGTATGGCTTGTAGCATTAGTGGCATTATTTTTGCAGTAAACTTAAGCTGACTACGTAAACACGCGTGGCTAACACAAGAGAAAAAACTCGGAACGCATGAGGAAGTCGACGTATGGTACACTGGGTGGCAAGGGTGTCGAGAACGTCGGCGGCAGGGTCTGCGATACAAGTTTCGCGTAGGTGGAGCGGCGGTGCACTCTGGGTTGCCTCGGATACTTGTTGAAGGATTCGAGCCAACGATGGCGTAAGGCTTGGGACGACGGCGAGTAGACACAGCTGCAGAGTGACTCCGGCTCAAATGAACTCTTTAATCCCACAGAGTAGGGGGCCGCTGAAGGTTAGGCTCGAAAACGAGGCACCCTGGGTGGAAGAACCTCGGTTCAGGAGACGTTGTCTATGGAGCTCATCATAACTCTGACAAAGCTCAGCAACTTCTACGATGGGCTGCGCGTTTTTCGACGGGAGAAATTAAAAGGCGTCGTCTACGATGCCCTTCACGATATGACCGTTCTTTTCGGGTTGCGTCATTGATGCATTGGCGCGCTTATAAAAGTTCGATGACGTCTTCTAGGTAGTTGGTCAAGTTCCCACCGGGCTGTTGGGAACGGTTGCGCAAGCGCTCCTCGGTACGAAGCTTGCGCACCACGGGGCGACCGAAAACTTGCGTGAACCTTGTCTCGACGCCGGACCAGCTGCGAAGGCCAGATTCGTGGTTCCGGAACCGCACGTTCGCGACGCCCGTGAGGTAGAAGACCGTGTTCTCAAGCTGATGAGCATCGTCCCATTTGTTGTGGGCACTCGCACGTTCGTAGGATGTGAGACAATCTTTGACGTCATTTCAACGCTGCTGAACGGGGAACTAAAGTCCTCACCAGTGCCAAAGCCAGTATTTTTTTTTAGTTTACAGACATTTCATAGGATTGCGTCTTTGATATTGGAACGATTTTTACCTCCTGGATGACGACCAAGGCGATGAGCTCTTTTCAAGTAGCGATCTTCCACGGTTATTCCCAAATTATTGCGGCAGAAGTCAGTGATAAGTTTTTTGAATGCGGCCCATATTTTGCTGTCTGTAGGGTCACAGATATCATAGAAGATCAAGTTATTTCGGCGTGATATGTTTTCCGCGTCTTCCAGACGGTTTTCTATTTCCTCAGTTGTGCGGGACATACTCCCGTCTTCCCGCATCTTTTCAATGTTGTTTCAGAGGGGAAGTGCTTAGTACTGTATTTCTAGATCGGCCATTGGTTTGCATAAGCCGGTTCCTGTTTTATCAGTAGTACTTAACTGGGATTTGATACCCTGTAGATGGGTAATTAACGTGGTCTGGCCTACGCATAATTTCTGAAGCTCTGCCAGCACAGCATCATTTCCGTTAGGACACGGGTTCGTTTCGATATCTCTCGATAATACGATCAAAGAATGAATAACAGGAGCACACTCAGCAGCAATGGCAAAACAGCACCGTGGGGCAGGAAGCTGCACCAAAACGTAATTCCTCGATTTTTTGGCGAATAGGGTTAAGGATTTTCTAACCTGCATCGCAAAAATCAACGGGTTAGATGGCTGTCTTGAGCTGCAGTCACCGAGCCCATGGGGCGATGCTGGTGCCGCGAGCGCTTATATATCCGATGAGACTGTTGACGTCCATGATGATGTGATCGTCCATGATGCCTTTGGTTGCCGTAGCCACATTTACCCTGGCAGCACGGTCATCCCATGCGGACAGTCCATGAGGGACAGCTGGGAGCATGCTGCGTTTCGCTCTCCCGCGTCCCTGGCTTTCTTGCTCGGCGTCCGTTTTTCCAATGAATCACCAACAAGCCCAAGCTTCCAGGCTAAGTCGCTTCGGAGCACGGCAGTGCGGTAGCACACCGGAAGGGATGCGCGCTGAGGTCGATAGTAGCTGGTAGGCAAACATACGGACGATCGTCTGCACACCAAAGATTAGGGGATTAGATGGCTTCGTTGAGGTGCAGTCACCGAGCCTGCCTAGGAGTATGTTGGGGGTTAATGGAAGGTTCAGAAGGTGAGACAATGGTACGTGAGCCGGGCGTACCAGACGTGGTGACGAGTAGAAACTGGCCGCTGGTCTGGAGGTAGTAGTCATCGGTCGCGCAGGAGGTCGGTTAGGAGCGGCAGTGTAAGTTAGAGGTGCACTCACAGGTGGCAGTTGAGAGGGAGGTGGAAGCGCCTCAGCAACTTGCGGCTGGATTACACGACAGAGCGGAGGGTCTAGTGTGGAAGCAGATTAAGTAACACATGCCACAACAGATAGCTGACAAGCTAGTTCTTCCTGAATGTATTGCTGAATCTGCGGCAGCAGGCCGGAATGATCAGCGGCAACACATCCGGGCTCCAAGGCAGAGCGCTCCGGGCATTGCGAACTCATGTCGCGGGTTGAAAGGCACTGTTTGCGCGGCCTGTCACGAGCATATAGAAGGCATCGTTGTCTATGCCTTTCATCATATGCCTCATCTGCTTCGGTCATAGACGCACTCGCGGGCTTAGAGAGCTCGATGACGTCCTCAATGTAGCTCGTGAAGGTCTAACCGCATTGTTGAGCTCCACCACGCACACGGTGTTCAGCGCGGAGTCTGCACAAAGCGCGAAGACCGAATAACGAACTGAGCGCCCCTTTGAAAGCTGACTAGGTTGTAAAATCAGCTTTGTGGTTTCTGAACCACGAATTTGCCACATCGGTCAAAGAAAACATGGTAAGCTTGGTGCGGTCATTCCACGTGTTAAATGCGCTAACGCGTTCACACTCTGCGAGCCAGTCCTCCAGGTTGTGATCGTCGGTGCCACTGAAGGTCGCATGGTCACGTTGACGTACCGCACCAGAGCATACGACAGCCGTGGGGACAGGAGCGGCTTCCGAGGGGCCGGCGCCGTCAATCATTGTGGACGCAGATGGTAACGTACGGCTTCGGAGCTCCAGGGCTGTGAAGACGGGTGCCCAGCAACCTCCACCAAATGTCACGGGATGTTCTTGCAAGTAAAGTTCGGAGGCCGTCTGGCAGAATACCAGTAAAACGGGGCAGTCTCAGCTGCACAGAAATCGAGCGCGCACTACTAGTTCGTCTTCTTCTTCCCCACTTCACTGTGCCGGCGCCGATAATGTCAAGTACGATATATATCACTTCGACGAAGGCGGGTCCTCCGGCCGGAACGTCAGTGAAAACATTTGCCATAACGTTTCGCATTTTTCTTTTGTGAATGTTGTACCTTCGGATCTGACGCGAAACTCTTCGTCTTGTGTGCGTGCGTGCGTGCGTGCGTGCGTGCGCGCGCGCATATAAATATGCAGCCTTAGAACAGAGAGAGCTGATGACATAGAGGTAACGAGTGAAACTATAACTAGGCTGGCTTCACAAGCAGCAATGGAAGTGGGAGGCAACGTACCAAGGAGTAGGTAACGTCTCCCAAGGAACGAAGGACCTAATAAATACCCGACAAAGAATGAAACAGTCTAACTCTATAGATAAAATAGCACTCACGCAACTGCCAAACTGATCAATAAGGAGAACATAAAGGATATTCGAAATTATAACGTAAGAAAGACTGAGGAAGCAGCAATAAATAGACGCAGCATGAAATCAGTGAGATGAAAACTTGTCATATCACTAGTCAAGATGAATACACTGATAGATAAGCAGGGTAATATGATCCGTATTTTCAAAGACATCGTAAATGTAGCGGAAGAATTCCGTACTGATCTGTACAATACCAAGAGCAGCCAGGATACTTTCAATGCAAGTAGTAACGTACAGGTTACAGAGGCTCCTACTATACCTTGCGATGAAGATAGAAAGGCCTTAGAAGACATGAAACGAGGAAAGGCGGCAGGAGAAGATGGAATAACAGTCGATTTAATCAAAGATTGAGGAGACATCATGCTTGAAAAGCTTGTAGCTCTTTATACGAAGTGTCTCACGACTTTAAGGGTCCCAGAGAACTGGAAGAATGCCAACGATATACTAATCCACAGAAAGGCAGACACAAAAGAATGGAAAAATTATAGGCCCATTAGCTTACTTCTAGTATGGTATAAAATATTCACCAAGATGACTTCCAATTGAGTAGGGGCGACCCTTGACTTCAGTCAACCAAGGGAACAGGCTGGCTTCAGAAACGGATCCTGAACAATGGATCACATTCATCTAGCAGGTAATTGGGAAATCTCCAGATTACAATCATCCTATCTGCATGGCTTTCATAGAATACGAAAATGCATTTGATTCAGTGGAGATACCAGCAGTCAGTGAGGCATTACGTAATCAAGGAGTACAGGGGGCTTACGTAAATATCTTGGAAAATATCTGTGAAGATTCGACAGCTACTCTAATTCTCCACAAGAAAAATAGTAAGGTATCTGTAAAAAATGTGGTAAGATAAGGAGAAACAATCTCTTCAATGATATTCACTGCGTGCTTGTAAGAAGTATTCAAGCTATAAAATTGGGACGGCTTAGGAGTAAGGATCAACCGGAAATATCTTAGCAAACTTCGGTTTGCAGATGACATTGTCCTTTTCAGCATCACTTGGGATGATTAAAACAAACGATTGAGGACCTTAACAGAGAGAGCGTAAGAGTGGGCTTGAAGATTAATATACAGAAAAGAAGATAATGATCGATAGATTGGCAATAGAACAAGTGTTCGAGGTCACCAGTCAGCCTCATGTGTCTGTGAAGGAATACGTTTACCCGACTAAAGATAAAGTCGTACAATCAGTGCATTCTACCAGTGCTAATATATGGGATAGAAACTACGACACTGACAAAGATGCTCGAAAACAAGTTAAGCACCACACAAAGAGCGATGGAACGAAGAATGATAGGCGTAACGTTAAGAGACAGGGGGCGAGCGGTGCGGTCAGGGAGCAAAGGGGCATAGCCGATATTCTAATTGACAGTAAGAAAAAGTAATGGAGTTGGGCAGGTCACGTAACGCGTAGGTTAGATAACCGGTGGGACATTAGGGTAACAGAATGGGTGCCAAGAGAAGGGAAATGCAGTCGAGGACGGCAAAAGACTACGTGGGGTGATCAAATTAAGAAATTCGCAGGCACAAGTTCGAATTAATTCGCACAGCACAGGGGTGATAGGAGATCTGAGAGAGGGGCCTCCGTCCTGCAGTGGACCTAATATAGGTTGATGACACACACACACACACACACACACACACACACACACACACACACACACACACACACACACACACACACACACACACACACATATATATATATATATATATATATATATATATATATATATATATATATATATATATATATATATATATATATATATATATATATATAGAGAGAGAGAGAGAGAGAGAGAGAGAGAGGAGTTGTCTCATATAACTCGGTTCAACGGAAGTTGAACCGAACGCATAATGTGAATGCCTAGAGTTACTCAGGCTAATCTTTTATTTTCCCTTTAACTTACGGATTAGTTATGTTTCATTAATCAACTTTTTAAATATTGGCTGCAGACCCCAAGTGTTATACGCAAAGTTATAGAGCACCTTGAGAAGCCTCAATAAATGGTTTCCCACATGATATATGTCACCTGGTCCTTTCTCCCGCGTTCCAAAGAAAGCCCTTGATATATGAAAAAATACTACGTGACGGGGCGATTCTGCACTGTTGTGCTGCTCTCAAGCGTGCGATGGATGAACAAGGTCAGCCGCAGCGAGACTGGCCCGCGACTGGGCGTCATGCCTCGTGTTGGTATCTGGGTATGCGGCTTTTATCCCATGACGGTGCAACTGCTTGCTGTTGACCGAGCGTTGCCGAAGCAATAAAGCGTCTATGGAGACGAAAGAGAACAAAAACATAGCTTTATTTTTTTATGCTTAAAATGGGCAAGAGCTGGCAGCCTGCCGATGGAGCGTAATGGGGTTGGGTGGGGAGGCGGCGCTAGGGCCGTAATGATTTTCTAGTGACCTTCAATTCAAAAAGCGCCCTTTGATTATAATGCGTGTTCCAAGAGGTCACCATCTGCTGTAGCGCACATTTGGCATCTCATAGGCACATTTTCCGAGGCGCTCTTGCTCATGGTATCAGGGATGGAGTTGCAGACTTGTCTTATTTTTTCTTTTAGGTTCTCTGGTGTGGTGGTTGGTGTCCGGTATACTTGATTCTTGACATAGCCCCAGAGAAAGAAATGGGGGGGGGGAGTTAAATCAGGCAGCCGTGCCGGCCACGCAATGGGCTCATGTCGTCCAATTCGCTGCTGCGGGAATACTTCATGCAGCCATTTGCAAGCTTTGCTGCTGCCATGTGCGGAAGCACCATCATGCTGACACCACACATCCTTGACCCTAGCAAATGGAACTTTAAAAAAATCCTCAAGCGCCAAATCAAGGATGTCGTTGACGTATCTTTCGCCTGTAAGCGTATTATCAAAAAACACGGGGCCAATGATAGTGTCATCGTAAGTTCCACACCACACATTAACTGATCACTGATATTGGTCATGTGTCTCCAAACCCAGTGAGGGTTTTCGTCGCTCTAATAGTACGCATTGTGGATGTTCACTTGGGGATTACGTGCGAAGGTAGCTTCACTGGTACACACTATATTGTTGACAAAACCTGGGCCCTCTTCCGTCTTCCTTATGATCCAGTTTGCAAATTCCTTTCGATTTTTGAAATCGCGGGGCTCCAATATCTGGTGCAGCTGCACGTGGTACGGATGAAGTTGCGTTTTTTAAGCACTCTACACACTGAAGACTTTGACACTCCAACTTCAGCACCCACACTACGAACACTTGCATCTGAGTTTGAAGAAAAGTTTGACAGAATATGTCTCCACGTTCTCGCCCAGGAACGAAAATTTATGTCGTTTCTTCGTAAAAGTCCCAGTATGTCTCAGCGTTTCATATGTACGCATAATTTTCATTGAGCTCGGACGCGTACCTGGATGCTAGCCTTCAAATAGTTCAACTGCGCGCCTTCTATGTCAACTTGACGCACCTAGAGCCAAAACCATATCCGCTCTTTCCTCACCGCAGTAAGCCATATCTTCTGCTCAACGTTGGTCACAGCCAAATAGTGTTGTTCTGTAGAACACGCAGGGATACGAGTGCCTGAGGAGTACTGGACATATTGCAGTTTACTGGGATGTACATAAGGTATGATCTACATCTGGTAAACTGGGACAGCCTGCGCGCGCACTCTTTCGGGGACTGACGCGCCGGTCACGGTGCACAAGTGTGAAGCCAGACGTGACCACCGGATACTGCGACCACGAAGCGATGCGCATGTGCGGGGGGTGAGATCAAAAAAGAACATCTGGTAGAAGGTAAGTGTGAGAAGCGGAGCAGACGAGGCCAGTGCGTAAAGAATCATCGTCTGAAGAAGACATGCGTCTAATCTCCCTTGAATATAGTCGACTTTCTTTTTTACCATTCGTTAGTTTTGTCCCCGTGTGATTTATGCGCTATTATCCTAGCCCTAAGGTTTCAAGTTGTAGGATCATCATTCAATTCGAAAGCTACAAGGTCATTTGTATAAAAATGCGAAATTGTTGCACCCGTTATCACCTTCCATCGTTCCTACGCGCTTCGCCCTTTCCTTATTTCAAGCAGAATCAAAATGCTGCTTTCGTCTTTTCTTTTTCGTGTCCTTAGATGCTTTACCGCTTTGGCAACGCTCGGCCAGCAACATGCGTTTGCACCGTCATTTAGGAGCAGTGGATTTCCTTTTTATTGGGAAGATCCCAAATTGCTGACACATTTTCCAACTTAGTCCTAATGTAGGTATTATATGCCAACCACTTAACCTTACTAGGGGCCTTGCAAAGTTTTCTCACTAACAAGCACAACTCCGTGAAAGCAGAAGAACAAACTTCTATCTATATGTGTTGACCAAAGAGGTTACTGGTGAGAGTAAGGGCCAGACAATGAAATCTTCCTTACCTCAGTAAGGAAGCCTTCATTGCAGTGAGGCTACCTTATGTCACTCTGAAAGGTTCCTTACTGAGGCGCCCTCGGTAAAGGCTTCCTTGGTTCTTCCTTGGTACTTCCTCAGCATAAGAAGCCAAACAATGAAATCTTCCTTACCTCACTAAGGAAGCCTTCATTGGGGTGAGGCTACCTTATGTCACTCTGAAAGCTTCCTTACTGAGGGGCCCTCGGTGAAGGCTTCCTTGGTGCTTCCTCAGCATAAGGTAGCTCCAAAGCTACCTTCATGCATCCTTACGCCGCTCCTGGCCCTGAACGAGCGCTTCACCTCGCTGCTTAACCACGTGGCATTCGCTTGCGCATGCGCACTGTCGCCCACCTGCGGAGAAGTGCGAGCACGGTACGTCTTGCCAGGCATGTTCGTTTCAGTCACGCGTGCGGCATGCAAGCATTGCTAGGCGTTGCTAGGCGTTGCAAGACGCCGGCGTGCCAGCGTTGCTGGAGCACATCAAGTTTTGCACTGTAATGCGCAACTTTTTTTTAACTTTAGTAAACGAAACTAGAAGAAAGCGTCCACGCTTCTCTATATTAGCTATTCAATTTAAAGATTGTGCGACGATACAACATTTTTTAATAGAATAATGGTGTTCGCGGAAAGATTTGAAGAGATAATCTCGAACCCAGGCACGCGGCAACCGCTCCTTAGGTGAGGACAGGTGAAGGGAGCTTTCAGAGTACGCTTGCTTCCTCCATCGGTCCTTCGCTGTAAGGAGGCCTCACGTAAGGTTAGGAAGCGCTCGAAGGAAAGGAACTAGGGGTGTGCGAATATTCGGAATTTCGAATACGAATCGAATATTTTCCATATTCGAAGCGTATTCGATTCGAGAAATGCATGTTCGGAAATTCACGAATATCCGAGGACGGCCGATTAACGGTGGAAACGGCGAATATTCGGATAGACTGCGAATAATTGAGCAATTAACCAATTGTATGCTTGCTCCGCATTCTCCTAAGAACATGTTTATTAACTGAGAACTTCGCATGATCCGCTCATTATCTGTATGCTCTGTTTCAGTCTATCTGCTTCAGTCATTTGAGACATGATCAGTTTCGGTTTCTTTTTCACCAAGCTTTATAATTCCAGTTATTTTGGAATGCTCCATTGCCTTGAAGGTTGCAAAGGCAACTCAGGGTTGCCTTTGCAACCCTGAGTTGCCATTATCTGTATGCTCTGTTTCAGTCTATCTGCTTCAGGCATTTGAGACATGATCAGTTTCGGTTTCTTTTTCACCAAGCTTTATAATTCCAATTATTTTTGGAATGCCCCATTGCCTCGAAGGTTGCAAAGGCAACTCAGGGTTTGCTAACATTGATTCAAAATGTATCAAGGCTCTTTGTGCGGAGTGGAAATTTGATGAAGTGGCCAGCCTAGGCATGTTTCTTGATCCGCGCTTTATGGCCACAGTTCATCAGGCATCTGGTCAGATGATCTGGCTGAAAAACCTTGTGACAAGGGAGCTCCAGGAAGCCGTCGTGGAACACCGTGGGGACACCGCCGTGCCAGCGTCGACTTCGTGTCCACTGGTGGCATCGAGTGTATGGAATGCTTTTGACGATCTAGTGATGAACAAAGAGAAGACACATTTGGCATCTGCCCCTGAGAGGGAAGTTACAGACTACGCGCAAAAGCCTCTTCTGGAAAGGGGCATGAATTCTTGTGAGTGGTGGCAGTCCATTGGCCGCTTCAGGTACCCGCTTTTAAGTGCACTCGCCCGGAAGTACTTGGCGATCCCTGCCACTTCAGTTCCTAGTGAAAGTCTTTTCTACCGGTAGAAATGTGACAGTGCATAGAGAGCGTTTACTTTCTGGCCATATTGAGCAGTTAATTTTCCTTCACGACAATCTGTAACAAGCGTTTTACCTGACTGAGGGCATTACCTGAGTCCATTATCTATAATTGAGTACCTCTTTAATTTGAAGCAACCTTGTAAAATGCAATGTTATTTTTAAAAGGGTAATAAAGCTATTGTTACCTCTCTTGCAATTTTTTAACACTACACATGTATTCGATATTCGATTCGATATTCGAAGAGCGTTCTTCGCCTTATTCGTATTCGATTCGTAATCGAAAATTTCAATATTCGCACACCCCTAAAAGGAACGTTTTATTGTTTGGGCCAAGCTACCTTCATGCGTCCTTACGCCGCTCCTGGCCCTGAACGAGCACTTCGCCTCACTGCTTAACCACGTGACGTTTGCTTGCGCGTGCGTGCTGTCGCCCACCTTCGGAGAAGCGCGAGCACGGTACGTTTTGCCGGGCACGTTCGTTTCAGTCTCGCGTGCGGCATGGAAGCGTTGCTAGGCGTTGCACGACGCCGGCGTGCCAGCGTTGCTGGAGCACATCATGTTTCGCACTGTAATGCACTGCTTCTTTAGATTTAGTAAACAAGACTAAAAAATAGCGTCCACGCTTCTCTATATTAGCTCATCAACTTAGAGATTGTGCGACGATACAACCTTTTTTTATTGAATAGGGGTGTTCTGGTGTTCGCCTAAAACTTTTAAGAGATAATCTCGAACCCAGGCATGGCGGCAACCGCTCCTTACGTGAGGACGGGTGAAGGCAGCTTTCAGAGTATGCTTGCTTCCTCCATCGGTCCTTCGCTGTAAGGAGGCCTCACGTAAGGTTAGGAAGCGCTCGAAGGAAAGGAACGTTTCATTGTTTGGGCCTAAGACCAAAATACTTAAAATTTCTTACCTGGGTAATCTCACAATTATGAAGGTTATAGCTAAAAGCAATAGGCTGTTTTTACGCATAATTTTTAAAAGTATTGTTTCATAAACGTTTATTTCCATATCTCGCTCCCGACACCACAGTCAAACTAACAAGGACTCCTGCAATAGCATGTGGCCTTCTTCAGACAACACTCCTTTGTATATAGTACAGTGATCTGCGCTTACTTTAATAGTTAGAGTGTCAGACACTACTGTGGTTAAATCATTTATCTAAATCAAAAAGAGCAGTGGCCACAGAACCCTGTGGTACACCGGATTTAACAGAAAGCAAGTCGAAAGCAGAGCCATCGATTACAACAAATTGTTTCCTATTTTTTAGATATGCCTCTCCCCATTTAACAACATAATTTGTAAGACCTATGGATTCAAGCTTAACGAGAAGTTTCCCACGTGACACTTTATCAAATGCTTTTTTTGAAATGTATAAATAATCCATCTATTTGCCCAGCTTGGTCTAACACTCAGGAAAAATCAGGAATACTAGTTAATATATCTGTAGTGGTACTTTTCTCATGCCATGCTGAAAACGTAATAATATGGCTTTATTGCCTAAAAACAGATTATTTCACGTGCAACTACATGGTCTATTAACTTTGAGCATGCGCACCTGATTGGCACTGCTGTGCAGTTGCTAATAGTTAATTATCACCCTTATTTAAAAAAAAAATATCGGCAGTGCTCGAGCTGTGTTTTAGCCATTGGGCAGTTCGCTGGAGTCTAAGGAATTTTGAAAAATTCATGCCATAAACTTTGCTTTTTGCGCCGCGTACTGTCCGAGAAAAAACATTTGGGATGTCATCTGGGCCAGTGCTCTCTTTATCTTCCAATTTACGGAGCATCGACAAAACAGCTTCGACTGATATTGCTGGGAATTCAAAATTATAGATTGCAACCTGTGTTGCATATTCAACCTCTGGGCAAAAAGACGCTTTAAAAATACAGGTTATGTGCACTGGCAATTTCAACATCATTTGTTAGAGAATGACCATGTAATGTAAGCCTTTCTACCCGTTCATTTGTTTGACTCAGGTAACTTCCGAACTTTGAGGAATCCGTTTCTAGAAGATCAAGAAAGGTTATAGTAAAATAATGAGATTTTGTTTCTCGCAGTTTAGTGTCCAAAGGATTCTTTACTTCCTAAAAATATTGTAGCCGAAATGATTCTTGAAGCCTTTCTGCCCGATCATTTAGGTCAACAATGTTACCCGTCATTTTTCGACTTGATGGTGTAGATTCTTTTATTGCTTTATTGTCCCCTCGTCGAAATCGATGACGGTTTTTTCAGTCTGTGCAAGCTTTTTGTTCATTTCTGCCAGCTCTTTTCGAATATCCTGCGCACCTGCTAATAACATATCAAGCATTTCACAAGTATTGGGACCCGGGCTTTTTCTCTACATCACCGCACATCAATTTGCGCACGTGAAGACAATCGCACGCAATAGCTAACACCGTACATTGGTTGGGCAAAATAACAATGCAGCTATCATCATCTTTGCATGCACAGACGTAGCCAATCTCAAAGAAAAATAAATGGGGCGCTTGGTCATGGTTCCACCTGCTGTACATTTTCTGAGCCCACTGGCGAAAACCTTGGCCGTTGTGGCTTTTATAGCCGTCCACGTTGACGACGTTGAACCAGTGACACTGCCAAAACACGCGGAGAAGTTGGAAGTCTTGGAAATATACTGCAAAATTCGGCCTCTGGCTGCATCCACCATCTGCTTGAACACAAGTGGTGGCTGCGATGGTATTAGTTTGACTAGAAGCAACACGACTTGACAGGAGGAGCCGTAGCGCTAGGTCATCGTCCTGCCTCCTGCAGATTTGCCGAGCCCACTGGTGAAAAGCTTGGCCGTCGTCGCTTGTATAGCTATCCGCGTTGACGGTGTTGCCCAAGCGACAGTGACTGAACGCACGGAGAAGTTTGAAGTTTCTTGATAATGTGCTGAAAAATTCGGCCTCTGCATCGCTGCATGCACCGTCTACTTCAATCAATCAATCAATCAATCAATCAATCAATCAATCAATCAATCAATCAATCAAGTTTTATTTTCGCCGCAGACAATACATTTTTACTGCGAAAATAGAGGGCCAGAGAAAAAAGCTGCAGTTGTGGAGCTTGACTAAGCTCTAGACACCCATACAGCAGCAGTGACACGACGATTTGGTATAAAGATTCAGTTATGTAAACATCAGCAAATAAAGAAACGATCAGACACTTCCATCACAAATGGCAGTTACAAGAACAATTACACAGCATACATATTTCAATGAACATTTAGAAGCATAATTAGTTTCAATACAGTCAAAAGGCAGGTCAACTAAGGTTTTGTTAGTAAGGGCCAGAACGTCCACATTTTTTCCGGTCTAGCTCATTTTCTGCAGTTGCTAGAGCGTAGGCAAGTCTTTCTTTCCCATAATCGGTGCGCGAGAAGGGAACCTATTATGGCGGTTGATATCAGTAAGGGTAGGAAATTGTACTTCTCTTCAGATTTGATAATTCTTGGAATAGGTCCACCCTACCTAATGTGGCGTTTTTATAGGTTCTTAATAATCTAGATTTGTATATATTGTGGATTTTCATAATGTTATGCTTGTGAAAGAGTGGTTCTGTGTGTTCTAAGAACGATAAATTTTCTATTGATCTAAGTGCTTTTTCTGAATGAGGAAGAGTTTCTGTAAGTTCGATGCTATCGTGTTTCCCCAAATTAGCCTGCAGCAATGTAAGTGAGAGTTAAAGACTGCAAAATATAACAACTTTTTAATGCTGACTGGAAAAGTGTGACGGTTCTGGCTTAATACAGCGGCGGCTTTGCTTAATTTTGGTAATAAAGTTTTCACGTGTTCATTCCAAGACATGTTTTCTGTGAAAATGACGCCTAGAATTTTAACAGGCTTTTCTATTTTAATTTTCAATGTCCCAAGAGCAATATGGTCGTCTATATTTTCTAAGGTACCTGGGGTGCGAAACAACGGACACTTAGTTTTTGACTCATTAAGAATGAGCCTATTGTTCTGGCACCAAATCTGCAAGTTGTGACAGGACGCACTTCCATTTTGACTTAAAATATTAATGTCTTTCCCTTAACGAGTACCGAGCAATCATCAATCATCAGCAACCGGAGCACTGGGTCATCGTCCCGCCTCCTGTAGATTTGCCAAGCCCACTGGTGAAAACCTTGGCCGTCGTCGCTTCTATAGCTCTCCACGTAGACGACGTTACACCAACGACAATGACTAAACACACGGAGAAGTTTGCAGTTTCTTGAGAATGTGCTGAAAACTTCGGTCTCTGCGTCGCCGCATGCACCGTATACTTGAATACAAGTGGTGGCTGCGATGGCGCTACTGCGACTAGAACCAACATGGCTCGACAGGAGGAACCGTCGCGCTAGGTTATTGTCCCGCCTCCTGCATATTTGCGGAGCCCACTGTTGAAATGCTCGGCCTTTGTCGCTTTCATAGCTCTCCCTGTTGACGAAGTTGCACCAGCGACAGTGACGAAACACACGGAGAAATTCCAAGTTTATCGAAAATGTGCTGAGAAATTCTGCTTCTGCGCGTCTGCTTGAATCCAAATGGTGGCTGTGATGGTATTCCTGCGACTAGGAGGAACACAGCTTGAAAGAAGGAACCGGATAACTTGGTCATCGTCCCGCCTCCCATAGATTTGCCGAGCTAAGCGTCAGCCAACTCGTCAAGCATCAGCCAGAAAGACCGCTGGAGCAACGATCGCTCATCTAGAACGGCGAGCCATCTGTGCGACCCGCGATGGTGGCAGCGCTTCCTATTGTGCCTATCTTCTGGCTCCGAGACACACCATGACGATGGGACTTTCCAGTGCCATTCTTGTTCCTTACCAAACAAACAATGAAAACTAGAAAATGGTGGCAGAAACCATCGAAGATTATCGTTAAAATCAGCTTTAATTTTCTCGTATAATCTCGTGCCATCCATCACTCACGATTCCAATGCCTAATGATAGCACGAAACACTATGTCTTGGCCTAATCACAGCGCCCCAGTTGAAACACCGTAGCAACCCCCACTATCCCTGGTATCCTGGCTACCACTTCGTTGCAACAGCTAGCCATGTTGGAGATTCCTAGATGGTGACGCCACATTCATTCACGTGAATGGTTGTGAACAGTGTGCCTTGCGATACTCAAGGCACGCTAACCCAACCATCTTCCTTCTTCCTAACATGAAAGGCTTCAAGCACTTTACGGGCTAATGCTGCTCTGGCTCTTCCTGTATCGTGCATGCCCCCAAACGCAGCTGCATGAGGCACAATGGAACGGCAGGGGTGTACCCACACCATTCTTAATCGGCAATACGTGTTCCCTTAGGCAGTCATTACCACATCGGCCGGTTTGGCCTATGTAAACATTGTCACAGCTCGACGGAATTTTTTATACGATGCCTACCACGCCACGGAGAAGTGGCCTGGCGTGCTTGACCCACGCTTGGCCTTTTGGGAAGAAATGCGGGCACAAAGCTTCGACAGCTTGTTAGGTACCGAGAAAACCACTGGGATGTCATGCCCGTTTGCAACCTTTTTTCAAGGTTCTCTGGTTGCTCAAGTTTTATTGTTATTGAATGTGCTGGTGTAGTACGTACCTTGTTGTTGGCTGGCGATGTCGAATCAAACCCAGGTCCGGGGCACGGTACTCACGGAACTAAAGAAGCTGTCTGCTGGTCAGTCACGACTACTCAGCGAGGTTCAAGTTCTCAGAAATAAACTGACCACGACTCAACAAGATATATCTGACCTTAGTAACAGATTATCTGTCCTAGAAATTTATTATCAATATCTATTAACACAGCGCACCAACGTGGATCAGATCTGCACTAACACCACCCACACAGCCAAAGAAATGAGATACCCGCCGTGGTTGCTCAGTGGCTATGGTGTTGGGCTGCTGAGCACGAGGTCGCGGGATCGAATCCCGGCCACGGAGGCCGCATTTCGATGGGGGCGAAATGCGAAAACACCCGTGTACTTAGATTTAGGTGCACGTTAAAGAACCCCAGGTAGTCAAAATTTCCGGAGTCCTCCACTACGGCGTGCCTCATCATCAGAAAGTGGTTTTGGCACGTGAAACCCCATAATTTAATTTTTTAAAGAAATGAGAGAAATAGAAGCCCACCTAGATGGCGCCGAAAATCGCTCGAAATGTAACAGTTTCATTTTCTTTAATATCACAGATAACAATCCTGCTGTTAACAGCGCAAAATGTAGACGAGAGACGAGACAAGAAGACACCACAAGCGCTGACTTTCAACAACGGTTATTTTAAAAGAAACATGGCTTCTTATAACCATTGCCCACACGTGTCGCAGTCACGTGATCGCACATCATGTGAAACATGCACTTTTTCTTTTTTGCACTCAAGGTAATGGTTGCACATGCAAAAGCACAAGTTATTTTATTGTCAGCGCTTGTGGTGTCTTCTTGTCTCGTCTCTTGTCTACATTTTGCGCTGTTAACAGCAGGATAGAAAACAAACAAGCCCAATCTGCTACTCTAGTGACAAAAAGGAACTTGAGCTTTTGCATGCGCAACCATTATCTTGAGTGCAAAAAAGAAAAAGTGCATGTTTCACATGATGTGCGATCCCGTCCGTGACTGCGACACGTGTGGGCTATGGTTATAAGAAGCCATGTTTCTTTCAAAATAAACGTTGTTGAAAGTCGGCGCTTGTCGTGTCTTCTTGTCTAATCTCTTGTCTACATTTTGCGCTGTTAACAGCAGGATGGAAAATCAGCAAGCCCAAGCTGCTACTCTAACACATAACAATGCATCGGAAACCTACGCCCAATCTCAAGAAACTGTCTTGTGCCGAAATCACCGAGATCTAACCATTGACCACAATGAAATTGAGCTGACCATCTTGGCTTCCATTCTTCCGAGAATACTTGCCCAATAATAGTCAAATTTACTTTTTTTAAACCAAAGAGCTAATCTGTTCTAATGGCCGTAAGTTAAAAGGGACTGATTACAGCATTAGGGAGGACACGCCTTGTCCGAGATGTGCGAAAGCATTTCGTTCGATTTGCCAAAACTAAAACCACAATACTAGTTGCGCTACAACACATTGTTAATCGGTCCTAAGTGGTACGCATTCAACTACTCGTCGCATTCAGTGAAAGAAATCTGACAGCATACAGTCCATCATCATGTCACTAAACTTCCTTGCAGCAGCCATCGTGCTAAACTGCCGTATTTTTCTGTTTCTTTTATTTTCCTAAACCTACGCAGTTTCCTCCTCAAGCATGAACAAATTTGTAATCTTGTTTCATCATCTGCCAGCAACATACACTAACTGCAACTTGGCTAACAGATACGTCATCGATACTGAAGTTCTTGCCACTCTACCTAATTTTAATGTTTTCAGCAGGGACCGCAAGGGCTCCAGAGGAGGAAGTGTTCTAATTGCCACTAACCAGCAATTGCCTTGTGCTGTTATTAACATCTGATCAGAGCTTGAAATACTACGGATAATCTGCCGTTCCGAGCCTCAAACCGTCGTACTTGTTCTCTGCTACAGAGGCCTCCCACAGCAATTCAAGTTTTTCTTATAACCGAAATGATAGACTAAATCAACTTTATGCTACACAGCCCAACGCGCGCATTCTCCTTTTGGCAATTTCAACTTCCCGTCTATTGACTGGCAGAACTTAACGCCGACAAGCCATAAAGAAACGATTTCATTGATGCGTCTAAATTTCAGTCTAACCTAGTTAGTAAAAAACCCACACGCTTCGTACGTGAATTATCTAACATCTTGGACCTTATACTAACTAATCACCCTGAAAGTTTATAAACTCTTAACTCCGCGAAATTAGTGACCACAAAATTCTACATGCTACTTTTACCTTCATTCCAGAATCGCGCCAAAGGTTCCATTAAACGATTCGCCTTTACGACAAAGGCAATCACAATGAAATTAACCAATTTCTCGCTTATTTTGCAGACTTCGAATGAGGTTTCCACGACTGATCAATTGAGGCAACTGGCTTACTTTTAGATTACAGTACTAACAACCAAATTCATTCCCACCGTTACATTTCGTGCCAATCATAACAAACCATTGTTTTCGAAGTCTCTAAAACACTTGCGAACACAAAGAAATGACTTTTCCGTGCAGCAAAATGAAACCCGAGTGCATGCGCAGGAAAAAATATTACGAAGCCGAGTCAGCATATCTGCAGTTCAATTGTAATGCCAAACTGGTATTTTTTCAAACTTACCTGTCGATGATCCTAACCTATTACCCAAGAAAGTTCTGGCAAGTTCTAAACCCTGATCATGCGCCTATCATAACACTTACCAATACACTTGGTGAGAAAGCGTGCGACGTTGGATAAGCAAATATATTTAACACTGCATTTTCTTCCGTCTTCACAAACTAAACTGATATGCCACCATCTGTCTCAACTAGCCAACCAGGATCGCTAATGCCACCAATCACATTTGCTGCGCACGGCATCACCTGTATCATTGAAAATATTAAGATGTCATCTTCTGCCTGCTGGTACTGACGAAATCACCAGCAAACTCTTAAACTACACTCGGCATGCTTCCTCAGTGTATCTATCATTTGTGTTCTCACAATCATTTTCCACAGGCAGCATACCCAGCTATTGTAAAGGGGGGAAGGTCGTTCCGGTGTTCAAATCAGGTAACAAAGAATCACCCCTTAATTACCGCCCCATCATTAGCAAGTGTGCCATTCAAAATCATGGAGCATGCAATCTATTCTAGCCCATTCAATTTCCTTGACTGTGTTATATCCTTTCATCCTTCTCAACACGGATCCTCTATCTTGTGAAACACAATTAGCTATCTTTTTCCATGACTCGCACACGAACCTTGATTCTAACCTTCAAACTTATGCGATCTTCGTAGCTTTTGTGAAAGCCTTCGACAAGGTTCCTCAAAGCGCTTGCTACTAAAGAAAAGCTTTCTTGGTTATACTTACATCATAACACATTGCAGGGGATAAAAGAATTTCTGGTAAACCGAACTCAATTTGTTCACGTTAATAATCAAGCCTCTAGGTCTCTTCCAGAAACATCAGGCGTCCCGCAAGGATCAATCGTTGGTCCCCTTGTATTTTTCATATCTATTAACGACCTACCAACGCATGTCTCCTGTAACGTCCATATCTCTGCCGATGAATATGTTATCGCAGAGTCACTAACCCCTCTGATCAACTAACTGCCTATAGCGACATAAATTACGTCCAGGACTGGTGTAATCCGTGGTTCATGGAACTACACATCGATAAATGCAAACTTGTCTCCTTTCATCGAAAACGTAATCCTCTGCTGTTCCCTTACACAATCTCGCAGGTCACTATAGCATTAGCACAGTCTCATAAATACTTAGGCGTGACGTTGTCCAACGATCTAAGCAGGAAACCGCATGCCACTAATCTGATATCGTCTGCTAGCATAAGCCTTGCGTTCTTAAAACGTCATCTACGTCAAGCGCCACGAAACCTAATATTGATTGCCCACAAGTCAATCGTACGCTCTAAGCAGGAATATTCCTCTGCCATCTAAAGCCCTAACCGAAAATATCTAACAAACTGTCTAGAATCAATACGAAATCGCGCCACAAGATTCATTCATTCATGTTATTCATATTGTTACGTAGGAAGACGCAGACGAAAAGCTATGTGCTAGTATATTTAGAAGAAAATACGCTGCGCTTGGCCAAGAGGCAACAGCCCGCGCTAGCTTCTAATCGTCGTCGTCGTCTCCTTACTGCTCGGCTCTTCGCCATTGGAAACACTATCCCGTATTACTACCCCCGGCGGCAAAAGCGCCGTCCCGGAGCGACTAAAGGCCGGAGTCTGAAGCAATGTAGTAGGTCTCGAGGCTACTGACGTGTAGGACATCACTAGATGCCAGAGTGGATGACGAGGTTGAGCTCACAGGAGCAGTTTCGTACGTCACAGGCGTCACCTGGAGCAGCTCGCGGTAGGACCCTGTGTATCGCGAAAGGAGCTTTTCTGAAAGTCCGACGTGACGAGAGGGCGACCACAGGAGCACGAGCGCACCAGGCGAAAACTGTACGCCACGGTGGCGGGCGTTGTACTGACGCTGCTGCGTGGTTTGCGAGTCCGTCAGTCGAGCACGGGCAACCTGGCGTGCATGGTCGGCGAGGGCGATGGCGTCGCGCGCATATTCGGTTGTTGAGATCGCAGCAGGAGGAAGTACCGTGTCAAGGGGCAAGGTCGGTTCGCGACCGTAGAGTAGATAAAATGGAGAAAATCCAGCGGTGTCGTGCCGGTAAGAATTATAAGGAAATGTGACGTAAGGAAGGGCAACGTCCCAGTTGTGGCGGTCCTTCGAAACCTACTTGGACAGCATGTCGGTAAGAGTACGGTTTAACCACTCTGTGAGGCCATTGGTTTGAGGATGGTATGAGGTAGTCAGCTTGTATTGAATAGAGCAGGAACGCACAATGTCGGCGATAACTTTCGAGAGGAAGTTACGACCACGCTCAGTAAGCAGCTGTCACGGGGCGCCATGCACTAAGATAATGTCACGCAAGAAAAAGTCCGCGACGTAAGTGGCGCAACTGGTAGGGAGAGCTCGCGTGATAGCGTATCGGGTGGCGTAATCAGTTGCGACGGCTACCCGTTTGTTCCCAGAGGATGACGTGGGAAAGGGACCGAAGAGGTCTAATCCAACACGAAAGAACGGTTCCACAGGGACGGTGATCGGCTGTAGATGACCGGAAGGTAGCACCTGAGGTGTTTTCCGACGCTGGCAGGGATCACAGGAAGCAACATAGCGTCGGACGGAGCGAGCGAGACCAGGCCAATAGAAGCGGCGGCGGACGCGGTCGTGTGTGCGGGTTACCCCAAGATGTCCTGCAGTGGGTGCGTCATGCATCTCAAAGAGCACAGTCTGTCGTAGATGTTTTGGCACGACAAGAAGATCAGGGCCATCAGGGAGGAAGCTCCTTCGGTACAGAATATCGCCCTGGAGGACATATCGGCGAACAGATGCGTCGGTAGGTGTAAAGCGCAGACACTCGATGAGTACTCGCAGCGATAGGTCTCGGTACTGCTCATCGGCGATGTTAGTGAAGGTAGACACAGGGAAAATGCCGCCGGCGGTACTACTGTCGGTGTCGTCAGGCTCGTCTACTGGGTAGCGAGACAGGCAGTCAGCGTCCTTGTGTAGTCTGCCAGATTTCTAGGTGACAGAGAACGAATATTCTTGGAGGCGTAGGGCCCAGCGACCAAGTTTTTCTGTAGGGCCTTTCAATGAGCATAACCAGCAAAGCGCGTGATGGTCTGTGACAATGGAAAAGGGTCGGCCATATAAGTATGGGCGGAACTTCGCAACCGCCCATACTAGGGCCAGACACTCACGCCCAGTGATGGAATAGTTGCGCTCCACGGGCGAGAGGAGCGTGCTGGCGTAAGCGATAACATGGTCGTGGCCACGCTGGCGTTGTGCCAGTACTGCGCCAATTCCGTGACCGCTGACATCTGTACGGACTTTGGTAGGCGCAGAAGGACCGAAATGGGCCAGAACGGGAGACGTTGTGAGCAGATCATTAGAAGCGAGAATGCAGAGGCCTCACTATCGCCCCACTGGAAAGGGAGGCGATAGGGGGCGTCTTTCTTCAAAAGCTCGGTTAGTGGTCGTGCTATGGCCGCGAAATTTTTCACGAAATGGCGGAAGTACGAGCAAAGGCCGATGAAGCTGCGCACATCCTTGACACACTTTGGAACAGGGAAGTGCGTAACAGCATGGATCTTGCCTGGGACCGGTTGCACTCCGTTCGCGTCAACGAGATGTCCAAGGACGGTAATCTGGCGACGGCAGAATTGGCACTTTGATGCGTTGAGTTGCAGACCGGCTCGACGAAAAACGTCTAGGACTGCTGAGAAGCGCTCGAGGTGCGTAGCGAACGTTGGGGAGAATACGATAACGTCGTCCAAGTAGCACAGGCACATGGACCATTTGAAACCGTGAATAAGGGAGTCCATCATGCGTTCAAAAGTGGCAGGAGCGTTACATAGACCGAACGGCATCATTTTGAATGGATAAAGACCGTCAGGTGTTACAAAGGCAGTCTTCTCGCGGTCGAGGTCGTCCACGGCAATCTGCCAATAGCGGGAGCGAAGGTCAATAGAGGAGAAATAGCGAGCACCGTGGAGGCAGTCAAGGGCGTCATCAATCCGAGGTAGGGGATACACGTCCTTTTTGGTAACCCTGTTAAGGTGTCGATAATCCACGCAAAAGCGCCATGAGCCATCCTTCTTTTTTGCCAGCACAACAGGTGACGCCCATGGCCTACATGACGGTTCAATAACGTTCTTGGCAAGTATTTTGCGAACTTCAGTGTGAATAACTTAACGCTCAGCCGATGATACTCGATACGGGCAGCGATGAATAGGATGGGCATCGCGGGTATTAATGCGATGTTTGACAGCTGTTGTTTGGGCGTAAGGACGATCGTTAAAGTCAAAAATATCTTGGTAGGAAATCAGAACGCGGTAGAGCGCACGAGCGTGCTCGTAAGGCATGTCGGGTGCAATCATTTTCTGTAAGTTGGCGATGGTACAAGTTGCCGACTGCGACGGTAGAGGAGGATCGGCTGAATGGTCACCTACTGAAATCGATGCTACAGAGTGATCCTCGAATGAGCAAAGTTGGGCCAGAGACATCCCGCGTGGCAGCACTTGTGCCGTCAAGCCAAAATTGACCACTGGCAGGCAGACGCAATTCGCCGTAATAGATAAAACTGTGTGAGGTACTGTGATCCCGTGTGTAAGGAGGACGTCTTGCATAGGAGCCGCGATGTAGTGACCGTCGGGGACTGGTGGGGAAGGCACTAGGTCAACGTAGGTCAGTGCCGAAGGTGGCAAGCGAACGAAGTCGACGAACTGAGGCGACTGGGGTGTAGTTCAGCGGGATCCAGAACAGGCAGGTCAAGGCAGAGAGTACTGGCGGAACAATCGATGAGAGCAGAATGTACGGAGAGGAAGTCTAAGCCGAGGATGATGTCGTGGAGACAGTGAGCGATGACTGTGAATAGCACGATCGTTGAGCGATCGGCGAAGGAGACGCGGGCGGTACACATACCAATTACGGGGGCTCTTCCGCCGTCGGCGACACGGACAACAGGCGTCGTGGCGGGCGTGATAATTTTCTTGATCCGGTTACGAAGGTCAGCGCTCATTACGGACAAATGCGCACCAGTGTCTATGAGTGCAGACACAGAAACACCGTCGACTCGCACGTCAAGAAGGTTCAGATGAGTGGGCGACGTCAGTAGAGGGTTTGGCGGCGTAGGGAGCAATCCAGCGTCACCTCGAGGTGCTGCATCGTCTAGTTTTCCGGCTGGGAGCGGTGTCCGAAGGGAGTCAGCCAATAGGAGCGACGGGGCTGGGGAGAGCGAGATTGTCGTCGTTGGGGCGAAGGCGAACGAGAATAGGAGCGGTTCGGTGCAGGAGAGTCAGCGGCGGCGTTATTGGAGCGTGCGACATAAGGAATGAGAAGGGCCACCTGGGGGCGAGAGTACGCAGTATAAGCAGGCCGGGTCGGGGACTCCAGCGACTGCGACAATGCCGAGAAATGTGCCCGATTCGATGGCAGTGGAAACAAATGGGCTTGTCGTCAGCAGTGCGCCATTCAGATGGGTAGCGGAAACTTGGTGAGTAAGAAGATGCGGGATGGGGCGGGATCGAAGAAGCCGGGCGGGTATCAGGACGATGGGCCGAGCAGATGGTGTGAAGACCCATGTTTTCGAACTCTTGGCGGACAACTGCCAGGATCAGTGAGTCCGTGTCTACAGATGTGTTGGTGGGACTGGAGTCGAAGGCAGCCGGATAGGCAGCCTCAATCTCACGCCGGACGATCCTGGTAACATCGGCAGTCTTGTTGGGACGAGGAGTGTCGGCACAGGAAGATGTCGGTGGGGTGTTGGGCAGACGAGCAAACTGCGAGTTTTAGGCGGCGGCACTTTTTTATAACAGCATCCACCGTTGCTACGTTGTTGCAAACGAGCAAGTTGAAGGCGTCATCGGTAATGCCTTTGAGGATGTGGGCAACCTTGTCGGACTCAGTCATGTGGGTGTCAACTTTGCGGCACAGAGCCAAGACGTCCTGAATGTACGTGACATAGGGCTCTATTGACGTCTGCACACGGCCGGAAAGCGCCTTCTGCGCGGCAAATTGGTGACCGTAGGGGTTGCCGAACAAGTCTCGAAGCTGTGTCCTAAGTGAATCTCAACTGGTGAGCTTATCTTCGTGCGTGCGATACCAAACTCTAGGTGTGCCACCGACGTAAAAGACTACGTTGGCGAGCATAATAGTAGGGTCCCACAGGTTATTGCGGCTGACATGTTCATACAGGCTGATCCAGTCATCGACGTCTTCCCCATCTTTGCCCGAGAATACGCCAGGATCACGGGGGCAGGGAGAGTAATGTAGGTCGTCGAGGTGGCAGTAGGTGTCGGAGCCGGCGGAGTCGGGTTGTCGTCGCCGGGAGCCATGAAGGAAGGCTCGACGTACCGTCCACTGCGAAACTCCGTGACGAGGTACAGGGAACGTCCACCTCCACCAGATATGTTACCTAGGATGACGCACACGAAAAGCTATGTACAAGTATATTTACAAGTAAATACGCTGCGCTTGGCCAAGAGGCAATAGCCCGCGCTAGCTTCTAATCGTCATCGTTGTCTTCTTACTGCTCCGCTCTTCGTCATTGTAAATACTATCCCGTAGCAATATAATGCCAGTGTATCATCGTTAAAAGCAGAATCTGGCCTAAAAACCCTGACTTGTCGGCATCGTATCGCTAGTATGCACTTGTTCCACAAGTTATCTTACAGCTCACTTCAACATCCACCTTACATGGGTCCTCCAGTACGCATTTCACTCCGCATTGATAGCCTCCCTAAAGTCGCCCGAGCACGTGCCCACACCACCACTTCTGCCTCATCATTCTTTCCAAGCTCAGCATCGGACTGAAGCGGCCTTCCACACGACATCGCCGCAATGACGCAATGACCTGCCACGTTTTTCAACTGTATAATTGCCTTAATTAGCAGCGTGCAAACGTGTTCGTAAGCGTCTTTTCTTTTGTATTTAATTTTTTTCATATTGGTTACCCACCCCTTATGTAGTACGCCCAATCCTGGGGGCCTTTAAGGTAATAAAGTGAAGTGAAAGTGAGTAAGGAGATCGTTGCATCAATGTGGCCTAGCGTATTGTTCTACAAGAGTGAACGTTGGTTTTTAGATAGTGTTCGAAGATAGCTTGTTTGCAAGTGCTGTGTTCTCTGCATGTGCACATCTCTGAAAAATAGATATATTAGGGTGATGCTCTGAAAATAAACGCGGTGAAAGTCTGACATCCTAGCATGTCCCTCTTGTGTTTCCTGTTCCTTACTTTTAAGCACGGTGCTTTGAAGCACAAATCTTTCGTTAAAGTGAATTAATAAATAACTCAAACACCGAACCATTGAAAGACCAAAAGGTGGAGAAATTAGATGAACAGTAATTTACCAGAAAGCTTCCTTGGTCCTTCATGTTGCTTTTAGATTGATGAGGTAATTTCAATATTGCATGTAAAAATGACAGCTTTCATACATCTCTGCAAAACTTATTTACCTTTCCACAGAAAATATTTCTTGTAGAAGATCTCAACAGGAAAAAGGCTTTTTCAGGTGTGGCTGTCAACTCGATTGAATACGTTGCTAATTTACCCGTGTATAGTGATAAAGCCCGGTGTATCTCCTGGTTTTCGCCTCGCAGAATCAACAGCTTCGAGCCATGGCAGTGCACGCCGAGGAGTGACCGACCCGAGCCGTGCCACAGGCCGACCGTCTGCAACGTGCCCTACCAGGGAGGCCTCCGCTACATGAAGACATGCCAGCCGTGTCCCGACGTTTACCCTTGGGTCGGCAACACTGGCTTTGGCAGCAAAGGCGCCAGACGCAAGTGACCAGACAAGGAGACACCACTGGCCAATCTTCTTCCGCGCGCGGGACGACATGACAGAGTGTACAATCATCAATAGAGCTCTTGTTTGAGAAAGCGCTGTCCATAGGAAACCGTGCGGCGGGTATTGATTGTCTCCTCTCCAAATTACAAAATGATATGTGTAAAGAGACTGTGATGCCAGCAATGATTCAGTAGCAGAAGACCAATGGTAGGGGGGAGGGAAATGAAAGAAATATGCATGCAAATGTTCCTCTCCTATCATTTTTCTGCATCTATGTGTGCAGCGTGATACGATTGAGGAGTTCTATAAAAATTCAGTCAAGCGTCTGACAAAGGAACTTTTTAAAGGGGCCCTGGAGCATTTTTCTTGGTGGAGCTTGAGTAACAGGCTTAAATTTGTCGGGTACCTTTATTTGAACATATACCGGAAGAAATTTTTGCGAAGAACATAATAAGAACGAATATGTAAAGAATGTAATTTTTGCTTTCGCTCTTAGCTCTCAGTTAGGGGGGCACCGATAAGAAATCTCGGTTATCTCACTTTCCTTCTTTCCGTAGTTTTGGTGAAGCCATCGAGACTACAAATGTGCTAGAGAGCGGTGACAAGGCGGTCGGGATGCATAAGCCAACATTGGTGAGCGCTCTAATTTCTTCGCGCTCATCTTTGTAAGCGCTGCTCGTGTCCAGTGTGGCCGCTTTCTCGTTAGGTCAAAATAGATGCTAAATGTTGAGCATGTGCGAGTAGCTGCAATTCACCGAATAACTTGAGGGTGGCATTCGCGTCATCGCCAAGAGCGGGGCTTCCAAACCGCTCGAAAGAGGACAAGATTTCTTGCTACAGTAAAATGGCTCGGCGTGTTTATTGTAGCATTGTCTACGAATACGAAGCGCTACTTAGCATGTTAAAAAAGTGATTCAGTGTCCCTTTAGATGTTCTTCTATTGGCGTTGGGGTAGGAGACAATGAGTCGCATGTTCGTGCCTTACCTAACAAGAGCTCACGCTGTTTGTGCTCGTGCCTCGGAATGGCTCACACTTTTGTGTGGCGGCCGCCTGATGTCTTTCACAGCTAGCACGAACTCTGCTGATTTAGTTAGGCGTACTTCTGCTGTGAGCAGGTGAACTCCACATGGTTGACATCAAGAGGCTATGCCATTTTTGGATAAAAGCAGTAATAGCGAAAGATATCACGCTGCAAGACGAGCCAAGGGGCCAATACTGTTGAGGCTCAAGACTGCGCACAAATAGCGTATGAATTGCACACGCGAAGATCGAGTCCAACTTCACTGCAAACATTGGTATCGCTGATAGTATTTTACGAAGAGGTTGGGTGCACGATAATTCCGGTGTCTCGAGTAATCTGGCCAACTAAGTCCCAACGCCAAGTGCGCCGTAAAAGGTTCTGTGTATTATTATTTTCTAGTTGTGTTTATGACAATACTAGTACTGTTCCGTTAGAAACTACGTCGTCGTACAATCATGTCTTTTCGTAGACCCGAGCTTTCAGTACGCAAGCTGGACTACAAAGAAAAGACAGACCAGGAGAGGAACCTCCTACCTTAATAAGACCATCTGATAAGTACGCTCCATTTATGGACTACCAAACGAAGTTCTTTTAATAAATAAACGTTACAAGCATTTCTCGCGGGCCCAACCGTACGTGCTAACGAGGTTTACCTTTGCGTATAACCCTCTATTTCCGCTCATTCTGCGAGACCGGCGTCTTTGGGTACGGAGAGCTGTGCCTGGCTTCTCGCTCGAAAGGCTGCACTCAACCCACGCGTCTCGCAAATGAGAACAGAGCAAGTATTACGTACCTTGTCCCCCTACTGCAAATAAAGGACCGCGCGCGGTGGCTGGTACTTTTCACCTAAGCCAGAACTCGCCTTCTGTTCTGGGTGGTAGAAGGATCTTCTCGGTCGCTTCTTGTCGATTCCTCAGGTGCGTCGCGTTTTACTGCTTATATAAACCTCATGGATGCGCTGCCTTTTTCGAGTACGTACTAGTTAAAAATGGAGCTCGCTGACCACGACATGAGATCATATTAGGACGTTTCGCGTCATCCGTCCTTGCTGGCGATGACATTGTCGAAAGAAGTAGTGCGCCACCAGAGTCCTTACTTCAAGAAAGAGTCTATAATCAAGTTAGACATCGCGTTAGACATGTTTCTGGCGACTGTTGTGTTACCTAAGTTCTAGCAATTCTTATTCTTATTTATTTAAATTGTCAGCCATTACCGCAATTCACTGCCAGTCCATTTATTACACATTGCCACACTGAAAATGAGCGGTTGTTTTCAAAGTAGCTTGAAATAAGCCAGTAAGAACATTCTCGCCCCTCAGATGCGCTCTAATGGGGGTGAAAGAACTCATGTTCGCCATGCTTACGAAATGGTCGGCGTGGCTTGGAACAGATGCCATGGCATTCCTCATCTTAACAAGCTGTGCCCAGTGTTCTGACGCACACGGGGGGAGACGCCGCTGAAGTCTAGATGACCAAGTGGCGACAGAAGAAGCGCACACGGCGAGCAACATTTTCAGCTTCATTCGGTAAAACTTAAGCGCGGTTCTTTGCTGGAAATATCATACAACGACAAAGCCACGGAAGTGCGCATTTTGCACGGACAATACAGTAATTCAGTAATGTAATTCAGCATATTCAGTAATGCTGGGCCATTCAGTATGAGATGCGATTAAAAATAACGGTGTAAGAAAGAGGAACATAGATACGAAGGCAGCAGAGCCGAAGCTAGACATCTCTTGCCCTGTTGTTTATTGTCTAGTAGCTTTTTATCTTTGTTTTCTCGTTTATTTTTCACTAAAGTACAAAGAAGTCTGTTTGTGATAAACATGAATTTTCACGTACTTTACATGAAAATGGCAGACGTTGGAGTGATTGGCATAGCTAAGCACGTAGATCTAGGAAAAGAAGTAGCATTGCATATTCATATACCACATCAAAGCTGCAAAACACTTTCTTTTAATCCACGCAATCTTGTAACGAAATTCCCATAAAGTACAACTCAGTATTGTGTGTCGGTCGAGTCCATTAAGTTGTGGCGAAATGATACGCAGATGCACATTTCTAGAAGGCGCAGAAGACACAGAACAACGAAAGAGACTGGACACACAATACACGGCCATGTTCGTGTCCACTCCTTACCCAGTGTCCAGTCTTTGTCCCTATCACGCAGTTCTCCATCATACTACAGCAAATATGTATTTAAACACGCGTCTCGTTACACGAGGAGAACAAGCTAAATGAAATAAAAGCATAGAGCAACAAAAACCAGAGTGAGTTTCCTTAATGACTTGAAAGATTAGGCCTAGAAAAACGGGCAGCGTTACTGTCGTTCTCGTTGATGTATCTACGCCTTCCGCACCTAATCAACCAACTATCAAGGAAACGCGTTTCTGCTTACCAGGACCTCAAAGGAATGATTTTATCTTGCCGAGTCTTAAGTCAAAGTTAGCACCACGACGCTTTGTCTGGCATTTTAAAATTTGCGGGCCGGTATGTCTAGCAGCAAATCTGCGCCGATTTGGAGGTGCCTTTTCTGAAGATCACTATCGAGGACACTAACATTTTCCCGGCACGTAAACTCTGTGCGTAGGATGATTCTAGCGGTATTGTTGAGGCAGTAAATCACTCAAAGTTATATCTCCGAAACTAATGTTCCCCGATGTTGGCTGGCCATCAAAGCACACGAGGTATTCGGCATAGCTCATTGCTTAAATGGGCAATTTTACTTCTATTTCTCGTTGAATTTTTCATCCGTAGTGCGCGAGATTTCGGCTTGCTCACACTAACTTCTTCGTATATTAAATCAGTTCGCGTCGCAATGTCGTTCTGTTTGCTGTTATAGGCAGTCGAATTGTTCTTTTAAATCTTTTTAGATCTTTGGCTTTCCAGGAGAAAAATTGTGCGTTCCTGCACACCCTTCGTGTTCCTTCTTTGTACGCGCATTTATTTTCTAGTGTCGTCATCGATCAAATCGGTTTTTTGCAAAAAAAAAAGAAACGCACACACAAGCAGCAGGCGCCCTGACAGGAATCGATTGTAGACGCAGTGAGCGTTGCGCGCATGCTCCTGCATTCACGGTTGTGAATCCTTGGCGTTGCCATGTGAATCCTTTTTTTAATATGTGTATGTTTTGTTACGTTTTAAGCACCGTTAATTTATGCCCTGGAAAGTTTATTTATGCCCGGTAGTGTTGTTGACATTCCAGCTAGTATTGGCGAGTAGTGAAGTGCATCTTCCTCCATGCCTTGAGCTGCCCACCAAAAAACATGGTGAAGAGGCTCTCCCCTTGGTGGCAAGGTGTCACATTTACAAGACACCTTACCAGGAGGTAATCAAATCATGCATTTCATTTTACGTGCCTGTAAGTACTGTTTCATGGCCGGAGGCCTCATGGCGCTCCACGAAGTCCCGCTGCATTTCACCATTTGTTGCCCCCGGTGCTGGATCGGGCTCGAATGTGGTGCCAACATCACGCGTTGAGGCGCTGGCCTGCACAACTGTGCGGCATTTGGGGTGGCTGGCAGGAAACTAAGCGCCGACAAAGCGCACCCTACGGTAATTAAACGTCATTTATTAGCGCTATTAGTTTACTTAATGCATCGCCTATTCTGTGCTTTTTTTGAAGAGCATTGGTAAACAGTTACCTTGATTCAATTAGTGGTGGAACTATATACAGATGATCGGGCACCTGTAGCGCCATATACCAAGGAATGCGAGATAATTTCAACAAACTACGCTTGCCCCTGTGTTGAGGTTTTCGCACCTACCACAAAATTGGGGCATTGTGCAGTTTCACTACTAAGTCTGAACAATGGTTGCCAAGGAAAACTGACATATGTCGCCACAGAACCTCCGACTAGATATATCCGTTCTGGCGCTTGTATTCTTTTTTTTTCAAGCAAGTAATGAAAGCGTAGTGGACTGTCCTGTTTCACAGTAGTTTATGGCGCCCAGCGTACAACCTTGCTTGAATTTTGTGAAGGGCAACCAACAATAGATGAAGAATAAACTTAGTTTAAAAAAATGCGACCCTAGCTGCCGGCTACACCCGCAAAACGTGTTCCAGAATTTCTCATCTGTTAGAAAGCGGGGCTTCGGACGCGCACCATGACGCGCTCGGCCTGTACATAGCAAACCCGGAGTGGCACCCTGTCAATGGTAGGAAGGCAATGTGACAGAACAGCTCACCCAAGGTACTTTCATGCAGTTGTTACTTTTTACTTGCACAAAATTTTGGCAATATTGTAGGCCTCATAGTAGGAAAAGCGAAGCATCAGAGGCGAGGAAGAGCTTGATTGGAGTGGGACTTGGTTGTACATTAAATGCCAGGGCTTAGCAGTCTTGTTTCTTACAACACAAACAGTCGTGTGCCGCTAGTTTTGCGCCAGTTGCTGAAGAAGCCCTGTGATAACTGGTTGCCTTCTGCAGTGGTGCACCTCCGGGTGCATGCGTGCCGTAGTGAAAGCCGCCGCGCGCCGCCTCCGTGTCCGCAACAAAGAAAGAACTGGCTCCAAAACCCGCTCCCGCTGCCATACGTGAAGTCACATTTTGGGCCGACAACGTTGGATCACCGATACCGCAGACTACGCACTCCAAGGCCTTGGCAGTACTGCTTCTGTATGCGTAGGCGTCCAGAGACAGAAACACTGCATGCGGCCACTATCGTTTATACATGTTTTGTCCAAGGTATGAACAGCAGTAGTGACCGTCTGCAATTCTTAAAAAAAAAAGAAGCTAGGCATCGTGTAGGGAAAACTCGGAGCTAATGGCATGGCTCGCAGGACAGCAGAAAGCCAGCAATTTCTGTCCATCGACTTGACAAATTGGGCAGTCTGCAGAAAAAAAAGAGGCGGCCCAGTAGTAGACGTAGATCAGTCAAGTGATCGAAGCTAGCTTCGCGAGTGGCAGTGGGTGCCCCCGGAGGAGAGCAGTTCTTTCTCACACACGCGTGTGGCGTGCGGCAGACTGTGTACCTTGTCTGTTGTTTTGGCCCCCTCCGTGTCCCGCTGTATACCCAGTGTTTTTTATCGGGCAACTGTTATGTGTACTCCCTGTCATAATAAATGAGACCTCGAACATCTGCCTCGGCTCACTTCTTTCCTGCCTTTTCTGGTGCCTTTTCTGGTGCGCCTACACACGACGTTGCAGTTTTATCTATTTGTGAATGCGCCAGCATCAGAACGCTCGTGCGAACGAAAATCCGGCGGCGTTCGTCAGTTACGTTGCAATGCGAGAGAAGCGGAAATCGTGGAGAGGCGAAAGTGCGCGACAAAACCAGTGGGAAATGAGGGAGAGGAGGTAGGGTGTGAAGGAGAGAGAGGGTGGCTCCACGTCACACGTTGGGAGCCACAATCACGCTGCGGCGAACTTGCCAGATTGCGCATTTCAGAAGGTCATACACGTGTTGTGAAGGCAGGTGTCGTTGAGTAGTTTTTAAAACGGATGCATTGTCAACAAGAAGCTTGCCAAGTGCGAGAGCTAATGCATTTTCGACAGATCAAGCAACTGATCGACCATTAGATTTTGTTAAGACCAAAGCTGAAAGTGGCGCATTGCAATGGCCCATACCTAAAAAACGCGGCATCTAGTTGAGTGGTACAACATTATCATCATCAGCAATGGCTAATACATGCGTAGGCAAGCAAAGATGCAATGGCTCAAACCGCTGTAAGCAAGCGAATATTGCAATGGCGCATACACCTAAGGCACAGGCTACAAGCGCTCAGCAAAGTGAACCGAAGAGTGCATACATTTATTGACATCACGCGTGGAGCACACAGACCAGCATACGTTTCAATACAGAAACAAGTCAAAACAAGCATCCGAGCCATCAAGAAAACATTGCATGCCGCCTCGGGAGTACGCGACGGCGAAGGATGCTCGCCAAGCGAGAAACTAGGTGCGACGCGGCGGGAGCGTTCGATCGCGAGCGCTGCTTTCGCCTACTGAGAGGATGCAACGTCAAGTGGAACGTAGCTGCGAGTCGGCTTAGTTGGTACAGATTCATTTAAAAAAAAACTGATTGTGAACAAGACAAACAGAGACGAAGAAAAGGAGCAACACAAGGACGAGCGCTCGACCTTGTGTTGCTTCTTTTCTTCGTCCCTGTTTTTCATGCGCACAATAAGTTCTTGTGTAAAGTGGAAGATAGAAGTTGCTGGCGCGAGTCTGACCACGCTATTCGAGCGCGCGAAGCCACATCTCAGCGTCGAAAACGAGAAGCCCAACTGCGAAAGCAACAACGCGACGATGCGAGATGGCAACGCAGAAAGGAGGCCGAAGCTCGCGCCAGACAGCGGCTTGCCACACGTTTACTTCACACTGCTGCTCTCGCAGGAAGGCTCACCCCTCAGATCACGCAACCTAGTGCATTGTCAAGTGTGGGCCTTCGTGTTCACGTGTTACGGGAACGCTGCGGAACTTTTCTAAAGCGACGCTTTCATTAGCTACCTTTTTAGGGCTCGATGCGGATGACTGGGTCGAAAAACTAAGCAGGCTATCCTATCCACGTATTGGTGGCGGAAAATGCGCTGCAAGAACTCGGGAAACCGGGTGGCAAGCGAGAGGGCAGCCGCGAAAGGTGAAGGAAGGTGGTTGCATGCGTTACAAGACAGTTTTATTCGCCCGTTTTTTATACACACGAATCTGTTAGTCAGCCTAAGCACATAGCGCTTGTCAGCTGATCTGGCAGCTGGTGGATACATCAGCAGCTACAAGGTTCAATGATATACAACACAAAGACAAGATAGCAGGATCTCGTCCGGCGCCACATAAAAAAAAGAAATAGAAATAAAGAAAGGAATCGATGAACACAAAAGAAAGTATAACCTGACAAGCTGCGATAAGTAGACTAGACACATGACATAAGAGTAAACATGCAACGGATCATGACCCTAAAGTCACACAGAATTCTCATTCTTGCATTGTTTATAAGCACCACTTTCTTATCTTTTTCACCAGCGTTCTTCTTTTTACAATATTGCATAAGTCATTACTGAGATCATTAAATAGCGCTGGGACATAATACTTCCTCGTTTTTTACCATAGTTTGGGAAAACTCTTGGCTTAACGTATCTGTCTAGTTTCCTTAGTGGCACTTCTTTGTGGACAGCTACCCTGAAATGTCTTCAAAATAGTGCCGCAGAACCACTGAAAACCGAAACATTTCGCTTATCTTGAGTATGCCTAGTCTAGAGAATTTTTCTTTTGTAGAAGCCGTGTGTAAGACTGTTCCATAAGATATAATATTTACTATTCGTTTATAAGCTTATTAATCGTTTGCCTTTTGTATTCTGAGCATGTGCCATATAAAGTTGTTTCATAGAGCAAAACAGACTCCACCAATGCTTTGTATATTGTAATTCTTAAATTGAGAGGACATTTCCCATGCAAATTAGAAATTAAAGCTGCCGTAGTTCGTAAGCTTTTGCGCAAGTGCTCCACAACATTATTTCAAGTTAGGTGTTCGTCCACAAAAACGGGTAAATATTTTACAACTGAATCAGTCTGCAGGGGCACACTTTCACAAGTGTCGCAAGTAGATTTGTGCAAGTATAAGGATCGGTCGAGGCTTACATGTTTATGTGGATTTCTGAAACATAAAGGTTTGGTTTTATGTGGATTGATGAAAATGCAATTTTTCCCAAACCACTCCATAATTTTATGTATATATTCTCGTAGGCGGGTGCGTCCTCTCTCATATCCCGCGGTACCTAGAATAAGCGCGGTGTGATCTGCATATTGGAATATTTTGGAGTTCAGTTGTAAATTGCCCAAGTCAGTGACATAAATGCGACAAAGTATTGGTCCCAAAGCGCTACCTTGCGGTACACCGTATTTTATTACTTTATAGCTACTGTATTCATTCTCAATTCCAACGCACTCTAATCCATTGGAAAAGTAGTTAGCAAAGAACATGTTAAACGGACCTCTAAGGCCTAAACTATTAAGCTTGCTTATCATTAGAGCGTGGTTTGGTTTTATGAGGATTGATGAAAATGCAATGTTTCCCAAACCACTCCATAATTTTATGTATATATTCTCGTAGGCGGGTGCGTCCTCTCTCATATCCCGCGGTACCTAGAATAAGCGCGGTGTGATCTGCATATTGGAATATTTTGGAGTTCAGTTGTAAATTGCCCAAGTCAGTGACATAAATGCGACAAAGTATTGGTCCCAAAGCGCTACCTTGCGGTACACCGTATTTTATTACTTTATAGCTACTGTATTCATTCTCAATTCTAGCGCACCGTAATCAATTGGAAAAGTCGTTAGCAAAGAACCTGTTAAACGGACCTCTAAAGCCTAAATTATTAAGTTTGCTTATCATTAGAGCGTGTTCTACAGTATCGAATGCCCTGGTCCGGTCCATGAAAATTGCTAAAGCATTTTCAATAAGTTTATGAACGTAATCAGAAAATTGTTCCAGGAGTACGATTGTATTTCTATTTTTTGTGAAACCAACTTAAGCTGCATTATGCAGAGAAAATTTCTCACAAAATGACTGCATCACATACGCAATTTGCTTCTTTCCATTATTTACGCCATGGCGCACAAAATAGCGATTGGCCTGTAGTTGGTATAGTCGTCTTTTCTACCGCTTTTATAAACTGGCCTTATGATAGATATTTTTAGCTCTAGCAGTATAACGCCAGTTTCAAGTATGCCATTTAGTATTTTTAGCATTATATCTTTCAGCTCATTGAAATGGAAATATAAATTTCGAAAACGTACTTTATCTATTCCCGGCGGTTTAATCAGTTTTATCGGTCGCATGATGCGCTAAAGATCCGTTTCACTTATAGGTGGTAGAAAGGCCGTGTGTGCGCATAGGCGAACTGGTTTGTACACGTCAGAGTTGCTGTCATTACTTTCTCTCGGTATTTCCGCAGCTGTTACGAATGTATCGTTGAACTTATCGCATATTGTCTGCACGCTTTGCTTGGGAAAGTTCTTTTTGACCGTATCCTCGATACTGACGTGTTTTGATCTGCCCATTAATTCATTTGCTATTTTCCATGTTATGCTCACGTCGTATTTGCTCATTGTGAATTGATGGAAAAAGTATCGCCTTTTAGCCTGTCGTATTTTTGCGGTCACAAGATTTCGTAGCATACGAAATGATCTTTTTTCGTCATCTTCCGGCTTTTTCCCACGCACACTCCTGGCCACTGAACCCACCAAAACGAAACAGAAGCAACATCTTCACAGTCTTATCCACAACCACGCCGGATCAGAAGAACACCTCCTGCGAGAACTACAAACGAAACTATGCGGAGACGCACCCTCTACCGCGTCAACTCGCAGCAAAGAATACTCTGGAAATCCGAATCCAGAACTCGACCGACCCTTCACGCAGGCCGAAATCCACGTAGCCCTATCCAAGCTTACTAGAAATACTAGGCCTGGTAAAGACCGGATCCTTAACAAACATCTACGCAACCTACCACCGCAGGCCGCCGAGGCTCTCCTCCGTTACTACAATGAGTGCTGGGAGAAAGGAGAACTGCCTGCTGTGTGGAAACACTCGGACATCACCATGATCCCCAAGCCGAACAAACCTCTCAGCTTGGAGAACCTACGCCCAATTTCCCTCACTTCGTGCGCGGGAAAGCTTCTCGAACACATGGTTCACGATCACATTACCCAGTGACTGGAAGACAGCGGCCACCTACCAGACACCACGTTCGGCTTCAGGCAGCACCTCTAAACACAGGACGTGCCCTTACAACTAAAAGAAGGCCTTCTAGATCACCTAAACAATCGAAGCAGATACTCCATAGTGGCAGTAGACGTCAAGGGAGCCTTTGATAACGTTAGCCACGACACGATCCTCACCAATCTCGAAGACATCGGCTGCGGCGCTAGGACCTATGCATACGTCAGAAACTTTCTGATGGACCGCACGGCAACAGTCGGAATCGGCAACATCCGCAGTGAAAGCTTCCTACTTCCAAACAGAGGCACCCCGCAAGGGTCGGTCATTTCACTGCAACGTAGCTATGATCAAGCTACCCCCACTCCTCGAGACCATACCAGATCTGCATCACGCGATGTATGCTGATGACGTCACGCTCTGGACCAGAGCTACGAACGTTGGAAGGCAAGAAAGTGGCTTACAAGAAGCCGTCGACACCATCGGAAGCTATCTCCGAAACTGCGGTCTCCGCTGCGCCCCAGAGAAGTCTGAGCACCTCGTCCTGAAAGCAAGAACGAGAGGCCGACCACCCAACTACGAAGAGCCCGACCTTACCATCACACTCAAGGGGACAATAATCCCGAAAGTCGACACCATGCGAATACTTGGACTCCACAACCACAAAGATGGATCGGGAGCTGCAAGTCTACCGAGACTAGAACGCACCCTTTCGCAACTCACGCACCTTGTCAAGAGGATCTCAAGCCAAAGAAGCGAGCTCAAGGAGCAAGACGCTCTAAGCATAATACAAGCACTGCTCACCAGCCGCATCACATACGGCACGCCGTACCTGGCTTTAAAGAACGGTGAAATAGAAAAGCTCAACATCATGATAAGGAAGGCAATCAAAGTCGCCCTGGGACTCCCCGCCATGTCCTCTACATCACGTCTCCTTAAGATGGGCGTCCACAACACGTGGCAAGAGCTCGCCGAAGCGCACGAGAACAGCCAGCTAGAACGACTCAAGCTCACGCCCACAGGGAGATCAGTACTGCGACACCTGAACTACAGCGATACGTATGTCGCAGACACGGACAAGAAAGAGCGAATACCACCGGACGTTCGAGAGTGCATTTGCATCGCACGTGTCCCGCGCAACATGCATCCCATATATCACAAGAGTAGAACGCAGGCTAGAGCCAACGCCATCAAACGAAGTTTCAAGCATGACCCGAATGCCCGCTACACCGACGCGGCCAAGTATCCGCATCGAAACACGTGCGCTCTCAGCGTCGTAGACTCCCAAGGATCCGAGCTAGCATCGGCAACCATCAAGGCACGCAACCCGGAAACGGCTGAAGAAGCGGCAATCGCTCTCGCCACTACTACATGCACAGACTCAGCGGTTATATTCACCGACTCTCAGGCCGCCTGCAGAAACTTCTTGACGGGCCGCATCTCGGCCGATGCGCTCAATATACTAAAAAGACGAAGCACTCCGCTCCCGTACACCTCCGTAACGTGGGTACCCGGACACGAGGGACTAGAGGGGAACGAAGCGGCCCACGCCGCTGCCCGCGAGTACGTCGGCCGGGCTCCCCTCTCCCCACGCGCTCTCGGACCCGCGACAGAAGAGACGGAGGCCGTACCTACCAACTGTTCGGCCATATTGCAACATTACAGGCTCGAGCGTCGAGTGTACCCTCCACCACACCCTAAACTCGACAAAGAAGAAAGCCTGATCCTCAGACGCCTGCAAAGTAATACGTACACGCACGGAATGACAATGCATCGCCTCTACCCGACGCTCTACGGATACCTCTGCGCACTCTGCAACGTACCCGACACTCCAGCACACTTGCTCCTGGAATGCCCGTGGCAGGAAGGCAGCGAAATGCAACCAGAGACGCACGCAAAACGAGCAATAGAAGCAAATGACCTATTCGAAGCGTGGGAGGCCAAGCTAACCCTCGGGGACCTGGAAGGCCAATGACAACTCGTCGCCAGGGCCAAAAGGGCAGCCGAAGCCAGAGGGTTCCTGGACTAAGGAGCCTTCCCACCTAAGGGTGAAAGCCATCCTCGCTCGGGACACTGTTTCGTACAATAAAACGTTTCTTTCTCTCTCTCTCTCCGGCTTTTTCCTGCATCTCTGCCTGGCCTCGTCTTTTATTTAGCAGAGGTTCATTATCTCATGAGTCATCCATTTATGATCACGATTTCTTTGCTTCAATGTCACACATCTTGCAGCTTGATCATACATATCTTGAAATATTTGCACTAGTTTATTGTATGCCTATAAGTGGTCAAGAGCTAATAGAGACGACCAGTTAGTATTCTTGATAAATTCTTCAACTTTTTTGTTGTCCAACAGATCCCGTTTTACACAGCTCCCATCTCCTTCGACATATTTCTCCGAGAAGAAGACACCTACTATTAAACATATCATATATTAAACATATCATATAGATCAGGCGTGATCAATCTAAAACTGCTAGTTTTAGATTGATCACGCCTGATCTATATGATTGTTTTGCCAGCCTAAATACCATGTGTTCAATGCATGTTTTCGTGATTGTGCTTCCTAAGTACCCTTCTCTGATGTAGGCGTTTATTACGTTAATGAGCCCCATATTCACCTAATAAGTTCATGTAATCAGCAACTGCTGATGTTGCTTCTTCCAGAACATCAATATTGAGGTCCCCAACCAGCACTAATTGTTTTTCATTCATATGCTGTTCAAGGAAAGTGCTCATTTTATTCAAAAGCATATTAGTATCCTTGCTTGCTGGCCTGTAAAGGCCACACAGTATATATGCAACTTCTCTTTTGTTAATAGATAGCAGTAAAGCTTCTGCATTTCGAAAGTTAAAATTAATCCTAGAACATATCCATGCGTCTTTAACAAAGATTAACACTCCTCCACCTCTTTTGTTCTCTCGACATATTGCGTACTTATGATAACCGTCCAAGTCATAACAAGTCTGTCTGGTTGCATCCAGATTTACTTCTGTTAAAACGATCACGCCAGTAACCACATAACTAATCCCAGTGTTTTCTTATGCTTCGTATGTTTATGTGCAGTATGCCAATTTCTTGGCTAAGTCCATCTTCAGCGATTACATGCTGAATGTTTTTCTCCCATTCAGCGAATGACTCAAAAGCAGCCATTACACTATCTTTTCCAAATCTTTCTCTGTATCAACTTTAATCACTGAAGCACCTTCCACCTTTCTAGCAAATATTTTACCGTTTCACGTCCAGACAAACTTGTAGTTCTTCAGGTTTGCAAGGCTTCGACATTGCCAAAATAACGTTTTTTTTTTTTTATTTCGCGTCGAGTTTTCATTTATGAAAATCTTACCACCTCGGAGGGCGGTTCTCTTGGATAGCCAAAGGTCTCGAGTGGCTCGGTCAGTGAGCCTGACAATGACTGGCGGAATTTTATCTTTTCCAGCTTTGTTTCTGTGGATTGCTTCGAGTGATTCTTTTGCTGGTGCCTGTATTGGGAGCCTTCTACGCAAGTCCGTAAGTAGTTGGTGCAAATCGTGTTCAGAGTTTTCTGGTATTCCATGTATTTCAATGTTCTTTTGCCTGGAATACCGTTCAACGTTACCTAGACTATCCTTTAGCTGTGCAATTTCGGCGTCCTTAGAAGACAGTTTTTTGGCCAGCTCTTCTGATGTTTCTTTGTACTTTTCTATTGCCATTCCCTGATTTGGCATCTTATCCACAAGTTCATCATATTTTAAAGCCATGATTTCCATTGACTTTTCTGTTGCCTCTGTTGTTGCACATTGGCGATCTACTTTCTTTTCAAGGCCTTCGAGGCGTCCTAAAACTGTGGCAAGCATTATGTTCATGGTGGCAATCTGCTCGCTTAGCAACTTTGACCCTTCTGAGTTTTTTTTTTTCAACTGTAAGCTTATGTTCACCTTCATCGCTGCTTTCAAATTCCGAAGGCTGGTTGTCTTCTTTCAATGCCACACAGGTTTTACACTCCCAGCAAGCGATTTCCGTTTCTGTCATACTCTTCATGTTTTTTTAGCAATTCCCGAGCAGTATCCGGCATGATACGAACTTTTGCATTGTTTACATAGAATGCATTGGGCATCCTTTTCAAGCAGTTTGGTACATGACGTGCATTGTTTTATCGACATCATTAGCACAAATTAACCGCGAAATAGCCACCATATGTGCAGTCCAGTGGAGCATAGAATTAACCTCGGTTATATCTTAAATTTCTCTTACCTATAGGCAAGAAAAAACGCTCAGAGCTATGTTCAATGCTCCACCAAACTGCAGGGTGGCATCTTATGCCGTGTCCTTTTGTAGGCTTGAAGGGGACTAGTCCGTGATGTCACGGCACTCCCAGTTTCCAGGCATCACCTCCGACAGCTGTTCATATCTGCGCCGAACAGGTGCGCAGAATGCTGTCTGCCGAAAATGAACTTCCACATTGATAGTAGAAATTCACCGGACCGCACGCCGCAGGCGCCAAGTCGATGGCAGGTGCGAAGACGTACGAATGGGCCTAGAGGCAAGAAAAAATGGTCAGAGCTGTGTTCGATGCTCCACCGGAGTGCCGGACTGCAGAATGTTATCACATGGTTTTAAGAAGGTGGCCCGAAAAGTGCAAGTGAACCTTCTCTTTTCAGCTCCACAAGAGGGGGCTATCAAACATATTCAAGGCCACCGATCCGTGGAGAAAGACGGGCCGAGGATGCGCGAAGAACCACCGGCCGGCCGTTCGCGCACTGCGCGCAAAGGTGTTGCACATCGCTTCCCTTTCTCGTGCGGCAAAGTGCGCATAGGGCAGACAGACAGATGCCTCAATGACAGGCTAAGGGGAACACCGGCAAAAATTGAACTGTTATCGAGATCGACATGTCTCCATGCATTGTGATGTTGTGGGTGTAAACCACTGTTTAGGGATCGTGTAGTGGTGGTTAGAAATATAGATAAAGATACGAGGGAAAATGTAGAAGCAATCCCGATCGCAAAAAAAATGATTCTAACTGCGCGAGTGCTCCCTGCATTACTCTAAGCAGAAACTGCGCAAAATGTAGGGGTGCGCGTGCAATGATTTCCACTCGTTGGAGCTGGTACGCGTGCCATGCTTTTCTGAAATAAAATTCAGTTGATAGCGCACGTCCTGTCGCCTTTCTTTTCCGGGTCAATCCAGCGCTGTAACTTCAATTGATGTTGACGAAACGCTAAGTTTAATAGACATAACAAAATATATAAAATTACCACAGGTCAGCAATTAGCGACAGCGAACTGACAAGAGAAATGAAAACAGAGAGTTCTCAGAAGTTATTATTAGAATTGAATATACTGCAAGAAGTCTATACTGCATACAGCAGTTTGAAGGCCAGGGACGAACAGAATTTTCAAGGACGCTCTACAAAGAAAGCCACCGCGAACACAAAAAAAATGTGGCATACAGTACACAGGTCTGACTATTATTAGAACACGGGCAACGACAAACGATTCATCCTAATCACATTTGGACCAACGTCGAAGAAGCTCTTCCTCCCTGAGAACCACATGTTCGCTGTTCGAATAATCGATGAGAGGCGCACGCAGTCTCAACAGCATGGCCCCTTGTGGCCGTCCTATCAAAGCGGCAGTACCATGTCTTTTCTAGATTACAAACTCCAACACACAACAGCAATTTAATAGACTGATTCTATGCCCTTATATGTGTATTGAGCACACGCGGTTCAGAAGGCATCAGAAGTTTGATTCGGCTGCACAGCTGAATCAAGTGTGTTTTAATGTCTTTTTCGTTTCCGTACTGCGGACACGATGCAGAACTAAGTTTTACACCCCAGGTCGCGAGACGGCTACGCGTACGCAGAACCTGCCAACCACGTAGCCACCTGAAATAGCTTACGTCTGGCAGTGAGCTTTGAGAGGCGAACGCCCGCCATTAGCCTTTGCGACTTCTTTCAAGCTGATCTTCATCAAGTTGGCCTATGCAGTCTCTTCGCATAGTCGACACACTGGAGTGTCACCATGGGGTAAGGAATTTGCGAAATATCATTTAGCCACAACGACAAAAGCGTACAATCGTCTGTGGTGGTCGGCAGACGGAGTTTCTTGTTTATCAAATGAGAAAATCCAACGGGAAGTTCTGACAATGTACATCAGCAGATCCCTGTAGAGGATAGGAAGAGAGCTTTCATTTTCCTGTGAACGGGGGGAAGGGGGGGGGGGGTGAGACCGAGTCCCGACAAGCTGCCCTGCATATATCCTTTTTTGGAGGGCTTACTTTATTGCGATTAACTTATCTGGTTGTGTCAATTTCGATGCATCATGGAAAACTACTTCTTAAACTACATTGTTTTAAATAGGCTGTTAAGGCTGTCGAACAGGTAGCGTTTACAAAGCAACTACACTGTTTTAAATAGGCTGTTAAGGCTGTCGAACAGGTAACGTTTACAAAGCAACTAGCATTTTGCTTGGCACTGCTTGAAATTTATACATGTCGTAGTTGCTTTAGTAACGTTTATTGAGACTGTCGAAAAATGCACGCACGATAAATCCAACCACTATATATAGGACACTAATCCATTACCGCTAATTTTCAGGTCGCTTTTCTTCGAAGCGGTGAAAGCACAAGATTTCTTTGCAGAAGAGTTGACAGCCGGGCCAGTTGGTGCATAGTAGAAGGAAAAAACCAGTCACAAAAGATTGCTAGCGAATGGATGTGATTTCCGTACGAGATAGGTTTTGCACTAAATGTGCAAAAATTGTTTTATTAGCTTAACGTAATAAGACAGTAGAAAAATCTACCAGGTCAATGACCACCTACAAGGCAGGGGAGGCGCCATCAAGATGACCGAAGTGTGGCAGCCGATTGCCTCCGCGACTGAAGAAATAGTCCTGTTGACGCGACTGGGCCCAGCTCAAAGCGCGCGCCACCATATTCTTCGTCGGCGGGGTCACTGGCCATCCGGCTCATGACGACAGCCTAAAGTGCGTGCCAATCGGTGGAGGCTCGTATGAGTTCGCCTTTGACGGGCCAATGCCGCTCGAAGTTGTGCCCAACTATGGAAGGTCTTTTGACACTGCAACTGCATTTTCAAACTTTCACGAGTTGCGCTTTATTCATTGAAGCGCTACATTGGCGTACTTTATAAACTACGCTGAACCTTTAAGGGCGCAAAACCTGATGCAGGTCATCAAATGTACATGCGATATTTTCAAGCTTCTTAAATAAAAATGTTTCCCGATAAGAGTCAAACGAAACTTTACGTAAGCCTGCATAACCTTCCGGTAGCAAAATTAGTATTTTAGTGGGAAATTTTTTTTGTTGGGAGATGTTTTTACTATTCAAATGAGTAACATGACTGTCAAGCAATGGGGAATGACTTTGGTGTTGCTTTCAGAGGCTCGTGTGATAAAAATACAATATTGATGCAGATCTAGACATGATGTTTTAGAATAAATGTAGGCATTCAAGACTGAATTATTCAACATTTAGTTCAGTGGTAGTTGAAACATTAAACAGACTAGTGCCATCTACACGAATGACAGTCGGTTCTTGCATTACTATCCTCTTGCATGATTTGTTCGGTGACTATTTTGTTAAAATGTTCAGACCCTTCAAGCGATGGGGCCTGCGCCTGGTCCCCCAATAGTTGCCCTATTGTCATTTCAATTCAATTCAATTCAATTTTTATTTTTCCAGAAAGAATAGGTCCTGGAAAGGGTCAAGAGCTAAAAGCTGTCTCGACAGTTTGACTAGGCCCATGAACTCCTCTACAAGGCAGTATTGATGTACAGCAACAGGTAGCGTCCATGACATCAAGAAATGCGAAGAACAATTAATTATACAGTAGCATAAGGGCAATTAATTAATAAATGTACAGAATATGATTTCAAAATGTGTGTAATAACTTTACAGTTGTGAACATATGACAATACAAACAAAAGAAGTTTAAAACACCAGAATATAAAGAAAAATAGAATACATGTTCATGTGAAACAGTACTTGCAAAACAAAAGGCAAACATACATAGCCATTCATTCTTTGGATACAAAATACATTCTCAGTCCTTTTACGCTGTAACTGATGACACATTTATGCTCATTTAGAATAAATGGCAGATTATGCTGTAATGACTGAACTTTATAATTATTTCGATATTTCGGTTGAAGCCAAACATCATCGTTACGAGTGGATCGTGTAATATGTCTTTTTCTTAGAGATGCCAGATTCATTAGAAAATCTTGGAAGGCTACAGTGGAAAAGTAAGAGGAGCGGAGCAAGGGATACGGATATATCGCTTCCTCGTGCCATTCGATTGTGGAACGCTCTTCCTGATTTCATCGTCTCCGAACCTAATCCCGATAAATTCCGCCAGCTCATCATTTCATATTCCACCGCGCAACTTCAATAAAGTGCACGATGCTTTTTTCCTTTTTTATTCCAGTTATGTTCTCTCTTGTTTATGAGCTCATTTCGCTTATTATTCTTGTATTTCTTTAGTATTGTTATTATTTGTACAAGAGTGGCAACATTATTTTTCATTGTTTATTAAAGAAACTGTATCGTTTGTTTTTTTCTAATATGTACACTCCAGACCTTGTTATGTTGTACAATGATTTTAATACTTGTATAAGATAGGCATATAGTTTTTCACTGTCAATTAATAATGTATGTCTATTATGCTTTTATATGTTCTATATACTCTGTTAATCTTATTGTAACGCCCCCCTTACCCAATGCCTCATACGAGGCCTGTAAGGACATTGTTAAATAAATAAATAAATAAATAAATATATATTCCGCCCTAATTATATTGTAGCTTATAAAAGCACTTTGCGTGGAAGACTGGTAATCAAGGTTTGCAATGTGTCGCATGATCCTCTTTTGAGAGAGAGCGAGAATAAACATTTTTGTTCGGTGAATGCAGCTTTGGGGAGGCGTCCTCCTTCCAGAATGCCTTGAGCTCGGGCCGCGTCCTGGGCCCTCGCAATCAGCCGTTTCTGATCCTCGAGGTCGCAGCTGGCCAAGGCTTTCTCCCAACGCTCGTTAGTGGGGTAAGGGTTTGGAGGATTTAATGGTGCCGCTCTGCAACCCCCTAATATGTGCCTGAGGGACCCGGGCTCTGCGCAGAAGCGGCATTGCGGAGAGAATTGTGTAGGGGCTATGAGGTGATTTCTGGTTGGGTGGGGGAATGTATTAACCTGTAGAGCTTGGAGGAATCGCTCCTGCTCTCTAGGTAGTGACTTGTGTGGGGGTGCATATGTTCTGCGGGTTAGCTTGTAGTGTTGTGTGATGTCTTGGTACGAGACTAGAGGGTGCATGCGCTCGGGTTCAGATTCCTCGGCGTCGGCTCGGTGGGTCAAATCTCGAGCCACGTGGTTGGCGACCTCGTTGCCAGGAACGCCGTGATGAGCTGGCACCCAGATGATCATGACTGATCTCGTTGGCGGCTTTTGACTGATGATCCGGAGCGTAGTGGTATGAATTCTGCCGCTAGCAAAGTTGCGGCACGCCTGTTGGGAGTCGGTCACTATGACTTCAACCTCTGTTGGGGAGAGCGCGAGGGCTATGGCCGCTTCCTCGGCTTGGAGGGGATTGTTTCGTGTGAGCGAAATGCTGCTGCGATGTTCTTTATTGCCGACTACGGCGGCTGTTCTGGCTGCGCGTCTGGGGTAAGAAGCAGCGTCCGTGTAGGCTGTAGAGGGTAAAGTCCCGTATCGCTTGTGTATGGCCAGGGTGCGGGCCTCCCTTCGCTCTGCGTGGTGCACTGGGTGCATATTGCGAGGTAGAGGACGTACGGTGATGTTGCTCCGGATGGCATGGGGTAAGCTCACAGTCGGAGGCGGCGGATGGCTCATAGGGGCAGAGAGCCCCAGGCGTAAGAGAATGGAGCTGTTTCCGTAACCGCCAGCCTTGTTCGCTGACTGGATAAATGTGCCTCGATCAGCTCCTCGGCCGTGTTGTGCACACCTAGTCGTAGTAGGCGTTCTGTGGACGTACTGATCGGCAGGCCCATCGCCTGCTTATATGCCTTTCTGATCATTGTGTTGATTTTCCTGAGTTTCGTCGCGTTGAGTAGTGCGTATGGAATAGCCTAAGTTATTCGAGACATGACGAAAGCTTGGACAAGCCGAAGCGTGTCCGCCTCCCCCATGCCTCTTGTCTTGGTTGTTATTCGCCGGATCATGTGGGTAACTTGGGCTGTTGTATTCTTAAGCTTTTGAATTAAGATTGTATTGGTGCGATCCGACTGGAAAACCATTCCCAATATCTTTACGCTCTGAGAAGGAACGATGGTGTGTCCCTCCAGTTGTATGTTGATAGTGGGCGAGTCGCATCTGTGCTTCTTTCGCAGTGATACCAGGAGTAGCTCCGACCTATCTTTGCAACGTTTCTTTTTGTCGTTGTAGCCCATACTAGACCACAGTAGTTAATATATGAAGCAAACAGTGCATGATGAATTTGGATTTTAGCCTGTGCTGGAAGAAGATGTCGGCAACGAGATAAGATTCCCGTCACTGCGGCTAGTTTTCTACAAACATCTTCTATGTGTTTATCCCAACTTAAGCTTGAAGAAAACGCAAACCCGAGAATTTTGTGTTCCTTCACTACTTGAACTTCTTGGTCTTGGCATCTGACAGCATGGCATGTTTTGACTACCTTATTTTTAGCTCTAAATATTACTACTTTCGTCTTCTTTGGATTTATTCTAATGCAATTCAAATTGAACCAGAGGTGTAATTTTTCAAGTATTTGATTACATTTGATAATTAGATCGTCTGCATTAGGACCCGAAATTATTACGCTGCTGTCATCCGCATATATGATTTACGGTTGAATCAATGCTCACAATATCATTATATATATATTAAATAGCAAAGGCCCTAACACGCTGCCTTGTGGTACACCGTTTTGCACTGGTGAAAAAAAGGATTGTTGCTAATCTATATATACTGCCTGCTTCCTGTTTTCTAAGTAAGACTTTGTTAGAGCCAGAGGTGTTCCGCGGATTCCACTAAGTGAAAGCTTGTAAATTAAAATATTATGGTTGAGACAGTCAAACGCCTTACTAAAATCGATAAACAGGCCGAGAGTGAAAAGGTTGTCTTGAATATTTTGCACAATGATTTGTTTAATGGTTAGCAGAGCGGTTTCGGTTGATCGCCCTTTCCGGAAGCCGAATTGGGCGTCACATATAATATTCCTACAATGAGAAAATTTAGGCAAAAGAGTGAATATCACCTTTTCTATTCCTTTGGAAAAGATAGGAATGACAGAGACTGGCCTATAATTTCGTGTGTCGTTTCTGTCACCGCTCTTGAATAAGACGGTCACCCTACTTTTCTTCATTTCAACAGGATAGACGCCAGTTTCTAGAATCAGGTTAAAAATATGAGCATTCACAGGAGCTATGAATTCTATGACATACTTAACTGGGTTTATTTGAAGGTTATCTATTTCTAAGGCCTTGTTATTGTTTAAGTTCATGAATGTCCTGTAAACCTCTAATTCGTCGGTAGGTTCAAGGAAAACACCATCGGCGCATGTGTTCATCGGCGTTTCTGAATTCCGTATCTGATTTACTGGTATTACAATGTTCGCGAAATGACTATTGAAATGGTCAGCAAGTGCTTTCCCCGATAGCTCACTTCTTTATGGTTTATTCTTCCTACTGACGCGTTCTTTTCGCCACTGCCCATAACGTCATTTATCAATTTCCAAACTACATTGGGCGGTTTCCTTGCAAGTTCAGAAAATATTTGCTGATAATATGTTCGCTTGGCTTGTCTAAGCTCAGCGTTGAGCTTGTTTCGTGCGCTTTTGAGTCTAATCAAAATTTCTGGCGACCGAGTACGTAGAAAAGCGTGGTAAAGCTTATTCTTGTTCTTTATCATTTTAATATGTGCGGGTGTGACCCACGGTTTTCTGATTTTTTTAGTGTTTAATTTCTTTGAAAGGAAAATGTGAAGAGTATATTGTTATGAATTCGGAAATGAACTTTGTGTACGCAACATCTGCGTCTTTTATCCTGTATAAGTGGGACCAATCGTGAATACTAATGTTGTACTTGAATGTTTCCAGAGCGCTATTTGATATATATTGAGCATAAATTGGCGCTTCAGGACGCTTGCAATTTTTCGGATCTGTGCAATAGAACATATACACAGGACAGTGATCGCTAATATCTGAGGTAATCGTGCCAGCTTGGTTGACGATAGTTTCAATATTGGTAATGAGGAGATCAATACAGGATAAAGTAGTCTGTGTAACACGTGCATATGTGTTGATTAAATTCATTAAACCACTCGACTGAACGGTAATAAGAAAGCGTTGGGTTAAGGTGCTATCCCCTGTGACATCTATATTGAAATCTCCTCCGCAGATGAGGCGAAAGTTATTTGCGCTAACGTAGTCTAAAAATGTTTCAAAGAAGTCTATGAAGCTTGAAATAATGCCATTCGTAGGCCAGTATACTACCGTTATTATTTCCAAGTTGCATTTCAAGGTTAACATCTCATAATAACTCGTTGAAATGCAGAACTCCGGAACAGGAACACAATGGCACTGTGTTCCAATGTATGCGGCAACACCGCCACCGCGCTTGTTCGGCCAGTTTATGAAATGATTGCTGCATCCATTTATCCATAGTGCGTTGCTATCTCTATTGAACCATGTTTAGGTTAGCATAATAATACTAAAATGAAAACTGAATTCGCTGAGTAGTTCTGTTATCCGGTCTTCTTTATTATTAGCGGAGCGAGCATTGATATGTAAAATTGAGCTAGGAGGCTGGCATGGAAGCTGAACGCGAGAGGGTAAAATAAAATCGTAATACTCCATTTTGACAGCTTATGACGTATCGACGTATCAAATAGCGGAACTTGGTTCAGGACCCGCCTAGGCCGAGTCTGCTTCACCAGATAAAGGAGCACCAGTAGCTTCAGGGACCAGGCCTATCTTTGCAAGGTCTCCTTCGCAAGATATATATGTAACTTCAGAGTCACAAGCCCGCCTTGCAAAGATGTTACCATTGCTTGTCCAAACTGACTTCCACTTATAGTTATGCTTCCTTTTCACTGCCATTCCTAGCAGTTTTTTCTGTGCTGGACAAAGGTGTTCGTTCACATATACGGGTGTTTGATCCTCTAGTCCTATGTCTTTGTTAGTGAGCCGTGTCTTCTTTGCTTTCCTGAGAGCAGCATAACGCTTTCTTCTTGACTTAAATTGAACCACTATGTTTGTTATGGCAGGCTTCCGGGTGGGAACACGATGACATGATTCCATGTCAGATTCAGGGATAGGTTCTTTGGTGGCGTTTCCAATCTCGGACAAAATGGCCACAACGTTTTCGCTCTCCTTCTCGACGACGCCAAAAATCTCAAGATTTCCTTTCCGTGAGTATTGCTGTGAATGAACAACTCGCTTTTCTAGATCTGAGGCAGTCATTTCAAGAGCAGAGCATTTAGCCTTAAGCACATCATTTTCCCTTGCTTGTTCTGTGCTTTTTGATTTTTGGTCCTGCAGTTCTTTCTTCATATCGCGGATTTCAGCATAAGCGTGCTCAAAACTCTGAGTAAGATTACGTTGTTCAAAGCGTAATTCCCTGATTTCATACCGAAGTTCCCTTTCCATCGATTCCTTGAATGTCTTTAGTTCTTGTTTGAGCTCTTCCTTTAGCGTAGCAAAATCATCTTTCATTTTAGCCAAATCTTTCGACATGCTTCGCTAGATAACCAACAAAGTAAGCACTACAATTTGAAAACTTGTCAGTAGCGGCGACTGACGCAGAGAAAGAAAAGTTACGTGTGTACCGTACTAGCCTGCAGCAAAAAAAGCAGCAGGCGTTTAGATGATGCTCTGTTGTCGCCACCACTGCCAAGTGAGCCGGCCAGTGAAACGATGTCTTCTTTTATAGCCAGCTGCTCGTCATGATGCCGCAGATCCTTGCACAGAAACGCCTCCTGGTGCTGACGCCTCTTGATGATGACAGTGCTCGGATAGGGCGCGTGGGAGCCGTACCGGTAAAGGGCGTCGGACGCAGCTGCACTGATCGGTGATCTGCAGCAAAAAAAAAGCAGCAGGCGCTTAGATGAAGCTCTGTTGTTGCCACCGCTGCCAAGTGGTGGCGACAACATTGGCGACATTGCATAACTCATATCGAGGAGCAGAAGAATACGAGGTCTGTTAGAAAAGTATCCGACCTTTCGCCGAAGAAAAAAACTGGCACAACTGGAGCGTAGAAAACCTATTAACCCACAAAGTAGTCTCCTTGGGACTCGCTCCTTTCCCAGCGGTGCACTCCTCTTCCAGCGCAGCACCGCACTTCTGCCAGCAGTGCTGCCATTGTTGGAAGCATTCCGAGAAGGCGTCTTTCGGAATGAAGTTTAGATCAGCTATCGTTGCAGCCATAATGTCATCTTTTGTCTGAAATCGCGCTCCTTTCAATGGCCACTTCATTTGGGGAAACAGCCAGAAGTGGCAGGGGGCCATATCAGGAGAGCAAGGACCCTGTTGAACCACAGGAGTCTGGTTTTCCGCCAAAAAAGTCTGAATCAAGTGCGAGGAATGCGCAAGAGCATTGTCGTGATGGATGCGCCAATTTCCTGTTGACCACAACTGCGGGCTGCTGCGCCGCACAGCATCACGTAGGCGACGGAGGACATCCCTGTAGTACTACTCTTTGGTGATTGTTTGACCCTGTGGTGCGTAATCGTGCTGTACCACACCGCGGGAGTCAAAGAAAGCAGTCAGCATCACTTTGACGCTGCTGCGCACTTGGCGGGCCTTTTTTGGTCTTGGTGACATCCAATGCTTCCACTGTGACGACTGGTATTTCGTTTCCAGGTCATACCCGTACACCCAAGGCTCGTCACCAGTGATTATGGTGTTCCTGAAGTCGGGTTCACTGTTCGTGGAATCCATCATGTCTTGTGAGACTTCAACACGAAGTTGCTTTTGCTCTACCGTGAGCAGCTTCGGCACGAATTTCGCCGTAACTATCTTCATGGCCAAATCTTCAGTCATAATGGAATGTGCAGAAAAAGTGCTGATGCACACCTCTTCCGCAATTTCTCGGATAGTCACACGACGGTCCCGCATCACCACAGCGTTCACTTCGGCAATGGCCTGGTCGTTTCGGCATGCTGATGGCCGACCGGAGCGTGGCTCGCTCTCCACCGATGTGCGGCCATCTTTAAACCGGTTGTACCACTCCGTAATCTGTGTGCTGCTCATAGCACCGCCACCGAAAGCCACCTGAATCTTCCGAATGGTTTCCACTTGGCTGTCGCGCAGTTCAAAAATTGATGCAGTAACGCTGCTCCAGTCGCTCCGCTATCTTTCTTGCAATAAAATACCAACGAGAGGACTGCGCACTACCTCTCTCAAACGCTGCGTCCCAGCGACTAATGCTATCAGCAGGCGGGATAACCGATGGTCATGATGGGTTAGGGACTGGGTTCCAAGGGAAAGGAAGCGTAGCAGGGGGCGGCAGAAAGTTAGGTGGGCGGATGAGATTAAGAAGTTTGCAGGGACAACATGGCCACCATTAGTACATGACTGGGGTGGTTGGAGAACTATGGGAGAGGCCTTTGCCCTGCAGTGGGCGTAACCAGGCTGATGATGATGATGAAGTGAAGTATGCTTCAAAAATTTTATTTGTTTGTTTGTACAATTACATTGCAGTGGAGAATAAAACATACATATATAGTGCATATAATGGTAGTGCGACAGCGTTTTATGTATAACTAATTCGATAATGTAAGAGAAAGGTTTTCATGCACTGGGTTTAAAATAAGGTGCTTAAAAACACATTTCTTTTCCACGATTTTTAGCAGCCTTGCTATTTGATTGTTAGCTCCTGACGTCCGTAGTTAGTACACGTAAAAGGTATTGTTCTGATTTGGTTACGTAAGGGGTATTGAGAAGTGGGTATGCTGAAAACATGGAGTCTGCGTTTTTTGATATGCGAGAGTAATCTATAGTAAAGAACTTGATTTGATCCCATCAGTAAGTGTTTGCCAAAAAGTTTTTGTGTGGGTATGTCACCTGGCCTACAACTGTGTTTCAAAAAACTCGGACTACTCGTTTTTGCAAGCTCAGTAACTTCTCATAGTCTTTTGCTGTCGTTCTCCAAATCAAGGTACAATAAGTTAGCTTCGAGTAAAAAAGGGCATAGTATATTGCTTTCTTTAGCCATAATGGTATTAGATTACCAGCTTTGCATGAGGCGCTTAATGCCGTCCATCATGCCATTCAATTTACATGTGAGACGGAGAATAGTGGCAGCCTAGCCTTTCTAGACGTGCTGGTACAACGGAGCGAAGGAGGTTCGGTGGAGACAGCCGTGTATCGCAAATCTTGCGATAGCGGGAGTGTGCTGAGTTTTGACTCTCACCACCCTATAGAACACAAACATGCCGTGGTACGCACTCTCCTGTCTCGTTGCGATGCGCTCTCGTCAACGCAAACTTTGAGGGAGCAAGAATTAACGAATGTGGCCACTCTTTTGCATAAGCGGAGTTACCCTGAGCACTTTGTCAATGATACGCGGCGCCGCATGCAAAAACCTCGTGAGAGCAAGGCCGAAAGGCCAGCTTCCTTTGTGTGCATTCCGTATGTCCGCGGTGTATGAGAAGCAGTGCGCAGGGCTTTACGGCCTTTAGGTGTTCGAACTGTGTTTAAACCCTCGTACACGTTGGCAAACGTGTTCCCGAAGCCAAAGGACCGCACACCTCCGGACGAACAAAGTGGTGTCGTCTACAAGGTCAACTGCTCGGACTGTGATGCCAGCTACATTGGCGAGACAGGGCGGCGACGTCGCACCCGTATCAAGGAACATCTAAGAGATGCTACGAAAGCCACCCATGCTACACGTGCCAAGACAGAATTGGTTGATCATTGTTTATCAAAGGGACACATGTTTGATTTTAACAATGTAACCACACTAGCACGGGAACACCGATGGGGCCCAAGAAAGTTCGTAGAATCATGGTTCATCCGTCGTAATCAATCTTCATGTAACTCTAACCGTGGCCCCCTGCCGGATGTTTACGGCACTTTCATAGATAAATAGGATGTATTTCTCATTTGTTGCCATTGTGTACTGACGATGCCACCCGCATAGGTGGCGAAACGTTTATGTTTTTGTTATACTTTGTTGTTGAGTAAAGCCAGTGTAAACAACACTTTGAAGCATTTATACATACCGCCTACTACTTTGCTAAGATCATTGCTAAGCTTATTGACATGATTGTCCCAGGAGAAGTCTTGAAATCATACCCCCAAAAACTTTTGCGTTACTTACTATAGCCTTTTTCCTTGAAAATAGAACAGTTACATAAACAAGCCGAGGCTTATTTATCGGTTTAAATATTGTATACTTGGTTTTGTTGACATTTGATTGTATTTTGTTTATGTAGAGTCATCCAGATAATAAATTCAAATAATCGTTTACTTTCTTTAAGCATTGCAGAGTAGAATTTGCAAAGAAAAGATTAGTATCATCTGCGTACATGATGATATCAAATGAGGAATAAATGTTACGAAGGTCATTATTAGAAAGATTAAATAATACAGAACCACGTATGGATCCCTGTGGCACGCCAGTCTGTATGTTGAGAAGCGAGGCAGTCGCCTGATTAAATAAAACAAACTGGTAAAGATCCGTTAAGTAACTCCTCATTAGATCTAATGCCGTGCCACATATACACCAGAACACCGTGAATTCAAAGCGCGCCGCCATATTGATGAGCGCCTGTCGCGCCATCTATCCCAAGCGCCGCGAAGTAGCAGGCCTGGGCTGCCACACCGGGAGATGCGACCCGGCGCTAAAGCGAAACTTGGACTTTTTAGCTGGGCGGAGGCGTGTTTCGCGTTTTTTCTAACCTGTCATTTTCGCTGTCTCGATTCAATCAAACTTCAAGACCTCATGCAAGTCCGCAATAGCCACACTGAGTGCTGTGCAGACTGCAGAAGCGAATACATTGGGTAAGTACGCTATTACGTTTGTACAAACGGCGCGCTATATACTAGAACACGTGTGAGCTTTTTGGCACGTAACCTGTGAAGGAATTTACAGTACTGTGTTTGTGCCATATATTATTAAAGCACGCAGAAAATTGTCCTCTGCACTTCCAGTTTGGTCTTGTTTGTCATGGTCACTACTGCGTTGGCCACGTTTGGCAACAAACTGGCGAGGTCGTTTGACTGGGCTTATAGCCTGCCTGATTAGCAACGCCTGCCCTTCACCACCTGCACATTGAAAACAAAATATATGTTATAGTAAGAAGGGCTGTAGTTCTTTCCCATGCCATCACTGTTGTAAAGATATCAGGTCCTCTCAAAATGAAATAGAAAATACGCCAGGCAATTGTATCATGCAACCACTTAAGAATTCAACATTCATAACACAAGCCTACAACACTCGAACAAGCAGTATATGATGCCAAACCTGCACTCATTGGAAAATGAGGAACTACAGTAGTTATAATGTTCAACTACATGTGCAGTCAAAGGCCGTATAACAGGGCGAGCATGACAGTTGCAGGTGTTGTACAGTTGCACAAACCATGACAGGGCACATAAAATTACCATCCCTACTTAAAGCTGCATCATCAGGGACCCCTTTGGTATAAGACAACAACCGCACGTTCATTCCAAGAAATTAGCGCCACCAACTGCAGCTACCTGGTATGAGACCTGTTTCGCTTGTGCCAGGCCATATCGGATTGTTGGCGCTCCTTAGAAAACAGTAAAAAAAAAAGACTGGTGAGAACGAGCAAAATTTTGTTACAAAATACAACAATAATTAACCACCTTATTTCCCTCGCCATATGAACGGAAAAATGTTGCGCTTTGCCCCGCATAACAGCCCGCACGCAGTTTAGAGCTCAGGAGGCTCAAATGAATTCGTTACGAATGACACCTGCAACACCAGCCCGTAAAGACAGGCGACGAGCAGTCATCGTTTACGTTTTTGTGGACGCATGCTACGGGACGAGCAGACTTCGGTTTACTTTCATTAGCAATAACGCTCACCAGCAGGGCAACATACTATTGCCTACAACTTGTCGTTCACGCTTAATGGTCATGCCATGCACCAACTGCAAGTATCGCTAACCGCAAACTTAACTGTTCCCCTTAACGGTCAGGAGCTCTGCCTGAACGAAAACACGAAAAGGCTTGCCTTTTTGTTATAGCCAAGGCGAAGCACCAGCGCGGGATTCTGCTCTGTAGGCTTGTTGTCCAGAAAGTGCTCGGAGCAAACCTGCGTGTTACACATATTACGTTCGTAGTGCGTTAAGTTGAACGTGGCACCAAAATCTACACAGATCGAGTGCTCACACGTGCATTTTCACTGGGTTGGTAGTTCTTCCTATTCACTGCAGCTATCCACCGGTGGCGCAGCTTGTCATTCTTCGTTGCGGATGGAAATCGGTGCAGGCTGAAAACACCGCACCGGCAGGATTCCCTACGTGTGTTGTGCTCTTCGCAAACAGCGCTAAGCAACCTGCTCCTTTTGCGCTGGTTGTTTTGGCATCCAAACACGACACAATGATGCCCAGATGACTTCTTGTACTTTGGATCCGCATGAACGGGCACATTTCCGCACTTTGGAGTCCTAGAGCTGGCGCTTGCCATGTCTGCTGGTCGCCGGCGAACACACTTTGGCAGCCCAGTAGAAAATGGTGCTGGTCGACCGGGCAATCCGGGTGCGAGAGTGTGTGTTCAGTTAGTCTGTGTGCGAGGCTAGCGTGTTCTGGTCTATACCGTACTCATAAAGTTTGGGCAGAAGTGTAAGGTGATTTACACTGCCAAACGCCTTACGCAGGTCCCGAAATAAGCCTAATGTGTGTAAACGATTTTCAATAATTTGCAGTATTCGATGTTTTATATTTAGGAGCGCATCCTCACATGATTAATCTTTTTTTTTGAAACCCATACTGCGCCGTACTAATAATAGCATATTTCCTTGAGAAACCCTCTAGTCGAGCGTTTAGAACAGTTTCAAAAAGTTTTGCAAGAAGAGGTAGGATCTAGATAGGTCGAAAATTGTTTACACTATGGTAAGAGCCACCTTTATGAACCGGGCAAACTTTAGCTATTGTAAGTTTGCTACGAAAAATTTCGGATTCATAGTATTTATTAATAACGTGAGCTAAAACATTAGAGATGACGTCTGACACATATATTATAGGAGATGTCATGATACCATCGAAACCTGCAGCAGTGTTCAAAGTTATTTATCCCCATGCTTTCTATTTGGCTTGCTGTCGCCAGAAATAACATTATAGAATTGTCTATCTTTTCAGGATCTTCTGCAGAAACATTGCGGCAGCATTGAACAAAGTGAGTGTTTAGGATAGAGAATGCTTTATTATGTGCAAGAGTACCGTCAACAGAAGGTATTCGCAGATCTTCAGGGCTACCCTTCCTTCCAGATATCTTTCTAATATTGAGCCAAAGTTTTCTTAGATTCGTATAAATGTGCGAGAACACTTTCTCATAATATTTTTCTTTTGCTTTCTTTATGCTGAATTTACTTGGTTATGGTACTCGTTGAATTTGGCTTTGATTTTTTATTTTTGTGAAAAGCACAACGTCCATCCATCGCTTTCTCATTTTTTTTCTTATTTGTAGCGCTATGTTGTGGAAAGGCTATGTCGTAGCAAGCGACTAGCTTATCGAAAAATGAATTGTATGCCTTGTTTGAGTCACTTTAGGCTAGATAGAGTATCACGTTTAGTCAGGAGGCTTCTAATGTTAGCGTAAAGACTGAGAGTGAGTTGGGAGTATTTTTGGGGGTCTGTTTGGATGATAGCTATGGCATTCGAGGTAACACTGATTGCGATGCGTGATCGAATGTGTACGTGATGGTACCGATTACGATCCTGTCGTGTCGAAGGGTAAACTTGTTTTGTTGGCGTTTAGCGTAAGCTATGAGGTTTTTACGGGCAATACGAGTGTTGCAGGAGTAGTCTTCGGATACGCTGTGAATTTTACCCTTAAAGAGTGTTGCGTTTGAAAGAACTAGTTCCATGGTTTTGAAATGCGTGAATTTGACAATAATAGGCCGGTGCTCCTCAGTATTGAAATTACCAAGCCGGTGGGCCCGTTCTATGTCAATAGGTTGGATTGTGAGATTTAGCTCGGATTTGCAAATATCTATTATGAGATTCTCGAATTCGGCCCAGGTTTCGCGTTCAGTATCCTTCACACCAAAAAATACAAGATCGTAACGACGGGCCCTGTCCTCGCTGTCGTCTAGCCTATGTACAAGGTCTGACAGATTGTTTGCGTTTTCTTAAGTGAGGCACTGGACGTCGTTAACTTGGGCTTTAAAGGGCTCTAGTGAGGCGCATTCTTCTTCAATTTTGGTTATTCTTGATTTTATCTCCTTAAACACTTTCTCTTGCTGAGCCAGTCTTGTGTGAATTGATTTCATCTCGTTTAGAAGGGTTGTTTGCCCATCTTTTAACTCTCCCAATGCCTCAAGCAATTCTTTGTGCGAATCTGTATTGCCTGAGCGGGTGTTAGATCCAGGTCCAGGGTTTAGTTCAATGTCCCCGCATAGCAATAGACGGTGTAAAATGGCATGTGCGCAGTCACTTACAATGGCAGTACAACAAAGTGGACTCGGCAGCACTATCAAACCAGCGTAACGTGTACGCTTCGCGAAAAGAGGGTAAGGATTGTTTACCTGCGCGAAGTAAAGGCGGGTCATTTTGACGTGATAATCTTTGGAAGTGCTGCCGAGTCCACTGAAGGGGGTGTTGATTCCGGGAGTGTTTATACGGGGCGATGGCGATGTAGATTGGGATGCTGATAGCCCTGGGAGCACGATAGGCAGGCTGAATGGTGATTCCGGGTGTGGCGCTGCGGGGCAGGAACGTCGGTAATTCGGTAGATGCTGGGCCGGTGCAGCGCGGTGCGGCTAGCACCGTGTTTCCGCGATGGTGGCAGGATTCCAGAACCGCGAAGTTCCGGCGTTCGGGACAGCAGCTCGGCAGGTGTAGGAACCGGGGTGATCATGAACAGGCAAGGAAGAGCAGCTGCGTAAAGCCAAGACGATGGTAAGGCGCTCATGTGCGATGGATATTATTACTGCCGTGGATGCACATCTGCGAACTCCAAGACATATTCGCACAGCTTGACCTTGCACAGAGTGCAGGTCACGGAGATTGGTCTTACCGGTCCCAACCAATGCAGGTAAGCTGTGGCGTAGGAGACCCAGGAACAATGCATTATAGAGTTGGAGCATCGCCCTCACAGACGCATCCCATGACACTTCCGAAAGAGATCTGAGGACATGGGTTATCGTGGCTAGCTCCTTTCTTAAGTAGGAGACATGAGGATTCCAGAAGCCTCAATCTATTGCTATCGCTAGAAAGCGGTGCGCGTTCGCGTAGGTAGGTAGTCTGTCAATTATTTCTTACAACGTACGGACTTATTGCTTTGCACGTGAGAGCTACCACAGAGAACTTCCCGGAGCACACCAGTAGACCTTGTGCTCTTAGATAACCTGATGTTAGTGTGGCTGAAAAAAAATTAACATGGAATATGGCCAACCATCTGAAGGCCTAAATTAGAGCGAACGCTTCCCTCTGAATAATCCACCATCGCATCTGGGTTGGCGTGTATCAGTGGCTTGCAAAATTTTTCCTTTCTCTCGGCTGTCATTTGAGCCCAACAGACGCCCGCCGCCGTATTTGACGCGCCAGGAGGGCCTAGGTGGCTCCGGAATGCTGAGCACCACGGCCGCGCACAGAGACTGTCTCAGAACCTCAAATGCCGTCAGAGCTTTCTCCAGCCATGGTATCTTATTGGGTGCCGCTTTCTTTGTTAACCGCTCACACGGTTAACAAAGAAAGCAGCACCCAATAGGATACCTCTGCATATTATTGGACGTACTTGTGATAGTAGACGCACACTCATAAACCTGTTTCACATGATGCGATTTTCGTCGCACCGGAAGTGCGATTTCCGTCGTTTGCGATGAAAATCGCAGTCGTAGTGCCGACCCCCCGATTTTCGGCGGCGACCAACCGGTTGGTCGCACAGTCGCACCATCGCACCGATCGCTGCGATTTTCCGTCGAAATTGGGCGGAGAGCTGTCAACGGAACTATTCCGCTGGTTTGTTTTGGAAAATGGCGTCTCGCACGACAAGTGCAATGCGCGGAGACGTGGATCGTCGAATTCGGTACGTACGCGAATGGAGAATAAATAACTTGTACCGTATATTCGATTCTCCCATTTATGTACGTTTGTTGACACGCTATACGTTGCAGATAAAGGGCATTTTCCCGTTTGCTTCGTACGCCTTTGCGAGTTGTCAGTGCTAGGAGGTGTTCGATCCCCAGCAGACGACAAGGTCGTCACAATTTTGTTTTGTTGAGTAGCATGCAAAAATCGCGCTTACGGAGCAGCTTGAACTATTTCAACATCGGCAAAGGCAAGTGACAAGACAGCAAAGTACCCGAAGTTTCAACGTTGCGCTGAACGCGGTACCCTTAAGTTGCATTTTCTTGTCGGTTTTCAAGCGTGAATTTCCCAATGCATCTTGAAAGTTTATCTTACCTCTTATTAAATTTGACAGAGCAAACGTGTCGGCTATCGTAATTAATTTGCTACGATAGCATTAAATCCATGGCTTGAATAAAATATTACATGCACGTTAAGTTGCACCTCTTCTCTGGAGAATTTTTTTTTGCACAGAAACCAATAAACATTGACTATGTTGCGGACTTTGTATCCTTACTGCATCTGTATTAACATTTGCTTTGAAAGGTAATTAACTCTAGAGCTAGTAGATTAAGTAAATTGCTTGCTATGGTGGCACAGTGACGACGTACCCTCCTGCACAATCATGTAGAACTCGTGCAACAATGCGAAAAGCAGGCAAACGGCCTGTTCTTGTGGGGATAAAACAGTATGAAACGACAGTTGAAGAAAAGTAAATCAAAACTGTGCAGTGAAGTCAGCCAGATCAGCCAGTACAAGCAGTTCTTGCACGTTCACAGCTGATAAAGTGTGCCGAAACATTCATGCCTTACATGTTTCTAGTAAGTTTCTAATAAGTTTATGATCATATATATTAGTGTGTAAACCCATATAACGATATCCGCTGCGATTACTATCCTTATAAGTAATGAAATACCATGCTACTTGCAAGAACATATATCACCCGAGGATCTTAGAACAAATTTCTGCATTTCAACAATACACAATATGTGGTTTATTCAATGAAGGACCACAAACTGGGCTTTTTTTGCAATGACAAACTTATTCGAAACTTTACTTACATACAAGCAAGAAAAAAAATTATAGACAGAAATATTGTTCTTCAATTTGTTCACCTGCCACTGCGGCTACAGCATTCTGCTGCTAACACAAGGCGAGGGGTTGATTTGCCAGCCATGGAAGTCGCATTTCGATGGGAGTCCTAGGTAAAAAAAAAGCTCTTGCACTTAGATTTAGTTCATCACCTTTTATTGAACCCTTAAACTTCAAAATACTATTGCATAGGGGGGCATACTTATGCAAAATCTAACACCAATAGAAAGCAAAGTGCAGAATTATAAAACAACCATCTTTCGTGATAATTCGAGTGTGTAAATATTCATTGCATCAATATGTATTGTTCAACAGCACTGCACAAATAAGCATGATCAGGTATAGCAAGTACTCTGTCAGGAAGCTCGTTCTACAGATGTATAAATGTCAAGGCATGAATGCTCATACTACGTCGCACACATAGCACAAGGAAAACCTTTTTCAAGAGTTGTCTCTTCTGGCAGATATTAGTGAGCCATAAGCAGCAGAAACTTTATTGCAGGATATTATGTAATACCGCTTATGAAAGAATGAAGAGAGTGAAGAGGCTTTTAACAGCAGTGCTGCCTCATGCTACTCAATAAGAGGAACGATGAGCAAAAAAATTTCTCTTAGAGCACTTAAACAGTAACTTTCTGAAAGACAGAAAATTCCAGGTGAGAGTTGGAGGTACATTTGGACCACACACACCAACAACACGGGCATACTACAAGAAACACTACAGCCTAAGGTGTATAACAGTCTATAGGAAAGCTATCTTCCATAGAAATCAAGAATGATGCAACAAGCCCTCGACAACACTGCAGACTTTCTTGGCAAGTCTGGCCTCTCGCTTTCTGATAAGTCAGCTCATATCGACGTCGGAAAAAAAAGAAAGACTAGAATCAAGAACTACCCCAGATTGCACATTGTGATCCACATAGCTGGACAAATATGCCCGCAAGTCAACATCCACAAATTCTCAGCTAGTGTAAGCCCATGACGGCACGTGGGTGAAACAATTATGCAATGCCTGGACGCAACTTCCACACCTGGTGAAAAGAATAATCTCGAAATCATGGGGGTGGACGAGTGGATACTATGGAAAATCGCAGATGCTGTGCTTGTGTCCAAGGTGTGGTACAGTATGGATTACCAGCAGCACACAAAAAAGACAACTCATCGAATACAGGCATCGGGTAGTAATAACAGGTCTTTCCAACTTTACCATGCTTGAAGACCTCTATGGGAAAGAGAACGAACAAGCACCTAGACAGAGTAGAGTTGAAGCCTGCAGCACAAACTCTTTGTCTCAAGAGCTCCGAACCTCGTCCCAAGATACTATGCCAGCTAGCATGTGAGATGCAAAGACGACTACCCCTCCCTTCAGAAATACAACCTCGAGAGTACCTGAACTTGAATCACAACAGGCCCATACCGTGAAATATGGCGGCAAACAATTAGGCCAGGAGACTATATGCAACTGCCAAACACACAGAGGTTGCTAATCATGAAGATGCAAGCAAACATAAGGCACGCATAATATGTACACTGACCTGGCAATTGCAGTGTAACAGTAGTATGACACTACATAAAACTAAACCCCATATAAGTGAGTACCATTCCAGGTCATCCTACACCTTGAAAAGCTGACCTGAAAGCAATCAAAGCAGCACTTGTAGTGCAGATTACACCCTGGACAACACCCTGCATGGATTCACCAGAAACTGTCTGGGCCTGCACATCACAAAAGATTGTCAGGAAAATCAGGAGATTGACACGCGACTTGCAAGCACATGGCCAGAAATTAAATTACAGGTTACATCACCATGCAGATAGTCCAGGACACAAGAGGGCTTATAAGCCTGACAATAACAACTGAAAACTAGATGAGTTTGTGTGTATTCATTATTTACAAAAGTGCAACAGATAGACAACAGACTAGAATGAAGCGCTCTGTGTATTCACTTGGTTCTTGTCCATCGTATTTCTGTTGCAATATAGTTAATGAATTCACGAGTAGCAGCAGCAGCTCTTGCAGCAGAGCGCGCGTGCAGCAGTCTCTCTCCGACTTCCCAATAGGCTCGAAAACGTGTCCCTGTATTTAATTAAATGAAATGTGTAGCCCCGGTGTGTCACTTAGTAACTACAGTGCATAACTGAGTCATAAACATCATGATGAACGCATTACAAAACACAAGTGCGTAACATAATTCAGAAAGACTTTGATGGATCTGCAGGATTAACACAATGAACCACTAATTGCACTTTCCATGATGGTGATCTTGCAAAGTGCGATGTGTGGCATTACAAATAAACAATGTGATAAACCCAAGCCAAACATGTGCATAACCTCTTTAAGAACCACAGACATAACCAATAATATAGAAAGACTTGAATAAACCATTGGAATTAACACAGTGATAAACACCGGGGCCGCACATTTCAGCTTCGCTGGTTTACCGTCTGTACAGGGTGCATGCGCAGTAACTTTTTCTGTTATTGTTTGTTAAGTATTGTATAATGTTGTGCCAGTGAAACACGTTGGGCTAGTTGGTGCAACGTATTAGTACTGCTTTTTTGCTGTTTTTTTTCTTAATGTTGTGCCCTTCTTCCTTTTGTAACAATTTTTTTATTCCCCCTTGCATAATACTCCAACCTTGCAGCCTGCGAGGTATATAAATAAGTACATAAGCACGTCATTCATTCATCTGCATACACCTCGCACCATTCCTTGCTCAACAAACGTCACTGAGTTGATGTCTCGCAGCATGCATCTACATTAACTGCCGTTTGCGTTTCGGTATGGTTTGTGAACAGTGTAATGCATAAAGATTACATGACATTAAGGTTGTGACCTATGCGGTGCATAAGCAAACCTTGCAAAAGATGACATGTTCGATTGTTGAAATTAAGACAAATTGTATATATCGCAGTTACTTTAACAGCATTTAATTGACAACTTGACAAAAACTTCACTTCGCATAGATTCCAACACGTACACTAAATCTGCAGTTTTTTTTGCTTAATAATGCAGTCGTTACTGCATGGCCACATTGTAGATTTGAAAACAAAGTTAAATAAATTTATTTGCTGCAATATAACAATATGTGTAGACCACTGCGACTGTAACCCCAGAACTTGATACAAACATGCACACTATAGGATGCAGACAAATGCTCAGGACAAATTTCAGAATGTTGGCATCCTGATACTCATGAAAGTGAACGGTTTCATTCCATGGCTGTCAATGAGACGTAGAGAGAAAACTTAATTGTGTTTGTGGAACAAACACGCATTGATAAGCTCAGACATATAGTCATTGCTTAACACTTTCGAAATGAATAATTATAGCTTGCTATCGGCATTGAAGCAACCTTTCCACAGCAAGAAAAGGAATCAGTTTTTCCAGCTCTGAACATTGAATTGCAGGAAATGCAAGCAGGCATAAAATTCTGACAATGTAATCTGTTTAGGAATACCATATTGGAATAAACATTGATACTTGCATTTGTGCTTTCTCTGGCTGAGCAATCAAGCTTGAAATGACTCCCATAAGCATGCCATAACAATGTTGATCTAATACAGGGTAAATGCATGACTAGCATAAGAAATCTGGATGATTGCTATAAATTACAGTGAAGAAACTGTAATATCTCATAAGATTAATAATAGAATAATAATATTTATTTCCACAAAACAGGCTAACCGTGAGAGGCGTGCGAGGCTGAGCAGAAAGCTGAAAAATTCTACGGCAAGTGCGCCTGCCGTGGGCCTACGATCCTGCATTATGAATAGCGCGTATTGATATGGTCTTCTTGTTAGAAGTTCCGAGTATACTACCAGCGCGAGGCACGGGACAACAAAGTGGACAAGAAACGTGTCTTTTAGAATGCTATGTTACAACGTACAGGTTTCTACAAAAGTGACGGTAACTGCTCGAAACATTTGATGCATTGGCTTTTGCGCCTTTGGAAATATTTAGAGAGGGCTCCCATATATATATATTCGCAGCGCAAGCACGACGATGGACGAACCAGGCTAGCGCTAAGGTTGAATTTCACAACACAATTTTCATTCCACGTCGTAATCACACATCGTTTGAGGCTTCTTCAGAGGCACACGCGGGCGTTCGGGTTGGTGCTTCTTGCTGCGTTTGGCGCAAGAATATGGCTAGGAGCAGGCAGCACATATGCGCAATGACGGGCAATATACACGCATCAATTCTCCAGAAGCTGACGCCGACCACGGGTAGCGCGAGGATCTTGTTGGGCTGACACGAGAACTTCGTGGCAGCCGAATTCCGGATACTGCATATGCGGTGAGGGTAGCTATATGAACTTGTCGATCGGTCATCTTGTTGATTGTTGTAGCGCAGGCGGAACGAATCAGTCATAAAAGGTAGATACGACAACACACAGCGCTGAACCATAGAATAAAGAACCGCTGAACCACCTGCGAACAGCTGTTTGCGTGCGTGATGTCGCACTGAACTACAGAAACCGCCATCGCGCACTCCAAGACAAATCTTAACTAACGTCTTTAAATTAGTAAACGTACATATTATTTGCTTCTAATCAAGAGTCGTCAATAATATTATAGTGTAAACGTTTGATTCACTACAATAAAATAATTATGCAGCGTGTGCCACAAAACCTGGCAAGAAGCAACCCTTGGCGTCGCACCAGTCGCATTGTTGAAATCGCAATCATGTGAAATGAGCCCTCTCAAAACCGCATTGCGACGCGTGCGACAGCACCGATTTTCGTCGTTGCAGTCGCAGCATGTGTAAATGCCTATAGCTGGCTGCGTAGTTCCTTTTTAGTGCGCGCTGGAACTGGTTTCTTAAATGCAGCTATTTTTTCTGAATCTGGTACCTGTGTTCCTGAACCGACAATATAACCTAGATGATGAATGTGGGATTGTGCAACCTGGCACCTCTCCGCACTGGCTTTCAGCCTAGCCTTTTCCAGGACCTAGAGGATAACGTCAATATGCTTTAGGTGCTCTTCCCACATGCTAGAAAATCTAGCATTATCATCTCGACATGCCGTGGCGCATGTCTGATGCTGCAATGAGATTTTGTTCACCATTCTCTCAACAGTCGCCGCTGAATTCTTTAGCCCGAATGGCATCACTTTCCAAGCATATTGATCTTCATGCGTTACAATCGCGGTGGAGTTCTGAGTCTTCATCGGCACCTGCCAGTATCCGAGCCTGAGATCAACTACCGCAATAAACTGCGCTCTCCCCTCTCTGAAAATCAATTCTTGAGGACTTTTCATAGGGAACGCATCTACTCTTGAGACGGCGTTTAGTGCTGAGTAATCTACACACATGTGGATGGTAGCATTCTTTTTCCATACGCGTACTACCGGATATGCAAATTCACTCTCAGTGGGATAGATGAATTTCCATGCCAAAAGTTCGCCAGCTTGCGGCGGCTCACTTCTTTCTTTAATAGCGCAAGTATACGAAAAGCAAACACTTTTCTTTGCTGGTGCCCTGGTTCTAAGTCTATTCTACATTAATATACATTTGGTATACCTGAAATGCCGTGAAAGAGAGTACGATACCTTCCAAATACAGCCTCTATTTCTTTCTGTTAGTCTGCATCAATATAACCGTGCTTTTTTCTTGTCAGCGCTAACTCTTCGCACTTTGTAGTTGCAGGTGGCGCAGCATATTCCACCTCCCCAAAGTTCCCCAAAGTGATGATCCTAATCGAGAACGACCCCAATATGGCTGACTGTATCACAGTATGGCCGAATGCAGTTGGCGAGAACACTTTTCACCTTACCCCCTACTGTTTGAACCCTGTAAGAATGTCTGCTCTCAGATACAACTACTGTGAGTAGGCCCAGCCATTTAGGTGCCACCTTACAATTTTGATCATAGTCGAAAGTCAGAACTTTGTCGCCCACTTTAAAAGCTTTGTCGCTGGTGCTGAGAATATAAAAACTATAATAACTGTCCTGGCGTCTTGTACTAGTTAGCTCAGCAATAATAGAGGCGGTCTCGAGTTTCTTCCGTACTTGCTGTAAGTACTTCGCGGGGTTCTCTCCTAAACATGCAGCTACCGTCAATTCTCCCACTAACGCATTAGTAGTGGTCCCGTGGAGTTTCCTGCATACAACAGACAAAACGGAGCTACTGCGCTAACCTCATTAGGAACATCCCGATAAGCCCATAAAAATAACTGGGACAAATTTTTCCTCGTTTTTCAAGTCTCTTTGACTGACATGAAACAACGTGTTCTTCGGTACTCTATTCCACCTTTTTACATCTCCATTACTCTCTTGGTGTTCTGGGGTTCAGAAACTTGGTACACAACCTCATTTCTCCAGCATCGTTTCCGTTACTTGTGATTCAATATCAGTGCCCTGGTTGGAACAGATAATTCTAGGAACGCGAATACGACTGAATATTTAAATCAGTGCGTCACAAGCGTCGCGGTAGGAAACTTCATCTTTTAGTGTCTTAATCGGCTGCAATAGTATTTTCTTGCCGTAATTATTGTACAAGCCTTGCATGACAGTGTTTGCATTTTCGTTGTTATTATACATTACATTCGTTCCCATTTTTGAAATGTTAAATTGTGTATGTGCAAATAACTGTATTTATGTTGAAAGATTTACCCCTCCCCTCTTTAATGCCTGTATGCCTTGAGGGTAGAATAAATAAATAAGTCTCCTTAGCTGTCAAAGAGCGCAGTTGGACTTCTGAGCACCTTGTGCAAAAGTCTACCAAGCACAGTACGTACTTATGGCTTCGCGCTGACGATTTGTCTAAGGGTCCATTGACATCTACGTCGACAATTTCAAAAGGGGGTTCTGGCCTAGTTGGCCGAGTCATAGGCACTCTGTCCGTGCGATTCCTGGTAGAGTGAATTAGACATTCATGGCATGAACTACAATGCTCTAATACATCTTTCTTCATGCCAGGCGAAATAAAATTATATATAATCCGTGCTTCAGTTTTCTTTGGCCCTAGGTGCCTCCCGCATGGTGACTCGTGAGCTAAGCGCATCACCTCAGTGCGCTTGTCGTTGGGAACAACCAGTTGTCCCACCCGGGTGCCCACTATTGAGTCCCAGTGGTATCAGATTTCATCAGGGACGACATTCCATATTTCCCACTTAGGGCATCTTGCCAACATTGCTTCAGGAAAGTGTCAGCCAGCTGCACTTTGCAGAACCCTTCTCTGCAGCTTAATGACTCATCCATCTCTGCCTCAATTTGTTCATCTTCCCCGGACGCATCTTCATCCTCCAAAATGACGTTGCAAGCCACTACCCCCTCGGGTTTCTCATTTCATCGTTCTACCGCAAAACCAAGCATGGTCGGTGCTCGACGGGATGCCCGAGAGCTGCTGGCCTTCACAAAAAGTTGCAAATTTTCCTTCGCCAACAAACAATGTGTGCCCTCGACGCGCTCATTAGTTAGCGCGCAGAGTAGGTTGACGTTTTGAGGTTCTGCAACCACTCGCGGGCTATTTAACTTTACTGGCAACGTAGCTAGCTTTACCTCGATAATTTCGCAAAAAGCAGAAACGAATATTATTGTGCCTGACGACGCTACAAGACTTCCCGGAAGCCTATTTTTCCGTATGACAGTTATTTCACTCCCTGTGTCCCGAATTGCATCTCTGGATATAACTGCATGAGATAGGAATTAAGTGTACTTTAGTCAAGCCTTCACATTTGTGTTTCAGGGCTTTTCCGTTGCAGTAAGGATTCCATCAGGTATTAGGTATATTCACTTCCCGATTCATGGGTTATTGTTTTTGGAGCCTCTGCCTTGGCTCAATAAGCTGCTTTGCCTGCTTTTCCTTATCATCGACTTCGCACAATGATTAGCAAAATGACCTGAGCTGTGACATAAATGGGACTTCAGAGCCTTTTCTCTACTCGGGTCGGCTTCTGCCCCATCTCTACAGCTGATGGCTTGACCCGCCGTGGTTGCTCAGTGGCTATGGTGTTGGGCTGCTGAGCACGAGGTCGCGGGATCGAATCCCGACCACAGCGGCCGCATTTCGATGGGGGCGAAATGCGAAAACACTCGTGTACTTAGATTTAGGTGCACGTTAAAGAACCCCAGGTAGTCAAAATTTCCGGACTCCTCCACTACGGCGTGCCTCATAATCAGAAAGTGGTTTTGGCACGTAAAACACCATAATTTAATTTTTGTTTCAGCTGATGGCTTTGAAACATGTCCTTTTCCCTTCGCTTGCTCAAAAGTTTGCATCGCTTTGGCGATCTCTGGTGGCTTAAGCCATCCCTCGCCTTCTCGTAGCTTGACATAAGCAATACCCAGTCTATTAAGGCCCGTTTTTATACGGTCCGTAGCCATGAGGTGTGCCATAATTTCTACAGTGTTGGCCTCTCTCACTTGAAGGTACTAGAAGTTCACTCGGGACGCGAACTGTGACCATGTCTCTTTAATCCACTTCATTGCTCTCTCAAACCTCTGCAGATACTCCGCTGGATAAAGCTTCAGTTCCGTCAACACTGCCGCTTTAAATTACTCGTAATGTATACTATGTTCCTGGTTGAGGTTGTGCAGTAGGTAGCGAATGCGCTCAGTTAGCGCTGACATGAGTAGATGAACGCTACTCACATGCCACACCCTTTAAGTAGCAAAATGTTTTTCTGCTTCCTCAAACCATAATGGTACATCCGGGTCACAAGGAAGGCGAACCCTTTCAGCACTTTTGCACATTGCTTGATGGAATCTAAGCCCATTCACCTCTGATCGCCTCGCTCCGATCTAGTGTTGGACAGCGAGCCATTGAGACGCTCAAGGTTACCATTGTCTGCAACAGCCTTTCGTACTCAATCTTAAGTTGTATGCAGGTTGTCTGAGCATTGAGACTTAGGAATTCAAGTTCGAGCGTTCATATATCATTTGAAATTTGCAACGGCTGAGATGCCTGCTGCGGCAATGGCTTTCTCTGAGTAGACGCTGTCACCTCATTTGACTTATCGGAATAGTGAATAACGTCATTTATTGGCTGCGTTTTCAATCCTTTTTCACCATAGTCGTAGCTTCATTTCCATTAGACTCCACTGTATGTGCCCCTCACGTGTCCTAATTCATGCGCTCTCCACAACTGCCATGCGAACTTGAGAAAGACGCAAGAAATCCTGCTAATCCGCTGATGAATGCACTGTTGTCTCTGCGACTCCTTCACGGTGCCGGCCTTGACTACTCTGGGATCTTCTTGACGGCGCGGAAGATGGACGTTGGGTGACTTAATCTTCTCACGACTGGTCCCGTATTTGATGTAGTGCTCACCGATTTCTGCCCGACTGCACCAGGAAAGAGTTGTCGGGCACCAGAACCTGGTTCTGTCGGAGCGCTCCGGCGAAGGCGTCTCGAGGTAGACCGGTTTGAGGTGGTCTAATGAGACTACCTCTTTGCGACCATTTAATAGGATGGTGGCAGACTTCGACTTCTGGAGGGCACCGTACGGTCCGTCGTAGGAAGGTGTAAGAGGTGCCTTTACATAGTCTCGTGAGAGAAAAACGCGGGTCGAAGACGCAAGGTCCAGATGAACGTAGCTGCTGTAGTCCAAAGATCGAGGATGGACAGGACGCAGTTGCTGAATTCAGTCCTTTGCGCTTTTTTACAGAAAGAAAAGGTAGCACTAATTTTCTTGTGCACTTGTCAAGGCTAACATTAAATACAAGTAGTTTCAGTACACGTCACAGAGAAACTTGGCATATTCCGCACTCAAGAACTAACTACGGAAATCAAATGCTGCGCCATGAACTACCATCTCTACTTAACTCTTTTCATTAATCACCCTACTTATTATCATTTCAATTGGGTGGCCAAACTTGCCACTCATATTGGCATTCACGTGAATGCTTAGTGTTTTTCTTTGTGTTTTGTTCTGATGTATATTTGTTCTAAGCTGTAATTGCACAGTGACCTATTTAGTTTTGTATTTCTGGGAATGTTACCTGTAAATGAAAAGGGATTCATAATGTCTGCATTTTGTTGTTTTCCTGTTCGTGTTTTTCGTAACTTGTATGACAATACTATTTCTGCATTCATGTCAATTTTTTAGCCGCAGTGTAAAGTAACTTTGTATAAATAGTCCCATTTATCCACATATTGTTCAAATTTTTTATTGTTCATCTTGTACTTGTGCACGCATTGCTACGTGATGCCAAAGAAACCAATAAGGAACACAGACCTAGTCAAGCCGATTTTATGGCTTTTTGTCTGTGCCCCTGCTATCTGTACGTTGTATAGATACAAATAAAGTTCAAAGTTCAAAGTACTGCAGCGGCCTGGGAAAGGCGTCCGACGCACCGAACAAGTCTCCACGAAGCAAAAAGGGAAGAACCACAGATGAGTGCGGCAGGAGGACAGCCAAAGTCGCTACGAAGGACACCGCTTAGGAAGAGAAGCACCGTAGAAAGGTGGTCGACACAGTGAAACCAATCCAGCCGTGAGTGGGGGCAGCCTTGTGCTGGTGCAGTGATATGCAGTGGAACGGCAGTGTTTAGCGTCAAGCAGGTGGTTGAAAGAAGGGAAGAGGGTACAGTCAAATTGCCGTCCACGATCAGGGGTCACGATGCCGGGGCAGCCGATGCAGGAAACCCATGCCGAAACGAAGGCTTTGAAGACCGTTTCCGCAGCGATGCCCGGAATCGACACTGCTTCGGGCCAATGGGTGAAGCGGTCAGCCATTGCTGGAATGTACCGGCAGTCGTGAGAGGGAGGAAGTGGTGCATCCAAATCAAAATGGACGTGGTCAAAGCAACAGACACGTGGTAAGAAAGTCTGCGTGGGGTCTACGTGTGGTGGGTCACTTTGGCTGTCTGGCACGATAGGCACGAGCGTTCCCACAGGAGAACATCAGTTTTAATGCTTGGTCAGACGTAGTGCTGTGCAACGAGACGCTGCGTGGCTCGAATGCTGGGATGGCAGATATCGTGAAGGGATTAGAACACCGCATCAATGAAGGCAGCCGGAATGAAGACACGAGGCGCAGCCGCTCGCATCTCACACCGTAGTGAGCCAGGCACGAAAGGGTGAGGAACGAGTTGTAGACTGACGGAACGGGGATCTAGGGCTAGACGTTCCCAGTCCACAGTTGATGTGCGATTGCCGAGGGAGGTGATGCGGGATAGTGCACCACCTGCCTCGTTTTCGTTGCCCTTAATGTGCCGAATATCCGTTGTGAACTCCGATATATAGGCCAGTTGACGAAGTTCACGTGCGACGTACTTGGAAGAGTTTGTAAGGAAGACATACACCAGAGGCCTATAGTCCATTAGAACATAAAATGGCTGGCCCTCTAAGAAGTGCTGAAAGTGCTGGATAGTAAAATATATAGCGAGTAGCTCACGGCCGAAAACGCTGTAGCGAGTCTCGGCCGCTTTGATCTTTCGATAGAAAGATCCCAGGGGACGCCATTCGGAGCCGATTTGCTGCGAGAGAACAGCGCCTATCGCCACACTTGGACCATCTACCATGAGTAGGCACGTTAGTGCTCGGATGGATGAGAAGCACCGAATCCGCGACGGTGTGTTTAGCAGCCCTGCAAGCTGCTTGAACTTCCGGAGACCAGTAAATCGCGGATCAGCACCACTTGGACGGGTGAAGAAAGTCAGTCAATACTCCGAGCCAGGGAATAGCCCTTTGAGGGACTAACTTCGTTGCCACAAGCATTACTCCCTTTAGGGAGCAACGGCAAGGGGACGAACTGTTAGTCTGCTAGCACGTACTGTCCGAAAGATGAACCGTTATTCCCTCCAATTACTCTCTGGAGGAGGAAATGTTAGTCTCCCCAGTTGCTCCGAGAGGCTTAAGCGTAAGTCATTGCATTTACTCTCCGAGAGGACCACCTGCTCATCCTTCCCGTTACTCTGCAGGCGGTGAGCTGTTCAGCCCTCCATGTCTGTAGAGACTCCTTAATGGGGTTAAATTTTTATCCGGAACGTGCTTTTCAGACGCTCGACGCACGACCACAGCTGCTTGGCCGAACGCTGCTTGGGTGCTTGTAACACAAAATAGGAACGAAATCGGATAAAAAGGAACACTTTACTTTCTTCTGCAGCAACATGTGTGCCGCAAGCAAAAGTGGAGTTGATCGCACACCGCTGTGAACAGAAACCATGCGGCATATTAAATCAAATGTTATCTGTGCCTTCAGCGAAAGATAATATCAAATGCCCAGCATAGGGGAATCTGCGTTGCCAGGGCCGAAGGAAGGCTATTTTCGTCGATTGTAATCCGAGCTCCACATGCGGGGCTGTTACTTCCAGCAGCGTTGTACCCTCGAATGTCACTGTAGGCACCGGGTGAGGCATTGTGGTACTGCAAAAAAAAAATTATGGCATTTATCGCATTTTTTCATTCTAAGGATGGTAAGCTCGACTTTCACCTCCTCCAGTAAACCACATCTCCAGGCTTGGAGTGGCGCCTGACACCAGCAAAAGATGCCTAGATCGAGTGGGGCTATACTAATCAAGATAAAACCAAATTAGGAAGATCCACTAAGCTTCAACCAAAGACACTCTCTCAGCAGAGCAAAAAAATGCCTCCCTGGTGCAGTATTCAGCCACTGCCTCCCAAATGACTAATTCGATCAACCAATGGCCCTCAGTCCCCAGCAGCTACAGACCACCTCACCAAGGCGGCGCTCAGACCTGTAATGCCGCAGAGGGTGCTAAGAATCTCTGGACCCGCACAGGACGCCAATGGAAACTAACCCTAGAAACTAACAACAATGCTAACAGTGGAAGCTAACCCAGCCCCCGCCGCCCATCTGCTTGCACGTGAAGTGGTCCACCCCTCGCTGATCAGCGATGCCATTGGAGGCACTTTCCTCTGGCAAACTGGAGCAGCCCCAACAACAAGAACAGCAGTTCCAACCGAACTTATAAAAGGCCCCGCACTACAGTCCGGCTTCAGTGGGCACAGGAGTGGCGCTAGACCGAACTTGGCCGACATTCGTTCCTTCCACTTCATACAGGTCTGCAAAGCCACTTGCCTTTATGCTAAACGTTCTAGCAATCTATGCTTTCTGCTACTCCCGTGTATCGAAGTGTTGTGTGATTTGAGTGACGAATGATTTTTCTTAATATGGCAAATGCTTTGCTGTGGGGACATTAAAACCAATCCTGGCCCTGACGACAACTCTTAAAAAGAACTCTTACAGCTTTTAAAAGACTTGAAATATCAGACGATCAGTGTAACTAGGGCAGGCAGATCTGTTGACCGCCGTAAACGAAATCGAGGCACAGAAATCTCTAGAAGATAAGTTCGCCTTGACGGGCGAAAGGTTGCTGAAGGTCGAGGCCCGAACTGGTACCATTGATCGTATAGAAAATGCTGTTCATGTTGCGCAGCAATCTATTTTTGATATAACGCGACAGGACAACAACATCAATTTTCGCCTAAATGAGCTTGAGGACAGGTCTCGCCGCAACAAGCTTGTTTTTTTTTCTTTTTTTGTGTAGTTGATAGTAATGAATCATGGAGCAAAAGTGAAAAAAAAATTATCGGCCTTTTAACACAACACATTGACAGCAAGTTAACCTCAGACGCAATTGAATGAGCACACTGATTAGGTGGACCCTACCAGGAAAATAAGTGCAGATCGGTCATTGTCAGGTTTTACAACTTTAAAACTCCACAGAACGTCCTCTTTCAGCGCTCGAAACTCAGGTCGTTTAACATATCTGTAACCGAAGATTTCTCGTTTGCCGCTCGCCAGGCTCGCAAATTCTTGATTAATTTTGCTAAAGCATTACCCAAGTCACCTCCTTACCACCTTCAATTTGACAACCTGTTTGTCAATGACACGTGCTATACGTATGATCACAGTAGCAGTAGTGTGCGGGAACTAAGTCGCAATCCTGCTTTAAACGACAGCAGTGATAATGCCAGTAGTGATTCCAACGGACCTGCCTATAACACACACGCTTTCCCACACCATGACAATTCGCAAAAACACTATCCCAACCGAACACCGAAATAACACTTAACGAGGGGAAGTGGTGGCTTTTCCTCGTCATGTTTATCGGTTCCTCTTTTATTTACAAATGCTAGGAGCATCATGAAACATCGTGATGAACTTGACATTACTATAATCGTGCTAACGGAAACATGGCTTGACCCGCGAGTGCGCAGTACGGAACTTTTCCAGTCGAACAAGGCCTGTGATATATATTGCTATATTGCTGATATATATTGCAGTGGTGTTTCGATAGCAGTAGCGCAAGGCATCTAATCGTTTCGTGTGGACAGCGAATCAAGTCTAAAAATAGTGTGGGCGTGTCTTACACGAAAAAAAAAATACTCCAATCGTATGACGAGCCTGAAATCGCCCCCCCCCCCTCGATTGGCGCGTCAAGTTCCGTTGATGGCTTACATGATGCCGTAAATGTTATTCTTAACCGGTATCCTTCCTCACCAATCATTCTTCTATGGGACTTTCATTACCCGAACATCACGTGGTTGGATGGACTTTGACTAAACGCATTCTCGTCACAGTGTCAGGATTTCTTATACTTGTGTGCATGCTTTAATTTCACGCAAATGGTATCGAAGCCTACCAGACTTGTCGCAGGAACATCTAGCACATTAAACCTTAGCAATGAAGTATTCATCAAAACGGGCGAAAAACAGTTCCTGATTAAAAATATCAAACCTTGCTTACATCCACATCCACATCTCATCTCAACACTCACATACTTGCCTGATTTTAGCGACCATTCGCTGCTTCATTTCGACGTTGACATTTGCTTTTCCCGACACACGAAACAAGACATTATTCCGTGAGTACAAAAAAGCAAGGTTTGATATTTTTAATCAGGAACTGTCCACATGTTTTGATGAATACTTCATTGCTTTTGATACACGGAATGTCGAAGAAAACTTGATTCTATTTCGGAATAAAGTCGCACAGCATATCATTGCAAACGTTCTACTGAGGCGCGTTCAGTGCGATAAATCGTCACCTTGGTTTAAGAAAGAGCCAAAGCGTCTTTCCAATAAAAAAAGCGTTTGTTTCGTTCCGCAAAGTTGCGAAGAGCAGGAAATCACTGGGAAGCATATCACCACGTTGAGGCCGAGTACCGCGCAGCACTCTGTCACGCCAAAGATGAGTACTCTACTAACACTATCCTGGCCCTCCAATCGGGCAATCCTAAATCATTTTGGAGAAGCGTAAATCTGACGGAAACCTGTGTTATTTCTCCTAATAATTATGAAAATGAACCTATACCACCTGCACAATGCGCCTCAGTGTTTAACAATGTTTTTTCGAACAATGTTTCTTCATGTCGAATTGATTGTGTTAAATACGTCACATCATGATTATCCTTTGATGTCCCCTATAATGTTGCAGCATCCTAGAGTAGTACACTTAATCGACTCGCTACAGTTTTCTTCGTCTTGTGGAACTGACAGTATAAACACTAAATTTCTAAAACAGAATGCACATTACTCATCTTTGTTTTTGGCTAAACTCTTGCAGCAGTCACTTGATCATGGTATCCTTTATTTTGATTGGAAAATGGGAAGATAGTTCCTCTTCATAAATCAGGCAACAAACATTCTTCAACAAATTATCGACCCTTTTCGCTAACAAGTATCCCTTGCAAACTGATGGAACACGTATTGTACCGTCATATCTTTAACTTTTTGAAATTAAATGCTTTCTTTACGTCATCACAACACGGCTTCAGCCGTTCGATCGTTTTTCTTGTGAAACTCAATTCTTTTCACTCACCGCTTGCACTCTGTACTAGACAAGAATTCCAGAATTTATTGAGCCTTTCTAGAGTTCTCGAAGGCTTTTGATAAGGTCATCCACGTGCTGCATATGCAGAAACAGGTACCGCGGAATCAAGGAAGACAATCTGATCCGGATTATCCACGCCTTTGTGCTATGCAACCTCGCTTATTCAGGGGCTATGCACAACTGGCTCGTATCGGAGCGCAACAAGATCAATACCCTAATCAGAAGAGTCTTCAAGCTTGCCCTCGGCCTTCCCATCCGAACGCACACAAAAGACCACCTCAATTTGGGAATTCACAACACGTTCGAAGAAATCGTTGAAGCCCAAGAATTTTCCCAGTTTGTCAGACTCTCCGGTACCCCAGCGGGCCGAGCCATACTTGGCAAGCTGGGACGTAACCCCATGGTCGTCAGTCTCGACGCTGTGAAGCTGCCCAACGACGTAAGGTCCAAAGTTTACATACACCGCATGTCACGAAATATGCATCCCACCTACAACGAAGGACGAAGACGAGCCAGGGGTAAAGCTCTGCTCGCCAGTGCCCGCTTGAATAAGGACCGAACATGCTCCGTAGACGCTGCTTCGTACGTTCAAGAAGAGGCCTTCTCCTCAGTGGTCATCGACTGTGACTCTAAAATCCTTAGCTGCGCTACCGACCGCACTTCTAATTCCAGCGTTGCAGAGCAAGTTGCTATTGCTCTTGCATTGACGGACAGTGTACATGACACGATTTATTCAGATTCCAAGGCCGCTGTCAGGGCCTTCCAGATGGGAATGGTGGCTCACCAGGACCTACGTATCATCCAAAGTGCCAAAGACATGAAACATCACTCTTTGGCCTGGTTCCCTGCGCACCTTGGAACCATTGAGGGTGCCTCGATCAACCCCAACGAGGAGGCGCACTCGGCTGCACGAGGTTTGACTGACCGTGCGCTGGGCAACGCGTCCTCTCCTGGGAGACCCGAGCCTCTCTGCTCGTACAACGAAATCTGCAAATAGAATTATCTGTCAAGAAGAGTCCTACCTTCACCACACTCCTCGCTGTGCAGGGCCCAGGCAGTCACTCTCAGACCTCTGCAAACAAGCACTTACCCGAGCCCCGCGGCGCTGCACATAATGTACCCCGAACGGTTCCCAAGCCCGGACTGCCCTCTGTGTGGTGATTATGCGGACTTCGAACATGTCCTGTGGGGCTGCGCCTCTGCCGGTCCCCCTTTCACTCAAGAGGAAATGATGAAGCTAATTAGGGCCCAGGATCAGACCTCTCAAATCCTGGCAGTCCAGAGGGCTCGCGACAGAGCCGTCAGGTTCCACCTGATAGTCCCCGAGTGGGCCTAGCCAGGTGGCGTGAAGTTTGCTTACGTCTATAGTGGACAAAATAAAGTTGTTTCACTCACTCACTCACTCTTTAAACTTTGACCATAATCTACTTACGTGGCTTGAATACGTCCTAATCAATCGCCGACAGTGTGTTTCAGTCAACGGTCACGACTTCCCCTTATTTAGGCAGCACCAAAAGTTCCGCAAGGCTCTGTTTTAGGTCCATTACTTTTTTCTAATATGTATTAATGATTTTCCCGACCGTGTGTCATCTTAAGTTCACCTATACACCGATGAATGTGTACTGTATAGTCAGATTCGGGATGATAAGGACCAGGAAATTCTACAGACTGATCTAAATAACATCGCCGCTTGGTGTAAAAACTGGCTCACGGAACTAGACCCCAAGAAATGCAAGCTCATGACTGTTACAAGACGCGACGTGTGTGTACCTGCATATATGCTTAACCACGTCCAGCTAGAAAAAGGTAAATCCTACCGGTATTTAGGTGTTTTATATCATCTGACTTATCCTGGAAATGTAACATCGACTCCATAATCGATTACGCAAATCATATGTTAGGCTACTTGCAGCGAAACTTTAGCAAATCCCCTTCATCAATGAAACTGCTATTGTACAAAATTCTAGTTCGATCTAAGTCGCAACACACTGCTACTATTTGGGACCCATACAATGCTACTCTTGGTAATTCGCTTGAAATAGTTCAGAATAATTCCACTCGTTTCATTCACCAAACTACGATCATACTTTTAGCATAACGTTTATGAAAAGCAACTTGTGTCTACCATTTTTATCACTTCCCAGAAAGGCTTTTCGCTTATGCCTATTTTATAAAGTATTTCATAATCGTATCCTTAGCAGTGAGCTCATTTTAGCACCTACTTATTTGTCATCTCGAGCTGATCACCGTCATAAAGTGGCACACAAACAGTTTTTTATATTCATTTATTTTACATACAACGAACGAATAGAGCCACCTTTCTGACGATATCGTGTCAGTCGAAGACGGCGCACTTTTCTGCCGAACCTTGTTCCCTTCTCTTCTACTGTGACCATGACCCCTTGCGCTGTATTTGCGCAAGCGCTGTCACGCCGTATTTTCCTTTTGTCCAGTTGAGATGTCGCTAGCTTTATATAATTTCAATGTCATAGTATTCTTTTTATTTGACTTCTTAATGATTACGTGCACTGCGCATGTCGCTTGCATTATACAGACTTTCAGCAATCGTTGTTATTGTTTTTTGAATGTACCCCACTCCCCTCTATAATGCCTTGGCGCTTGAGGGTATGTGAAATAAATAAATGAATAAATAAAACCTTTACCACCCAAACTCTGTCGAGTTAGGCTAGCTTAGCAGGACTCTTTGAGAAAAAATCAGGCATTCTTTGGGATATCATTGGCTTTAGTGAGATTAGAAGAACTGCTGAGGTTTATGCAGTGCTGAGTAACGATTATGTCCTCTGCTACAGAGGTCTCCCAGATAAGAAGCAATATGGGGAAGGATTCGTAATCCATAAGGACATACCGGGCAACACGGATGAATTCTACAGCATTAATGAGAGGGCAGCAGTAGTCGTAATGAAACTTAATAAAAGGAATAGATTAAGGGTGGTACAAGCGTACGCTCCAACCTGCGATCACGATGATGATGGAGTACATCAGTTTTATTAAGACGTTGAAGTAGCAATGATAAAAGTGCAAACTCACTATACTGTAGTAATAGGCGACTTCACTGCAAAACTGGGGATAAAGCAAGCTGTTAAACAAGCGATTGGCAACTACAGCGTCGATTCTAAGAACGCTAGAGGAAATGTGCTGGTAGAATTCACAGAAAGGAATAAGTTTCGACCAATGAACACCTTTTTCAAGAAGCGCAGCAACAGAAAGTGGGCCTGGAAAAGCCCTAAAGTGAAACAAGAAATTAAAATAGCTTTCATACTTTCTGCCATTGCCAGCATAGTGAAGGAGGTTGAAGTGTTAGTTCAGACATGGAAATCTGAATATACCGTCATTTGCAAATGGAAGTGCGATGATATACATCAAGCGAGAAATACCCCACGTCACCTTACCAGTGCAAGGCCTTTGTTCTACCTTCTTGCAAGTCGCCGCTGTGCAAGTGTGCCTAGTAAAACGAAAACTCAGTGTGGTGTCGGTGTATATAAGTGCGCGCAGGATGGTCTCCATGAAGGCGTTTATAAAGTACCTTTGCATTCGTTGCCCCTCTCCTAGAATAATCTGGTGACGTTCACGCACAGCATTCGCTTTGGGGAGATAAGACTGCAGATTCCCGAGGCAAGGAACTGACTTATGTATCGCATAAGTCAGTGCTGACTTATGTATCGCGAACGATGGCAAACCGACTTTCTTCAGACCACCAGATTCATGGAGTGCCATAGACCTCGTGATCCATTCTACAGACGTTGTCGTATCGTCAACAATGGCCCCAGACAGGATGGGCAGTGACCACTTTCCAATCTTCACCAACATCACCGGATTTCACACTGCTGGGCGACAATTCTGTGCTGTGACACGCTGGGACACATACAGAGAAGCGTTGAATGAACCCCCTGGTGAGCTGTTCGCAGACATGCTGTGGAGCAAAAGAGTGGCTACCTCAATGTTGAAACTGCCAGATCATTTCCCTATTCCTGATTTGAAACTAAAGAACCTCTGCGCAGCAAGTAGGAAAGCAGAGCGAAAACTAATGCGAAAAACGGGAAATCCATCTGCGAAAACTGAATACAACAGAATAAATGCTGTCATCCGTCGTCACACAAAGAGGTTAAAACGAGTTCAATGGGCTGTTTTCTGTGAGAGTTTATCGGCGTTTACTCCCATGACAAGGATATGGGGAGTAATGAAAAGCCTATCCGGAAAGATTCACCTATACAGGCCATTTGAAGCACTTGCTTTAAAGCAAGGAAAAGATTTGCAAGCCCTTGCAGAAGATTTTGCAGACGCATACACATCCGGCAGATCAACAGGAGTATCGAACCCTCTATTGTCTGAAGCATTCCATACCATCGATACGCCGTTCACCTTTCGTGAGTTGGATTTGGCGCTTAGCAAATTAAGAAGACGCTGTGCTGTGGGTTCCGATTCGATCAGCAATAAATCTGCCATATGAACGAAAACTAGCCCTTCTGGACACATTTAATCACGTCTGGAGCACAGGAGAGATCCCAAAAGCGTCGAAGACAGCATGGGTGGTGACGGTGCTCAAGTCCGGGAAGGATCCTGCAAACCTCACCTCATATCGCCCAGCATCGCTAACATCATGTGTATCAAAGTTGATTGAAAGACTAATATGTACAAGGTTAACATGGTATCTCGAGCAAGGAAATAGACTGCCACCATGTATGACCGGATTTCGTCCACGGTTGAGTGCCCAGGACAGTGTCTTGGATCTACTAAGTCATATCGTGCACCATCGCGCAGACCGCCTTTCCACACTCGCCATCTTTATGGATGTTGCCAAGGCATACGACTGTGTGCTTCATACAGGCATCATCAACGGACTCCGAGCCATGGGCGTTTCGGGAAATGCTCTTCGTTTCGTCCATGAATTTCTCAGTGATCGATGTGTCCAAGTTAAGCTCAGAAGTATAATGAGTGACAAGCGATGAATTTCCCTCGGCATCCCACAAGGAAGTGTCCTATCTCCCTTGCTTTTTAACGTTGCCATGGCCAGCCTTCCAGATGCCCTGAAAGTAGGTCGGACGGCAGTCAAAATGTCCATCTACGCAGATGACATCTGCATTTGGATCTCGGGGTACCAACACAAACGTTTGGCCCGGATAGCCCAGGCCGCAATCTGCACTATCCATCGCCACTTATCGACGCTTGGCCTATCTTTATCAGCAGAAAAATCTGCCTTCATGCTTTTCCCGGGAGTGAGACGAAAGTCAACACGTCTGACGATAAATATCAGAGGGCATTCAATTCTTCGTGCAACACATGTTCGATTTTTGGGCGTCACCATCGACAAGAAGCTACTGTGGCGTGGTGTGGTCGAAAGTGTTGTGGCTGCATCAGTGCAAAGAGTCAGCGCACTTCGTCGATTGGCAGATGTACGTTGGGGAAACAATCCTATATCCATGCTTAAACTGAACGCTGCACTCATAACAAGCCGCACTCTCTATCAGCTCCCTCTGATATCACCGTCATCGAGTCAATTCGAGCGCTTGGAGGCAGTGCACAGAAAGGGACTTCGCTTGGCGATGAGAGTTCCAACGGCGGCTTCAAACAAGAAAGTCACTAATGAGGCAGAGTCTCTTCCACTCCGTCTCTTGGCATCTCAGGCCTTGCTGACGCAGCTATTAAGGCTGAGCGAGTCACGCGCAGGCACGGCGCTTCTCCGGCGGCTAAGAGCAAGAACTCGCTCACATTTCCATGCGGCGCTGAACACTTTCCGATTTTTAGGATTGGAATGGCCTAAACGAAGTCGCCTTGACCCGCCATGGTCTTTTCGGACGATACCTGCAGCCTCAATGTACCCCACTTGCCGACGAAACGCACCATTTCAATTGCCGAAGCAAAGTCTATTGTACTGGACCACTGGAGCACTGTGATTCAAAGCCATCCACAAGTGTACACAGGTGGCTCGGTGTGCGCACAAACAGATAGCTGTGCAGCGGCATTCTGCATACTATCCCTTGATGTGTCATGGTCTGGCCGACTGGGTCGCGTAGTTTCCTCCACAACAGTAGAAAGCGCTGCAATCACCGCGGCTTTGCGGGAACTACGGGCCTTTTCTGCACGAGATGTCGTGGTGCTGACGGATTCCAAGTCAGCATTACAGAAACTACATCGGGGCCTACCTCTAGAAAAATTTACAAGGCAGTCTCTCGCACTGGTTGACGACCTAACGAGCAAAGGATTTAACATAAGGTTTCAGTGGATTCCATCACACGTATAAATTAATGGAAACGAGGAAGCTGACGCCCTTGCACGCCTAGCGCTGACATGTGTCCCAAAAGTGAACACGGATTGCACCCTAAGGGTGCAATCCGTGTTCACTTTAGAGAGATGCACAAGAATCCACTCGAATCCTGTGTGACTCATGGATTTACACGCGAACAAGCGACGCTTCTATACCGCATCAGGACCGACTCCGCGTACACCCCAGCTTGGTTATTCAAGACTGGGCTTCGCGCTTCCCCACTCTGTGTTTTCTGTGGTGACATTGGCGACATCGAACATTTCATTTGGCTATGCCCGCAGTTTGACACAGAAAGAAAAGCGATGGTAGACAACCTACAAAAGAGCGGTCTTACGCACAGGACCTTTGAAGACGCTGTTTTCCCCGAAGGGCCCGCGGCATTCAGGAAGAGAGCGCAACGACTCCTGATAGCCTTCCTGCGAGACACGGGGCTCATAGACGCCTGGTGACACACCCCTGATTTCAACTCGAAGGATTATCAGGCGGAACAATTGCTGGCTATGTATGCCACGCTAACCCCGCCTGCTTCAACATCACCACCACCACCACCATACCATCAGTCGTAGAGGCATTGCCTAAGGAACCAGTACAGGCCGCTTACGTAACTATTGACACGTGTACTTGTTTATCGAGTAGCGGCGCTTCATCGTCTAACAAATGTTATCGCTCAGCGCAGGACACACATTCATGTATCGGACATTTCTGTAATGTTACGATGGTTTCATCTCCTGTCTGTTTTCACCGAACCGCGTGTAATCTGATTGCATGTATGCGTGACACGAATGTTGAACTTTCTGGAAGACGCGCGTGGGCCTGCGATTACTCTGGAACATTCGATGGCTCATGTATAAAAGCCGACCCGCTTGGCCCCGGCCTCGGAAACTCCACCGCTTCGGGGGCAGAAGTAATTGGCGCCATCCACCAGGAGGGCGGGAAAATAAATCTGCTTCTCTTGCATGACCTCCTGGATCGGCACGCGCGCGCGCCAATCCAGGAGACCGTGTACTTTCGGCCCTCCTCTCAATTCTTCTCCACTTGCCCTTTTTCACAACTGCCTCTGCTTTGACTGTCTCCGTGCGCGCCCGTCGGCCCGGCGCCGGCTTAGCCCGCTGTATGAAGTTTCAAGTTTCGTTATCTGCTGTTATGGGGAAGCGTGCGCTGCTGTGCCTGGACCGGCGTGGGCAGTTTCGTCAGTTTCGTGGTCCTCGATATCTGTGTGCTTATGCTCCGCGATGTTTCCCCCGTTTCACGACTCGCACTGCTCGCGCATCGTGGAGTGGTGCACGAATACCTCAAAAACAAGCCCTGCAAGGTGGTTCGTCCGGATGCCTAGAGACAACTGGTGAGCGCGCCGAGCCAAGGACAAAAGAAGGCGCATGTACACGAACACGGCCTTGTCCTTGTGTGTTCTCCATGAGTATCCGGGCATCGCTGCGCCTTGATTGTGCTACACTTCCCTCTTACCAGTAGAGAAAGCTGACAAATAGATGTTCCTCCTCATTCTCACCTGGTCTATGACTCGTGTTTTTCTGTGCCAAGTCTCATTCTGCAACTTCAAGAACTCGCCCAGCTTTCCATTCCGCTCAGTGCTTTTTCTGTGTTTCACCATTCTACAAACGTACTAACAGCTGAAAAATTACTGTTCGTGTTTATATATTATCTCAGTGATTGCCGATGAGAACCTTCATGTGTAGGCATGCTACGCTTTTTTTTTCTTGAAAGCATGGGCATTGCAAGTGTCCTATATGCAGATTTTTGCAGTTCGCGTTTATTACACAGATGAGTGCCCAGTAGGCAGGACGTAGTGCCTTCAGTGACATCATAAACGAGTTTCGCGCCGAAACCTCACACACAACAAAGGAGAAAACACGGGCGCTCTGTTGTGTGTGTAGGTTTTGGCGCAAAACTCGTTTAATATGTCGGATAACCAACTATCCCAGCAGTTCACGCTCCTTCAGTGACATAATTTTACTGCTAGGCATTGCGTTCGTGGTGAAAGAAAAGACGTGTTGTTGGCTTATTTCACCTGGTCTTTAATTGAGGAATAGGTGTTTCTGCGAATATTTTCTATGTGCTGCTGCAAAAGCTGACTACCTTCCGCTCCACCTTGCCAGCGTTTCTCAAGTTGTCGTCAAGTGCAAAATAATGGGATGTGTATTTCCACATTTAGTACAATTCTTGTACTGCCATGCGTTAATTTCGTTCAGTAGTAATAAACGTGCCACGCATTCTTTTGTGCAGGTATATAAGTAAGTTCCAGTTTTTTTGGTATGACTGTCAATAAAACAATCTTAGCATTTCATTCTACATTTTAGGTATCTTACGTGCCATTGTTCTTGCTATTACTAGTGAATTTTCCTTTTCTTTAGTTTTCATGACTATGTCACACACGTCGTCAAGTTTTGTGTAATATCTCAGTGCCCATATTAGAAGCTCTTCTACACTTCGCTCTATAGGACATTATGCAAAAATCTTTTATGTGTGTGTACATGAAACGGCCTTCGCGTTTTCTTGAGTTCTCTTTTACTGTCTGTGAACTTTTGTGTTGTTTAGTAATCGTGTACATATCATGCATTTTTCACTTTTGTTCATTTTCTGAGCGTGTATCATACCAAGTTATGCGAAAATCTTTATTTTCGAAAACAGAAGTCAATAAAACGAGGCCGATGATCTGTTGTGTTGGAAGTGGAATTTATATATGGTCTGGCATATGCTGGCATACTGAAAGTATGGACAAGACTCCGAGCAATAAAAACAGCGCTAAACGACAGGACGAGTGAAGGGACACAGACAACGGCGCTGACTAACAACCAAAGTGTGTTTATTCCGTCAGTCAGCATATATATGCTCCGCCGCTATCTGAAACTACAGAATCTACAGGATAGGGCATGCGCAGGGGGAATGCAATTAATGTGATAAGAAGGCAATCTCCTTTGGAAGGAGAGAAATGGACGGGAGGCTTACACATGCATCACCACTAACGTGAATGTGGAAGGCTTCGGATATAAGGCGTGCGCGGTCATCACGATATTTTGACAAATATGTTACACCTTCGAAGGATGGCTTGCAGCCGCATTCATTGCAATGTAGCGACAACTGACTATCTTTTGCCCGTTTTTGAAATTTGTTGAAGTGCTCACGCATGCGGTCGTTGATGCAACGCCCCGTTTGGCCGATATAAAAACGGTTGCATGAAAGAGGGATCTTGTAAACCACACAGTCACAACAGTCAGCAACAAACCTCTGTCTGTGCTGTTTTGTACAACTTTTTTTGTTGTTATTGCTTACCCTATTAACTTGGTGGCACAGGCTACCTAACTTATTTTTGGCAGTAAACAGCAACCTGACACCTGCCCTACTGACAACTTTTTTGAGGTTGTGCGCAACCTGGTGAACATTTGGTATTACCGCAACCACTTGCCGTGAGCGATTCTCGGACAGGGCAGCTGCCGACTGCTTTCCTTTAAGGTTCGCTACGAGGCTTTCGGCGATGCTGGTCAAAAGTGGTACCGAGAACCCTGCGAGCTTCAGTCAGGCTACTTGCTTTTCGAAGCTTACATCCACTTGGTGGTCACATGACCGGATGAGGGCCGCCTTCATGCAGGAACTTGCTATACCGCGCTTGACTATCTTTGAGTGCGCGGACGAAAATGGAAGAAGGTGCTTATGAGATCGAGGAGCGTAACTCCAACATACATGATTGCTTGAGAACGTTAGCTCCAAGTCTAAGAAACGGAGTTTGTTGTCTGACGGATGCTCCGTGGTCAATTCGAAAGAATCTAGAACTGTGCGGAACAAGTCAAATATTATAGCAGCAGCAGGCTGCGCGTCAGTGGCGTTAGTATTGTAAAAAATTAGAAAGTCATCGACGTATCGCATCACTTTTACAGTGCTTGTCTGGCTAAGCTTAGTTACAAGATTGCGGTCCTAGCTGGCTAATAAAATGTCGCTAAGAACAGGGGCTATACATGAACCGATGCACACACCTTTCTTCTGTATAAAAAGCTTATCCTCCATTGAAACGAAAGTGGAAAGCATATAAAACCTTAAAAGCTCTAAAAACTTGTCAATGTTGATACCACATGCATTCTGAAACCTAAGCACGCCATATTTGTCTATGCAATGGCCGACTTCAATGCATACATCATCTTGAGGCAAGGAGTAGTACAAGTCCTTGATGTCCACAGAAAAGGCTCGGACGGCCTCTAGACATTCCTCACGGAGGAAGGTAGAGACAGTACCTGGCGTCTTTATGAGGAAGGGGTCATCAATGTCGAGGAGGCACAAAAACCTTTGCAGGAACACTCCCAATTGTCGTTGCCAGGTTCCACGCTCAGAAACAATGGCCCGAAACGGGCACAGTTCTTTGTGCGTCTTGGCACTGAAAAACACCGAAAGGCTGGTTTTCTTGCAGGCCTTTATGGAGGAGGCCAACTTGGAGAGTCCGGCTTTTTCGCAGAGCTGAACAGCCTGTGTTTTGACCTTCGCAGGAGCCACCCCATGCACTTCCTTGAAGTTGCCTAGAATGGCCGAATCAGCTTTGCTCTTGTACAGGTCACCAGGCATCACGACAAAACCGCCTTCTTTGTCGGATAGGAGCAGCTTGAGCCCCGCATTTCGAAGGACGGTCACTGCTGTGCGGAGCCGAACTGTGTTACCTTTTTTGACCTGTTGGGGCAGGCAGTCGACACCTTCTCTGATGCATCTGTCAGCTTCATCTGTTCTTGCTCTACCGGCAGCTGTCCTGACGAGGCTGAGCAGTTCCGTCTTGTCCAAAGAAGGGTGCTCACAAAATTTAGGACCAAGCTTGAGTAGATCGACGACATTGTTGGGAATTGAGGCATCCCCGAATGTTGTTACCTCTTGGCCTTGCCCCGGATTCCTACGTCCTCTCCTAGGCAGTCGAACCACCAAGTTGCCCCACAGGAAGTCTGCTGTCTGAGACGCCATTCGCAAATCTTGATGGAACTTCTTCTGAGCACTGTGGAAATGCAGCTCGTTCTGGTTCACAACCTGCAAGCAGTCGGTGTAGAAGCGTACCTGTCGAAATGCTTCAGAGCGCAAAATTCGGCACGTTCTCTTGATGTGGCCGTTCTCTTGATGCGCAATGAATGCGGCTGCAAGCCATCCTTCGAAGGTGTAACATATTTGTCAAAATATCGTGATGACCGCGCACGCCTTATATCCGAAGCCTTCCACATTCACGTTAGTGGTGATGCATGTGTAAGCCTCCCGTCCATTTCTCTCCTTCCAAAGGAGATTGCCTTCTTATCACATTAATTGCATTCCCCCTGCGCATGCCCTATCCTGTAGATTCTGTAGTTTCAGATAGCGGCGGAGCATATATATGCTGACTGACGGAATAAACACACTTTGGTTGTTAGTCAGCGCCATTGTCTGTGTCCCTTCACTCGTCCTGTCGTTTAGCGCTGTTTTTATTGCTCCGAATCATGAACCAACCAGCCCAAATGCGTACTCTTCTGCAGTTTATTTCTTCTACATAGGGCTCTTTTCCTTCGTGTGTGCCTTTCTCGTGTTTCCGTTCTTCAGTCATTTGCATCAATTTGCTCGCCACCGCAACTTGTAGAGCTCGCCTCTACACTTACTCGCTCAAGCATTCTTACCTACCGCCGGAAGTCACCATGTTGTTCGGGGGACGGGAGAGCACGTTACTCAACAGAAGAAATCGGAGCCCCTCTCCTGGCGTCCGGGGCAGCTGCTCTTATACTCTTGGCGTCGCGGGCAAGAAGGAAGGTCACCGGACGACACCACGTGACAGCGGCGACGGACGGACTGAGAGACACGTTGGGACAAGGAGGTGACGCATCAGCCGGGCCGGCGCCGGTCAGACCTCTTCGCTTCACACTGGGGGAGCTCCTCTCCCCGGCTGCCGCGCTTTGACAAGCGTGGGCACACACACACACACGCACACACAAAGACACGTGGCACTGAACATGCCGGGACGCGCTCGGCGAGGATGCGTCGTGGCCGCTCCGAACGGGCCAAAATGTCCGCCGCTTTGAATGAAGCCCCGGCGTCCGCTGCATCCGCGCAGGCTACACCGCGCGTCGTAGGCGAAACGTAACAGTGCCCAAGACTGGTGCGCGTGTATGTGAACTTGGGCGGGGACGGATTGAATTTGTTGTGGACTTAAGTGCGTGCTTTGTGTGCAACTGGTGCGCGTGTGTGAACGTGGGGGGGAACGAACTGAAATCGCCTTTGGACTTAAGTGTGCGTCTTGTGTGCGCGTTTCACTGTATGTTTACTTTGTTTCCAGGGGGGGGGGGGGTGATGTAGTATAGTGTCGCCTCCTGTCAGATCTCTGTGTCATCGTACATGTATGTTTTGTAGTTGCTTAGCTAGATAGCGCACCCCCCTTCTGTCATGTGACGAGCTTGGGCCAATCTGGAGGTGTCATCTGGCGTGTGAAGCCTTTATTAGCAATAAACGGCCCCGGGTCGGCCGAGTCTTCGTTCCGGTTTTCATCGGGAGCAGTTAGCTCCGAGTCTCCTTCACTGCGCCGGCGCTCGCGCGCGTTCGCTGGCCGGCCCCCCCCCCCCCCCCCCACTTGCCTGCCGCTGCCGACACAACAAAGACTACTTCTAGACCAGCGTTTAAATAACGTCTTAAGAGCGTTTAGAAATCATACATAAAGATCAGCCCTGGCAAAGGGATTTGTGTCTTTCCCAATCCTATTTAAAGACCAGATTTTCGAATACGTTTTGAAGAGCTGTTCTAGATCGTCTGAAAAAAGTAATCAAGCCAGATATTTGCAGGCATATACGACGTTTTACTAAAATATGTTGTCTTACCCATGTCTTCTTTAAGCCGTTTCTATCGTCTTAGATAAACGATATAGAAACGTTCTCTTTTGTGCTACCTGAAAACCAGCCGCCATCGACAACAACCACACGTGACGTTACTCTACTAACACTTTAAACTAACATGCTGAGGATGACGAGACCGCCTTTAAAGTAAGCAGGTCCTCCTATCAAAACGTTGGCCAGCCTTTGTCCCTGTCTTATCCTTGAGGTAGCATAGCGAGTATATTAACCAGCTGCCTTCATCCAAACAGATAACGTATACGTCACGCCTGCGGCAGAAACGATCTTCCACATCGGCCGTTAAGGCAGGGAGAGCTGGTGCTGGATAACACTCCTATGTTTAGTTCTAGCAGATGAACATAAATACATCAGAAAGTGGATTGAGAAGCGGCGCTACAGTAGCAAAAGTGGTAAGAACATCGCGCATGTAATGCTAAGACGTCACTTTGTACCCCACCTGCTTCTAGTTTTTTCATTAACTTTAATTGCAACTAATTTATTTCTGTATTTAAATTATTCATCATCATCAGCCTGCTTACGCCCACTGCCGGGCAAAGGCCTCTCCCACACTTCTCCAACTACCCCGGTCGAGTACTAATTGTGGCCATGTTGTATCTGCAAACTTCTTAAAGGGACCCTGAAACGATTTTGGCGATTTTCTACAAACGTACTGAGTCGTTAGAGTAGGTTCTTCTGATCATTAATTGATGCATCTAAGTGCTCTGCGTAAAGCGTGTAATTTATTATAAGGTTTTAAAGATACACATCGCTGCCGATCGCAGCGCACTGCTCGGCGGAATTTTAAGCCGCCCCTACCCATATGATGCAAATAACCCATATTACGTCACATGGGCGAGCTATCTGATTGGCTGACCAGGGCGCGTGGTCGATAATTTTTCCAACTTTATGGGGAACAAATGATGCTCGTAATAGTTGGAATGTTAGTTAATTTGTTTTTGTAAAAAGAAAATAACTTAAAGAGAATACGCAAGAATAGTTTTTTAGTACACTTCAGCACTTCCGGCACACAGCAAGTGTCGTCTGCTTGTGTTACAACGTACTCCATTTTGACGAGAGCTCCGCGGTCAGAGTAGGTCTCAGTCTTTTCGCGAGCACTATGATTCGACTTTGTTGCCTTGTGGACTGCAAACCTAGCGACCTGCAAACCGCGAGTCCAGTATTGGGGCAAACGCAAGCGCAAGGGAACAGGGTCTGGCCGCTTGACTGTGCCGGGATGAGCCACGAGATGAGCAGAAGGGCAAATGTGAACGGTCTGTGAACGGTCTGTAACGCCTGCATGACTGCTGAGGTTTCGACTGAATCATACCCTTTCTCGTAATCAATGAAAGCTATATATAAGGGCTGACTATATTCCGCACATTTCTCTATCACCTGATTGATAGTGTGAATATGGTGTATTGTTGAGTAGCCTTTACGAAATCCTACCTGGTTCATTGGTTGACAGGTCTAAGGTAATCCTGATTCTATTTGCGATCACCTTAGTAGATACTGTGTAGGCAACGGACAGTAATCTGATCAGGCTGTAATTTTTCAAGTTTTTGGCGTCCCCTTTCTTATGGATTAGGATTACATTGGCGTTCTTCCAAGATTCCCGTGCGCTCCAGGTCATGATTCATTGCGTATACAGGGTGGCCAGTTTTTCTTGAACAATCTGCCCACCATCTTTCAACAAATCTGCTGTTACCTGATCCTCCCCAGCTGTCTTCTCCCTTTGCATAGCTCCCAAGGCATTCTTTACTTCTTCGGGTGTTACTTGTGGGATGTCAAATTCCTCTAGACTATTTTCTCTTCCATTATCATCGTGGGTGCCACTGGTACTGTATAAATCTCTATAGAAGTCCTCAGCCACATTAACTATGTCATCCATATTAGTGATGATATTGCCGGCTTTGTTTCTTAACACATACATCTGATTCTTGCCTATTCCTAGTTTCTTCACTGCCTTTAGGCTTTATCCGTTCCTGAGAGCATGTTCAATTCTATCCATATTATACTTCTTTATGTCAGCTGTTTTACGCTTGTTGATTAACTTGGAAAGTTCTGCCAATTCTTTGCTAGCTGTAGGATTAGAGGCTTCTATACATTGGCGTTTCGTAATCAGATCTTTCGTCTCTTGCGATAGCTTACTGGTGTCCCATCCAACAAAGTTACCACTGACTTCTATTGCAAACTCCTTCATGATGCCCATAAGATTGTCGTTCATTGCTTTAACACTAAGGTCCTCTTCTTGAGTTAAAGCCGAATGTCTGTTCAGTAGCTTGATCCTGCATTCACCTATTTTCCCTCTTACCGCTAACTCATTGATCAGCTTCTTGTGTACCAGTTTCTTCCGTTCCCTCCTCAAGTCTAGGCTAATTCAAGTTCTTACCATCCTATGGTCACTGCAGCGTACCTTGCCGAGCACGTGCACATCTTGTATGATGCCAGGGGTAGCGCAGAGTATGAGGTCTATTTCATTTCTAGTCTCACCATTCGGGCTCCTCCACGTCCACTTTCGGCTAACCCGCTTGCGGAAAAAGGTATTAATTATCCGCATATTATTCTGTTCTGCAAACTGTACTAATAACTCTCCTCTGCTATTCCTAGAACCTATGCCATATTTCCCCACTGACTTGTCTCCAGCCGGCTTCTTGCCTACCCTGGCATTGAAGTCGCCCATCAGTAGAGTGTATTTTGTTTTGACTTTACCCATCGCAGATTCCACGCCTTCATAGAAGCTTTCGACTTCCTGGTCATCATGACTGGATGTAGGGGCGTAGGCCTGTACGACCTTCAATTTGTACCTCTTATTAGGTTTCACAACAAGACCTGCCACCCTCTCGTTAATGCTATAGAATTTCAGTATGTTACCGGTTATATCCTTATTAATCAGAAATCCAACTCCTAGTTCCCGTCTCTGCTAAGCCCTGGTAGCACGGGACGTGCCCCCTTTTTAAGCACTGTATATGCTTCTTTTGTCCTCCTAACCTCACTGAGCCCTACTATATCCCGTTTACTGCCCGCTAATTCCTCCAGTAACACTGCTAGACTCGCCTCACTAGATAACATTCTCGAGTTAAACATTGCCGGGTTGAGATTGAAATTAGTTGCATCTAATTTCCCGTACGCTGTCCTTGGTGTCTGCTTGCTTGTTCTGATACGCCAAACAAAAAATGGGCACTCGGTTTCCTTTCTTTTCATAGTTTCATACGAGGCTTTGAATCCGGCAGCATAGGTGCCTTCGGGAAGCATCTGCGAGTTTATTAACCACTTCCCTTCACGCAAACATACCACGCAGACTTGATGCCTGTGGCAGAAAGGATGCCCCACACTCCATCAAGGCTTTGCGAGGAGGCGCTAACACTGCACGGTTTACTTCTAGCAGGTAAACAAAATTCCTCAGAAACGGATAGAAAAACGATGCTGGAGTATCTCAAATGTAAGAGCATCACACATGTAATGCAATGCCGTAGTTTTGTGCCACGGCTGCGGCTAGTTAATTTTTCTTTCACTTGATTTCCCCTAATGTATTTCTTTAAATCAACGATTATTTATATCTAATTTCCCCTACGCTGTCTGTGGTGTCTTTATTAGCTTCATGCGATGCAACTAAAAAACGGGCCCTCGGTTTCCTTTCTTCTAGTTAATTACATAGCGATGCCTCAAAACCAGTAGCATAGATGCCTTGAGGTAGCATTGAGAGTTTATTAGGCAACTGACCTTCATGCAAAGAGATCACGTATACGTCACTACTGCGCCAGAAAGGATCTTTCACATCTGCCGTCAAGGCCGGAGTGGTGGTGCTCGCTAACTCTCCCAAGATTAGTTCTGGCAGATGAACATAGATAAAGTGGATTGAAAAATGGCATTACTGTAGTTCAAGTGGTCAGAACATCGCACATGTAATGCTAACACGTGGGCTTGCCCCTTACCTGCAGCAAGTTGTTTTCTCATTCACCTTAACTGGCACTAATTCAAATATATATTTCAATTAATATGTACATCTTATGCAGTCCTTGGTGTCTGTTTCTTGGCTTCTTGTGATAAGAATAATAAAAATTGGGCCCTCGCTTTCCTTTCCTATGGTTCATTACTTACCAAGGCCTCGAAACCAGTAGCATTGATTCCTTCTGGTAGCTTGTTAGCATTTAGTATACAGTCGCCGACCGATTTTCCGGACTCCAAAAATTCGGACATGCCCGATTATTCGGTCAGCTTCGCGGCACCGCCATTCTCCCCATAAAATGTATAACAACTGCCGAAAGTTCGGACACCTCGCAACCTCTCGTCTGATTTTTCGGACACTCCTTGAGCCAACTCAATCGAGGGCATCATGCACCGACTCTGACCGGCGCTTAGTTCGACTTCCAGCTGAACGCCGTTTTTGTTTTGAACGGAGCCTCCTTGCTGCCCCACGAAGTGGCGCCACTGGAAACCCCCACTCATCATGCTCATCATTATCGTTTCTCCTGGTTCGGTAGAGTGGCCGTACAGCAGTTCCGGTTTCAGCTTAGTAAGCCATGTCAAGACAATCCAGCAGCTGATTTGTTTCTTTCGCGCACGACTACAGTGCGAGCAGGCCACGTTTTTCGTTCGCGCGACTGGTGTCGGCACGGTGGTGTTTTTGTGCTGTGTCGAGGTTTCGGTGATCCAACGCGGCGTACGGAAACTTCGCGTCAACTGTCCAACGGCGCCGACAGTGCCCGCGCAGACTGCGCTGGGTAATGCCGGCAAGCGGGTGCCGGGAGGGCTAAGATTTGTCGCCTTCCGATGTGCTCCCTACTGACACGGAAAATGTTCTGCCGAGACCTGCGCAGTGGTTGCATTGCGATTGCGGACACCGTCTCATTTGACAGTTTCACAGGTGCTGACACTGCTGTACTGACATGCGCAGAACTCGACGACGGCGAGATCATTCGTCAGGTTTCTGCTGCACCGCCGGACGACGACTCCGAGTCGAAACATGACGCACCATGTGCTACGCTGCCGTCGCATGCGGAGCGTGCACAAGCAGTGACTGTGCTTTCAGCCGCTAATAGTGACCGTACGACCCTCTCCGAGATTCAGGCTTATCTGATTGCGCGTAAACGGAACAGCGTGCAACGGCGCACTCGCGATTTCTTCAAGCCTACTGCCGAGCCCGAATAAGTGCGTGGAAATAAAGGATTTCATTGTCTTTTTTCTTAATCTGCTTTTTCGGACACCTGTTTATTCAGACATTTCCGCAGTCCCCGTGAGGTCAGAATAAACGGTCGGCGACTGTAAACAGTTGCCTTCACCCAAACCGATCACACATACATGATCTCCGGTGGAAAAATTTTTCCACATCTACCATGTATGCCACGAGTGGTGACGATGGCTAACATTCCCAGGTCTAGTTCTAGCTGATAAACATAAATAGATCAGAAAGTGGATGGAAAAACAGCTCTGCAGTAGCTCAATTGGTAAGAGCATCGCACGTGAAATGCAGAGACGTGGGTTCGTGCCTGATCTGCAACTACATAGTTGTTTTCTCATTCACTTTATTTGGCACTAAATGGCAATTATTTGGCACTAAATGAATATATCCAAAGAATACGTACATGTAATTTCCCCTATGCTGTTTTTGGTGTCTTTCTTTCTAGGGTTCTCGCGATATGACTAATAAAAATTGGGCCCTCACTTTCCTTTCTTATCGTTCATTACGTAGCGAAGCCTTGAATCCAGTAGCATTGATTCCTTCTGGTAGCTTGTGTGCGTTAATAAACAGCTGCCTTCACCCAAACCATCATGTATCTGGGATCTGCGGTCGAAAGAATGTTCGACATCTGCCATGAATGCCGGGAGTGGTGACGATGGCTAATGCTCCTAGGTCAAGTTCTAGCTGATCAACATATATTCATCAGGAAGTGGATGGAAAAACAGCTCTACTAGCTCAACTGGCAAGAGCATCGCACATGTAATGCAACGACGTGGGTTCGTGCCTCACCTGCGACCAGTTCTTTTTATTAACTTTAATTTCCACTAATTCAAATCTATAATTCAAATAATACACACATGTAATTTCCCCTATGCTGTCCTTGGTGTCTTTGTTTCTTGGCTTCTTGTGATATCACTAATAAAAATCAGGCCCTCGCTTTATTTCCTATGGTTCATTACTTACCGATGCCTCGAATCCGGTAGCATTGGCTTCTTCAGGTAGCTTGTGTGCGTTTATAAACAGTTGCCTTCACCCAAACAAATCACGTATATGTGATCTGCGGCGGAAAGGATATTCCACATCTGCCGTGAAGGCCGTGAGTGGTGGCAATACCCAACACTCCCAGGTTTAGTTCTAGCAGATAAACATAAATACACCAGAAAGTGGATAGAAAAACGGCGCTGCAGTAGCTCAGTCGGTAAGAAGATCGCACACATAATGCAGAGACGTGGGCTTGCACCCTAGCTGCACCGAGTTGTTTTTTTTTTTTTCATCCACTTGTATTTCCGCTAATTTAGTTCTTTAATTCAATAATAAGTACGTGTAATTTCCTCTATGTTGTCCTTGGAGTCTGTCTATTGGCTTTTTGTCAACCCAGCACCAGTAACCTTTCGGTGCTGGTGGTTACCGGTAGGCCAAGGCCTTGCTTGTAAAGTTTTCGGATGAGTGAATTCATCATGTTCATCTCATCTTTGTGCCATTTGATGTACAGAGCTTCGTATACTATTTGGCTGATTTCGAACGTCTGAATGAGCCTCAATGCGTTGCTCTCTTTCATGCCTCTGGGTTATTTGCCACTCTCTTACATTCTTGTGATTTGTGTTGTTTTCGCTTCAATTTTCTTAATTATTTCTCCATTGTTGCCGTTTTCCGGAATGTGTAGACCCAAAATCTGTATTTCTTTAACTGCGGGCATTTCGCCTTTGCCAACCTTGATTTTTATATTTGGTCTGTCTTTGACACTCTTCCTGCCCCTAGAAGTGGGTGCATAAAAGAGAGTTTCCTATTTTTCTGGAGAGCATGCTAGGCGATTAGTTTTGGCCCATCGTTCTACCATGGCTGTTGCTTTTTGCAGCGTGGCCTGTCTCTCACGATTACACATAACCAGTTACATTATTGAAGAAACAAGCTCTGCGAGGCCGCACAGCTTTGAGAACTTAAATTTGGCAGGAACTAGAGTTCAAAGGGATGAATACATGGGTTACTTCCATCCAATAATAATCATCCTGCAACTATGTCTGGATCACCCGAACATGGCAGGCTTGCATATTTTTACACTGCTCTAGGAGGTCCAACTTTTGGGCTATTCTCATATGATAAAAATCTCTCTCTCTCTCTCTTGGAAGCGCTTATAGGCGACCTTCATAGGTGATAAGTGTATCAGAATGGGCTATCGCGCATGTGCGCCGATATCGTTTGCCACTTCTTTCCCTGGCACTCCTTTCCCTCGCTGCCTACGCAAGTACATAAGCGTATGAATAAACGACCAGTTGGTCATTCTTTGCTCAGCAACAAGTCGCCTCGGTCCGTTACTTCAAACACAATACATGGTGTCAAAAGTGTTTGTCACGGCAGCAGAATGGACGCCGTCAAGCCCCCGGAGCCGTTGCAGCTTTCCGGAAACTTGAGAAGAAACTGGCTACTGTTCAAGCAGAAGTTGGAACTCTACATCACAGCGACGTCGTCAGACAAGCCAAGGAAGGAAGCTGTAAAAGCGGCAATACTTCTCAGCACGGCAGGTGACGATGCCTTGGACGTGTACAACAACTTCGTGTTTGCCGAAGGTGAGGACAAAGAAGATCATCAAACTTTGGTCAGGAAGTTTGAAGAGTACCGTCTCCCCGAAGGAAATGGGGTTTATGAAAGGCACGTTTTCCGCCTTCCAGTGCAGGACAAGGCAGAACCATTTGAAAGCTTTTTGCGGGATCTCAAGAAGCAAGCGAAACTCTACAACTTTGGAGAGCTTGAACCATCCATGATAAGGGACCAAGTGGTCTTTGGCATCAACGACAAAAAGCTCAGGCAGAGGTTACTTGGCGAGAAGGACCTTAGCTTGCAGAAAGCTGACCAAATGTGCAAAGCAGCCGAAGTTTCTGCGCAGCAAAATGCATCATGGTCGAAGGAAAGGCTGCAAGTAGAGGACACAAGAGAAACTGAACGAGACAGCAGAAAACAATATCGATGCTGTCAATGTGGAAGAATTCATGCGCCAGAAGAATGTCCGGCTCGCGGAAAGTTTTGCTACGCATGCAAGAAAAAGAACCACTTCGCGGCATATTGCAGAAGACGCCAGATAAACCAAGTCGATGAAGCACAAAAGGCCAATGATAACTTCGATATCCTGAATATCGGCATGCGCGGCATAACTGATGGCGCGGGAGCAGATTGGACAGTTCGCGGCAAGATAGCCGGCCAAGAACTGCGATTTAAAGTAGACACTAGCTCGCAAGCCAACCTACTACCTTTGTCTGTGTTCAGGCGTGCCAATCGAGCAATGGAGCCAAGAAAAAGCACAGCAGTTTTAACGGCATATAACGGAAGCATTATCAAGCATGTGGGAGTCTCAACAGAAGTCCTGAGCATAAACGGCCAAGAACGTGACGTTACATTTTTTATTGTGAAGAAAGGTCGCCATGCCATCATTGGTCTCAAGGCATGTCGGGAATTCGGACTGATTCAAACAGTGAATGCAGTAGACTCAAGCGAAGAAGGCGCTCCCCAGCTGGCTTTTCCTCACCTATTTCGCGGAACCGGCTGCGTAAAGCGACTGTACAAGATGGTACTGCGACGGGATGCCGTTCCAGTGGTGCAGCCTGCCCGAAGGGTACCGTTGGCGATGAAGGAACCACTTCGTGAAGAACTGAACCGCATGGAAAAGGCCTCTATCATTGCGAAAGTGGACGAGCCTACCGACTGGGCAAGCCCTTTAGTTGTAGTAAGAAAAAAGGACGGCCGGCTTCGCATATGTTTGGATCCAAGGGCCATAAACAACAGTATAATGCGGGAACATTACCCGATGCCATCCCGGGAAGACATTGAAAGTGAAATATCAGGCGCAAAGTACTTTTCTCGGCTTGACGCAAACGCTGGCTTCCACCAAATACCATTGGACGATGCTACGTCGCGCGTGTGCACTTTCGCAACGCCCTTTGGGCGCTACAGGTTTTTAAGGCTGCCGTTTGGAATCTCTTGAGCGAGCGAGGTCTTCCAGAAGACATTAACAGAAATATTCGAAGACCTGACAGGAGGATGCGTATACATTGACGACATTCTGGTCTGGGGTGGCTCAACAGAGCAGCATAATGAAAGGCTTCGAGCCGTACTAAAGCGAGCGGAGCAAGCTGGGCTGACGTTTAATGAAAAAAAATGTGTATTTTGCATGACACAGGTGACATTTCTTGGTGACGTGATCAGCAAAAACGGTGTCCGTCCCAGCCCAGACTTAATTGAGAGCATACACGCCATACCACCTCTAAAGGATAAGCAGGCGGTTCGAAGAATGTTGGGCGTCGTGAATTACTTTCGCAAATATGTACTCTCACTCAGTGAAAAGACGTCATTACTTCGTGGCCTTATGAAGGAAAGCGTGGTGTTTGAATGGACATCAGCGCACGTGCAGCAATGGGCTCAGATCTGCGAAGCACTGATACACCCACCGCTTCTAGCACTCTTCGATTTAAAGAAAGAAACGAAGGTAACGGCAGATGCCTCGGGAACCGGCATTGGTGCCGTCTTATTGCAAAAGCACGGAAACGACTGGCGTCCAGTCACGTACGCATCGCGGGTTCTGAGCGAGAGCAAAACGCGGTATGCTCAAATCGAAAAGGAGGCGCTCGCTATAGTTTTTGCGTGCGAAAAGTTTCATCAGTTTGTGTATGGCCGCAGGCTCCTGATCGAAACTGATCACAGGCCGCTGATTGCTATCGCTCAAAAAAGTGTTGTGGACATGCCACCAAGGCTGTAGCGATTTTTCATCCGTCTCTTCAAATATGATTATGTCTTGCAATTCATCCCTGGGAAAGACTTGCTGCTCGCAGATATGCTGTCCCGTGCTGCCACGCTGCCTGGGTGCGCTGAAGAAACGGAAGACGTGGATATCCACGCAGTTCAAGTGGTCTCGAGCCTTGTAAGCACAAGAACGAAGCAACGACTGGAAGAAGAAACTCGGACGGATCCGTATTTAAGCAGCGTTATAGAACAACTAAACACAGGTGCGACCATTCAAGGGGAACTTCAGCCGTTCACATCTGAGTTGGCGGCAGTGGATGGCATACTGCTAAAAGGAAGCAAGATTGTCATACCAAAAGCCATGAGGGCCGAAATTCTGCAGCGGATACACGAGGGTCACTTGGGACAGAACAAATGCAAGGCCAGGGCACGTAGGCTAGTTTTTGGCCAGGACTCGGCAGTGATATTGAGAACCTGATACGAACGTGCCATGTGTGTCAGAAATACGCCTACAGCCAACCGAGTGAGCCCCTGCTGCTACGGCCTACACCAGAACGACCATGGCACCGTGTCGGAATTGACCTGTTCCAATACGCAGGGCACTCGTACGTGGTAGTGTATGACGACCACTCGAACTTCCCAGAGGTTGAAAGGTTGGTGGGCACAACAGCGACGGAAACCATTTCTAAGATATCTGCCATATTCTCTCGCTATGGCATTCCTGCGCAAGTCCGCACTGACAACAGGCCCAGTTCGCTTCAAGTGACTTCGTTGCTTTCGCAACATGGTAAGACTTCGAACATATAACATCCAGCCCTAATTTTCCGCGCTCAAATGGCCTAGCCGTAAAGAGGGTACAGATTGTTAAAAGAATTCTCAAGAAAGCTACGGAGGGCCGTGAGGATTTCTGGTTGGGCCTTTTGGCTTATCGATCGTCTCCCTTAGAAGATGGACCGTCTCCCGGAGAGTTGCTGCAAGGTCGTCGTCTTCAGACAACTGTTCCCGAGTTCAACACTGATGGGGGATGCCCTGTATCAAAACATCGGCAATCATTGCGGGGCAAGCCACTATCGCCTCTTGAAGCAGGAAACCGGATAAGAGGAAAATCGGATAAAAAATGGGAACTGGTCACGCAAAGCAACGGTGCTTAAAGAAGCAGCGCCACGTTCGTATATGGTCCAAACTGAGAACCACCAACAGCTGAGGCGCATTCGACAACATTTGCGGCGAACAGACGAGCACTGCGAAAACGTGAACGACTACGAGAGTAGCCGGGAAGACACTGAGCCGGAACCGAATAACGTATAACAACCGATCGAAGCTTTTGAACCGGTAAACGATGCAGGTGACATTGCGGCAGCCGACCGCTGCTCAAGCCGGCAAATGACCGGGGTTCCTGACTCAGCCGGGCAACAAGACACACCGGGAAACCCATCCGCACTGCCAACAATTCGTCGGTCAATCAGATCCCGGAGGGAGCCGAAGAGTCTTTGCTACGTCGAAAACTCTCGTCAAGTCTGCCAGCTTAATTGTTTTTCTTTTTGTGTGTGTGTTTGTTTGTGTGAAGACAAGCTAGTCTCCCAAATTGTATGAAGAAAAGATGTATCCGAATGGGCTATTGCGCATGTGCGCCGATATCGTTTGCCACTTCTTTCCCTGGCACTCCTTTCCCTCGCTGCTTACGCAAGTACTTAAGCGTATGAATAAACGACCAGTTGGTCATTCTTTGCTCAGCAACAAGTCGCCTCAGTCCGTTACTTCAAACACGATACAATAAGAATTGCTGCTAAATTCTTTTTCACTTAGTGCAGGCTATGACTTTTCTGATAGAGAAGTTTTTGACGAGTAATCTCATGTTTCTATCTGTTAGATATTACGTGACTCATATACACCTATCTGTGATTGTAACATGAACAGTATTTTTAGGGCTGAGTAATATACTGCACCATATTAAGTTACATTAGAGATTCGGACACCTTTCAAGGAATCCGAATCTTTGCTGGCATCTGTTACAATTGGTACTTTAATTCTAAATGGCTAACCATTGAAGGGTGTCGAGATGAGGTCCACCAGATATTGGCTGACAAATATAAATGGTTCGATAGCGATGGCCACTTCGGACGTTGATCCCAAGGAATAACCTAATAGAATTTTTGTTTTTCACTGTCCCTGTTGCCAACACCTTCCCTTAGCCCCAGCAACAATTGAGCGCTGCACTTCATAGAGAACCCAGACTCCAGCGTTATGGCATTCACAATCTTGTGACAATGTGTGACTACTCTTGAAAGAAAGGTATTGGTACGTTACAAAACAGCCCTTCTCTTGGGCTTGCACATCGAGTCAGTTTTCAGTGTCACTGCCAGATGTGTCCACAAAAAAATTTTGGAAAGGGATACTTAGTGAAGGTAAACATGTGAAGGGCCTCAGAGGACACACTGAAAGAGCCAGACCAGTTCATTCTATTTACTGTATTTGTGCAAGGTTAATAAAAGTAGCAGGAAAGTAACACCTACCTAATTGATTATTTTTTAGTAATTCCTCAATTACTTTTGTGGGACAATCACAATCAATTACATTTTTGAAAGTAATTGTAATTGGCTCCTTTTTTTCTGTAACATGTACAAGTGTGGTTATAAGTTACGTAAAGCTGAAAGTAGTAGTGTGCAGCACACCATGTATGTCTTGGAAGTAAGCTTTAAGAAACATTATTGAGATTAGTAGACATACCTACATGATTTTCACAGCATGGGGCAGCTTAGGTACATGACCTCATCAAGCCTTCACAATGAGTCAAATTTTTGTTGGGTAAAGTGACACGCCCAAAGTAATGCATTTGCTTTCACTTGGCATCTGAACAAGATATCCTGAAACATTTCACTATCAAAGGCTCGTGACAAATCTGCACGAGCAGTTATAGAATGTGTTCTGCAAACTGCACTAAAAGTGAAGGAACTGAATTTTTGAGAGCATTAAAGCATGGGAAGGGTCCACCACTATTGCATCAAACATTCCATTGAGAGGAAGCAAGACGCGACACATTCCTCCTCACCTGCTTCTTTCCTCTTTGCCATGAAAAAATGGCTGTGGCTTAGCTAAGGTTAAGCCCAGGATGCGAAGCATACTAGCCTTTATTTTAGTTGTTGAACCACTGTTTAGCCTGGTGAACTGCTGTTGCTTGGCTATATTTGGTTCGGCTAGACGAAGAAACAACTCATGCGTTACTCTGCTTCGCCCTCAAGAGTGGAACGCGAGAGCGTTCCCGTCGACCCGCCAAGGGGTGTAGGACAATGAGCTACGGCGCAGCGACTACGCGCCCCGCATTGGACGCGGTGAGCGTCGAGCAACACAGCATTCGGCGCGGCAACGAAATGTGCGCCTGAGCAAGCGACGCAGGCCTGAGCCTTAGAAACAGCTCGTTTCTAAGGCAACGCCGCATTCACTAGAGGCGCTTTTGTACCGCTTTGAAGCATCGTACTCGTGGCTCAGTGGTAACGTCTCCGTCTCACACTCCGGAGACCCTGGTTCAATTCCCACCCAGCCCATCTTGCAAGAGTTGAGCCAAAGCCACCTAGAAACAAGCGCAGCTGCTTATATACCGCCGCGACGCCGCGAGCGACGGCACGAGTTGGAGCCCCGTTTCTCCTCTGTCGTGACGTCACGTGGTATGGCATGGGGTCAAAGGTCATTGAAGGCGACACCGCCGCGCCTGAGGAGCTGGGTTGAGCTCTCGTAATATGCTTCGCATAAAAAGTCTGTACACAAGAATAGACAAGCTAACCACAGAACTGACAAATAAAACTTTATTGTCTATTTTTATACATGCCATCATTCTCTGCATTTGTAATGCTACTGGAAAGTTGAAGCTGCTTGACTCAGCACTGCACGTGTCTCATTTCAGGCCACAAAGACAACAAAGATGATAAAGAAAACAATGAGTACTGCAAACACCTTGATCATGAGCCACCGGTTAGAGGTCACCGACTGGAAGTAGCGCAGGATCTCCGAGTGTGCAGCCTCCACGTTTAGCGACGTGTCCTCCACATTGGCATCAATCCTGAAACATCACCAGGCCACAGTGCGTCAACTACTAAACACACAAAGCTGCTCAGAGTGGAACGGTATGCCCTTACCAACATTGTGCACCATCACTATGTCAAAGCAGAAACAACAAAGCTATTTAAAGGTGCTTAATAATATCGGGTGGTATTTCTTTAAAATAGGTTTGTTTCGGAACATGTTGTGTTTTGTTATGGAGGCTAGTAACTGCTTAATGCATATTTAAGGAGGCTTTATAGCTTATGCCGACTTTTCTAATTTAGACTGAACTTAGACGAACTTGGAGTGCTTGTTGGGCTTGTGCCAATATCGATCTTTTGGTTTAAAGTGGTGTCAAAGGGAATTGTAATTATTATCAAATAATATTGAAGCGAATAGTTTGAATAGTGTGATTTGCATAAAACGTGGACACAAGTGCCAGATGAGAACAAATCTAAAAAAAGTGGTTTGCTTGCCAAAAAAGAAATGTGCAGTTGGTAAATGAATTTTTAAATAATTATGATTCGCACGACCCGATTACATCACTATATATAGATGGCATGGCCGTAACATCCCCAAATGAGACAGCTAATGCCTTCAGTCAATACTTTTCCGCACATAGTACCTTCCCTGATAGTCCCGATTCTTCTCTTTTGTTCACCCGTCACACACAATCTTATTTTTCTTCATCCCACAAACACTGAAGAAGTTGAATATGTCATTTTAGGTTTAAAATCAACTGGCCTTGGTCTGGACAACATCTCCGCAAAACACATCAAATTAATTTTTTCTACAATCTCTTCCATTTTGAGCCACATGCCGTATTTACACGATTGTAAGTCGACCTTTTTTAAAATATGAAAATATGAAGTGGGGGGGTCGACTTACAATCGAAACCAAAACATGGCACCGAAAAAGAAAGAGAGACCAACAGGACATCAGGGGAGCTACAACATAATTCCAATTTTATGTTTGCTTTACGGCCCCACCTGTAGCTTTCCGCTATCCCGCTGGTTTGTTCGCCTTTCGGAAGGGTTTTTCAACATTTTTGGGAGTTTTACAGTGCACACAGCACTCATGTGGGTTTGTCGATAGTTCATGGAAGTGCCGCTGTTCCATTTGTGGCAGCACCCTCAGAACAATGGCACTTGCGGGGAGTATCGATAGTTCATGGAAGAGTGGACACCGCTCGCGACTCACGTGTTTCTCTTTCCCTGTAGCTCTTTAGTTTCATGCGTTCGATTTGACTGCCGGCCACGCACTACTTCCGTGCTTCCTCAGTTGTCATGAGTGCTCAGAGTCCACTAAACATTCGGTGCTCGTTCACAGCCACGCTGAAGAGGGCTGCCATCCTTTACGCTGAAGAAACAAATAACTGCGCATCGGGCCACAAGTTTGATGTTTCTTAATGGGTGGTGCAAGAGTGGCGATGGTAGCGAAGCAAAATTTTCACCTGTGATGGCAAGCGAAGAGGTTTTGACGGACCGAAGTCGGGATGCTTTCCAGAGCTGAAGGCCAAGCTTGCGGCATACGTCGCCGAAATTTGTGATCGGTCCCTGCCAGTGACATGTGACATGGTCATGAGAGAAGCCTGGATCTTCTCCTTTTAAGGACTTGTTCTGCCGTGAGTACAAGTGGCTGGCAGCAGAGGACCATGAACCTATACAACCGGACATGTCAAAAGAGCCTCCCTGATGGCTCTGTGTGGTTGGGTGCTTTCAGCGTGGACTTATGTACGTATGCAAATGCGGAATTTCGCTGGACGGCGACGTGCTTCGGGACCGTAGCAGCAATGACGATAGCAGTACTAGTGAGGAGTAGTAGTCCAGTGACCATGCCAGCTACTAATAAATTTTTGTTATGGAATGCGCCTGCGGGTACGCTATTCTTTGTTTTTTTTTTTCTCTGTCACACATGATATGGAGGGTCTACTTACATTCGAGTCGACTGACAATCATGCAAATACGGTATTTAACCTTATTTCCAGTTCTGGATATCTTCCTGAGCAAGTCAAGGTTGCAAAGGTCATACCTATTTTGAAGAAAGGTGACAAATCTGCATCTGAAAATTACCGTCCCAATTCAGTTCTTCCATTCCATGACAATGTTCTGGAAAAATTTATAGGAACAAGACTACACAAGTACTACATGAAATTTAACATACTAACTTCTCAGTTTGGATACCACTCAGGGTTGTCTACTGATGCTGCCATTGCACTTTTCACAGATAATACAGCAAAAGCTTGTTAATTCGGATCTCACGGGAATGGGAAGAATGTCCGAATTATCCAAATGCCGAATTACTGAATGAACAGGAAAAACAACATTAAAATCAAGTTGGAGAAGCATACCTTTATTTAGTGAAGTATTTCGCAATAGTCGTCTGCTCTTTCGTGCAGACTCAGGCTGACATCAAAATCTTAACTCTTCCAAATGACCAACGGCCCACAAACTGTCGGAAGTGCTCAGGCAAACGTCCTCCAATATCAAAAGCACCTCCGTGACTTCTCGTGAGGTGTGGTGAGGTCGTGGCCGCACCTCCTTGCATGACTCTTCATCTGAATCATGGTATTCTCAGGCGCCCGTGACATCATTTATAATTTCTTCATCAGTCAGGAGACCAGTCGTGGCAACACAATCATCAATCGCGATGTAGTCCTGAAGGGTCACACCTGTGGGAAGGACAGCATCGAAGGTTGGGCAGTCATCATTGGTGGACTTGGCTGACACCTTGTCAGCTACTGCCGCATGCTCGGGCCTCACAAAACTGCTGTGCCAAAAACAGTTGGCGATGACTTGCGGAGGTGTATTTTTCCACACGTGGGTGATGATGTGCACTGCACCCGAGTAAGTCTACTACATACAGCTTTCCAACTTCTGAGCATAAGATCATTCGCTGTAGCAGGTACTTTCGGTACTTTGACTTCACGTAGTGAATGATACTCTGGTCCATCGGCCGAAGGGCACAGGTAGTGTTGGGCGGCAGAAAAACTACCTCGACACTTTTCAGTTCAACTGTACAGTTATGTGTACTGCAGTTGTCAACAACCATAATTATCTTGCGGTCCTTAAATGTGAAGTGCCAGTGTAACTGCTGCAGCCAGCCTCGAAAAATGTCCGAGGTCATCCAAGCCTTCCTGCTCGCTGTGTACTCGACAGGAAGGCTTTTGATGTTTTTAAAACAACGTGGTTTACGCGCCTTCCCGATGACAACAAGTGGCAAGCGCTCCATGCCAGTCATATTGGCGGCAAGAAGCACTGTTATCCTTTGCTTGCACTTCTTGCCACCAATGCACGGGTCCCCTTTGAAAGTCAGCGTCTTGTCGGGCAGAGCTCTGAAAAATAGAGCAGTCTCGTCTGCATTGAACACGTCATATGCGGTTCATATGCGGCGATGTGCTCAAGCAGCTTCACATTTTTTCACTGGGTGGTCACGCTTTCATCAACGCTGGCCTTTTCGCCACACACACTTCTGAAGACGAGTTCTTGTCTCTCCCGAAACCTCGTGAACCACCCTTCTGAAGCTCTGAATGATTCAATGTTCATCATTACAGCATACTTCTCTCCTTGTGCCATGATGAGAGGTCCGCTCGAAGGCAGATGCTGCACGTTGCAACAGTCAGCAACCCACTGAAGCAAAGCTTCTTCGAGCTTGGGATGAGCTGCAGTTTGCAATCGCTTTCTTGATGCATGAAACTTCTCGCTTTCGAAGGCTTGAAGACGCTGTTGTTAATTTTTCACGTACGTTCCCAACATGCTCCGCTTCACGTTGTACTTGGTCATAATGTGTTGTCGCGATTCCCCAGTCTTCGAAGCCTGTAAAATTTCCACCTTAGTCGCCAAGTTCTTGGCTTCGTACTTCTGCCGCTTTGCCGGTGTTGCCATCACTGTAGCGCACGATGGTGGCGGCATGCAAAACATGGTCACAATAAAGAAAGAAAACTCCCCAAGAAGAGATGATGCCGACTCGACAATACAAAGGGAAAATGGCATCGAAGGCGGAGTGGAGCGGAGAAAGAAGACACAGACGTTCAGTGATGCTGCGATCCCCCCCACTAATTGATGACGATGGCGATGCCTCAGGTTTCGGTTCACTCCAGTGGTGCCAGCACTGCTTTACCACACTTTCGTGTAGTGGCAGCCGTCCACATTTGTCCAAATCAAGCGGTTCGGGGCCAAATTCTGACGAATCAACGAAGCTTTGGTGCCATAGACTAACATGCACTTTGGCCGGAACCAATAAAGCCATCCGAATTATCCGAATGGGTGTCGAATTAACAAGCTTTTACTGGATTAAGTCTTTCATCGATCATGGTGATATTTCAGCTTCTGTATTTATATATGTTTTAAGGGCTTTTGATTCTATTGAATATAACAAGCTTTTTTTAAAGCTTGAGTGTTACGGCATTGTTGCTCCAGCGTTAGCACTGCTAAAAAGCTTTTGATCTAATAGGCTGCACCTTGTTGATGATTGTTTTTCTAATCTCTCATATATGAATAAAGGTGTTCCCCAAGGATCTATTCTAGGGTCCATTTTGTTTTCAATATACATTAATGACTTGCTTTCTTGCCTTTCTCACCCTAAGTGTATTCTGCATGCAGATGACACAGGCATCTTTTCTCACAGCTCTGACCTTAAGGAGGAGATAACTTTATTGGGTCCTGAGGAACCCCTTCCCACCCACTCTTGGTTTAGAGGTCGGCAGGGGTCGCGGGCCGCACCCACGTTGGGACGGGAAGCCCGTGAGCTTCTGCCCTTTCGTGAGCCCTCTGGACGGCCCAGAGTTGGGTCTGGTGGTTGTCGCTTCGCAGGGCGTCCATCCAGTCTTCTTCTTTGCTGAACACGGTGCCGCTTAACGCGGAGCATTGCCAAAGCATGTGCGATAGTGAGCAGTACGATTCACCGCAATCCGGACACTGCGGCTCTACGTCCGGTGAATAAAGGCTCATTCTACCTCTCGAGGGGAACGACCTTGTTTGCAGCATTCTGAATATAGATGACTGTGGTCTAGTGAGTTTAGCATGGGGGAGTGGGAAGGTCCTCCTCGACAGCTGATAGTGCGTTGTTATTTCGTCAAAGGTGAGCAGCGGGTCTCGGTGCTCCCCTCCCTCCCCGCCACTTCGCTCGCCACGATCGCCGCGGTGCGTGAGTCCTCGCGCGCGTCCATGTGCCAGCTCGTTGGCGTTGGGAAAGTCGGGGTGCACGTCGGCCCTCATGTGGGCTGGAAACCATTTGAGGATGTGATGATCCGCGGCTCCCTCACTGCCGAGGACAGCCGCCGCTTTCCGCGATATCGAGCCTGAGGCGAATGCTCTGGCCGCCGATCGCGAATCTGTGTATACGTAAGGACGTTCAGGGTCCCTCATTGCCATGGCTATTGCCACCTGTTCAACCACCTCGGACGTTACCCCCTTGACCGATGCTGCGTTAATGATCGTACCATCCCAGCGTATCAAGACGGCCGCGTACCGGTCGCTGCACCCGTACTGGACCGCGTCTACAAATGCCGCCAGTCCCAGACAGTTGGCGGTCGATTTTAACAGTGCTCGGGCCCTCGCCTTTCGGTGCCCCTCCTTGAATTGCGGGTGGACGTTTCTCGGAAGCAGTTCTACCTTAAAAGTGCCCCTGACCGCCGCGCTGAGCGCGACGCTGCGTGCGTTGCACTCTGCCTCTGCACTTATCCTTGCTTCTTCTAGGATGCGTCTGCCGGCCCTGGTGGTCGACAGCCGCACGACCTGTGCCTTGGTCTGTGCTTCGATGATTTCTGCTAGCGAATTGTGGACCCCTAGCCGATCAAGCCACTCCGTGCTTGTACTGATCGGAAGACCTAGCACCCTCTTGATGCTCTTGCGCATCAGTGTGTCTATCTTGGCCGCGTCTCTCTTGGTCCATTTTAGCGCCGAGGCTACGTAATTTACGTGACTCATGAGGAAGGCGTGGCAAAGTCTGATGAGATTGCTCTCGCTGAGCCCTCCCCTACGGTTGGTCACCCTGAGGATCAGCCGGAGCATGTTCTCCGTTTTGGACGCGAGTCTCATGACCATTTGCGTGTTACCGCCTTTAGCCTCAATTAGCAGCCCCAGGATTTTTATAGTGTCCACTCTGGGGATCGGCTGGCCGGCACTCGTGTGTAATTTGATTGGTATTTGATCGATCGTCGCCAAATTCCTCATGCCTTGTTTCAAGGGCCTGTAGAGCAAAAGTTCCGATTTGCCGGGTGACAGACGGAGTCCCGTTTCCTTCAGGTACTCTTCTGTTGTGTCCAGCGCCTCTTGAAGAGCCCGCTCGACTTCTGCGTCGGACCCTCCCGGGCACCACACCATAATATCGTCTGCGTACAGGGCGTGATTGACGTTGGTCACTCTCGTCAGCCGGTGCGAGAGCCCTTTCAATGCTAGATGAATAATAGTGGGGAGAGCACCGCCCCTTGTGGGGTGCCCCTCACGCCCAGCGTGTACCAGTCGGACGTGGCCTGTCCTATTTTGATCGTGGCTTTCCTGTCTCTGAGGAAGGAGCCTATGTAGGAGTGGAATTTCCGTCCGTGCCCCATCACCGAGATCGTTTCCATTAGAAATCTGTGTTTCACCGTGCCGAACGCTTTCGTTAGTTCCAGGGCCAGTATGCCCCTGGTGTCTCTGGTTATGCCGTCGATTATGTGCTTTTTGAGTTGTACCATTACGTCCTGTGTGGAGAGGCCCGGTCTGAAGCTCACCATGTTATGTGGGAAGAGGCCCTCTCTCTCTATGTACCGCGATACTCGGTTATGTATGGCATGTTCCGCCGTCTTGCCTACGCACGAGGTCAGCGATATTGACCGCATGTTCTCCGCCACAAGTGGTTTACCGGGTTTCGGTATTAGTATGACCGAGGCCTCTTTCCAGACCTCTGGTACTTGTCCCGTTTCCCACGCTCTGTTGATTTCTTCGGTGAGCTTCTCGACCGACTTTCCATCTAGGTTTCTTAACAGTTTATTCGAGACCCCATCAGGGCCCGTCGCGGAGCATCCGTTGAGGCCTTGTAAGGCATCCCAAATTTCCGATTCCGTGAAGGGCGCGTCGAGTTCTTCGACCTCCGTGCCGGCGTATTGTGGATAGTCGCCATCGCCTGACGGGCCCAGTGGCAGATACGTCTCCGCCAGCTCCTATAGGAACTCGCTCTCCGTTTTGCCCTGCTCCTTTTGTTTGTGTAAAATCCTATCAATTGCCAATCTCCGATTGCCTTTGAATTGCTTGTCGTCTAACAGTTTCTTTAGGAGGTTCCATTTGCGCCCTGTTCTCATTTGTCCGTCTACCGACGCGCACACCTCGTTCCACTGTTGCTTGGAAAGCTCGATCGAGTGCGCTTCGATTTCCCGGTTTAGTGCCGCTACTTTCTTTCGCAGTCTGCGATTTAGTCTTTGCGTTTTCCACCTGGCCGTGATGGAATTCTTTGCCTCTAATAGGTGTGCCAATCTCGCGTCCATCCTTTCCACGTTCAGTTCAGTTTGGACAACCCTCCTCGCGGTGCTAACGTCCTCTTTGAGCCTTCTAAAAAGGCTGTCTAGGTCCGCATATTTGCTTTTGTCTTCCTTCCTTATTTTGCGGAAGGCGTCCCAGTCGGTGACCTTAAATTCTCTCGCTGGTGTCGCCTTCATGGAGATCGTCACCGCCAGTATGCAGTGGTCGCTGCCGAGGTTCTCGTGCAGGTTGCGCGACTCGGCCCCTTAATGTTTTAATTTCTGACTTACAAGCAAGATTTGAATTCCCTGATGCAATGGTGTGTAGCAAGCCGGTTATCAGTTAACCCTTCTAAATCGTCTTTTATGCTTTTTCATTCACCAAACAGGAAAAATATGTCTCCTTGTCTTTTCATCAACAACCAGGCTCTTACTTAATCCGAGCATGTTACTTTTCTCGAAGTCATTGTTGACATTCATCTTAGGTTTCATAGACATTTCTTTTGTCTGCATTAGAATATCTTTTGGCATATGTGCCCTCCTTAAAGTGACACTAAAGGCAACTACTAAGTCGACATGGACAGTGTAAATACCATTTCAGAAAGCTTGCAACGCAAGTTTCGTGGCAAGAAAAGTACATTTGAAGGGTCTGCATACCTTTATCGCAATTCAAATCTCCTGCCACCTAACCGGGGAGTAGCGATGCTTCACACGCCATCGTCACCCTTTGCTGCCATTGGTGAGTAAAACGGCACTTGACAGACGGCGGTACCGTATTTTTGAACAAAGTGCAAATGTGTGGCCATGCAGAATCCGAGTCAAAGCAGAGCGGTGGATTCACCGCTGCAGCTATTTTTGGTCAAGTGGTATGGACGTTCGGACATTCTGTGGCATCACATCGAAGTGGAATTCTCTGCTACTTGCAGTTTGCGCGAGTTTCGCAAGCCAGCAAACCAGCTCAGCCCTACGTGATAATGAAACTACTGATATGCGAAAGTGTGGGTGGTGCACAGTTGAGCTAAAATGAAACCTTTCAACTGCCCTTGTCATTGTCAAGAGTAATGTCAATGAGTTTTTTTCTAAAAATGAAATACAAGTGGACAAGTAGCACTTTCTTTTGCTTTAAGAGAGGGTAGCAGCAGTCGTAATCTAACCTAATAAGAGGTATAGATTAAAGGGGAAGAGCAGCAGGAGAAAATGAAATAACAGTCGATTTAATCAAAGATGGAGGAGACATAATGCACAGAAAGCTGGCAACTTTCTATACGAATTGTCTATCGACTGCAAGGGTCCCAGAAAAGCGGAAAAATACAAACATTATAAAAAAAATTATGGGGTTTTATGTGCCAAAACCACTTTCCGATTATGAGGCACACTGTAGTGTGGGACTCCGGAAATTTTGACCACCTGGGGTTCTTTAACGTGCACCTAAATCTAAGTACACGGGTGTTTTCGCATTTCGCCCCCGTCGAAATGCGGCCGCGGTGGCCGGGATTTGATCCCGCGACCTCGTGCTTTGTAGCCCAACACCATAGCCACTGAGCAACCACGGCGGGTACAAACATTATACTAATCCACAAAAGAGAGATGCTAAAGAATTGAAAAATTATAGGCCCAAGAGCTTACTCACAGAATTTATAAATATTCACCAAGGTAATCTCCAATAGAATAAGGGCAACACCGGACTTTTATCAACCAAGGCAGGTTTCAGGAAGGGATACTCTACAATGGATCACATCCATGTTATTACTCAGGTAATCAAGAAATCCACAGAGTACAATCAGCCTCTATATATGGCTTTAATAAATTATGAAAAGGCATTTGAATCAGTAGAGATACCAACAGTCATAGCAACATTACGTAATCAAGGAGTAAAGAACGCTCATATAAATATCCTGGAAAACATATATAGAGATTCCATAGCTACCCTAATTCTCCGCAACAAAAGTAGGAAGATACCTATAAACAAAGGTGTCAGACAAGGAGACACAATCTCTCCAATGCTATTCATTGCATGCTTGGAAGAAATATTCGTCATTAAACTCGGAAAGCTTAGGGGTAAGGATTGACGGCGAATACCTCGGCAACCTTCGGTTTGCCGATGACATTGTTCTATTCAGCAACATTGCAGATGAGGTACAACAAATGATTGAGGACCTTAACAGAGAGAGTGTAAGAGTAGAGGTGAAAATTAATATGCAGAAAACAAAGATAATGATTAATAACCCGGCAAAGGAACAAGAGTTCAAGATCGCCAGTCAGCCTCTAGAGTCTGTGAAGGAGTACGTTTACCTATAGTCGGATACAACTTTAGAAAAATGGGGACGTTTACTCCTCCGAGGCAGAGGCACACGAGCATCCACCAATGGGTGCGTACTCTGGACTAGCGTCATGAGCCAGACGGCCGGTGACCCCGCCGACAAAAAAGATGGCCACCCGCGCTTCGAACTGGGCGAGGTCGCGTCAGCTGTGTGCTTCAGTCCCTCGTCAGAGTGAATTCCAGAACTTTTTGTGATGGTCTATCATGCCAGAAATATTACTGCGAGCTTATGATGCGCCATTTGTGCCGCGTGCGTTTATTCTGAGCTGTGATCTGGCGAAGGAACATTGCAGCGACCATCGCTGGCGCTGCGCTACACTTTGCCTGAAAACAGGATCCCGCGGCGACCGCTACGAACACACATCCTGCGTGTTTGTTCCATGTTTTATTTTGCTCCTGAGTGAAGTTACTAGAAAAGTTTTCCAAAGACTGGTGCCTACTGTTCGCGGCGGGTGTGTTCATGCATTGTGTCACTGCGTTTTTCGTCGGACGGGGTGAAGTGATGGAGCAAAACCATTCTCAGGAGAAATCAGAAAAGTGTGCGCGCATGAAACAAACCTACGAGTGCCTCAACAGAAAATATTTGCAGAAACAGCTTTCAACACAAAAATTTGTCGCCGTCAACTTATCGTGAACGATCAAACGATGAATCAAGCATTTTTGTACCTTCCTGCCTCGACCGTATTCTCGCACCAGGTTTGTAATGGTTGCAATAAATGCATTGTTTTATATAAGTACTTTTTCCATAGCAACTGATTCATTCTATGCTTGGCAAAGGAGTGGTAGGTACGCCGTGTACATGTGAACAAGCGCAAAAGCCTTGCAGAGCTGCTCTTTCTACTTTTGTCACTTGCAATGAAGCTAAAGAGCAGACGACGGGCAGCATTGTAGAAGGCATGGGGTTATTTTTCTGTCGCTATCCGGCATGTCCTGTAGCACATGAGAGCTCTGATAAGCCAGTCATCAAAGTACAAAAGTCTTTATTTATACCGCGATTACGTGTTTCAGGAGCACGATTTTTCGAGCGGGACTATTTTAGCCGCGGAGGCAATCGGCTGTCGCGCTTCAATCAACTGGGCGGGGCCTCCCCTTTTTTCTAAAGTTGTATCCGACTATAGGTCAATCACAGGGAACCCTGATCATGAGAAGGAAATTCATAGAATAAAAATGGGTTGGATTGCATATGGCAGATATTGTCAGCTCCTGACGGGAAGCTTATCATTACCATAGAAAAGGAAGGTATATAATGAGTGCATTTTGCCGGTGCTGACATATGGAGCAGAGACTTGGAGACTGACAAAGAGGGTTGAGAACAAGTTAAGGACCGCACAAAGAGCGACGGAACAAAGAATGCTAGGCATAGCCTTGAGAGACAGAAGATTAGATTAGATTATGGGGCTTTACGTGCCAAAACCACTCTCTGATTATGAGGCACGCCATAGTGGAGGACTCTGGAAATTTCGACTACCTGGGGTTCTTTAACGTGCACCTAAGTCTAAGTACACGGGTGTTTTCGCATTTCGCCCCCATTGGAATGCGGCCGCCGTGGCCGGGATTCGATCCCGCGACCTCGTGCTCAGCAGCCCAACACCATAGGCACTGAGCAACCACGGCGCGTCCTTGAGAGACAGAAACAGAGCGGTTTGGATTAAAGTGCAGACAGGTATTACCTATATTCTAATGGACATTAAGAAAAAAAAAATGGTTCTGGGCAGGTCATGTACTTCCGCGGGTCCCCGATAGGGGCCCCCAATGAAGCTCCTCAGGATCAAATAAAGTTCATGGTCTGTCTGTCTGTCTGTCTGGGCAGGTCATGTAACGCGCAGGTTAGATAACTGCTGGACCATTAGGGCTACAGGATGGGTACCAAGGGAAGGGAAGTGCCGTAGAGAAAGGCAGAAGACTAGGTGGTGCGATGAAATTAGGAAATTCACGGGTGCTAGTTGGAATCAGTTGGTGCAGGACAGGGGTAACTGGCGATCGCAGGGAGAGGCCTTCATCCTGCAGTGGACATAAAATAGTATGATGATGATGATGCAGTACAATGATGTTCTTATAATGAGTAGTTGAGTACTAGTGACAATTTATATGGGGAGTGCCTTCATCATTAGGCAAGTACTTGAATGTCTAGGGGGAGTCTTTAATCGTGTCCTGTATTTAATTCAATTTCTCGATCACTAAAGCTCCGTTCGTGATAATATGGACGCCTTAGCACTAATCCATCACTTTTGCTTGACTTAATATTTGCCCTTAGTGTCCCTTTAAACCAGATTATACTTCCACGTCCATGTACTTTTAACATTATATTACACCTTTGTACACCACCACATAAACTACTGCATCTTATCATGGAGTCATACATACTCTGTTCACCTCTCCCCATTGATTAAACTTCAGAAACAAGCCGTTCACATTATTAAATTCGCTCCCTGGCTTTTGCCTTCTTTTCACATTTTTGTTGATCTTAATATCTTGGCTTCGTCTAGCCTTTTATTTTATAATGTAGGCATTATATTCTCTAAATGTGATAACCATGTCCTCACTTTAGACGTTTTTCCTAAACGTGTGCTCTTTAATCCTAATTCTACTCGCTTCACTGCCCATGGTAACTTGCTCTTGCCTAGTATCCATACTAATTATAGTAGATAAATTTTTGCTTTTTTCTTCAGTAGCATTTTGGAATAGATCACGCACACCTATGAAACCTGCAGCTTCCGTGACAATGTTTAAGAAAATCTGTTTTTAAACTGTATAGTATTACGATATCATCGAGTGATGCTGAAGGTACGAGCCGCCACGAGAACGACGACGAAGTGGGTCTGTGCCTTTTGCCGCGGGCGAGTGTCGGCCTGGCGATCTGGCTCCAGTGTAAATAACCTGTATATAGCTTCTTTATTCTGTGTCTTTCCACACGTAACAATATTGAAACAATGGTTAACTTAGCTAACGGAAGTATGACACTCAGGAACGCCGGACCAATGCGACGGACCTGTCTTCTGCGCAGGCTGAAGACCTTTACCAAGTGTTATCGTCCTACAGAGATATTTTCGACTTCGACGATCGCCCTTTAGGCCAGACGCTCGCAGTCAAGCATCGGATTCTTACTCGCGATGCTACTCCTATTCACCGACGACCAGGAAAGTTCAAGCCTTGCAAGAGTTTCCTCACCCAGTGTCACTGCGAAAGCTCTAGGAGTTCCCTGGGCTGCTCAACTTCCATCGGCATTTTATTGCCAACATTGTCCGAATTATTATACCTCTGACCGAGCTTCTCAAGACTATTAGAGCTCTGTCCGCTCCACTGTCCTGGATATGCTAACTTGTGTAGACCATTATACCCGCTGCCCTGAAGCATTTCCTTTCACTGACATAACGGCACTTACAGTGGCTTCCGCATTTGTCAGTGTTGGCTGGATCTCATGCTTTGGATGCCCCAACATTGTTACGACTGATCGTGGCTGACAGTTCGAATGTGATCTCTTTCACGAACTCATGTGCCAGCTTGGCATTCGCCATATCCATACTACTGCGTATTACCCATCGGCAAATGGAATGGTTGAACGCCTTCACTATCAACTGTGGGGAGCACATGCACCCGTCTTCCCTCGTATTGTTGCGTCGAGAGCCAGCATAGACATGGGAGAGGCGCACTACGCCCTCTCCCTATTCTTCCACGCTCTCGCGACGCGCGCACCCTTTCTCCCCAGCTCACAGGCAGGTAGCTGACGGGCGAGGAGGACATTCCCCTTACCCAGGTAAAAATATACAAAACAGCGCGACTGGGGGAGACCCGCTCTCTTGGGACGCCGGACACCTGCACTGCCTGGATGAAGCCACCTGCCACGACCCGTGAGTGACTTCGTTTGCCTGACCCACCCAGGCAATGAGGCAAGCCTATTTATTACTTTTACTGAGAGGACGTCCCTCTGCGAGCGTTCGTTATTGCTGGTAGCAATAAACATTGTTACAGTTGACACCGCTGGTTGCCTTATTCGTTCGAACCCAACGTAGCAGCGATTCCCCCGCTACGGGTTGGGAGTACCACGAAGTGACTGCCTGTGGCTAGTTCCGGAGCTCGCCTTTAGCCCTAGCCGCACGCAGAATGAAACCCCTACATTTGGCGCTACCAACGTGGATCGAATTCGGCAACACGGCGAGTCTTCTGGTGTGTGTGAAGTGAAGTGAAGTTTATTTCCAACACCGAGTCGGAGGTTCTTGGGCAAAAAGATGTTGCAGACATCTTGAGAGTGCCCAAGGACCCATTAAACAGCAGCAGACAGATTGCAAAAATAATCATCTGAAACGCTGTACAAAAACATAGGCATGAAATATAATACACACAACGCAACACTTTAGTGCACAACATAATTGCATATAATGCAGATGTCACAAAATCCTTATAAGCACTTGTGCAAAGGCAAAAAATAATTTTATACATCAAAATGAAATATATACCAAATAGCAAAATAAAGATGTTGTTCGAATGATTCTTACATGTTTAAAAGCATATTTCGCACATGTTTCTTGAATTTATATTCTGGTAGTTCGAATTTGGTACAAGTTAAGAATTTGTTCAGTATTGCTGGTAACTGGTATTGAAGACATTCTCCGTAGCTTGTACGGGAAAAAGGAACTGGTAAGGGTTGATTACAGAGGGAGTATCGGGGGGAGCTATCAAATGAATGCTCATAAAGCTTCTTCTTTTTTGTATAAAGTAGTAGTTTATATGTATAAAGATCACTTGCTCTAGTAATATCGTGCTTTATGAATAGCTGATGAGTACGCAGTTCGCGAGGGTGCCCATAAAAATTTTCAAATATTCTGAGAACCTTCTTCTGCAACACTTCGAGTCTGTTTAGGTTTTGAACAGTCGTTTTTGCCCATACTAGTGCGCAGTAAGACAAGCGAGAGAAGAAATGGCCGTAATATATAGCTTTCTTTAGCCATAATGGAACTAGGTTTGATAACCTGTACAGACAGCCTACAGTTTTGCCCAATTCAGAAGCAAGCCTGAACACATGGGTATTCCACGACATGTTTTCCTCGAACCAAACACCAAGAAATTTTTGCTTGCGAACGCACTCTAATGTTGTGCCTTGAAATGAAAATTTCAGATTAATACATGGTTTGTTCGTAGGCCTAAAAATAACGTATTTTGTTTTACGTGCGTTTAATGCAAGTTTGTTTTCATTTAGCCACACTTCCAAATGCCTTAAATAATTTGTTACAGTAACTTGGAGACTTTTCATTGAATCAGCACTAAAAAAGACATTCGTATCATCCGCATACATAACTAGTTTTTTTGTGTAACGGATATTACATATATCATTAATATAAACTATGAATAGTAAGGGTCCTAAGATCGAACCTTGTGGGACGCCTTGCTTAAGTTCAATTTCTGCTGACGTTAAGCTTCCGACTTTAACATATTGTTTTCTGGCAAGTAAGTACTTTTTAATAAGTTGAAGGGCAACACCGCGTATTCCGTAGTCGAATAATTTTTGTTCTAGGATATCATGTTTTATACTATCAAAAGCCTTTTTCAGATCAAGAAACAATCCAACTGTATACAGCCTTTTTTCAAAATTGTTTAGTATCTCTTCTTTTACGTTTATTAGGGCTAATTCAGTGGACTTGCCTTTCTGGAATCCGTACTGAGCATTGTTTATTATGTTATACTTACTAAGAAAGTTCCTTAGTCTGCAATTTATGGCAGATTCAAACACCTTCGATAGAACGGGAAAAACAGAGATTGGCCTGTAATTCGAAATGTCATTTAGAGCACCGCCTTTATGCACAGGGCATACATGCGCAAGCTTAAGATCGGAAGGGAAAACTCCAGAAACGAACATACAATTAATGATATGAGCCAGGGGCTCCGAGATGAGATCCGCAACATACTTCAAGGGCGCTGCACATTCATCAGAACCTGCTGCGACATTGCTACGTAGTATATTTATCGAGCTTAATACCTCAAACGGTGTCACTGGGGCTAAACTAATTGTGTTAGGCTGTCTTACTCTACGGCATATTCTTTCCCGCGTACTCTGTTCAGAAGGCGGCAAATAATCGCCGGAGTGGGCAAAATATTCATTCAAGGCCATAATAGCCACATCATCGCTCATGTCTTGGGAGAGGGCTTTGACGTTGAAGCGCGTTTTGTTTTCCATAAATTGTCACCAGATTATTAACTGCATTCCATAGTTTGCGAGGATCATTATAAATCTTGGCAAATAGGCATTCATAGTATATCTTCTTAGCTTTCTTTATGTCGGCATTTAGTTTATTGCGACACGTTTTGAATTCTTTTAGAGTGGCTAGGTCACTTGTTTAAACAAACTTATGATACATTTTGTTTTTTATTTTGATTCTTTTGTGAAGGCTCGTGTTGATCCATGGCTTTCGGATTTTCTTCTTGTTTAATGTGTGCGATACGATGGGAAAATTGCTATCGTAACATGCTTTGAGATAGCGAAAGAAAACGCTATATGCGCGATAAGAATCCTGTTCTGCGTATACGAAAGACCAGTTCGTAAGCGCTAGTTCCGAGCGAAATTTCTAAAGTGTGAGCTGATTTATGACTCGATACGTTGTTTTATCGGTGCAGTTAGGTTTGTTAGGTGCAGTAGAGAAAAGAGCGAAGACTGGTAAGTGGTCACTGAGATCGAGTGAAAATAGGCCTGAAGCAATCTTATTTGTTGGCGCGTTTGTTATGCAAACGTCCAGCAGTGTGGCACTATGATGAGTGATTCGGCTGGGCAGTCTAATGGTGTTCGAGCAATGATATGTACACAGAATAGTTTCAACCTGCATGGTGGCTGCGTCATCGCTTATTATGTTGACATTTATGTCACCCATCAGAAAAAAAGGCACGTGCAATAAGTTTAACTTACATATAAGGCTTTCAAAGGTATCAAGAAATTCAGACTTTCTGCTCGTGGGTGGCTGATACACTGCAGTAACTGCAATATTTGGTAATCGTATTGTAATACATTCGAGGCTAGTGGTCACGAACGTTAGATCATCAATGACATCATGCGTAAGACAATCTTTCACATACAAGGCTAATCCTCCCCCACGATTTGCAGTCCTGGTAACACCATTGTATGTGTAATAGTCTAGTTGTGAAGGAGTGTCATTCGGAGTCAGCCATGTTTCGGAAAGCAGTATAACAAAATTTTATAGCTAAGGAATCAAGGAACGTGCTGAGATCAGAAGTTTTGTTTTTCATACTGCGCACATTTAGATGAAAAGCACTGAAATGCTTTCCAATATGTTCGGCCGCTTTGTTAAAACTGTCCGCATCATAGTAATGACAACTGTCAAATAGAGCCATTTCGTAGCAGATTGAGTCATTTAAAAGTGCCAGTTGGGTACTTAGTGACACATTTTGTCCAAATCACTGCGTTCAGCGATTCGCAGCACCTCCGATGATTCTGTTTTCCTGGCAAGAACTTTGCCATTATTTGTCCATACGTACTTCCATCCAACATCACGCTTCTTAGCTATAGCAGCACCCAGAAGTTGTTTCCCAAGCTGAGTTAGGTTTTCATTAACAAATATAGGATCGGTGGACTGGAAGCCAATTTGGTTAGCAGAAAGACGCGCTCTCTTGGCTTTAGTGAAAATAGCATTTTGCTTTTCTCGGCGAACAAAGCGTACTATGATATTCTTCACCTCGGGGTGCTTAGTTCCCATTCTGTGACAAATATCAATATCTGTGGAAGTTATGGGTTCCCCAACTGCAGCGCAAATTTTCTGGACTACTTCAGAAGGATCACCTTGATTAGGCACACCCTTGATTTCAAGGTTGTTTGCTCTGGTATACGCCTCCAAGTCTTCAACTTTCATGCGTAATGTCTTTGTTTCCATCGCGAGAATATCGTTAGCTTTCCGTGCTTCTGCGAGTTCTTTTCGCAACGACTTTATCTCTTCCGTGAGCGGCTTAATGTCATCACAGACTGAACTGCAATAGTCCACACTTTTCTTAAATTCCCGAAGTTCCTTTCGTATTTCTCGCTGAAAGACTTCTAGCTCCTTAGTCATCTTTCAACAAAACAGCAATAACGAGACAAAAAAAGGGTCGATGGTGTTTGGCAGCAGTGCTAGCAACAGTATAATTAAAATGAAGGAATGAATCCTCACCTGCGTACAGAGAATGCTTGTTACTGATGTGAATCCTGCGAGCACTGCTGCCAAACTGTGGTCAGAGCAGAAAGATCCCGGCTTATATACTGTCCGTGGCCTAGAATGCCGTCCTCTGCGCAGGCGCTCCCGTTCCGCAGCACCAAGCCACGTGTCGATTTGGTAGAACTGGTGCTAGGACTACCCACGTTTCAGCAAACAATGCCGACTAGCTTGTCTGACCTCTCAAATTTGTTCATGTTGTCAAATGTAGCGACGCAAAGTCAGCAGCCTATTAATAACGCAGCGGCAGCTGCTGAACAAACCAGCAACTTTGGTTTTGAGTGTTTCACGCGTAACAGTCAGGCTGGCGCAAATGCCACGTGGGCAGAGGTTAACCCTGATACGAGGCGTACCACGTCGAGCCCCTCGCCGCTTCGCAACGCGGACATAGAGGCACACATGCCACTAAATAACTCGACCCGGATGGCGGAGGCATCCGGCCCTTTGGGTGAGAGTTTGCCGTCGAGTGAGGCAATGTTGCAAAACGCGTTGCAAATCATGCAGAGCTTAGCCGGCGCCCTGCAAGGCACAATGCAGGCCTCATCGCAGAGCAAGCGACTACGGACTAAGGTAGACATGCCTACCTACAGTGGGTACCACGATCGCACGAGTGCAAGTGAGTACCTCGACCGTCTGCTGTATTACCAGCAGGCAACCGGGCTTTCAGACGCCGAACTAGTCGCGCGCGTGACCCTGGTTTCACTGACTGACCAGGCGGCCCGATGGTTCCGACTGACCGGACACCGATGCCGCACGGTAGAAGAGTTCCGCGTGAACTTCCGCGAGGAATTTCTTCCGGCCAATTATGAGTGGCGTTTGAGGAGAGAGCTGGAGCTTCGTATCCAGCATCCGGACGAGTCCCTGCTGGAATATGCTTGAGCGATGGACGAATTTTATTGTCTCGCAAACCTTCTCACCACCGATGCAGAGAAAGTTGAGCACGTCACACGACAGGCGCACCCCACTTCAGAGGATGTAGGTTGAGAGACCTAGACGAACTTGCCGCCGAGGCGAAGTGCACCCAGGGGGACATCTTCATGGCGCGAGCATACCGTCCGCCTCCACCCGTGGTGCTGTCACTCGAGCCTCGCTGAGCGTGGAATGGTGGCTAGATCACTACCCACTCATCTAGAGTCGACGTGTCGGCATCGTTCACGGAGCAGCAGGTCCAGCGTAGTTGGGAATTATCAGACCATGCTTTGGACCCGTACGCCTACGCGCTGAGAACAGCACCGACTAATGCCACATTCAGCTTGCCGTGACAGGAACGTGAGGCTGATGCAAGACTGGAGGAGCGGCACACACAGAACGCTGTTCAAGGAAGCTACGGCGGGCCAGAGTGGAGCGAGTATAATTATTTGGACTCAAAATGAGTTGAAACATGCCTTTGAAGTTAAAATGCACAAAATCCAGCCTTTAAAGTCATGCACATGAAGTTTTAGCCTATGTCAATCTTGCTCAGCGAAAGTTAGACCTAGTGCTGTCAAGTTCCAGTGCCGGGCGTGCTACCAGTGGACCCGAACTTAAATATTGACACGTGTACTTGTCTTTATCGGGCGACAAGTTTTGCCGCCGAACAAATGTTATCGCACAGCGCGGGACGCGCCTGCATGTATCCGAAGTTTCTGGAAAGTTATCGATGCTTCTATCCGCTGTCTGTTGTCGCCGAACGTTGTGTTATCTGATTTCATCGCTTGACACGAATGGTGTAGAGCATTTTAGAAGGCATGCGGGTCCCAACGTTTAATCTCGAACATTCGATGATTGCTGTATAAAAGCCGACGCGCTTGACCCGCTGATCAGATTTTCGATGATCGCCGAGCGTGTTCGCCGCTATCGTTGTGCTATAAGTGTAGCCTGTTTTGTGGGCACAGGTTTGCCCAATAAAAGTTAGTTTTGTCGTTCACAGTATTGCTACTGTGTTATTCAACGTCACCACCACGTGACATCTGGTGGAGGTGCTTGTGCGTTCATGTACCGAACGCCCCCGCAAAGCTGCGATCTTAGCCCGAAGCCCGGCGACAAAACCAACGTCGCCCAAGACCAGCGTGCTAGCCGCCGACTGCAAGGACTGCCCCCGGAGCACGGACTTCTACCTGAGAAGACCAAAAAGATTGTGGACAAGGCAACCCCAATGGCAGTCCCAGCGTCCCCCATCATGCTGCAGCAGCCCAGGGACCCTCCGACGTTCCGCGGATCAACATTCGAGGACCCGGAAACCTGGCTCGAGACGTATGAGAGGGTCGCTACATTTAACAGTTGGGACAGCGACGACAAGCTGCGGCATGTCTATTTCGCACTGGAAGACGCCGCCAGGACCTGGTTCGAGAATTGAGAAGCCACTTTAACGACATGGGACCTGTTCCGAAGCAGCTTCTTACGAACGTTTACAAGCGTCGTACGAAAAGAGCGAGCCCAATCACTACTAGAAACCAGAGTGCAGCTGCCAAACGAGACGATCGTGATCTTCACGGAGGAGATGGCCCGTCTTTTCCGGCACGCCGACCCGGAAATGTCAGAGGAGAAAAAGTCCGCTTCCTGATGCGGGGCGTCAAGCAAGAACTTTTCGCAGGACTTATTCGTCACCCGCCGAAGACCGTAGCTGAGTTTTCTGCAGAGGCATCGACGATCGAGAAAACTCTGGAGATGCGCACCCGGCAATATAACCACCAGGGGTTCACGCCGCAGTACGCCATCCAAGGACTGGATTCCGGCGACCTTCAGGAGACCATCAGGGCCATTGTGCGCGAAGAACTGCGCAAGGTCCTGCCTTCGTCGCAGCCCCAAGTGGCTTCGATCGGCGACATCGGGAAAGAAGAAGTTCAGCGATCGCTCGGAGTTCCCGAGTTACAACCACAATCATCGCAGCCCCAGCCAGAAGCGATGACCTACGCCGCCGTCGCCCGCTGTCACGCCCACCCGTCGCCCAGCGCAGCTACCCCAGAAAGACAGACAATTGCCGAGCCCCCGACCACCGGCCGCTCTGCTATCACTGCGGAGAAGCCGGCCATGTGTATCGCCGATGCCCATACCGCGACATGGGACTGAGAGGGTTCGCCGTCAACCGCCGCGTCCAAAGCTTGGAGAGCGCCCACGTGACATCGCCGACTACCACGCCGCTACTCAATGGAGCCCTCGATGACCGTCCCGTTCGCCGTCACCGGGCCGCTACCTGTCGCCGCAGCGCCGACCATACACCTGCCCAGCCCGGGGCCGCTCTGCGAGCCCATATCCGGAAAACTAAAAGCAGCAACCGATGGAGGTGCGGTTGCTGTTCGTCGAACTGACGAAGATCCTCCGCCGTCGACGAACACGACGAAGAAACCATATCGACGACCTAATGACGACACGCCGCCGTCCCGAAAACGTCGCGAAGCCAAGACTACACCGACGAAAGACGACTTGACGACGCAACGTTCTAGCTTCAGTTCAACACGACGTAGCCGTGATCCGACGCCAAGACCCAACTGCAACGCCAGACAAAGAACCACCGACCTCGACGTACTTCTAGACGGCCACGCAGTCACTGCCTTAGTCGACACAGGGGCCCATTACTCTGTAATGAGTGGACACATCGCCGCCCAGTTAAAGAAGGTTAAGACTGCATGGGAGGGTCCCCAAATTCGGATCACTGGAGGACACCTCATTACGCCAACTGGAATCTGCACGGCAAGAATTACCATTCATGACCGGACTTACCCTGCCACCTTCGTTATCCTGCAACAGTGTTCGCGAGACGTCATTCTCGGCATGGACTTCCTGAACCAACACGGCGCAATCATTGACCTGAAGTCGAAGTCCATAACGCTGTCGGAAGATCGAGCGATACCACCGGAGAGCTCTAGTAGTCACCGTGCCTTAAGTGTGCTCGAAAGTCAAGTCAGCATCCTGCCTCGCTCCAGCATTGTCATTTCTGTAGGCACCAAAATGCCTGCCGACGTAGAAGGCGTCATCGAGGGTGACCAACGTCTACTGCTAGACCATGAAATTTGCGTCGCAAGAGGGATCGCTCGACTGCATGGAGGGAAAACTGAAGTGTTGCTGACAAACTTCAGCCAGGAGTTCAAGCACATCAACAAGGGCACGACGATCGCGTACATCGAAGAAATTCTGGAAACCAGTAATGCGTTTGTCCTCTTGGATTCCGCCGCATCTACCCTGACGACCATGGTTCCCGAACCAGACTACGATATTAACCGAAGTCTCTCCGTGATTAAGCAACAGCAGCTCAAAAGTCTGCTCCAACGATACAAAGGCTGCTTTTCGACATCTTCGAGGATTCCACAAACACCAGTCGCCAAGCATCGCATAATAATCGAGGAAAGCGCTCGACCACTCCGCCAGAGCCCTTACCGAGTTTTGCCGCGAGAACGTGAAGCTATAAGACATCAAGTCGACGAGATGCTGCACGACGACAACATCCAGCCGTCGAAAAGCCCGTGGGCATCCCCTGTTGTCTTGGTGAAGAAAAAGGACGGCACCTTAGGTTTCTGCGTCGAGTATCGTCGACTGAACAAAATCACAAAGAAGGATGTATACCCCCTACCACGGATAGACGACGCATTAGATCGGCTCTGCAACGCAAAATACTTCTCGTCGATGGATCTCAAGTCTGGCTACTGGCAAATAGAAGTCGACGAGAGAGATCACGAAAAAACCGCCTTCATCATGCCAGACGGCCTCTACGAGTTCAAGGTCATGCCATTCGTACTCTGCTCGGCGCCTGCAACATTCCAGCGCATCATGGACACGGTGTTAGCAGGATTGAAGTGGCAGACCTGTCTTGTTTACTTGGATGACATCGTCGTCTTCACCGAAAATTTCGACGATCACCTCAGGCGGCTTGCGACAGTACTAGAGGCCATCAAGTCATCAGGGCTCACTCTGAAGCCAGAAAAGTGCCGCTTCGCTTACGATGAGCTTCTATTCCTAGGCCACGTCATCAGCAAGTCTGGAGTTCGCCCCGACCCACAGAAGACAGCTGCCATTGCAAAGTTCCCGCAGCCCATCGACAAGAAGGCAGTGCGTAGATTTCTTGGCATGTGTGCCTACTACAGGCGATTTGTCAAGAACTTTTCACGTATCGCTGAGCCGCTGACACAGCTAACTAAATCTGACGTCGAGTTCAAGTGGGAAACGCCGCAGGCCGACGCATTTCAACAACTCAAACGACGCATGCAGTCGCCGCCCGTACTTGCGCACTTCGATGAGCACGCCGATACCGAAATCCACACTGACGCCAGCAGCCTAGGCCTCGGTGCCGTGCTAGTCCAGAGAAAAGATGGTCATGAACACGTGATAGCTTACGCTAGTCAGTCGTTGTCAAAAGCGGAAGGCAATTATTCTACAACCGAAAAGGAATGTCTCGCCATCGTTTGGGCTACAGCGAAATTTCGCCCGTACCTATATGGCAGGCCATTCAAAGTCGTCAGCGACCATCACGCTTTGTGTTGGCTAGCGAATTTAAAGGATCCTTCAGGACGGCTGGCGCGGTGGAGCCTAAGACTGCAAGAATATGATATCACTGTAACCTATAAGTCCGGACGAAAACACTCCGATGCCAATTGCCTATCACGCGCCCCCATTGACCCGCCGCCGCAAGATGACGAAGATGACGACGCCTTCCTCGGCATTTTAAGCGCAGAAGACTTCGCTGAACAGCAGCGAGCAGACCCGGAGTTGAAAAACCTCATCGAGTATTTGGAAGGGCACACCGATGTTGTCCCTAGGGCATTTAAGCGAGGATTATCTTCGTTCTCGCTTCAAAACAACCTACTCGTAAAGAAGAACTTCTCACCAGTGTGCGCCAACTATGTTCTTGTTGTCCCGTCAGGACTGCGTCCAGAAGTATTGCGCGCCCTACACGACAATCCAACCGCTGGGCACCTTGGATTCTCTTGGACGCTGTCAAGGATACAGGAAAGGTATTATTGGCCGCGCCTGACCGCCGACGTTGCCTGTTATGTCAGAACATGCCGAGACTGTCAGCGACGCAAGACACCACCGACAAGACCAGCCGGATTACTACAGCCAATCGAGCCTCCTTGCCGACCATTCCAGCAGATCGGGATGGACTTGTTGGGACCCTTTCCAACATCAACAACCGGAAATAAGTGGATCGTTGTGGCGACGGACTAGCTCACCCGCTTCGCTGAAACTAAAGCACTGCCGAAAGGTAGCGCCGCCGAAGTAGCGAAATTCTTTGTCGAAAACATCCTGCTGCGACATGGCGCCCCAGAAGTCCTCATCACCGACAGAGGAACGGCCTTTACAGCGGAGCTCACCCAAGCCATTCTGCAATACAGTCAGACAAGGCACAGGAGGACAACTGCCTACCACCCACAGACGAATGGTCTTAGGGAGCGGCTGAATAAGACCCTCGCCGACATGCTAGCAATGTACGTCGACGTCGAACACAAGACCTGGGATGCCGTCCTGCCGTACGTAACATTCACTTACAGCACGGCGGTGCAAGAAACAACACAGATCACGCCGTTCAAGTTGGTTTACGGCAGGAACCCGACGACGATGCTCGACGCCATGCTGCCGCACGTAACGGACGAAGAGAATCTTGACGTCGCTACCTATCTCCAGTGCGCCGAAGAAGCCCGACAGCTCACCCGCCTGCGAATCAAGAACCAGCAGAGGACCGACAGCCGACACTACAACCTCCGACAACGCTTCGTCGAGTACCAGCCCGGCGACCGTGTTTGGGTATGGACCCCGATACGCCGACGGGGACTGAGTGAGAAACTATTGCGACGCTATTTCGGACCCTACAAGGTCATCCGACGTATTGGCGCACTGGACTATGAGGTCGTGCCAGACGGCATTTCGCATTCACAGCGACGTCGCGCACGACCTGAAGTGGTCCACGTGGTGCGTCTTAAACCATTTTACGGACGCTAACGAACTTTCCTTATTTTGCTTTTTTCTTTGCTATGAGTGCTTACTTATTACTTTCATTTGTTTGCAGCATCGGGTCGATGCTTTTTAAGAGGGGGGTGGGGGTATTGACACGTGTACTTGTCCTTATTGGGCGACAAGTTTTGCCGCCAAACAAATGTTATCGCACAGCGCGGGACGCGCCTGCATGTATCCGAAGTTTCTGGAAAGTTATCGATGCTTCTATCCGCTGTCTGTTGTCGCCGAACATTGTGTTATCTGATTTCATCGCTTGACACGAATGGTGTAGAACATTTTAGAAGGCATGCGGGTCCCAACGTTTAATCTCGAACATTCGATGATTGCTGTATAAAAGCCGACGCACTTGACCCGCTGATCAGATTTTCGACGATCGCCGAGCGTGTTCGCCGCTATCGTTGTGCTATAAGTGTAGCCTGTTTTGTGGGCACAGGTTCGCCCAATAAAAGTTAGTTTTGTCTTCACAGTATTGCTACTGTGTTATTCAACGTCACCACCAAGTGACAATATTAGCAGTTAGGACAAAGGAAAGTGCTTTCGCAGTTCGGTTCTGGCCTTAGCGATTTTTAATCACCTATTCTTCACTTTGCATGGCACACACCCAAGTGGCGACACAGTGCAGTGCGAACATGTGTACACCACTGTTTCCGAATGCTGCAAGTCTTATTCGCTAAGTAGACGGGTGGGTCTGCATGTGTTACTATGCTGACACACTTCTTAGTCCCAGAGATGCACTATTTATCCCTACGTCAAATGGGAATCAAGTACAGAGCAGCAGCCTCGCTCAAAGGCGTTTTCGCAAGGTCCCTACACAGCCCACAAACAAGCGCTTATACGAGCACACAGGGAAAACAATAATTGTTGCTATCACAGCTTCTGTCCGCATTTTCACAATTTTTTTATGACCACCAATCGGTGACTACGACTAACTAACATTATGACCAAAACTGAAACTTTATACCCCTGGCTAGCATTCTGTGGCTGTAGAGGTCTGATTTGGGGTGGTCATGCAGGAAATGGAGTAGGCAGATTTGAGTGACGCTCACAGTTACCATGGGATATTTGTGGTTAAAACGTTGCACGAGAGCAATTCACATGTCATCGTGACGGACAGTCATAATGGCAACTAGACATGGTGCACATGCACAATAGGTTTGGAAAATTACACATGCTGTTCGCCATGCTTAAATAGACCCTATTATTTATTCACTCAGCTGACAACGTGGCTCTTCTTCCCAACTGTCTCATAATAGAAAGACTGCCTGCTCGAGTCACCTAGAGCTGGTACACATGGTATGCAAACTCATAAGACTTATATGTAATGCATTGTATAGCATAAGAACAATACATTTTTTCCCTGCAGCCGAGTTACAACATGCCTCCAAGCTTGCACGCTCCAAAGAAAAAAAAAAATTATGGGGTTTTACGTGCCAAAACCACTTTCTGATTATGAGGCACACCGTAATGAACGACTCCGGAAATTTCAACCACCTGGGGTTTTTAACGTGCACCTAAATCTAAGTACACATGTTTTCGCATTTCGCCGCCATTGAAATGTGGCCGCCGTGGCCAAGATTCGATCCCGCAACCTCGTGCTCAGCAGCCTAACACCATAGCCACTGAGCAACCACGGCGGGTCACTCCAAAAACACTGCAGCTTGGATTACAAGCCTAAACATTAGCCAATGCACGGCTATTGCTGTGTGGTTGGCACTGCATGCACAAATTGCAGTAAATTTAGCAACAGCATTCAAAATTGTGTTTTAGAGCAGGCTTGCACAGCTTGAATGTTTGGCGCAGGGTAGCTCAAGTGGTGCAGAATTTTCACTTCTGCACACTGTGTGAACAAACCTGGCTGGTTTTTGTCTGCGACTTGTTCGCCCAAGTCTCTGAGGTGTCTCTATACGTTCCACCATTCACTAGTCTTACGGTACTTGTTTTACTGCCAGCCTCTGCCTTCCCATTTTTACTACCTTCAGGATGACATTTTGGATGAATTCTGTATTTAATGCTTGCCGCTCTATTTGCAAAATGTTTGCTACTGATTTCACATTTCATGGCATTTCACAAAATTTTCAAATGTGATATGTGCCATGCACGGCATGGCGTGGTTTTGGCTATGACACCAGTCTCTTTTCCTTCTGTAATTCCTTCTGCAATAATGCGTAAATCAATATCTGTCTCTGGTGTTCCATTATCGCTGGTGGAGACAGACATCACAGAAACAGTTCAGCTCAGACAAACTGCTGAGAACAAACATTTCTGGATGTGACATCCCTGCAAACACACTGGCACATGCTTTACCCCCTGGTGAGCACACACTTTAGTGCCAGCCTTGTCTGCAGTTGTAACACGCACCTTTGCACCATCTCCTCTTGCTCCTTGACCATGTGCGCCAGCTGCTGGAAGATGGAGCCCAGCTCCACAATGGTACTCTCAATGCTTGCCATGGTGTCAGCACGACTTTGGATGTACGCATCCTGCACATATACAACAGCAATACCCAGTTGCTACATATCACCTTTTAACACTGTTATTACAATATGGGGCAGCCATCGTTCGGAAAGTCAGCCATTTAAAAATAGTCAGAAGAGGATTGGCAGCAGAAGCAGTAACACGAGGCGACACTCACCTTTAATCTATTCTGCAGATTCTGCAGATACTCAATGACTTTGCGGAAGACGGTGGGCGATTGCATCGTACCTTGAGTGCAACCGCACCAACACACCCAGCGCTGCATCGCTGCCTGCCTGGACTGCCTACGACTGATTGCGGGAGCCACGTGGATCTACGCTACGTCGGTTGCTCTGCAAGCCCTTTATAAGGAGCATTGCTGGCCCTTCGCCATCATTTGGCAGCAGAGACAGCAACAGGAGCTGAAACTTACCTTTCATCTATTCTGCAGGTTGGAAATTTTTAATTTTTTTATTGCTTATTGTCTGCTTTTCTGCTCTGCTGCCAACTGTTGCCTGAGGTGCTCGTACTTTTGCGTGTTTGCCCTGTGTTTCTGCTGTTATTCAACATCGAGAATGAACTTAAACAGGAAATAGCAGATGTCAAAATTGAGTTCCTAAGGAACTTTGACAACTCGGGCAAAGTGTACAATTCACTAGTGAACAGCATGAGGCTTTGAAAGCAGAATGTGAAGCATTTAGAAAAGAAAATGCCTACCTAAAAGCAGCACAAGAGCCTCTTCTGCAAGAAATTGAGAAGCTGAGAAAGCAAGTGTGTCAGAACTCATTAAAGGGACCCTGAAACGGTTCTGACGATCCTGTACAAATGTACTGAGTTGTTAGAGTAGGTCTTTTTGATCACTAATTGATGCATCTAAGTGCTCTGCGTAAAGTGTGTAATTTATTAAAATGTACATTGCTGCCGATAGCAGAACACTGCTCGGCAGAATTTTCAGCCGCTCCTACCCATACGACGTAAATCACCCAATTGACGTCAGTAGAGCGAGCTATCAAACTGGCTCACCAGAGCGCGTCATCAATAATTTTTCCACTTTTATGGTGAACAAATGATGTTTGTAATAGTTGGAATGTTAGTTAATCTGTTTCTATAAAGAGAAAGTAACAGAAAGAGAATGCACAAGAATAATTTCTCACTACACTAAAGCACTACCAGCACACAGCAAGCATCATCTGCCTTTGTTTCAACGTTCTCCATTTTGACGAGAGCTCCGCAGTCAGAGCTGGTCTCAGTCTTTTCACGAGCACTATGATTCGACTTTGTTGCATTGTGGACTGAAAACGTAGTGACTGGCAATATGTCAAGCTGCGACGTCGTGTCCCTCTGCAAGGCAGCAGACAAGCGGACTGGCTGCAGCATCGGACTGCTGCTATCCAATTGGCGCCAGGATTTGCATGTTTGAGGCCGTCACTTTACACCGGAAGATTACTAACGCAATAGCGTCTCGCGAGTCTGGTATTAGGGTAAATGAAAGCACATGGGGACAGGGCCTGGATGTTTGACAATGTCATTTCACGGGATGAGCAGAAGCGCAAATGTGAATGGTCTGCTTGGTGCAGCCACCTGGTGGCACAGAACTCAACCACGCACAGTAGCAGTAATGAAATGTATTCTTCTTTGCTTCTGGTGCAAATCAGCAAATAAAGGGAAAATCAGACATCCACCCGTTCATAGCAATTGCTATGAACGGTTGGATGTCTGATTTTCCCTTTATTGATTACTTCTCTCCACCTTGCGGGTTTCCGCAGAACTACTACGTCAAACACTTGCCTTTGCTTTGTTTGTTGTTGACAAATTCGACTTCGCCCTGCCATCTGCTAGCCGCCTGGTTAGCTCAGATGGTAGAGCGGCTGCCCCGGAAAGGCGGTGGTCCCGGGTTCGAGTCCCGGACCAGGACAAATTTTTCTTCAACTCTGAGGCTTTTCTTTCGAGGAACCCGTATGGGTTTCCTTCGTAGCAATTACTATGAACGGGTGGATGTCTAATTTTCCCTTTATTGATTACTTCTCTCCACCTTGCGGGTTTCCGCAGAACTACTACGTCAAATTATTGTCTTGTATGGGGGACAAAAAAAAATATTCAGACGTTATCTCTTTTACGAAACAAAAAAAAGCATGGCGCCATGTTGCTATATTTCTTACTGCAGTCTTGTAATACAAATACATTCTTTTATAAGTTTCTTGTTGTGCCATTTCATTACAATTATCAGTTTAATCTTGCTATGAAATATAAAGCCACATGGCCACACAGGATTTACTGATCTTTGTAATCTAAGCAAACCTCACCACCTCAAAAACGCATTTCGGGAGCGAGAAACTTGGGCCGTGCCTTTTTCACGAACTAATCATGGAAAGGACAGACTACTGTGCCGAATATCGGTATTACTGAACAGCCTTGAAAAAGAAAACATGGATCTTAAGAATGTTTTTTAGTGAATTTTAGTGTTTTAGTGAATTGAGTGAATCTGTTCACATTTGCCTTTGTGCACGTGACACAATGCTTGTTAATTCAATTTGTCAGTGGATTCTCACTGTAACTTATTGGGCGAACAAAGCTACAATCCTTACTTCATGTGTGCTTCGATATAACTATCAATGCGCTGACTTTTGGGCGGAACTGATACTTTTCTCAAGGACGATGAATATTTGTATCTTTTTACACTTTCCTTTACAATTTGTAGGTGCCACCTGATGATGGCTGCAGGCACTAAGCACGGTCAACCATGGCATCCAAGATTTACGGCTTTATGTGACGCATACCACTTGCAAATCTCGGACGCCGTGAGCCAAGCCGATGCATTGCTCCCGGTGCTTACTTACTTACTGACAATGCTTACTGACAAGATACTGTCCACCAGAAATGTTCAGGATGTTTGCGAAATAATTTTCACTGCTGAAAGATTAAAACATCAAATTAACGAAATTTGCAATTTAGCGAAGTTTGTCCCTGAAAGTACAACTTGGTTATATTGAGGTTTGACTGTATTTCAATAGCTAATATGCCTGCACTCCAAGTAAAGAAATTGGAGTTTTAGTTAGACACAGGAATAAAGAAGTGCAAGTCACAGCTGAGATGTACCTTATCAGTAACTGTGGAAGCACACATATGTAAAACACCCTTTGATTATCCTTCATAAAAAATGGCCATGCTTCCACTGTTACCTGTTGAGATGCCCTGATTAACCCCTTACTAAGGGTTGATTTTTTATGGTACAACAATACCAATATAGCAAATATTTTTCTTGTGCAAACATGGCAACCCCTGCACATAATTACTTGCTGCCATTTAACATAAAAAAGATTACTCAATAGAAGTGCAGGCAATACACAGCTGGTGCTATTTACATTGCAAAAAGAAACATACCATTTGAAGGCCTCTGTTGGTCCTGAGCTATTAAATTAGCAATATACCCATGACAAGGACAACGATGTCAGCTCATCATAAGCCAGAAAGAGTAGATCACTTGTGACGAACTGAGGTCGTCTTTGAGGGGGTTTCTGCATGCTCACGTGTCCTAAACTTTTGTGCCACCTTTCAAATCAGCAATTCTCTGCATTCTTTTTCTGCACTGTGCCTACCTCTTTAAACGAACTCTTTAACATTATACCAAGCTTGTCATGCAAGGCAGTAGCAAATTTTTGACAGACAAAGATAGCAATGGCAATGTTTCCTGGTGCAGACACTCTGAAATTATAAAAAGATAAAAATATAGGAGATAGAGAGAACAGCCATTAATAAAGACTTGTGAGTGTACTAGACTAGACTTGAAACAAGACAGGAGAAGAGATAGTGATGAGCTTGCTGTCTGTGCCCATTATTTGTAGATGACCAGAACCAACTCGTCATAGTGCGCTGTGACGTGCCTTGCTCTTGAAGCAGGTGTCCCTTTCAGGAGACAAGTGCTAGAGTGCTTCTCCTTCTCTGTGCGGTGTTTATGTAAGTTTACAATATTATTAATAATATACAGCAAGATACACATTCATCCGGGCAAATGTCTCCCACCTGCTCATCGAGCAGCAGCTGCTGCTGCTGCTGCTGCTGCTGCTGCCGATGCCGGGGCCCCTCGTCCATGTTGATGGTGAGGAAGTCTCCGCCGCCTGCCCCCTGCTGCCGTGAGGCATACTCGTCTGCCAGAAGGACCGATCCGCCTCCCATGGCCGACGGGGGCAGCGCTGCACTCACACCCTGGCTGCCGAACTGCTCGCGGCGGCTCTTCTGGTGCTTCAGGTTCTGCACAAGATATATGCCGTGCATGCCCTTAGAGGCAACCAAAATTTCACTAGGTCTAAACTTGTTATGAGTGAGTCGTACATATACCCTAAATTAACCTTGACAAAGCCACAGGGCTACAAATTACACAGTATTTTCGCTCAACATAATCATTAGCCTATTTTTATGTCCACTGCAGGAGAAAGGCCTCTCTCAGCGACCTCCACTTGTTTTGCGTTAACCGATTTCAGCTTGCATCTGGAAATTTCCTAACTTCAGCAGCTTTTAAAGGCCAACTGCCACGAAATTTTCGACTGCGTAAGAAGCTCACTTTCAGATAATTTAGACACACAGTAGCCCCTGCGCAAAATTCTTTGTTTTTAAATGCGAGTGCATGCGACATAAAACACTTACAAAAATCAATGCATTTCATACCGAAACGAAAAAAAAAAAGACGCCACCATTACACCTCGCCGAAAGTGACATACGACTTCCTTGCTTGTACCATTCCTGTGCATCACTGAACAAGTCCTGCACACCTAGCACATAGCCACGGAGCGAGTATACCACTAGCTGCTTCGTGTGCTGCAGCCCCACTGTGATGTGCCCGTGATGTGTTTTTAGTGCGAAACATTCTTTTCCCTAGTCAAGCCGGTCCCCTGTATCTGGCTGTCTGCGTTCAACGAGCAAAGCCTCACTGCATGGAGGTGACCAAGCTAAAGGACACCTTGGCTACCTCAGACAGAGCAGACAACTACCACCGTCTGCTGTAAAGGTTTCGAGGCAGCCGAGGCTCAGTGCAAAGTGCACGTAACGTTTTGCCTGTTTCACTGTCGCAGCATTGCATTCCCACATTATTCGAGACGCATATCTTGCATGGGTAAGTGACGGGTAAGTAAGCAGTGTGGCGCAGTGCATGCGTGCGCCCTGTGACATAAAAGATATGTTGTGCCTTCCTCTGCACAGCACTCTATACTGGATAGCCATTGCTCGTGTTCCGAGTACGTGTTCGAGCGCCCGACAGCAACACATCGGCATTCATGCAAGCGCTCAAATCACAGGTGCAACAATGAGAAAGCATGCTGAGAGACACCCATCCACCAGCAAATGTTGAGCGAGCAGTGCACTTGTGTTTGCAGGTCTAGTCACAACTGAGAGATCAGCAGTCGTGTACATCTGCCATATCCGCACCACCACCGCTCACTGCCATGAGCTCACATAGTCTGTTTAGGTACTATTTAAAGGCTGCTAATAAGAAAAATAGACAATTAGCAGCCCTGCAGCTTTAGAGCTTAGCTTGGAGCTCAGGTATGGTTCGTGCCAAACTATTGGAGCTTTCAAAGAGAGTGAGCACGCCAAAACCAGGCACTTTGTGTGCTAGACAGACACTATTGCTGCTCAACACCGTAATGAAGTATTAAGACTGTCTCAATACCACTGTGAATTCAACCCAACTGAGAATGTATGGAGTATCGTGAAAGGCCGCACAGCCATAAGCAACAATGAGTTTAGTTTCGCGCATGCTGAACAGCTCTTACCAAAGGCACTGGCAACAGTAACCTAAGAAATGTGAACAAACTGTTGCGCTCATGTTGAGCATGTTGAAGATGAGGCCTGGAAATGGGATTCGATTATTGATTGTCAAATCTTGCCAGTCCTTTTAACACTGGTGGTTCAAGTAACTTGTCTCATGAGTCTAGCTCAACATTTAGCAGTATTGAACAGCTTGCTTAAGTTTCTTTTTTTTTGGTCTCATTTGCGAAAGTCTAGCAGTTCTCAGAGTTTATCTACTGCATATTGCTGAAAAATAAACTTTTGTGTTCATTTTCAACAGTGATGGAAATTTTTTTTCTTTACCCACTAAATTCTTTAGGCACACATTCGGAATTAGAGCCAGCACATATAGTGGAGCCCATTTTCATTATTTTTGTCTTTTCTTTACTGAGTAATATGCAACAGAGATGTTACATATGCCAGAAAGTCATGCAGTAATTGTCTTTCATGGTGGTAACAGATGGAATAGGAAGATGGAAAAGCATTAATTTGTGTGCGCTTACTGTTTAACGCTTCATATTTCGTGTCCATTCTCTCACACAGCTCCATCGAGGAATACTTCACCGAGAGAAGGCATTAAGAAAACCTTGCGTTTCAGTTTCTTTTTTTGATTGCAAAAACCAGACGCCCACACAAATCACAATGGTGCAGCACCAACTCAAAAGTTGTAATGTTCATTTACAAAGTGACGAAAAATGGTGCTGCAGGCATACAAGGCAAGCTACACTTACAGACCAGATATGGTCGGCTATTGCGCAGGCAAGCAAAGAAAAACAAAGGTTTTCCGCTGAATGAATCTTACAAACATGATAGAGGAACCCTTGGTTAGGTGCACCTCGTACCACACATCCACGATGCAAGCAGACTGCTGCCAACTACTTCTGCAACGCTGCATGAAACGCAGTACAGTGGTCGCCACTATCAGCCAAGTCTCAGCACACCACCCTCGAGATTTTTCAGCTTGCCGTGGGCTGCCACGGGCGCTGCCTTATCTTGGAGGTCATGCCAAAGAGCTCTGCACTCTAGGTCATTTTTCACTTCTGGCAAACAGTAGTGGTACCATTTTTTTCAGTTTCGGCAACAAGAATGGCTATTTTTATAAGCTTTTCATGATGCTTCCATTCGTATTTTAAATGTTCAATTTTGCACAGAGACTCCTCTAGATCTACACTATCTTAAAGAGACATTTTCTAGTGTATAGGTCGCATTACTTCCTCCAAAATTTGCATCAATGCATTTTATATAATGGTGTGACATTTATATGTATAAAACCATGGATGCTGAAGCGGGCCATTTTCGTGTCATTTTTTAAAAAATATTTTTGCTATTACAAAAAACCATGTGCAGCAGCGTTCCAAAAGAAATTGAATCTTGTATTAACAATGGAGTGACTGTTGGTATAAATGTTGGCTCCTAGGCTCGTGAAGGTAGCGCAACGACAGTGGTGGAGTAGCAACAGTGAAGACTGTCACCATGGCCTTCATGCTATGTGTGCATCAGTGAATGAAGGTCTCGCTATAGTTAGTTTCCTGTTATAGTTTAGCTTTTCTCAAATAAAGGGTTACACCCGCCTAACCGATGCAATAAATAACTAAAGGGTGCCACAATTTTTGTGTTGTGGCGCCCGAGATATACCCATTGCAGAAAGCACCATTTGGTTATCATCCTTATCAGTTGCCCGTATGAGAAGTTTCAGTGCTTCCAGTTGTCATTTAGCATTTTGAATACACGTGTTCAGGCTAGTTCAGGCCAACGGTTACTTATTAATGCTGCCGACCAAAGTGCATCGGAGGACAAGGCCACCAATGGCTTTGGGTGAAGTGTAATAAATATGAGTCCTTGTTGAATATTTTTTTTTTGTGGCTCTAAGAATTTTGTTTATCTCAATTTGATTCCCTGAAATGTTTAGGTTGGCATTTTGTGGTCAGCATACATGCATGCATCGTTTCACTGTACAAACTGACAGGTGCATCTTACATATCAGTGCGACTTTCTTTTAAACTCAGAAAAATGTGGGGTGCGACTTATCACCCAGAAAATAGGGTAGGCTATTTCTTTAGGTTGTCGAAACTTGTGTTTGAGTTGGCACTGAAGCATGCCTGTGCATCTTGTAAGCATGCACAGGCATGCCTGTTTATTTTCTGTCCCACTTTATACATTTCTTCACAACTAACACCCTGGTCTATGTGAGCAGTTAATCCTTCCCCCACAGCACATTTCAAATAGACTAGATAACAGCTATAAAATCGCTGTTCCACACTGTCGGGTCACTTATTTTCTATCCCACCATGCACATTAAATGAGTAAAATTACCTCAATGCATCCTTTGCAAGTACAGTGGCATCTCGATGATACGAATCTCACGGAGTCACGAAGAATATTTGTATTAGCAAAATTTCGTATCATCGAAACAATTAAAACAAGCAAAATTAAAGAGTCAGAGGTGAACTCACTCAGGCACACATACGTAAGAAGCATTCATTTCTTGAAGAAAAAGTGTCTAATGTCCTTCTGCTTCATTTTCTTTGTCAGGTCACTTAGCAGGCTTTGTTCAAATCCATAGAAATGTGTGCACGTGTCGTCACTGACTTCATCCGCAGCCACAGCACACCTCAGTACGTCGAGTGCGTGCAGTGTTTTAGCCGCCAATGGTGGCACTACGCCATTGCTCACATTTAACACAAAGACAGTGGCCCGAAGCACAGCAGCTATTCCATCCGATGGCACGGGGAAAAGAAGGAAAAGCACAAAAGCAACAAAAGCGCCACACCTTCAAACTCTTCGTGCCCAGTCGCGGCCTCCGCACTGTCCGGTGCCACGTCCGTGCCTCCGCACCAAAAGAGAAAGGGCGAAATCGCGTGACTCCGCGCTGTTCTCTTTCGCGGCCATCGGTGGGGCGGTGTTTATTAAGGCGAAAGCCTTTCATGCTCGTGGTCGCGTCCGTCCGTGCACTGGAATCGTGCCAACTGTAGCCTCTCCTCTGCGCAGCGGCGCAACCTCCTCCCCTCCTTAGCAACCGGCGCGCCAGTGGGGGGCGCAGCTGCGCATAGCAATCATGACCCCACACAATAGTGGTAGAACGATCGTGCGCGCGTCGGCGGTGGCAGCTGCACGGCTGCACCACCGCTGCCGCTGCTCTTTTGCCAGATGTCTCGTTGCAGTCAAGTGAGTGAGACGTATGGCTCCGAAGCAGCCCAGTTATTCCGTGCCAAGCGTTTTAGGGAAACGGCAGCGGATGCTGGATTCTCCCAACACCAAACGCCAGAAGGACAAGGAGCGAATGCGCATGCGACGACTGAACATGTCACCAGATGCGAAAGCAAGTGAGGCAGAACGGAAATGCCAACAGTGACTGATTAGATCGCCGGGTACCAAAGGCAGGGAAGCAGAACGAAAGTGGCAGCAGCAACAGGCGACATCGCCGAAGACCAAAGCAAATAAATTGGAGCGCAGACGGCAGCAGCGACTGGCTATTTCACCGAACCACAAAGCCACGGAAGCAGAGCGCAGATGGCAGCAGCGTCTGGCTTTCGCCAAGCACACTTTTGAATTTCCAAAGTGTCTTCGATAATTTTCATATCGTAACAGATTCGTAACAACCGTTCTCTAGCATGTTGCAAAGTAATGCGGCTCAGCCGGGACCACAGAAAAATTTGTATCATCCGGGAATTCGTATTAGCCATGATCGTATCATCGAGATTCCACTGTATTCGAGACCACCACGCATATTCAAATGCTCTGGCTAACAATGTATATTAGTGAAACAATCATTGGTTGATGTTTTATGTTATATTTGTGGACTTCTGCATATTAGTGAATATTTTTGTTCTTTGTCTCTCATAACTAATATTGCATAAGCAGGAAGTACCAAATATTTTTACGCATTGTCTCATGTTATCCCCTCCCCTCTGTAATGTCACTCTACCTTGAGGGCACTTGAAATAAATAAATAAAACCTCCAGTCTTGCAACACTTCTATTGTACATCCATTCATCCATTTTTTTTTCACTTTTTTCAGCATCAACTATGCATTTTTCTAGCACCAAACAGCAGAATCATTAGCAGAGGAGACAGCAACTATAACTTCAATAAACAAACATCTTTCTTGCTGGAAAGATCAACTATGAACTAAATTTACACAAATTAACTTCTAAACTACTGCACTTAAACCTCGATATTAGGAACTTCAATATATTGAAATTCTCAATGTAACAAAGTTTTTAACTTTCTTGCTCATAGAATGCATGAATTTTAAACCTCAATATAACGAAGTGTGTTCATACATGATTTCAATATAATGAAATATTACTGCTGACGCAAAAGAACAAGGCAATAAATGGAAACTGACATGGACAGATCATCAGATAGTTGAAGTGCATGCGGCTGCCTGCAACTACTTCTCAAATCATGCACCACTCTGCCTAAGAGAAGCAGCATAGCAGCAAAACCAGGAAAGCTTCGCTTCGTACCGCCCATGCGAAGATATTGTCGACCCAGCTTGAAATTGTATCTTTCATTGCACTTTATTACTTTTACATTCAACAAAATGATTTATTTTTATTTCATTGAAACTCTTTTTTTTCCGTCTGCCCAATACTAGGCTGGACTTGCTGGCACCGACCAGACGACCATGCTTATTCCTGCTCTTTTCGTTGTGCAGACTGCGCTGTGGCCAAGCGGCCTCACCACTGGGCAGGCCACACATATGCACGCAAACGGAACAATGCCAGTGGCTTCAGATGACAGAACATCGGACAACAAATCTGCGCAGAGAGAGAGAGAAACAACTTTATTTTGCCACTGCAGGGTAGGAAGTTCGGGCAGGTAGGCCTAGTGTGGCTCCCAGGTGGGGGCGACGTCTTGGGCCCATGAGACGAGTGCAAGTTGCGTGTTCTTGTCTTGCCTTGTCAGCAGCTGGTTCCAACCCTCTTCGGAGGGAACTGGCAGTAATGATCGTGGGGGAGGGTTACCCTCGCATCCCCAGAGAATGTGTGCCCGAGTGGCGAACACTCCATGGTCGCACTTAGTGCAGACGGGGTCGTAATCCCCTCCAGTGATTAGATAAAGTCTAGAATGACTGAGTATTGAATCGGTCTGCAGTCTGCGAAGCATGGTGGCTTGCGCTCGTTCGAGGTCGGGGTGGGGAGGCGGGTACATGCGTCTCGTCTCCTTATAGAAGTTTGTAATTTCAGCATAGGATTTGGGGGCCTCTGCGAGCGCATCTGGGTTCGAGGGGCCGGCCTCCCGATTAGTTAGGCCTCGGGCTAAACGGTCGACCCCTTCGTTCCCAGAGTTCCCCGCGTGAGCAGGTACCCACACTAAGCTTATAGTTCTGCCGAGAGCGCAACCGCGGAGGATGTGTGCGGCGGGGAGACAGAGTGAGTTTTTTGAGAAATTTTGGATGGCTTGTTTAGAGTCACTGAGAACCGTGCTTGTGCGGGGATCCGCGATGGCTAGCGCGATCACAACTTCTTCGGCAGCGGTGGAGGAGTGTGTGCGCACTGTAGCGGCACTGATGAGAGTGGTGGTTGAGAGTGGTGGTGGTTGAGTGGTGATGAGAGTGGTGAGGCTACGTATGTGTTACAGTCGCATTTCGCCACGTCCACGTACATGGCATGTTCGTCGGCGGAGTAGGTGACGTCTAAGGCTTGTGCCTTCAGTTGGCGGCGCCTATCGTGACGGCCGGGTAGCATATTCTTGGCCATGGGTCTGATGACTAGCCGACTGAAGACTCCAGTCGGGAGGGGAGCAGTGGGGTGGATGTCACCTATAGGGTTGATATTAAGACGATTAAGAATGTAACGACAGTGTTCGGTGCGAGAAAGACGGTGTACCTGTGCAGTCTTGTGTGCCTCTATCAGCTCTGTGAGGGTGTTGTATACTCCAAGCTGAAGGAGACGCAGTGTGCTGGCGGACTGGGGCAGTCCCATTGCCACCTTGTACGCCGAGCGGATGATGCTATTTACCGCCTCTTCGTCTTTGCGGCGGAGGTGGTAATAAGGGTATGTATAGACAATCCTACTAATGAGGTAGGCTTGTGTGAGGCGGCAGAGGTCAGTCTCCCGCATTCCCCTGCGGCGAGTGGCAATGCGGCGGATTAGGCCGTTGATTTGGTAGGCTGTGGTTCGGAGGCGTTGGATGGCTTCCGAGTTCTGCGTGTTGTTCTGAACCAGCATGCCTAACACGCAGATGGTCTGTACGGGATCTATGGGGTGGGTGGCAATGTGAAGCGTGATTGGCTCTTGAGGGTCGGGGACGGGTCGGCGAACACATCTGTCTCGTATAACTAACAGTTCAGACTTGGTGGGCGAACAAACGAGACCGTTTGCCTGTACGTAAGTGCGGACGATGTTGATTGCCTGTTGAAGTGAATCTTGTATCTCCCCGTCCGAGCCAGTGTTTGTCCAGAGGGTAATATCGTCGGCGTATATTGAGTGCTTAATGTGGGGTATGGTGTCGAGAAGGGTGGGAAGGCCCTGCATAGTAATGTTGAATAGGAACGGGGACAAAACAGCTCCCTGTGGTGTTACCCGGGTGCCCATGGTGACTTTGTCACTGCAGAGGTCTCCAATGTGGAGTTCAGCAGTGCGGTTGTAAAGAAAGTTGGCAATGTAGTTGTAGGTGCGAGTGCCTACATTCATCTGTGAGAGGTTGGTCAGTATAGAAGCGTGTGACACGTTGCCGAACGCTTTACTGACGTCGAGGCCGAGAATGGTGCGTGTCGCCCGGATGGGACCCGGGTCGAGTATGTCGTGTTGTATCTGCCACATGATGTCTTGGGCAGAGAGTCCAGCCCGGAACCCAAACATCGTGGGGGGGGGAGGAGATTCTCCTTGTCTGCGTGAGTGTGGAGTCTGTTCAGAACTACGTGCTCCATAACCTTCCCCAGGCAAGACGTGAGCGAGATGGGCCGCAGGTTGCCCAGATCGAGTCGTTTGCCTGGTTTGGGTATGAAGATTACCTTGGCATGCTTCCAGGAGTCCGGAAGGCGACCTTCATACCAGTGGTGGTTGAAAAGGTCCGCAAGTGCTGCGACCGACTGGTCGTCCAGGTTGCGGAGCATTTTGTTGGTAATATGGTCATCGCCGGCGGCCGCGGTGGTCTTGATGCGGTTGAGAGCGGCGCGGACTTCCGACGCCATGATGTCTCTGTCCATGTCTGGGTTCTGGGAGCCTTTGTAATTTAAGGGGGTGGGAATGTCGGTGGAGGTGTTTATGTATTTGTCTTTCAAGGTAGCGAGGAGTTCCTGGTTCGTGCCTGGAAACGCGTGTATGACGCGGTTGAGATTCTTGTGTGATGCTGACTTGGTGTGGGTCGGATCAAGCAAGTGCTTGAGCAGAAACCATGTGTTCTTGCATCCCAACTGCCCATCGAGTCGGTCGCAAGTCTGATACCACTGTTCCCGACTAAGTTTGGTGGAGTAGGCTTCGAACTCTCGTTCGAGGCGAGCGAGGCGAAGCTTGAGAGGGCGGTTGTGTTTGCGTCGGAGCCAGTGAGCGTGGAGGCTGCGCTGGGCCTCCCACATATGCATGAGTTTAGCATCTGGGGTGGGGCCACCCTCCTCCTGGGTGACTGTGGAGGTGGCGTTGGCTGCGTCGCGGAGCAGAGTATCTGTCCATGTGTCGAGGTCATCTATGGGGCTTTGCGGACGCTGAGTTCGTACGTACCAGAAAGCGTCCCAGTACAGATATTGTCGACCCAGCTTGAAATTGTATCTTTCATTGCACTTTATTACTTTTACATTCAACAAAATGATTTATTTTTATTTCATTGAAACTCATTTTTTTCCGTCTGCCCAATACTAGGCTGGACTTGCTGGCACCGACCAGACGACCATGCTTATTCCTGCTCTTTTCGTTGTGCAGATTGCGCTGTGGCCAAGCGGCCTCACCACTGGGCAGGCCACACATATGCACGCAAACGGAACAATGCCAGTGGCTTCGGATGACAGAACATCGGACAACAAATCTGCGCAGACTCCGATCCCGATCGACGCCCTTCAACAACGCAGTGACCACGTCACGAATGCGGTCACGTCAACCTTATCAGGCATTCGGCAGTATATAAACCCGACCCATGACCCCAACCGCTTCAGTGGACTTGGTGGCACTGACCAGCCGACCATGCTTATTCCTGCTCTTCTCGTGCAGGTCAGTAACAACTACTCTGTACCCTCTTTACGGGACAATGACGTAACGCTGACGGTGCTTCCAAGTCCACGCTTTCTCGCTGTATTGATTGTTGAGTGCTATGATATATTCAAGTTATTGCTACTAACATCAAGCGATGTCGAGCTTAACCCCAGTCCGACCTCAGACTCGGAATCTGATTCTCGTCCTAATAACGACCTTCTGAAACAAATTCTAAAAGAACAATCTAAAACCAAGAAAACGTTAAAAGAAATAGCGACTAACTTGAAAAAGGTTGAATGAACAGTTGATAATGTGGAAACTAGGCTTGCCACAATTGAAAATGACATGGAACGACTGAAATATAGCTAAGAGAAGTTGGCCAAATGTGAAAATAAATATGACACCACGAAAGATCAAATCCAAGACCTTACATTGAAACTGGATGATTTAGAAATAGAAGTCGATGGAAAAACTTGATTATTTACGGTGTCACGAAAAAACCTAACGAAGATATAGTGTCACTCGAAAAGATAGTGAGAGAAAACATTTTAGAAGAAACGCTAGGCATTGAAGAATTCACAGGATAGGTACCCGCACAAGTAACCGAGACCGCTTGATCATCCTCAGATTGTTTGATTACGCCGAAAAAAAACAACAAAATCTTATCTTGCTGCTACAAACTGAAAGGCATACCATTAACTGTTTCGGAAGATTTTTCTAAGAGAGTAAGGAAAATGCGTGCGCACTTGTGGCATTCAGCGATAAACGAAAGGGCAAACAGAGCAAAAGTTAGGCTAACATTCGACAAACTGAGAATCGATGAGAAAGTATACTTGGGACCCAGTGAAGAATATTAGGACTGAATTATCGCAGAAAGCAAGTCTTTCAAAACAGTCACTTTCCACTTCGACTTGCTAAAATCCTATAAAAACAAGAAAATTTCCAAATGACAGCCCAGTACCAAAACTCTACTAATCCTTTCCCTAAATGCCCAAAGTGTGGTAAATAAATTTGATCAATTAGAGAACCTAATCCTGTCTTATCAACCTCACATTTTAGTAATAACAGAAACATGGCTTAACCCTGGTGTATGTGATTCTGAAGTTATTCTTCCTTCATATAAACTGTTCCGTAAAGACAGAGGATCAAGAGGCAGCGGTGTCACGATAGCAATTAAAAATAATATAAAGTCCTTAGAACTTTATGGCATGTCTGCCCATGAGCGTTTATGGTGCAAAATAACGTATTGTAACAAGAACATACCTGTAGCCCCAGGTGCTGCATTTATCAGCCCCCAAATGCAGCACCTGACTTCATCAATCAGATTCATGATTACTTTTCAAAACATACTAATTCTAGATCAAAACTTATTATTGCTGGGGATTTTCACCTACCCGGAATAGGCTGGAACAACCGCTTACATGATGGCTGTGATGTTGCAAGTTCAGAATCACTGCTAGATGTGGCATTTACGTTTTCACTGAACCAAATGGTAACTGATAAGACCTGTATCCCTTCAACATCATCATCTTTATTTGACTTAGTTCTTATAAGTAGTACATTAGAAGGATCTTCCATGTCCATCGAGAATGGCATTTCGGACCACAAAGCGCTTATTCTAACCTGTCCCATTTCAACCACCTGAAAATACAAAAAAGAACACAACATACTTACTTTAAGGATTATACACACGCAAATGATCCTGCTGTACTAGGTTTCCAAGAACGCCAGTTTCATGCATTCAGGGATCTAACCAATGTACAAGAACTCTGGATGTGCTTTAGAAATATTGTTAAGTATTGCGAAGACGCCTTCATTCCAAATAAGATAAAACGCATTAACCGAGACTACCTGTGGATAACATGTGAAATAATCCAACTAAAAAGAAAAATAACACAATGGCGGAGAAAGGGAACCAAGTGCATGTTGGACGATCTTATCGGTACATTAAAACAAAAAATATCGGAAGCAAAAGCCCATTTCTTTGACACTACATTACCTTCATTTATGGCGCATGACCCTCACAAATTCTGGCGATATTTGTCATATGAACGAGAAAAAATAACGCGAATAAATATCTCGGATCATGTTATTCAGTATCCTGAGTTCATTGGTAATGAGATGAATAACTTCTTTTAGACAATTTTTAAAAACATGCTACAAATGCAGCTTTAACACCTTATGATGTCAAAATACCAATGAAAGAATTGTGAAAATTGTGAAATTGTGAAAATGAAAAAGAGTGGGCACGGCGAAACCGAAGGGATCATGCCACTCACCAAACGATTTATATTCCTTCCCCAGGTTTTGCTGTTTGTCAGCGCCGTTTCATCGACTACAGCAAATTCGTCGACAGTGCTCCCAGTGTGTGATGTGGACGACAGCCGCTCCCCTTTTCCTCACTTCCTATCATCTGCCGACCTACATGTGCGCATGTTCCATACTGCGCACGCCAAATCACCGCCTGTGACCACATCGCATTGGGATATGAAAAACAGTCCGCACCTTTTCTTCGTCAGTGGGCACAGCGAAACCGAAGGGATCATGCCGCTCACCAAACAATTTATATTCCTTCCCCAGGTTAGTTTGTCTGTTTCTACATTCCGCAGTAGCGATATTACATTGGTGGTTTCGCCGTGCCCACGGACATGCTTGTCAATTGCTTACGACTGTTTCTGTTAGTGTGTAAATTGCTTGTCTGTGGAGACATTGAACCCACAGTTGAACAAATGCTTGAAAGCCTTCAGTCAGGGCAAGCAAGCATATTAACTGAGCTAACTGGTATTTGGGAGCGTCTTACATCAAATGAACAAGCCGCCGCCACTCTTAATACACGATTGAATGCAATCGATAAGCTTCTGCTAGAAATTAGCAAAAAAAACCTCCCAAATTCAAACACTAGAAGACAAAATTCGGTCTTTAGATCAAGTAGTTATGAAGCAGAACGAAAAAATAGCTTGACCTTGAAGACCGTAGTCGCCGATCAAACTTAGTTGTTTTTGCCGTCAAAGAGCAAGACGATGAAGATGATAAAACGTTACGAAAATCGCTCATTGATGACATCTTTTAAAAAAAACTGCAGCAATCATGCAAATCTACCGCGCGTATTCATCGTCTTGGAAGACAGCCAGGAAAAAGACCTGTTATCGTATATTTCCAAGACTTTTTGGAAAAAGAGGCCGTTTTTCGAAACGTGCGTAAGCTTAATGGTAGTGGCTTATCTATCTAGAATGATTACAGCAAGGAAACTCTGAGAAAACGAAAACTTCTTTGGGAAACTGTCAAACGGGATGTTGACAATGGAAAACGTGCTTTTCCTATCAATGACAAACTGAAATTTGATGGCTGCGTTTATGCTTGGGATGACAGCACATCTCAACGAGTTGTCGTGAGCTGCGAAAACAAAACTTCTACTAATGCGTGACAGAACACGTGTGCCATTTCTAAAATCCTGCGAATGCTAAATTTCAATGCCAGAAGTATAATAAATAAGGTAGAACTTGAATGCCTTCTTTTCAGATACGACCCCCATATTGCAATTCTCACAGAAACCTGGCTGCATGGATGGTGTTAGCAACGAAATACTGGTATCACCATCACATAAGATTTTCCGTCAGGACCGTGGATCGAGGGGAGGAGTTATTGCGATTATTCTAAAAAGCACGTTTTCCGCAGAAATACTTCCTCAGATCGAAAACCATGAGAGTCTGTTTTTGAAAGTTAATTGTTGGGGACATGTAGTTCTGGTATGCGCGGTTTATAGGTCACCATCATCCCCTCCCGAGTTCTTGTCCTCGCTGCGTGACTATATGACTGTGCTGAAACCCCGGAAAATTATAATAGCGGGCGATTTCAACTTACCCGCAGTTAATTGGCTGCACAGGCCCGAGATGCAGCTGGCCGATAGCCCTCTTCTTGACATAATGTTTGCAAGTGACATGAAACAAGTTGTGCTTGAAAACACGAGTGACAATGCTGATACTGGTTCAATTTTGGATCTTGTATTTCTTAGCAAAAATATGACAGAGCTCGATGTCCGAGTGGAGGAGGGAATTTCGGACCACAAGCTTGTGCTGGTCAGTAGTAGGCTTGATAGTTGTGAAGGGAAGCACGTTAAGCCCTGCAAAACTGTTAAAGACTTTATTAATGCCAATAATCAATCTATCCTTGATGAACTTTGGAAGCTGGTCGACAACTTACCAAAAACTGATGTTACTTCACCATGGCGTGTGTTTGTGACCTGCGTTAACTACTGTATTGATGCCTTTGTGCCAACAAAACTTATTAAACCACAACGAAGAAACCCATGGATTGACAGAAAAATTATGCATATAAAACACAGGTTAAAACGCGCCAAAAAAGGCCGGAACAAAAATCCTGAAGTTATTAGCCACCTGCAAGTCCAGCTTTCAGACGCATTGTCTTTTGCCCGTCAAAAATATTTTTCCACTACTTTGCCTAATTACATAAAAACCAGTTCCGATAAATTTTGGCGATATCTTAGCAGCGCAAACAAACATTTGCAAGAAATAAGGCAAAGCGACATTGTGATGACCGATCCTCAGGAAATATCTAACATAATGAATGAATATTTCCATTCTGTGTTCACCCGCGCTGATAGAGCCATGGAGGCTCCTTCTTCTCTGTGCCAAGTGTCAGACTTCATATCTTTTGAAGGCGTGTTTTCCTTATTGCTTAATGTTAAAGAAAAATCTTCTGGGGGACCTGATGGCATACCAAATTCTTTTCTTCGCCGTTACGCCGAGCCTGTTGCACACATCTTAACAGCTGTCTTTTCTTTATCTATGACCACAGCGACTTTACCTGGTGACTGGCGTGTGGCTCGTGTCATTGCAGTTCACAAGAAGGGTGATTGCCTAAGCATTGAAAACTATCGTCCCATTTCGTTGACATCCACGTGCTGTAAAACACTAGAACACATCATCGCTCATTATATAACTAATTTTCTTGAAAGTAACAACTTGCTCTCTCCATTTCAGCATGGCTTTCGAAAGAAACTGTCGACATCTACGCAACTTTTAACAACTATTCACGAAATTGCTCTAACGCTTGAATCTTCCGGACAAGTTTATCTTATCTTCCTTGATTTCAGTAAAGCGTTTGATCGCGTCCCTCATGTTAAACTTCTTGAAAAACTTACTAAGCTCGGCCTTCCTGCATTTATCACCAATTGGATAAGAGCCTACCTTTCAAACTGTAGCCAGTTCGTAGACGTTTGGCGATATCTTAGCAAAAACTGATGTTACTTCCCCGTGGCCACACAGTAGAAGCATGGCCGTTAGGCCATTCTTCTACTGTATTACCAGTTCCGTCCAGAGTACCTCAAGAAAGCATACTTGGCCCGATCCTTTTCCTAATCCATGTTAATGATATAACTAGCACAATTCATCCACACGTTAACATCAGATTGTTCGCAGATGATTGTCTTGTCTTTAAAGAGATTACTTGCTGTGATAATCAAGTTCACTTAAGCACTAGCTTAGCCAGACTTAATGAATGGTGCACCACCTGGTCTATGACCCTAAATGCTGACAAAACTGTCTTACTTCGTGTCACGAACAAAAAGCAACCTATCGCATTTGCATATTGCATCAATAGTACACAAATAAAGGAAGTCTCTAAATATAAATATCTAGGCATAACGATTACCAACACTCTATCGTGGTCAAAACATATTGCGAACGTTTGTGCATCTGCCTCTCGAAAGCTTGGCTTTCTGCATCATAAACTGAAAACAGCACCTTCAAATTTAAAACTTCAAGCATACAGAACTTATATATTGCCAAAACTAGAATACGCCTCAATAGTATGGGACCCGTATTACATGAAGGATAAGCATAAACTTGAAATGGTTCAGAGGCGAGCAGTACTGTTCATTTTCAACAAGTTTAGGTCTACTGATTCGCCGTCACAACTAATGACCGAAAACGATATCCCTACCTTAGAAGCACGAAGAACTGTGGCACGACTAAAATTTCTTTTCACGATGTACGACAAGTCGCTTGAATTTAATGGACGAACATACATTCAACCTTACCTGTCACGCGCCTCTCGACACCGTCATGCTCACAACTTGCTCCCTTTCCATGCACGCACTAACCTCTTTAAAAATTCATTCTTTCCTCGTACAGTTGTTCAGTGGAATGATCTACACTCAGAAACTTTCTCTGCTGATAATTTTGAGCAGGCACTACTCATGTATTTTGCACAATGGTATGGAATGTTATTTTTCCCCCTCTTTTATTCATGTTATCGCCTATGCAAGTGCATTTTGTTCTGACAAGAACTTGTTATTTTGATGTGATATTGACTATCCCAGTGCATTTTTTGAATATCGTCCTTTGCAATACAAAAATGCCAACTTGTTACTTTTTTTTCTTCGCTCTCTTCCTTTTCCTGTTCCATATGTCTAGCACAAGAGCATATATTATTCTTGTCCTACATGAGTGTTTGCGGAAATACGCCCACCTGCTTGGTCTGTATAGACTGCAGTATGTACAAAGAAACTGTAAGTGAGGAGGGCATACTGTCTTTATTGCATAAGCTTGATCTTAAATAATATAGCGACCCCAATCAGATTATAACTAACATACTTAATTATTATGGCCAATTATATGCAGTTTTTTTAGACTTTTCTAAAGCATTTGATGTTGTTCCGCACCAGGATTTACTCACAAAATTATCGGCTTTTGGTATTAGTAATAAAATAATATCCTGTGTGACGAAGAAGATCGGCAGGCTGAAAAGCCCCATTGCCATCGCCTGGCTCGTACCCAGTTCGCTCGCTGGCTGCGCCCTACCTGCTGTTGCCGCGTTGGTCGCTGCTTCTCTACGACCCGAATAAACCCCCTTTACAATTGGTGGAGGTGCGGGGTACAACCGGAATTCTGGAACTTCGCAACCGGACACTGCAGCCTGTCTTCATTATGCCGGAAGAAGCACCACCGCAACCACAACCCGCTGCCCCGGTGACTACCGTGGTCTGCCCCGGCCCGCTGCGTCAACGTGACCCACCCATCTTCAGCGGTACCGAAGACCATGACGTAGAAGACTGGCTCGCTGACTACGACCGGGTGAGCATCCACAACCACTGGGACGACACCAAAAAACTGAATTACGTATCGTTTTATTTGAGCGGTGTCGCCAGCGTGAGGCACCGCAACCATGAACGTGATCTCACGACGTGGACAGCCTTCAAAACAAACGTGACGGAGGTATTCGGGTGCCCCGCCGTTCGCAAGCTTCGCGCCGAGCAACGTTTGCGCAGTCGTGCGCAACAGTGCGGGGAGACATTTACAAGTTATATAGAAGATGTTGTCGACCTCTGCAACCGCGTTGACGTCGCAATGGCTGATGCCGAGAAGATCCGCCATATCTTAAAAGGCATTGAAGACGACGCCTTCCAGATGCTGTTGGCGAAAAATCCGGCGACAGTCTCTGAACTCATCAGTCTCTGCCAAAGCTTCGACGAACTCCGCAAACAACGCCTAGCCACCCGCCAATCTCCTCCTCAGGCGACTTCAATGTCGAGCTTGGCTGTTTCCCCGGATAATACGTCGCTACTGCTACAGATCAAGGAGTTCGTCCGTGAAGAGGTGGCTCGTCAGCTTTCTCTAATTCCCCTCACACACAGCCAGTCGAATTCTCCGTTGGCACCCGCTCTCCAATCTGTCATCAAGGAGCAGATAGCCGACCACATTCCACCTTCTCTCCAGCAGGCTCAGGTTGCCGCTCCCCTGACGTACGCCGAAGTCGCTTCGAGGCCTGCACCACGGACCTACGGTCCCCTTCGCCCGCCTTTGCGCCCGCCCGTATCCACTCCGGTCCGGCCACTGGTGCAGTATGCACGACCTCAAGATCATTGGCGCACGGAAGATAATCGGCCGATTTGTTTTTATTGTGGCCGTGCTGGACACGTAGCACGTCACTGTCGCCTCCTTACCCCCAACGTCCCCAACACTGTGCGTCCATATGCGCCACGTTTCCACCAACGCCGCAACTATTCGGACACCTTTGACTCTCCTCCTGTTGTCGACACCGCATTCTCCGCTGCTCGCTGTTCACCTTCTCCTCGCCGCCGCTCGCTTTCACCCATGCACCAGCGTCGGAGCCCTTTGCGCCAGGAAAACTAAATATCGCAGTTCAGGAGGCGAGAACTGCGGTGCCAGCGAAATGTATAAGGCCTCACACTTCCCCGAAGAACGTTATTGAAGTCGCTATAGAAGGAACATTGACGCTAGCACTTGTCGAAACCGGCGCTACACTTTCAGCGATAGATGCCCGTATTTGCCGCAAGATCGGAAAAGTGACGACGACGCTTTCTGGACTGTCTCTTCGAACTGCCAACGCGCAGCACGTGGAGCCATCCGGTGCCTGCACTGCTCGTGTCATCATTCAGGACGTCCTCTATATCATAGAATTCGTCGTGTTGCCATCATGTTCACACGACGTCATATTAGGTTGGGACTTTCTCTCCACACATCATGGGATCATTGACTGCGCCCGCGCCGAAATCGAGCTGTTTCAGTTTTCGACTGATATTATCACTGACCATAAGGACCATTGCCGCAAAATCTCTGTTTCAGAAGACACCATTAAACCGGCCTGGTCTTCCACCCTTGTCAGTCTCTCTTGTGACTGTGTAGATGACGGCACAGTACTCTTCGCTCCGTCTGAACTCTTAGTTCGCCGCCGTTCACTACCACTGCCGTTCATCGTCCTCGAGTTCAAAGCTGGCGCCTCTCTCATGTGCGTCTCCAACCCATCGGCTGAACCAATTACTTTACGCCGCCGTGAAAGCCTTGGCAGAGCAGAGCCACTGACTTCATCTTCAATATTTGACACGATGGACGACTCCACTTATATTGCTGCTCTCGAGGAATCGCGTCCACAGTCCCTACCGGGTTCTTTTACGCCAGCTATTGCCAGTGACCTTACGACGACGCAGCGCGACGAACTTCTTCGCTTGCTCCAGGGCTTCTCTTCCTCCTTTGATTGCCAAGCAACATCACTCGGCCGCACGACAACTGTTTCGCACACAATCGACACTGGGAGCCACGCACCAATTCGACAGCGTCCCTACCGAGTATCGGCGACTGAAAGACAAGTTATCAATGACCAGGTGAACGATATGCTCAATCGCGGTGTCATCCAGCCTTCTAGTAGTCCTTGGGCATCACCAGTCGTCCTAGTTAAAAAGAAAGACGGCACCATACGATTTTGCGTCGACTATCGAAGGCTTAACCAGATTACCCGAAAGGATGTATACCCGTTGCCACATATTGACGACGCACTTGACTGTTTGCTAGGAGCGGAGTTCTTTTCGTCCTTAGATCTCCGCTCTGGCTACTGGCAGGTGCCCAAGTCGGACGCTGACTGTTCTAAAACCGCATTTTTAACACCAGATGGCTTGTATGAATTCACTGTGATGCCGTTCGGTCTGTGCAATGCACCCGCCACCTTCGAACGCATGATGGACGGCATCCTACGTGGCCTAAAGTGGCATACTTGCCTCTGCTATCTCGACGACGTTGTCGTCTTTTCCCCTGATTTTCCGACCCATCTTCGGCGTTTACATCAAGTTACATCAACTAGCCAATCGTAAACAGAGCGTTGCAATCGATAATCATCTTTCACAACCACTCGATGTCTACTCCAGAGTACCTCAAGGATCGGTTCTGGCATTATTCTTGTTCTTGATGTACATTAACGACATCCAGTTTTCCATTAAAAACTCAATTCAGATGCGCCTGTTTGCTGATGACTGTGTCGTGTACACAGTCGTACATAACTCAGACGAACAGATAGAACTTCACAATTCACTGCAAACAATTTACTCTAGGTGCAACACTTGGGGCAATAAACTAAGCACATCAAAAACACATTACATTTCTTTTCACAAATAAGGAACTCCCGCTTAACTTTACATATTCGATTGGAAGCTCAATAATCAACAAAAGTGACCAGGTAAAATACCTAGGTATTAATGTCACATCTAACCTTAACTGGGAGCCTCATATCTTGACCACGTGTCAAAAAGTCGTAGGCAAACTATCCTTTTTAAAAAGAAACTGCGTGCAGCACCACCACACCTCAAACTAAATGCATACAAAACACTAATAAGACCATGCCTAGAATATGCTGATTTAATTTGGAGCGCTCATCAAAAATGCCTTGTAAATAAAATAGAATGCATACAAAAATTAGCAATTAGGTTTGCATATTCGAATTACAAAAGGCAGTCCAGTATCTCAGGTCTGCTCGCAAGGGCAAACTTAAAATCCCTCTCACCGAGAAGAGCAATTTCAAGACTAAAATTCATCTATCAATTATACCATGGTCATTTCCATATAACACGATCTCATTACCTGCAAGATCCTCCAAAACGCTCAACCAGACTAAATCATTCCAAAACAATCTATCTTCTCCTAAGTCACGTTAATGTTCACAAACATTCCCATTTTTCGTCAGCCATTCCCCAGTGGAATAAGTTAACTAATGATATTGTGTGTTGCAATAATATCAACTCTTTTATTAACCGCATTCAGTGTATTGACTTTTCACCATGATTTTTTTTATGATTACATTTCTGTACCACTCCTGCACGGGCCGTGAGGGACCTGCAGTATATTCAAATAATAAAAAAAAAATTATTACAGCTCAATTCCGCGTGAGAAAAATCTGTCACCAAGTGTGATAATTTGCACAAGACTTTGAATTTCAATAACAAAAATTCATTATAACGAAGTGCCAATTTTCCAGACTTCGTTATATCGAGGTTCGACTGCATACAGAAAAAAATTTAGGGCAAGAATTCCCACTGGGGGACTGTAATATAGTGTATGGCATTGTTCGTAATCATTATTATTAATAGTATAGTGTACCCTTGAAACCATGACTGCCATATTTTAAGAGAAGCAACTGCAAAGGGTATCATGCACACTATGACCATCTCCCAGTAAACTCATTTTTACCACCAATCTTGCGTTTGGTGAATGAAAAATGTTGCTGTAGTGCTTTCCTTCTCACATAATTTGCTTCCCGACACACTCGCCTTCATTTTAATGCGTCCTCTTCAGAAGTTTCTCCCTGTTGTTGCAGAAGCAATTCTCTGGTTGCTTCCATTAATGCACATTCATTTCCATGCAAGGTCTCGCCTGCGTTCTAACTGTGCCTCAGTAAGGCCAAATCGAAGCACATCAAGTGTCTCAATGTGCTCACTTGCCCCTGAAAAATTCATACGGCGCTTGTTGATGCATGCACCCATGACATAATGGTTTCAAAATCTGGCTTCTGTTCCAGACGTTATGCGTTTGAATTCTGCCACTGGACAATTTTAAGTGTTTACTTAATTATTTATTAGACACTACTTTGTTCAAAATTAGAAGTTTACAAAGTCACGAAACAGTTTCAACCCAGAAGGACAAACTGTTGGCAAATATATTTGCTAACCATCACTCCCATGATGGCTGAACCACCCCACTTACAGCAACTGTAGGCACCAGCATCAGTGTTCCCTCTAGTATTTATTCCATGAAACTCTATGGTTTGGGCTTTGGGTGGATGTGTCTCAGCGCCTGGTGGTTTTCTGACAAACTATCGCATCGGAGGCTTGTGGGTGCACAAGTAGGTGGCGGTAAGCATACAGAAGTTTGTGTATTACATATTCAAGCTTAGATGGCGCTAGTGCTTTTTGGGACACAATATCAGAAGCATCAAATGGAATGGAGCACAAGATTATCCCAGGCACTTAGCCAAAGAATGCTGTGCATTAAAAAGCAGGTACATCAAGTGGCTCTAGTGGTGAGCAAAACATGGCATATGATCTAGTTGTTTTTTGGGACACAATATCAGAAGCATCAAATGGAATGGAGCACAAGATTATCCCAGGCACTTAGCCAAAGAATGCTATGCATTAAAAAGCAGGTACATCAAGTGGCTCTAGTGGTGAGCAAAACATGGCATATGATCTTCTAGAACCTGCTGTGATAACTGTGGCGCCTCGGTGGGACCACAATAGGAGAACCATGTCGGCAGCTGCTACCACTAGGCACTCTTCACACTGTTCAACCACATGAACGAAGGCTTTTGATCCTGTAGCGAGGTTGCTCAGATATTGTTTTTCAAGCACTTATATAATCAATGTCACAGCACCGTGGCAAATTGTTGGTTATTCTAAAAGGTCGTTACAGTGAAAGCTCCAAAATTAACCATTTTGCCAATCAACCCATAAGTTGATCAGTTGTTACCATATCAGCTATCCACGAATACGCTGCTGTTGGCTCTTGGCATGCACTGTTGCTATTTTCCATAGATTCCATTGCCATGCATCCCTGTATATAGAGTGGCATGCGCAAAAGAGACACTGACACGGAGAAAATCACTGAAAATGAAGAAGCTCCATGTCGCCTACAAAGCACGCACAATGTTTCTTTTTCTGTTTTTGTTCTTCAGATTCCTATCTGTGCATACCACAACTGTCTCACTTGAGGCTGACACCTGAACTATTCCAAAGCTAAAGTATCTGTAAACAGCACCGTCAGGAAAGTGCGACTGTGTGGCACCCCCGCATTTCTCTACGCACGCAGCTGGTACGGCCGCAGAAAGAAGCGTGAAAGAAAGAAAAGTTATGCACAGAAAGAATGTGGAAAGAAGGAAGTGACACGCCTATGTTGCTAGGTGACACTTGTCTGTGTGGAGCATGCACTTGCAAAACTTGATGCGTCGTCGCTTCTGCAATAGAAAAAAAGTCCCCTCCAAGTGTTCCGTTTCCTCCAGCGCTGTCTCAGGTTTTCTGAACCCATGGGCCTTGTCGTCCGCCTTTTATGCCCTGTCATCTGCTAGCCTAAAGCTCCGGCAAGTATAAAGAATACATGGAAACCTAAGAATCCCCAGATTTCGGAATATCAGTTTGGCAGCAGTGCGTGTGGGTTCTACAACACTCACCAGACATTTTTTTGTACAGGTGCACTCTTGCTCGGCGCGATCCATCGGCTTTTGCGTGGCTGAAACTGCGCAAGGAAGGCAGTTACCTGACGAGGACAGGCGCCGTTTTCGTCGGCTATCTCTGCACTGCTATCCCCCAGGATCAGCTAGTGTACGTCGACGTCCCCGCGCCTGCGCTGTGACCAAGCTACTGGACGCTGCCTATATATACTGACTGCCCTGCGTATTTCCTCCAGTTTGGCAGCAGTGCGTGTGGGTTCTACAACACTCACCAGACATTTTTTTGTACAGGTAAGATCATATTACCTTTTCAACTCCTGCCATTGTTGCTGCATGCACTGCTTCCAAACCGGAGTAACATTGTTTCCCTTGAATATTTTGTCATGGCAAGCGGGAGGGATCTGGGTAAAGCATTCGAGGATTTCAAACGTGAAATCCGTGCTGAACTTCGCTCCTTCAAACAAAGTGTGGAACATTGCAGTGAAAGCTGTGACAGTGTCAATGCGCTCACCTCGGAAATGAAGGCTTTACGTGAAGAACTTGTCGCAATGCGAAACAGCAACGAAAGACTCGCTGCTGAAAATAAACAACTACAGACGAAAATTGAAGAATTGGAGCAATACTCACGGGCGAACAACCTTGAAATTAAAGGTGTGCCTGATGAGGGAGAGCCTTTTGATACTGTCCAAAAGATTTGTGTAGCCCTGGGTGAGCCGTTGGCACGTGATGAGGTTGACATTTGCCACAGAGTTGGAACAAATAAGACTGGCGTAAAGAACATTGTGGTACGTTTTGTGCGGCGGGACAAGCGAAATGCTGTGCTGGCCAAGGCGAAGAGGGCACGCCTGTCTACGACAGTCTACGCCTGTCTACGACTTGGCTTTAGGACAACTGGCCCTATATATGTCAACGAGCACCTAACAAGGCAGGGCAAGCAGTTACTAGGAGCCGCAAATGCAAAAAAAACGAGAAGTAGGATGGAAATTCGTTTGGACGCATGGCGGAAAAATCTTCGCAAGGAAATCAGAATCATCAGACATATTAAAGATTGCCTGCCGAGAAGATCTGGATAAAATGCAACGTTAAGGTTGGCGTTGATATAACATTTCTTTTTTGGGTATAACCTAACAGTCATGGCTACCATGGCAGAATGTAGATACTACGACATTGAAAACTTCAACACTGACGTGTCGTCTACTTACTTCAGTGCATTCCATTTAAACGCTCGTAGCATTAAAAATAAAATGAACAGCTTACGCATGTTTTTCGATAGCCTATGAATAAAATTTGATGCCATATTGTTCACAGAATCCTGGCTTTCTGCAAACGATAACCCACCAAATATACCAGGATATAATCATCACGGAATCACGCGGTCCACTAACCGTGGAGGAGGTATATCTCTGTACATCAAAAATTTTATTGCTTGTGATGTTGTTGATGAGCTAACTTGTATTGCAGCCAATGTAGAGTGTCTAGTAGTAAGACTTACGAATGTTGTTATTGCAGCAGTTTATAGACCACCATTAGGACTTAAGTCCGAATTCTTTGAGTTCATGGAAACTTTGCTGCCTAGTCTATACTCAATGCGCACATCCCTTTTAGTAATGGGCGATGTGAACATCAATATGCTCAGTGGTGACGCATCCAGTGAACATTTTCAAAACATCCTTCGTACTTTTGCCTGCGCAAATCTGATTACGTTACCCACGCGTATTACTGGAACTAGCGCCACACTTCTTGATATCAGTATCGCCAGCCTTCCTTGCGACCAGTACTTAACAGGTGTTTTTTCCCTTGATATCAGTGATCATCTCCCGATTTTCACGTTTATACCAGTAGCTCCCAAAAAGCACAAAAATAACAACCTAAGTTATCGCGACATTAACTCTGTTTCGCTCAACAATTTTTATTCTGATATTGGAATGATAGTATGGGACAATGTTTACGCCGAAAGTGATCCCGATCAGGCCTACCGTATCTTTCTCAAGAAAATCATAGCCTGCTATGAAAAACATTTCCCTTTGATACATAACACAAAACGAAGCAAAAGAATACGCAAGGCTTGGATTACAAACTGCTTGCATAAAAGAATAAAAACCAAAAACAAAATGTACCATAGATTCGTTCAATCACGTGATGCTGCCTTGCTCGCAGAATTCAAATCATATCGTAATAAATTAAACGCTCATTTAAAAAAGGCTAAGATCTCCTTCTATCAGTCCCTGTTTGCTAAAATATACAACAGTCCAAGAAAATTATGGCAGGAAATCCATAATTTGTCTAATAACTCTAAGGTTCAGTGCTCAATTAATATTGCAGCTTTTGCTCAAGGCAAGACGGATGAAGACGCCCTAACAGAAATGAACGAATTTTTTTCCAACGTTGGCGACTACGTGCCTCCGAATAGCCATAGTGATTGTACTAAAACGCCACAGTTTGCACGTACAATACTGGCTAATTCAATTATTCTTTCACCGGTTACTGCACAAGAAGTCGCAAATTTCATTTCCAGAATTAAAAACAATGTTGCCGCCGGGTTGGATGGCCTGAGTGCTGTCCCTATTAAGCATGTGGCGTCTGTTATAGCCTTACCGCTGACATTCATAATTAATCAAATGCTAGAGACTGGTATATTTCCCTCTGACCTTAAACTGGCACGTATAACCCCTGTTCACAAAGGTGGAGCCGTCAGTGATATAGCAAACTACCGACCAATATCTGTTCTGCCCATCTTGTCCAAAGTTTTTGAGAATGTCATTCATACACGGCTCGAAAACTTTCTCACTAAATACCGTGTTGTGAATGATTCACAATACGGCTTCCAGAAAGGGAAATCTACCGAAATGGCGCTATTACTAATAAAGAATGAAATTCTTAGCAACATAGAAAACAGACTTTTTACTGTGGGAATGTTCATTGATTTAAAAAAAGCATTTGATTGTGTAAACCATAATATTCTGCTGTCAAAACTGCATGACTACAGCATACGTGGCGTCGCCCATGATCTCGTAAAGAACTATCTTTACAATAGAAAGCAGTGTGTGAAAGTCGGTGGCTTGTCATCACCGACTACTGTGGTTAAACATGGAGTGCCTCAGGGGTCGATTCTAGGGCCCTTATTGTTTATACTTTATATCAATGACTTATGTGATGTGCCTAATTCTCCCAAACTGGTCATGTATGCTGATGATACTAATATTTTCTTTTCCGCATCAACTTTAGCCCACCTAAACACAACAATAAACAATTACCTAATTAACCTTGAACAGTGGTTGAACTCTAACAGATAAACCTTAAATATTAAAAAAACTAAATATATTATTTTTAAACCTCTCAACAAACAAAGCGATTGCGAACTCACCCTAAACTTTCAGGGAATGGCCCTACAACGCGTTGCATCTGAAAAGTTTTTGGGGGTTTGGTTCGAAGAAACAATGTCTTGGAACATGCACGTTACTAAGCTCACGATTGAATTAGGCAAAGCAGTTGGTTGCCTCTACAGACTGAGGGAACTAATTCCAATTAGACTAAAGAATGCAATATATTATGCTAATTTTTACTCACGTCTTTCATATTGCACTTTAGTTTGGGGCACTACAACAACCACCAACTATAACAAACTGGAGCGGCTCCAAAAGAAGGTATTAAGAATCTTTGAGAACTTTAATGAACACCCCAGCCTATTACCCACTGATCCCCTGTTCATTAAACACAATATGCTTAAAGCGTCTAAGTTATATGGCTATAAACTATCTCTCTATATGTATAAAAATAAACTCCCACACTATACAGAACATTCCCCGTATGACTACAGCATACGTAACAGGCTAATACCAGTGCCGCGTACACGTACAAATTACGGTAGATCTAGGCTGGATTACTGCATACCAACACTATACAACCTCTTAAAAAATCACATTAATTTCAGTGCCCCATTCGACACATTTAAAGCGGAGGTGCGTGATTACCTGATGAAGCAATGAACTTTTTCTCTTTTCCCCTGGCTGCTACATTTCCTGCACTGTTTATGCATTGTGTGATGGTGTTCACCTTGTATGCTGCATCTGTATCAAATAAGTTCATTTCTTCTTCTTCATAATGTCTGTATCTGTATGCTGCATCTGTATGCTGCAATGTCATAATCTGTATGCTGCATCTGTATGAAACAAGTTTATTTCTTCTTCATAATGTCTGTATGTATTTACAATTGTTAGAATTTGTGAAATCCACTGCCTGCTGCTCTCTGTAGGCCCCCAGGTCCCGTCAAGCTGTCTGCGACAGCTTTTTGCCTGGGGGCCCCCAACTAGTGTGTTGGAAATAAAGTGGATTCTGATTCTGATACTAACAGCGAGGCGTTATTAACATGACACGGAAACTAAATTACGATTGTTATTCTGAAAAGTTCAGTATTCTGAAGTTCATCGTACTGAAATATTTTACATTAAAACTATAAGTAGTTAGCAGGGGATTTCTGAAAAGTTTGTTATTGTAGTGTTCATAGTAACGAAGTTTTACTGTAACAAGTCAGGACTATTTCAGAAACCCGTCAAGCAATCTTTTTTGCTTCAATGATGATGAATATAGTGTTTTGTGGCGCAAGGGCCAAGTATGACCAAAGAGTGCCAGGCCAATGGTAATGAGGTCAAAGTGAAGCAATAAATTACGAGCAATGGATGTGACAGGGCTGTAAAGGGGCCTAAAAGACAGTCACTGTAAAGTGTGTAAGCGCTACATGTAATAACACTATGACAATGACCATGAAGCATGCCAAGAACGTGAAAGATGCATTGTGAAAGAATTACACTCTGCTAGAATTGGTCACAGGATAAAATTTAAAAAAGCACTACTGCCGTAACAGAGACCTGAAGGCGTGTGCTGCACAAGGACTACTATCACAGCAGCATCCTCTGGAGAGAGGATGCGCTACGATACTATTGGGCGATTAACATGCAAGACCACATCGTTCAAGAAACCTAGGACAGCTTTGGCGGTAAAAAGGAGTTCTATACCAAGAAACATACGGGGATGGAGAGGGAAAAAAAAATTAAATTATGGGGTTTTACGTGCCAAAACCACTTTCTGATTATGAGGCACGCCGTAGTGGAGGACTCCGGAAATTTCGACCACCTGGGGTTCTTTAACGTGCACCTAAATCTAAGTACACGGGTGTTTTCGCATTTCGCCCCCATCGAAATGCGGCCGCCGTGGCCGGGATTCGATCCCGCGACCTCGTGCGATGGAGAGGGAGACAATACCAGTATGCTAGAGGAAAATGTTTCCTTCTTTCTCTTTCGGCTTCACAACACTCCACAAGGACACGGAGGATGGTGAGCCTATCACCACATCTACCACAGATAGGAGGTTCGTTGCCAGTAAGTAGAAAATTGTGAGTGAGTACCATATGTGTGTCCCATTCTGAGTCGACAGAATAGGACATCAGTCCGTCTTGTTTTTGTAATGGAGGACCAGAAACATAACTTTGGCTTAATCTAGTGGAGCTTATTATTTGTTTTATTGTCCCACATGTGTTGCCAGTGGCCTTCACAGTTTCGTTCGCAAAAAAGGCTTGAGGTCTGTGGCAGGAATAGCAGTGGTGGAATTGATGTGGCCATTTGGTCTGCCAGCACATTACCGATGCATCTATGACCAAGGACCCAGCAAAATTTCACGTGTCTACGAGACAAATAAATATTCCACAACAAAGAGTAAAGCTCTATGAAAACATGATTTTTTGTGTTTTCCTAAGGATATTAGTGCTTTTACAACACTTAACAAGTCCGTGAATATTATCGGTTTCTTTAGCTTTAATTTATGTATTTAACCGCAGACAGTACAGCATAGGCTTCTGCAGTAACTATGCTTGTATGGGGGTTCAGTAAACCTGCTTCAGAGAATGAGGGACCAACAGCCGCATAAGACATGCCAACATGTGATTTTGAGGCATCAGTGTAGAATTCCGAACAACAGTTTGATTGGAGTTCATGGAAATGCATTCGAATTTCGAGCTCTGGTGTGTACTTTGTAGCTCTTACAAAAGATATATCGCATTCTATCGCCTGCCAATTCCAAGGCGAAAGCTGCTTCGCAGGAGGCATTAAGCGGTGTTTGAAGATTGGGACATCCATTTACACGCTAAGCTCCCTCACACGGAGTGAAAAAGGCTGTCTCACAGAGGGTCGATTCTGGAAAAGTGCAGTGCATGTCGAATCTTTATTAGTTTCCCAACACGGATGTTCAAGATTAGAGTGCACTTTAAGAAAATATGTAAAGCTGATGTATGATCTCTGCAGATGGAGTGACCACTCATTCAGTTCTACATATAAGTTTTCAATGGGATACACCATCTTCAGTGCGCTCGGGGCGGCAGAGTTGTATACTATGGCACCATAGTCTAACCGTGATTGAATGAGGCTCTCGTAAATATTCATTACACACTTGTTGTTGCTACCCCATGTTTTTTTGTGCTTCGATACCAAATCCATAGTGTGACACAATTTCTCCAGCTTTTATGCTTCTAGTGCAACTTTGGTATAGCAAAAAAACAACTTATTTGAGAGTCCATTCATTATCTTCCTTTCTTCTTAGCAAAGCTCATCGACATAGCAGCATGTCTGCCAGTGGCACAACACACACTTTTCGTCGGCAGTGCAGTGGCAGGCCCATTTTTTTTTTGTCTAACCTGCAGATACGTGCCACTTCGTGCACTCGTGTTATGACAGGCAGCACAATTCTAGTGAGTTGTCAGTCGGACAATGTGCAAGTGAGAAGGGGGCATGACAGGCAGAGTCAATGAAGTGGGCAGCTTGCCATATTTCCATGGCCAGGCTGGCACTCAGTGGCCATGGCCCACTAAACTCCCAAGGGGAACCTGAGCACAGTCTGCAAAATCCACTATCAAACATTCTGTATCGTCAGCAAAACTGGCATATGAATGGCAACAGCTTCATGACCTCCACAGAATTATTAACGTGCGAACCCGTAAACTCCTTTCCACTCAGTATTTATCTCGAGAGAGATGCAATGGTGTCACATGGCCACCTTTCCACTAAGCGAGCTTAACAGAACTTTTGGTGAAGAGAGCTTGGCAATGTTTCTTGACCACTGTTGTTCCCACAGTGCCTGACATAGCTGGAATGTTATTTGAGTTTGTCTTTAATTTACTCTTACTTGCAAATGTAACCATTTGGTTACATTACAGAACAGTGCAAGCAGTGCTTGGTTAAATTTATGCTTGCTTGCCTCTTTCTTGCTCTCAACCCAGAGCACTCCTCAACTGTAGATGCAGATGCCACCCTTCTCTTTTTCACTGTGAGATCTATGCAAGTACGCCCCATCATGCATCATACCTGTGCTCAAAATGTTGTGGTCGGGATACATGTAACAGCAAGAACACAAAAACACAATTGTGTGGTTGCTAAAGTTGCACTAGGCATCTCTGTTTTGGATCGCATCTTATTTTTTGGTGAGGAAGTCAACTTTGCTAAAATTGCTCTAGGCATCTCTATGTTTCGGACCGCGTTTTACCTTATGGTGAGGAAGTCAACTTTGCTAAAGTTGCTCTAGGCATCTTTATGTTTTGGACCGCATTTTACTTTTTCGTGAGGAAGCCAACTTTCCACATGAACTTTCTAACTCATATTAGGAGTAATTAGAGCTCAAATTGTTGTCTGTGTGCATAAATCAAACAGGGCCTAATGTGCACCTGGCAGCTTTTGTGAAAAACTAGTGGGTGTTGGTTTGACACAATTTATTACCATCAGCCTATTTTTTATGTTCTACAAACAAAAGCCTCTTCTGCTGCAGCCGAACCCACTTATAACAATTGTGATGGGGTGTATAGAACAGTTCAGATAGTAGCGTCTGTTTGTACCCAAGAAGGGAGGTGACGCAGGGCAGGAACAGCTGGTTGCCCGATTGGCTCACACTCGTGCTACGCACTCGCGATCCGGCTGGCCCACTGGTTGCACTGCAGGCATGGAACAGACGATCTGGCTGGCCTTGTCCTTGTGCTCTTCTTCATAACACAACATTCAAGTGCAACGAAAATTCCATTGTTATAACTGATAATTGTTATAATCGCGCTTCATGAAAAAATCAAAATAAAGGGATGGAAGAGCTGATATGAGAAAACTATATAGGCAGGGAGGCCAGTGCCCCTCCCCACCACCTTCCTCTACACGGCTGCTGATTGTGTTCACTCATTTAACTGCTTCATGGGCACTCCGATAGCATGTAACAAGTCGCGGTTTGCCGTCGTTAAAGAATGGCACTGTTATAACAACTACAAAGGGGTGTTAGAGGTGGCAAGCAATATGCAAGCACCGCCGAGGCATAACTTTGGTGGCATCACAAGGGGCCTTTTAAAAATTGCGAGAACGCTGCCAAGGCAGCATGTCAGCTTGAAAAATCCAGAAGAAACGCTGAGGTGAGATCGCCACAAGCATCTCGCCATGTACTACTCACTGGCTTGCACAAGGAAAGCCTATGTCCATCAGCCTTGCATGCCTTACACGAAGCTTGCTGACATCCTTCTCCAAGGCATCCAAGCGTTCCACGTAGTGCAGCGAAGGTTCCTCGTGAAAATGAAGTCCCGGAGGGACTGAATCATGCCAGGCCTCCTGTGAGGAAAACGTTGAGGCAGCCTGCCCTACCGCGTCATTGCCGCCATTGTCGCCGTCGCTATCCGATGCAAGCATGTTCGCGACGATCGTCTCATCAGTTAGGAGCAGTCAGTTTCCACATCTATAGCCGTGTGCTTTTTTTCACCGGCAACGGCATGCATTGGCGATGATCAGCGGGCGGATCAGCCATCTTCTGTTTTGGCGGCGAGTCAAGCGAAGTTAAGAAACTGCATGGCCAGGAACGACTTTGACACCACCAACAAAAACAAACGCACGCATTAAACTCTTCGCAGAACTGCACTGAATGAGGAGCCAGCAAGCAACATGCAAGCAATCTGTTTGCGGCGCAGTTGGTGTGGTCCATTTGTGTTTCGGAGGGTGGGGTGGCGTAGAGCTATGGATGCAGCACATTCGTGCTCGGAGGGGTGAAAAGGCGACGGGAGAGAGCCACACGGAGATGGCTGGAAAATGAGCGTGCGGCGGCTGTTGGTGCAGCAGCACATCGTGCTGTGGCTCGAATTTCTCGCCTTATTTTCTTTTCAAGGATTTCGCATTTCACTACCTTTCCGTTCGGAAACCCAGCAGCCAGACTTCATCGTCATAACTGATAATGCTGCATTGGAGCATTGTAGTAAGCGGGTTATTTCATCATGGAAAACACACAAGAGTTGACGGTGGAGCAGCTTCTCATTGTTATAATCAATATATTGTTAAAACTGGTATCATTAGAAGTGGGTTCAACTGCATCTCTAACAACCCTGTCTTGCGCTAACCAATTCCAACCTTCACCTGCAAACTTCTTAATTTCATCACCCCACCTAATTTTTCTGCTGTCCTCGACTGCGCTCCCTTCCTTTGGCATGCGTTCTGCAACTGCGATGGTCCATCAGTTATCTGCCCTACACATTACATGGCTTGTGCAGCTCTATTTCTTTCTCTTATTGTTAACCAGAATATTGGCTATACCTGTTTGGCCTCTCATCCACATCATCCTCTTCCTGTCTTTTAACGTTAGACCTTCCATTGCTATTTGCGCAATCCTTAACATGTTCTCGAGCTTATTTGTTAACCTCCCAGTTTTTGCTCCATATGTTAGCACCAGTAAATGCAATGGCTGTACACTTTCCTTTTCAATGACAGTGATAATCTCCCATTCAGGATTGGAAAATGCCTGGAGTATGCACTCGAACTCACTCTTATTCTTCTGTAAATTTCCTTTTAATGATCAGTATTCCCCGTGAGTAATTGACATAGATAAACATTGCCGAGCTGTAGAACAATGCCTTTGTCTCCTGCATATTAATCTTCAACTTTACTCTTACACTTTCTCAGATAAGGTCCTCAGTAATTTGTGGCAATTCATCCCCAGTGTTGCTGAGGAGGACAATGTCATTTGCAAACCAAAGGTTGTCGAGATATTCGCCGTTGATTGTCACTCCTAAGCCTTCCCAGTCTAACAGCTTGTATAACCTTAAGCATGCTGCAAATAGCATTGGAAAGATTGCGTCTCCTTGCCTGACTCCTTCTCTGATAGTAATTTTCTACTTTTCTTGTGGAGAAGTAAAGTAGTTGTGCAATCATTGTAGGTATTTCCCAAGCCTCCTGTACTCCTTGATTACACAATGCCTCCACGACTGCTGGTATCTCTACTGAATCAAATGCCTTTTCTTACTCTATGAAAGCCATATACGCCTCGTGCACCGCCTACAGAGACGTCACTGAAAGCCACCTAGTGGGCGCTTCCAACAGTACACGCGGGAGCAGTAGCAGACGACAACCCTTTTGCGGCACGAATGGCTGAAGTTCGCGACTACGATTTTTCCTTTGTTCGGGTGCCAGGCTGCTTCTTCTGCGGTGACAGCTGTAGGGAAGGCACTGACCTCTGTGGGAGCGGGTATGAACACGATGTTACCGGTGTTTGGGACAACATGGTCCGCATACGTGTCAGGTGTGTCCCGCAGACAAACGCCATGAACCCCATTTACATGACATGGAGCTCATGTTCACTAGCCGATAAATTTTGTTGAATAATGCAACCTCTCGATCGTTTTTTTTTTTTTAATTCTACCCTTGCCGTAATACTGCTTCTCTACTTCAATAATGAGCGCCTGTCGTTAGTGCAGACTTATATCAAACAAATCCGCGTGGTGCGATGTCTGCATATGCCGTTGTGATTTTTCTGCCAATGAATACATGTGACATAGCCGAATAATTGCAGTAAAAGTTGCCTCAAGGAGAGTAATTGCGAATTTATTGATGGAAACGCGTACACTAGCCAACGAAGTCACCAAACGCATGGGTTAATAAAAGCACGTGTTAGTGCTGCACCGCCAATGCAATTCTGCTGCATATGCCGATGAACTACGCTCTCCGCTGCAGTTTTTGCAATTTTAAATTCCCCAAAGGAGCTGCTTGGAAAAGTACAAAGCTAAAGACTGACTAACTTTTCAGTACTTTTTTATACTACTAGACAGAGGTGCCACCAGTGGCGTAGCAACGAGGGGGGGGGGGGGGGGGCGTGGACCCCGGTTGCACGGGGCCAGTAGGGAGTGGGGGGGTGTCATATACGTTAAAGACACCCAAAAATTGACGATATCCTCGCCTTCCTCGAATGCAGGCGAGGGGGGGGGGGGTGACAAAAGAGTTAAGGGCCCCTGGTGCCAGATGACATAGCTACGCCACTGGGTGCCACGTGATATATTTAAAGGCAGAGCAGCGCCGGTAAAAGTAGATGAGCACTGGCGGCAAGGCCGGGTTTAGCTCTTGGCAGCGTAAGTATAATAAGAAAGAATTCAGTTGAGTACAAAATTCACATGCAAGAAAGGACTACGATGCAAAACAAACAAATCACGCGGCGTGTTAACTGCTCAGGCAGCATCGAGGTGTGATGACTTCCCAAATGTGATGCGAACTTTTCAGCGAGAAATGAAACAAAAATATCATATGCAGCAACTATTAGCAATTCTCGTTCTGAACTACCTATTTTTTTAACACATTTACCAAAAAAACACATTATCTAAGATGCCCTCGGGCAAAAAGAATAAAGCTGCTAAAGAAGCACTTCCATGGTATCATTCCGATAAGACACAGCGTGATTTATACCCTTTACAAGCGAGGCAAGGTGAAAACTTCGCAGCTCAAAAGAATCAACAAGACAGGGTGTCTACCAAGTTGACATTTTCAAATTCCCTGAGTTTTCCAGGTTTTCCCTAAGCACCTTTGCGAAATTTCCTGAATGAGCCAGAACTTTGTTTTATGTCAAGACAGGCTGACACTATGCTGCCTGATGCTGTCACTCTCTAGTAGGCATGTTGAAACAAAAAAAATGACTTAATCCAGTTTGAATAGTAAGGAGTAATACCTGTTATTTAAAAAGAAAACAGAAAGAAGGTATTCGTAAAATGCACAGCGAAAAAAATGGTAAAACCCATTCCAAATTTAGTCGAACATATTCAAATACGAATAAAAACGAGATGCATACAGAAGTAAATATTTTCAAATATGAGCTATTTCTATCAACTGATAGCAAGCTCATCGGTATGAGGCCTGAACTTTGTCACAACTAAGGTTCTCTCTCAGCAGCTGGGAAGTCAACGTCAACTGTCCTGACATACTCTCAGCCCATACACAACATCTCAGTGTTGGCTTTCACTGCTTTAAAGAGTGTATTTTGGTTTGGATGAGGGGCAACTGCATCTCGGCGTCAGCCAACACTTTCTTTTTTGACCTCAAGCTCCTTCAAAGAAGCGGCGGTACACTTCCTTTCCCGGTATTTCCTCAGTGCATCGGTCCTCTCTGTTCACATTCTCCTTCTGCCACGCGTTCACCCCATGGATCATTTGAAACATCCTCTTTATCAGTTGTGCAGTCAACGTCCAATTTTCTGGACTCCCTAGGGGCCACAAAAACATTTGAAAAATCGCGCAGTCCGAAAGAAATGAATGTCCTTAACTGCCCTTAAGGGCTAAAATTGCCACAGGCACGTCCGAAAAAGCTCTTAAGGCCTGCCAGTACACTTATTAGGCATATCGGTGTTCGTACTGTGGCAGGAGACGGGGGTGCACGCGTGTATAATTAAGGAATACATACTATGTCCCGTGACAATTGCCCCTTCCTACGCTTGTTAAGCTTCACCGCGTAACACTGCTGTATTGAGGCGAAGCTAACTTCCGGAGACTGGCATTACGCAACGCGCAGTGCTTTGCGAGCTTTGAAGCCAATCGCGAGGATTACAAAGGCGGAGTCGGTGCCATTGCTGACAGCGGCAAATTCTTTCAATCAAAAACACGGCAACACATGGCAAGAAGCTTAATAGCGAACGTAGAAGCAGCTAGGCCTAACGCAGCCGAGGTGGTGGCTACGGCTGCCAGCGGATCCGCGTGCGAGAGTGACGGTTCGAGGCGGCGGTGGTGGCTTTGATGAATGCCATTTCAGAACTGCAGTCAGGGCAAAATGCACTGAATATATGGAGTACGTGGTGGTGCTGTGAAGCCGTGCGAATTATCGGGCATGTCCGAAAAATCGGGCGTCTGTAAAATCGGTCGTTAACTGCTCTGGAAATACCTCGTGCCGATGACACGGCGTCAATGACGATTCGTTGCGATTCCTCTGTTACTGGAGCCATGCGTTAACACGACTTTCATTCGCTTTCAATAAAATTACAGCTAATTTTTCCTGATAGAAGTACAAATTCCCTGAGTTTTCCCTGAGTATTTCCAGACACTTGAAATTCCCTGAGAATTCCCGATTTTCCCGGTTGGAAGACCCTCTGCAAGAGTTATGCATGCATGGAGCAACTAGCAACAGTTAAACATGTGCGAAGCCACGCATAAAATAGATGTAAAAACATGAAGTGCACGCACCAGCTGGTGCGAGGATTAACCGGGCCACATAAAACCAACAATTTCAGTTCTTGCAAACTTCAGTAGCTGTAACATACAACGCAATGCGCTCGTGCAGTCGTGCCGCCTAGCTAACGGAACGCGTTAAAGAAGCGGAAAACAATATAAGCGGCAAACGGCATCCTGAACTTTAGCGAAATGCCTCCATACTGCATGCTGCACTGCAGACGAACTTCGTCGCTTATGAGTCTAACTATGATCGAGTGGAAAAAACACCGAGACAAAGGAAAGAATGAGAACAAGAAATTTCCCGCCGAGCAACGGTCCATTTTTGCATCCGTTGCTCCCGTTGGTGAGGCTTTGCGGGGAATGATTAGAACCGTATCGACGGCATGTTTCCGCCGGTATTTGTGTCCCCCACCCTGCAACAATTCTTCTTCGACATTCCTTGAAGCTTTGGCCACCCCACACATGCGAAGGGTGTTGTCTATTTTGCTGTGAAAACGTGAATAAGACAGCGAAGCACTATCAACGACACAACAAACTACGGCGCGCGCCTGGCTCCTCTCCCGCGTGTTCTGCGCAAGTCCGCCACCAGTGGCACGTCCATCTGCGCGCACTAGGCGTATAGAGAGGTTGAGTACTCAGCAAATTTCTCAGTTGCCTGATTTGATGACATGCATGCGATTCATTGCAGAATATCCTTTCCTAAAGCCAGCCTGTCCTGGCTGATTGTAGTCAAGTGTTGCCCTGATTTTATTGGAAATCATCTTGGTGAATATATTGACACATGGACTTGTTTTTCTTTTACATGTGAGCACTTTTGCTCGCCTAATAAATGTTATCACTCAGCGCGGGATGTGCCTGCATGTATCTGATGTTTCTCAAATGTTATCGATGGCTCCGTTGTCACCGAAGCTTGTGTAATTTGATTACATGTGTGACACGAATTGTGTAGAACTTTCTGGAAGACATGCAGGCATCACCAATTACTCTGGAACCTTCGATGGCTTGTGTATAAAAGCCGACACGCTTGACCGGCACATCAGATTTCGCCAATCGCTGACCGTGTTTGCCGCTATTGCTGTGCTTTGAGTGTAGCTTGCTTTTGTGGGCACAAGTTCACCCAATAAAAAGTTAGTTTTGTCATTTACAGTTTTACAGCTGCATTATTCACCGTCACTACTATGAGACAATACTACGTAATACTGAAAGCAAGATGATGGACCTATAATTCTTTTGTTCTTTAACGTCTCCCAGTATAAAACCTTGTCAAGCTGTAGCTGCTTAAACAGTAGTTTCGTTTTAAAAGTAGTAAAGTCAAATCCCCGACTCAGCGTCAAATCCAGTCAAATCCCCGACTCAAAGTCAAATCCCCGACAAAAAAGTCAAATCCCCGACTCAGCGACCATTGAACATAATGTGTTCTGTATCCACATAAATCGCACCAGCTTACTGCGTACGTATCGGTTAACATGTAGCGTTTCCACTTTTCGTCGTGCAAACATGGCGGTGTGTCATCTCCGTCGGGCGGCCCGGCAAAATAAGCCTCAGAGATCATAACAACAACTTCCAATCACCCTGCGAGTTTGCGCATGAAGCCATATCAACATCAACATCATTTAAGGGCCGTGCCAGAGAGCATTGTGGCGTCGTGTAAACAAGGACTCGCATCATGCCGAAGCTCGGATAAAAAAGATGTCGGGTGCTCAGCATAGAAGAAAAATTAGACATTGTTCGTGCTGTCGAAATGATACAAATAGGTCGCCACTGGCACACCACAGGGATCTATTGTTGACTACGGTGTGTGGCATTTGGAATACGAAGAAATTGCTTGGCAGCGCTGCTGCGACTGCGAAGAGATGTTGGCTACGAGGTTCGACTTTTCGCCATCATGCCTCTGTTGTCGCCGAAGCGTCGACTAGCAACAGTGATGACAATGACATTGAAAGCGACAGCACGGGCGATTCAGGCCGGACAGTGGCAGAAGCTGCATGTTACCTCAGCCTCATGACAACGCCAACAACAAATCTGCCATGCGAGTGTTTGCCGAGAAGAGGGGGCGAACTGAATAGCTGGCACACAGCTTCACTAAGTTTGAGGCTGCTGTCATCACTGCTAGGCTGCCGCGTCGTCAATAGAAAATAATGCTTTTGTCGTGCAAAGTTAATAAATACTGCGCATTTTTTTTCCTTTTCATTGCACTCTCTCTTGAGTTCTATTTTTGACAGGTTAGTGGGCGATCTCATGCAACTTAGGTTAAGCAGTACTACCATTTGGTACATACTTTATACGAGCTCCGGCCAACTACGGTTTATTGAGGTTTCACTGTATTAGTATAGTGTAGGCATTCTTACATTTCTCTGGTACACTTGAAGTCATGAGGCATTGCATATAAAAGGCCACAACCTTTTCAAGCACACCATATTTACATGATTGCAAGTCGACCACTTTATTTAAATCTGAAAATCTCAAGTGGGGGGGTCGACTGACAATCGAAACCAAAACATGGCACCACCACAAAAGCGAGACTAACGGGAGCTACAACATAGTTACAATTTTATGTTTGCTCTATGGCCCTACCCGTAGCTTTTCGCTATCTCGCGTGTTTGTTCGCTTTCTGGAATGGTTTTTAAACATTTTTGAGAGTTTTACAGTGCACACAACACTCATGTGGGGCGGGGGGGGGAGGCGATAGTTGATGGAAGCGCCGTTGTTCCATTTGCAGCGACACCCTCAGAACAGCGGCGCTTGCGGGGAGTATCGGTAGTTCGTGGAAGAGCAGACACCGTTCGCGGGTTTCTCTTTCCCTCACGGAGGAAGGAAACTCAGGAGAGGCCCTGACATCACTCTTTGTGAAGCGAAAATGAAGCCGGAAGTTAGCGTTGCTCATGGCGTTGCTCCGCCTGTCGGGCCAGCTCTCCTCTCTTGTTTACATTTCTCGCGAGACCACGCCGCGCTGCGCGCAACCGTGCTGCTCGGACCCGCGCGCTCCGCAGCAATACTAAACAATCGTTAGCACATTCACATGATTCCGCTAAAGAAGGCAAAATTTCCCGCGGATATTCCTTCGTCCGTTGCCATTGCCATGGCGCAGTACATTACCTACAGCGTTGCATGCGCATTCATTTCATGAACTGAAGTTTCGCCTGTCCCACCTGGCCACAGCAACATCCGGTAGAGCACGGTCAAGATAACGCAGTGCAACAAAACACGGAGACAAACGCAAACCTGCCCGCATGGCGCTTTTGACACGGTACGAAAGCTACGGAGCAACACATGTGAGCGCACAGAACAATAACAAAGCCGCCATTGTGGCCCAAAAGGCGGGGCCACTGCAGCAAAGAAATAAAACAGCAAAACAAAGGAGAACCTACTATGTCATTTCCTCCACACTTTTCTCCTAGCGCGCGGAGGGGCTAGGGCCTCTCCTCAGTTTCCTTCTTCCATGCTTTCCCTGTTGCACTTAGCTTTCTTTATAGTTTGTCGAAAGGCATTGGTTTGACGCATTCCACTTGACTGCCAGCTGCGTGCTACTTCTATGCTTCCTCAGTTGTTACGAGTGCTCCAGGCCCACTAATCATTCAGCACTTGTTCACAGCAGCCTTCAAGAAGGCTGTCCTCCTTTACACCAAAGAAAAAAATCGCTGCGCAGCGGGCCGCAAGTTCTATGTTTCTGAACGGGTGGTGCGAGAGTGCCGACTGCAGCAAAGCAAAATTTTCACCTGTGACGGCAAGTGAAGAATTTCCCACGTGCCGAAGTCTAGATGCTTTCTGGAGCAGTAGGCTGAGTTTGCGGCGTACGTCGCAGAAATCCGTGATCAGTCCCTGCCAATGAAGACCCTGCTATGGTCATGAAATAAGCTCGGATTTTCGCCTTTTAAGGACATGCTCTACCGTGAGTATGAGTGGCTGGCGGCAGAAAACCGCGAAATTATGCCAACCGGACCTCTCAAAAGAGCCTCCTTGACGGCTGCGTGTGGTTGCGTGCATACGGCGTTGGCTGCTGTTCCACAAGATGTTGTGGTGCGGTTGTTTGCCAAATGTGAAATTTCGCTGGGCGACGACACGCTGTGTGACCGTAGCAATGACAACGATGGCAGCACTAGTGAAGACGAGTAGTCAAGTGACCATGTCAGCTACTAATAAATTTTCTTTATCGAATGAGCCCTCGGGTATGCTCTCCTTTTTTTTTCCCTGTCACGCGATATGGGGGGGGGGGGGGGGGGTCAACTTACATTCGAGTCGACTTACAATCGTGTAAATATGGTAATACCTCCTCCATCTTTAATTAAATGAACTGTTATTCCATCTTCTCCAGCTGCTTTTTCCTGGGATATGTCTTGAAGCTCCATCGCCAGTTACCAAAGGAACCTATGTATTCTGTACTGTATAGGTCGGTATAGAATTCTGCTAAGTTCTTCGCCTGCTTGAACCTTGTCACAACAAAATGGGATAAAATGAACGAAATGAAATTCCCCTTGAAATCCACAGAGATTTTTGTATTTAAAACCTCCCATTAATGAAGTGAAATTGTCCTGCTAATGGACTTACCAAACTAGATTCATCTCGGAAACCAAAAAATACCAAACCATTTCATGCCGATTACATTGCTTTCTGTGGGGTTCGGCACTCGTTTTCTGTGGCAGTTCAAGACTCCCACATCGCCATATATTGTCAAGCAACACTGCTCTTTCCCACTGCTGCTTGTAGCGCAGCTGCGCACCTGTGCACAAGCAGCAGCTCACTATCACACTTCTCCACTGACCTCTCTCTTGCGTCTGCTTGGCTGTACAAGCCGTGCCACATGGTGCGGCTATGCACATCAGTGTGAAAGAGTAGTGCATTCACTTCTGCATGGCGCAGCATGCAGGCAGGCGCACCTGGGCATGGCCTCCGAGATCTCCCCTGCACAATCTGTGGGATCACGCGCAAGCCTCTGCAAGTCGTGCCATACTGCGCAGCTATGGTCCCTAGAATATTGGCTAGTCTGCTGTCCACCAACAGGAGCAAGGGCTGTTTTCGAATGATGGTGGCGGTGATACTGAAAGCAGTCCTAATGCTACAGTGTAGCGCTCGGCCGCCTGGTTATGTGTTGGCAAAGCGCACACGTGCTCAGCATATAGTTCAGCGCTTTATTATTATTCTTTTATCGATTTTCTGCCACTGTGTACTTGCACCACATTCAAGCAGTGTTTTCTATGAATGTGATGAGAAGTTTTAGCTGCATAGTGTGGTTTTTATTCATGGATACTTTTTTTGCTGAGCCATATGAAGCATGCCTGTGGAGTGCGAACACGACTTGAAACACAAAGCAGTTGCGATGCCTGGAATCGGTTGAGCACTGAATATATTTATTTATACTGCTGCCCTTTGGCAGCCAAGACCACAATAGTTAAAAGTGAAACAATAAAATTGAAAGGGCCCATGGTTATTGTTATGTTGCTGCGTGGGTCGTATCGCGAGGCACCATCGCGACAAGGCGTATCGGCAATAACCTTTTATTGCCGTCACGAAACAAACACAGAACAGTGGGAACTTGATAACTGCTACAATATATACATTCTTGAGGCCGGGAGAGGGCGCTCTTCAACACAGGGGTTAACTGATGCAGATACGTCATCCGCTGAACTCAGCGGCCAGAATCAGTACACAACAGTTATCCCAATGCGAAAGCATTGCGACTACCTCGCGATGCCTGTGCACTTTCTGTCATCCTAATTTAATTTTGCCTTAATTAACAACAAAGGTCGTGGGTTGGACTCCTACTAAAGTTCGAGAGCCCAACTCCCAAGACAAAAGTTGCAGGTTTGAGTGTCTTAATTACCTCAACTTTACTTAACTTCACCCTAATTAACACCAAAGGTTGTGGATTCAACTCCCACCAATGGTCGTGGGTTCTATTCCCACCAAAATTTGTGAGTTTGAGTGCCTTAATTAACTCTATCTTAACTGTGCTTTAATTAATCCCACATTAACGCCAAAGGTCGTGGGTTCGACTCCTACCAGTGGCGTGGGTTCGAGTACGTAATGAATTCTAGCTTAATTAATCCAGCCTTAATTCACCCTGCCTTAAGTTACTCTGCCTCAATTCATCAATGGCCTCGATTGGCTCGCTTCACTTTTTGGAATATCGGGGTCATGCCAACACTAACAACACCAGATTTTCCACCTCATGGGCCATATAATGCTTCTGCCTTAACAGTGGTGGTCCAGCCAGTTATCCCCTCATTAGCAGCCACTACGGCTCTTTGTTCGTGACTGTCACGTACAGGCACCTCCGGCACTGAGCACACCACGATTTGTACGTGAAGGGACAGCTCGCGCAAGTCGTCTACCCGTATCACCAAGTGCGGGGCTACTTCTGTTCCTTTTCTGTTTAGGACATCATTTAACCCAACTGCTACTATGACAAGGTTGCACATGTCGGCATTTTCTACGAGCTTTGCTTTTACTTGCTCCGTGACAGAACCCAGTGTCCGCGCTGGGAATGTCCTGTTAAGAATGGCGAGCTGCAATGCAAGATTGCCACCCAGTTACGACCGGGGAACAAGACACGCATCCCCCACTCTCCGTCGCTTCAGCTAGGATGCGTTCAATGAAGCGGGCTTTGTGCTGACACCGCCGCCATCCTCCAGCCCCTTTGCCGTTGTGACAGAACGAGTTCGGCGGGCGAACTATTGTGCCCGAGCTCCCCAGCGCGGACCTGATCTGCTACGCATGAGCGAGCTGCCGCGGGAAAGCCGTTTTTTGTTGCTTCCCATGCGCCTTCCGGGATGCAGGACAACGAGCTACCCACCATGGCTCCGAGCTTCCCAGAACGGTGCCCCTCTGACGTCAACGCCGGACACCGGAATGTGTGTGCCTATGTGTGCGTAAACTGTTTTGCGGGGCGGCGGCTAGTTGACAATGAGTAAACGAACGTTCGCGTCACCTTGTATCGCGGGAGGACCGAGTGTTTAAAAACTGCTGTGGTGCGAATGCTGAACACACTTCTCTTGAGCAGTCATGTTGAACTGACACACTTCTCTCGTGCAGTCATGTTGGACTGACACTCTTTTTCTCAAGCAGTCATGTTAGACTGATATAAATACTGTAAATAAACCCCTATTCCTCGTTCTCGATGAGAAGCAGTTTTTCCCTTCATCAACGTCCTCAGCGTGGATAAGTTGGACGACGGCATGGGCCAGCTACCTTCGAATTCATGCCAGACTCCAATCTTGACAACGGATCACGAGCGATGGGATTGGGCCCCCAATCCTGACAGTCCCTACTGCTACTCTTTTATCGCCTTTCACCCTCTCCACAATTGCTTCTGAGCACCTAGCCAGGTTTGAGTTGCTGGCGATAATCACCATTTCACTCTCTCCTACCTCTTCCTGCTTCCCTTTGTGCTTTTCTGTGCGATTCAGACTTGTCAAGGGGCATTGACCCCTGCACTTTCATACAAGAAGTGTCCCACCCACTCCATTTGGCGCAGCATGCGTATGGCAGACCAGCCAATATTCTAGGGACCAAAACGCAGCTACATGCGGTGGTGTGAAAGATTAGTACATTCACTTCTCCCTTTCTCTAGGACATACTGCGCAGGCAGCCACAGCTGGGCTTACCCTCGGAGATCTCCTCGGTGCAATCTCATGGTCACGCCCAAGCCATGCAATCACTTCTCTCACTCTCTGTGGTGCACAGCGCGGGCTGGCAGCTGGGCGTGACCTTCAAGATCACATTGACATCTGTGCAATCTCAAGAGACCCCGAACTGGCCGAGCATTGCCGATGTAATGAAGTTCAGCTGCCTCCTCGATCACACAACGCACCGCTGTGTTGTGCGCCACATGCTGCTGAACCGTGACGAGCCAAGTAAAAAGTGGATGCAAAGGACCATCACAATGAAACAGAAGGCAGCTACTTAAATGCTGCTGAGTCAGGTGCTAGGTCACGTTTACACATGCCAAATATTCTTTTGTTTTATCCAAATTTGATGACATGCATGGCTGTGTAGCAGTTCTGTGGGCCACGAAGCAGTCTTTTTTTCAATGTTTACAACTCTACAACCCATCGGGCATATATAGCAGTAAATGGCACTAATCAATATAACAGAGTAATGGACAGAATGAAGTTGGTTAATTTGGTATAATGACACAAAGGCGACTAAGGCCATGCTGCACCAGTCACAAGACAATAGAAAACACAACGTTAAAGCAGCTAAACCTGCGTATAGTTGCTGTAAATAACCAGTTTTCTCTAAACAGTTAAAGAAGTTAGTAAATAGCCCTTGCAGGTGATCTGCCAGAAATAGCACAGGGCATAAAGGTATATGTAAGTTATACAGGTTGTGTAAAAGCTTCTGTCTCTGTATTTCGATGTGTGGACATGTCATAAGAATGTGCATTACTGTAAGAGGTTCATGGCACTTTTCGCAAGTTAGTGGGTTTTCTTTTCAAAGGAGAAAACTGTGTGTAAGATGTGTGTGTCCGATTCGAAGTCGACATAAGATCACCTCATAGAACCATTTCTGGTGACTGCATGACTTCGACTCGCCAACTACAGGTTTAGTAAGATGTGGCTTGTTGCTTACACAATGGTCCTATTCGTGTTGTCATTTTGACCTCAAGGCCTTCCGAATCGCATGGATACTACCTTTATATAGAAGTGCTGTGTTCATTTTGTCTTTGTACACTGCCATTGATGCGCATCTATCAGCTGCTCTATTACCCAGTATCCCAACTTGGCTTGGTACCCAGCAAAACCTAATTGATCTACCGTATTTGTTTCATGTTACCATGTTTAAAATATCCCCTAACAGGGGTTCACATTCGGATTTCGTGTGTAGAGCATTCAATGCGCTTAAGGAATCAGTGTATACAACTGCGTTTTCGGTGTTTGTCAGCAATGATCTTTAGAACTACGGTCCACATTGCATAGACTTTGGTCGTGTGCTGTGGTAATCAAGTACTAGTTTCCTAATTTTTTGTTATGGCCCCTACACCTCTGTGTTCTGTTGTTTTAGAGCCATCAGTGTAAAATTCCATGTAATTTTGGTCCTGAAGAGTGTGATTCTGAAGAGTACAAAGACTGCGAGGAATTCTTGTATGGATGTGTTTATGTGGGGTGTCATTTTTCTTTAGAAGCGCCAATGCCCAATCACGTACAGTCAACAACTGAATTTTCGGATGGCCAAATTTTCGAACATGCCTGATATTTCGGACGTCTTCGCGGCACCACCACGAGCCCCATAGAATCAATGTATAAGGACATATGAATTTTGGACGCTCGAACGCCCCGCCGTCCAATTTTCCGGACTTTTTGATCCCACGGAAGGTCCTTTGGCTCCTCGTGCAGCGTCCTTGTGAAGGAAATCGACCTGCAGCCGAAGCATATCACCACTTTGAACTACAACTAGCCGAATCTAGCCGTCACACATCGATTTGGTCTGGCCACACTGGCTATGTTCATCGCCACACTTTCGCCTGCGGCGGAGTTTCCGGAGCGGCGCCATTTTGTTTGTTTGTGCAGGCATGTGCAGGCCACGCGTTTTGGTTAGCGTGGTGTCTGGTTGTGCTGTTGAGTCAAGTGTGCTCTGCGATGCAAGGCCTAGGTGCCTCAACGCTCGTCAGCGAACTCCACTGTTCGCAACTTGAGGATTTCGCTTGCCTTCAATGGCCCCCACTCCGTCTTCGTCGTCTTCGCCGATGGCATCGAAGTGCGGAAAGCAGTACCGTCGGCTAGTACTGGCGCAGAACTGACTGACGAGGAAATATTTCGTCAGATTGTGGGGGATTCAGACGACTCCGATGTTGAAAATGAGGCGCCAATGCCTGCGCCGCCTACAAGCGCCGAGTTGACGCGAGCACTGTTGACTCTTTCATCGGTGTACAGTGCTGACATGACCCTTGCTCAGATCGAGGCGAATATGATCGCATGCAACCGGAACGCCGTCCAAACAACAATCAACCAGCAATAACACCGGCTGCCCGATGATGCACATGTACATAGGGTACGTTCATTTCGCCTGCACTACTTGAACCAGTTCACGAGGTGCTGCACCCTGCCATTCGTTTCAGCGGTGCAGCAATGGCGCCCGCAGAACCATGACGTTCGTTTCAAAAAGTGCAGGAAAGGTGCAGGGCTGGTTCATGATTTTGCTGCACCTGCTCCACTGTCGGTGCAGACTTGGTGCAGGCATACAGGTGCGAAGCAGCGACGCAGCAGACGACGCAGCACACGGGTGCGAGCACCGTAAAAAGACCGCTTACACACGTGTGATGTGTCTTTGCAACTGTAGTGTGTATTTACGCCCCAGAAACCGATCATACCTGCAGTTCAGGATCTCTCAAACTTACGCACTCCATGCACATTAGTCTGACATAGCATAACGCCTACACCGCGTCTGCACCTTTGCATTCGTTTAGAGTGTTTCACTGGGCCTGCACCTCCGGAATCGAGCTGCACAGTTTCTGAACTTCTCGTGAAGCGCCGTGAACTGGTTCACAGTGGTGCAGGCGAATCGAACAGACCCATAATAAACCGGCAGTAAGCTGCATACAGAGTTTTTGAACGCCTCTTTTTATAGCCACTTCACTGATGCTTTGGCAGGGTTTCAGAAGCCTGGTATTTTGCCCTTTACCTCTAGATCTGAGAAAAAAAAGAAAGAAGGTGCATTGTTTTGCATGCATTCATTTTTTCAGACTGCCTGAATTTTTTGACGTTTTTACGTTGCCTAGAGGGTCCGAAAAATTGGTCGTTGACTGTAACTGTATGAACTCACACCATGGGGGTAATTGCTGTGGCCTTTTAGCAACCTGAAAGACCTCATGGGGAATGTCATAATCGCAACAGTACTCCTCATACTGCAGAAGAAGCGGTCTAATCATGTCCGATTTATTTGTGTAGTGGGTGAGGATTGGGAGGTCAATCCCACCGTCCGTAATCAGTTGTCAAAATTGGAGTCGGGCATGAATTAGATGGTAGCTGGCGCATGCCACTGTCCAACTTATTTCCGCTGAGGACGTTGTTGAAGGGAAGGACTGCTGCTCATCGAGAATGAGGAATATGGGTTTATTTACAGTATCTACATAAGGACGTTGCAGTTCATCAGTCTAGCATGACTGCTAGAGAAAGTACACTTAGCAGACGCACAACAGTGGTTTATAAACACTCGGTCCTCCCTCGATCCCTAGGTGAGAGAAACGTTCGACCAGTAGACAAGCCGCCTCTCTGCGGGAGGGCTTATACACACATACTTCAGCACAGGTTCACAGTCCCCACCGACATCAGGCGGTCTTCGCAGAACTCAAGCCTTACGTCAGGAAAGGCGCATCTCATTCCTCGAGCTGACCCCCGCAACGCGGCCCCCGGTTCTCTATTGTCTTGCGTCTTGAAAGACGCGTGGGACGTTGCAGCCAAATACATTCCCACAGGAACTCCCCCGCTCGTGGCAGAACAGGTAGGCGGTGGAGTGTTCCGTCACAAAGCCTTGTTCATCGAACTCATCTCGGCTCCTGTGGACACAGTAGACTAAGTGACGCCGTTTGGCTAGAGGGTTGTGATGGCGTTCCAAGAAAAGTTGACGCCACTGTCACAACTGGCTAGCAAAACTTGCACCTCAGGCAAAACTTGCACCTCAGCGGGCCGTTCTTAACAAGCGTAAGCGTCAGCTGCACTGTGTGACGATGTAAAGGAGGCTCATTACAGACAACATATAAACTCTGGACAGGTGATGTTTTGTAAGCACCACTTTCGAGTCGTAGTCCAAGGTTATGAACTGGATCAAGTTGTCGGATGTAAGACTGTTTGGCTGAACCATATTGATGCTACCATAGCTTGATATGCTACGCACCAAAGTGCAGTAGATGTGTAGCAGGCATTTACGGCCAGAGCCCCAGCACTTCCAGGACAGGATTGAGGATGTTAAGTGCATTGTTCGCTTTAATTTTAAGACTGTTTATGAGCGCAAGAAAGTTCCACTTTTTATCAAGCAGAACACCAAGAAACTTGTGTTTTTTCTTTTACCGGTAGTGCAGCTTCCTGCAGCTTAAGAATGGGATCTGGTTGTAGGCCTCTTTTCTGTGATAAGACAACACTAATAATTTCCTCAGTTCAGAAATGAAAACCATTTTTAGATGCCCACTGAGGCAGCTTGTTTAATGCAATTTGAGTAGGCGTTCACTCGTTGCCAAGTTCGATGCACGACACACAATTTGTAGATCATCCACATATAACGAGTGCCTTACAGAGGATAGAATTACATCATTTACGGAGTTCATTTTTACCACAAACAATGTTGTGCTTAATATGCATCCCTGTGGCACACCATTTTCCTGAGTGAATACATGTGACAGCAGTTCTAAACGCACTTGCAATGTTTGGTTGGACATGAAATCTGCTAGACATTTGGGCATTCTACCGCAGATTTTTAAATCCACTAAGTCTCTTGATATACCAAACTTCCATCTTTTGTTGTGCACCTTTTCTAGATTAAAAAAGACTGAGACAGTATTGCATGTGTAGAAAGCCAGCATGTATCTCGTGTTCTAGCCGGACTAGATATGTTTTAGAGCAACCTTTTTTTGCACCCATACTGATGGTTATCCAGCACGTTCTCTGTTTCAAGGATGTGTGTCAATCTTATGTTTATAATGGTTTCATACAATTTGGCAAGACAGCTTTTGAGTGCTATAGACCTGCAGCTGATAGCTGTTGTAGGATGCTTTCCAGCTTTCAAGGGATTACTATAATGGCTTTCTTCCACCCATTTGGCATTTTTTCTGTTTCCCAGATCATGCTGAAGAAATGAAGCAAGGTCTCAACTGGTTTAGGGGATAGGTGAGCAAGGATTCTGCAATGTACTCTGTTCGGACCGGGTGTTGTTTTTTTGCCAGTAGCGAGTACTCAGCTCATTTCCAGCAGGGTTAAGGGGGCATTACACAATTTGTCAGGACCTCCTGTTGTCGGAAGCATTTTTTTTTTTTTGCTGACTGCTTATATTTTTGAAATGTAGCAGAATATGTCATGGAAATGCTGCCCTAATATGTCTGCTTGCTCTTCTAAGTTTGTTTGCGTGCCTGGGATTGAGGGTATGGGGATCATGTAGGAAGCGCAGTTGCCTCTAAACTTGCGAAGCTGACCCTACATTCTTTTGGATGTTATCGAGCTATTTATGGACGATAAATAGTTTTTCCAATACTGTCTTTCAGCTTGCCTCTGTGTGTACCTGGGTTTCACATTTGCGTTTTTGAAAGAGAGGAGGTTATCTTGTGTTGGGGTATGGCCGAAAGATACCAGACACTTTGTTTTGTAGATTTTGCGGTTTCTGTGCAATCACTCGTCCACCAGGGTTCTGATTTTTTTCCCTAAGAAGCCAGAGGACTGCAGAATTGTCTGCTCCACTGTAGTAAGTATACAGGCAGTAATCTTTTCATTCGTTTCATTTATCATTAGATCAGTTACGTCATCCACACTCGCCTTTTCAATGAAGGGAGGCCAGTTTGCTACACATAGGTTTCAACGGAGTGATCTCAGTGGTATAGTAGGGAAAGGGATGTTTTTTTAGTGACAGTAGGCATATGGTCACTACCATAGAGATTATCAATAACACTTCATTGAAAATAGAAAGAGAGATAGAGAGCACAGCGCCAGATCTACGCAGCTCATAGCTCTTGTGCTTCAGGAGCAGTAGGTTGCAGCAAGAGTGTTTAACCCTTTGACGGTCAATGACGTAAATATATGACGCCACGCACAAGTCCGAAAATGGTCGATGTCGTATATCTACAGCGCCATCTGTACGTTTAAAAAGCGCGCCAATTTCCTAACTTTTTCTTTTCTGTCATGTGTTGCCACTATGTGGGGATACAGAGAATTTTTTTCGTGCGCCTCCCTCTCTCGGTTTTCGTCACATAGTTTGTTTTAGTGCTAGTTTGCTCCAGTGCGTCTATATACTACCGCTCGCGCATTGATGCGCACGCATACGGGCAGCCCTTTTGATTTTCTTTTGCGGGCGGTTTTGGCTTTTAGCGCTTGCAAAAGTGATGGCTATCTCGTTACTAATCACTCAAAGGGTGACCACTTGTTTCTCGCTCGTTTAGTGTTCACAGGGGTGCACATAGGAAGGATGCCACCTTGCATGCGTTTCCGTTTCTTTTCTTTTTTTTTTTTAACTCGCGAAAACTAATTACCTTAGCTGGTTGGCGATAAGATGAAGATTAGCGGAAGTTTGTCGCACGTGTTACTTTTTTTGATGGGCACACAACCAAACAGTGTTCTTGAGTGCGCGCACCTATGCAGTTCGATTACGTTATGGACATACGTATTAGTGTAAGAGCAGGAGCCTTGAACTGTGCGCATAAAAATGCATCAAATTTTTAATTCTGATAAGGTTATTCCCTTCTTTATTGTTGTTATTCATGAATAAAGAGTGCATATACACTAACGCAAAATATTTTTTTCTCACTCTACAGTCACCCTAGAAAAATTACGGTAAATTTTTTTCGGCATAAGTCCATAAGAAGAATTCAAATCTGCAATAAAACAAATAGACCCTAGGCGGTCGCATATGGAGAAAAAAATCGACCCTCAAAGGGTTAAAAGGCATAGTAAGTCATTTGTTAGGGCAAAATCTTCCAAGTGTTTGTCCCCTGGTGTCAGTTGTTTTGCTACCCCATAATATGTTATGGGTGTTAAAATTGCCAGCTATTAACCCTTTCGCTGTCACGGACGTACCGGTACGTCATCGCGCTTCCCCCCCCACGGTGTCACTGACGTACCGGTACGTTCTCTATCGTGCGTTCAAAATTTCGCGCCAGAGCGCAAAGCTGGCACTCCTGGATTGGCCATGCTATCTGTTGACTCTTTCTACAAGTTCGTATATTCGCTCCGACCCGTGTTACTCCGTCTATTGAAGAGTACTGCGCGACTGCCACTTCCCACTTTCTCTTTGCTGAGTGGCGCGGTGGCTCCGTGTTCGCTGTATCATGCGTCGCGCGCGTGTGGTTATGGGTTCAAGGGTTGTTCTGCCATTTCCGCTGGTTTGAAGGTTTTTATTTTTCTTCTGTTGGTGTGCCTGCTATGGTGCGTCAAGTTCAGGCGCACATGCCGTTGCCTCTCCGAAAAGAGTGACTCGTTGCTGCTTTCGCTCTCTCGCCGCACCCTCGCTTCCGACTTGCAGCAGTAAATGTAAAGTCCTTCGAACTTTGTTTAGCCTTTTTCCATCTCCCTCTGTCATCTTGATCACGCAACGTCCCGTTTATCTCCGTTGTGCGGGCGGCTGAAAGCGCATCCTCCCTGCGCGCGGTTACTTTCGGATGGCTCAGCGCGCGAGACCTTCGTCTGCTCATTGGAGCGGTGGCTCAATTCCGATTCAGAATACGAGCCGAGTTCGGATTCGGACTCGGACAGAGTCGCATGCGAGGAAGAGGGTTCCGCATCGTCAGATTGGGATGTTGAAGGGATTTTATAGCCAGGCTGATGATGATGATGATGTTTACTAACAACAGCTGGCAGAACACTGAAATGTGTATATTGCATTGACTATGTTATTTGTATACCAATCATAATCAAAAATAAATGGCTATGTTCATTCCCTGTTATGCTCGTTCCCTGACACCAAGCCGACACTGGGGGAGCGTCACGGCCTGAAAGGTCCGGCAGCGAAAGGGTTAAGAAACGTTCAGGTGGCTGGTTTAAAATTAACTGTAGATCTTTTACAGTAAAATGCAAATGCAGTAGGATGTATAGTGAACAAATGGTGATGGTTTTGCGAGCTAAAATGGTGACAGCAACGGCTTCTATGTGACTGTTAATGGCAACTTCTTTAGCTGCGATACCGCCCTGCAGAACAATGGCTACACCACCCGAAAGCCGGCGCACGCCTGAGTACAGTTGTGCCGTACAATACTGAAGCCTTTTAAAACATTTTTATGTCCATCACCTAGATTTGTTTCCTGCAAACACAAAGCCACAGGAGAGAAATTACTTAACATGCCTTTCATGTCACCTGAGCTGCTTACTATTTTGAAATTGAAAGGTAAAAAATGGCATTACGAGTGAATATGAGATAGGAAAGACGTTAGGTGACATATATCTAAAGAAGACTAATACAAAGGAGCGATCACCTTTAGGTTATCGCTTTCTTATTTAATGTGGTTATTGGGACTTTGTCCCTCTTTGCACGCTGGAGAGAGCAGAGCGCTTGTTCTTTGTGGGGACATTCAAGCACATAACATTCAAGCATATAAATCACATCGGGACTAGTGATAGTAAAGCTAGTTTTCACTTCATGTGTATAATTACTTGTGGTGCTTTTAATTTCAATGTCATTTTGAAGGTGCCTGCAGGTCTTGCACCTAGGGCAACAACAGGCTTTCATTATGGGGGGAATGATGTTGGCTGACCTGAATGTTCTTTCTGTAAGAAAACAATATATCGGCGAAATAGGACAAACAATGAACGTCAGGTTAAACGGACATCGTGCATACACAGCTAAAAAGGTTCCCAAAGCCATCGCCAAGCATTTCAACCAACCAGGTCATAATTTTGATGGCTTTAAACTCTACGTCCTACAAATTTCCATTCTGTGCTAGGCAGAAAATACAGAGAATCATACCTCATCCATAAGTTCAAGACGTCACAACCAATAGGCATAAACGTTTCAAAAGGAACTTTAGAATCTGTTTGCTATGCTAAACTTCAAGCTACAGGCAACAACAGTTATACTCACGTACAACTTTTCTTGGCTACAAAGCGGAAGGTACTGGGGCGGAGCTCCTGCACATGACTGTATTCATACGCAATGTAGCCCAGGCACGCTTGGCACCGGTTTCAATTTTGCCAACCTCGCACAACCTATTCACTTTAGTGAAGGCAAACACAATTACCTCGGCATGAATCAATGTTTATTCACATCCGATATGGACCAAATTCTGAACAGTGAACATCACAGCCTGCATCGGAGCTCCGAAGCAGCCGTACGGCGTTGGTTAGGACTTGGACGCGCAACCGACGCTGGCATCGGTAGAGACGGCGCAGTAGTAAGCTCGCTCGCTCGCTCATTTGTACATGCTGATGGTTGCGATTTCAAGATGGGTTCACTTGGTTTCTGTGCAGATGCTGCAAACATTTTTGTGTGTGCTTCAACAGTCTTTTGTTGCTAAAGTTGGCAACGGCCTCTCAGGGAAGTTGATTGGCGGGACAGCAAGTGGCAAACACTCACCAGAAGAAACGGGCGCCATTTTGTGTTTGATGAATGTGCAAACGTGAGACGGTTACGGTTATGCAAAAAGCCGAAAGAGCTAACTAAAAATACGCTAAAATACTGATAGCTGTCTGGTAAATGTTACGTATCATTTCAAATTAAATGCTGTAAAAATCAAAGAATATTGCTTTCTATGCTGTAAAAAAACAAAGAATATTGCTTTCTATGTCCCATGTAAGAAAACGTGAACAAAACTGTAGGACTACTTTCAGTAGCAGTGAAAGAGGCGTGCTTAGTTTTCAGAACCTTCGCTTCATAGCTAAGAAAAGTTGTCTGCGAGTATAGTTATTTTTCATTGGGTTGCTTAGTGTTTTCCTTTCTTTCCTCCCTTCCCTTTTTTTGTTTGATTTATATATGTATTCCATCTCCGTTTTTTTTTCCCCACAATACCATTTTGTGTCTTCTTTTGCTCTCTCAGAGAGACGATACTCACTGACCTCAAGCAGAACAAGTAATTACCCCTGCCCTCGTCCAGGCCCCTTCCATGAAAAAACACATGGCCAGCTGACACATAGCACTTCCTCATATTCCTCCACCGATGTTGAATAACACACCTTTCTTTTCAATTCTACCCCTTCGCCGCTAACACACCCTCAGTTGTTGCCTCGCTTAACCCCCTTACCGTCTCCCTTTTAGAGGAACCCTACCTATGCAGTTGAACCTGGCTATATCGAACTCTATATAGGACATAATTCGATATAAGCCTGCTAAAGAATTGGACGTCATAAAAGCACATACCATTTATAAAATCACTTTATTGATAAAACTAGCTTAGTTTCACATGAAATAGTCCTGTACTTTCTTCTGCTTGGGCAATTTCGCTGCCTGTGACGCACGCACTTCACATGGTCTAAAGGAGCCGGAGCAGCTGACGCTGCAACTTTACACATTCGCGCACATGCATCAGACTAGTGCAAGTGCACCAATCACCTCGGATGATGTGGGCAAAATCTGTTTTGTGCGTGCAGACTGCTTGGTGTGAAGAGTCAGTCGCGTAGCAGTCGACAGATGGTAAGCGCAATCATCATTAGCTAGACTTGGCACACGACATATCACTGCGGCAAGTTCGGGGTGCTATCATCACATGGGAAAGAAGAAAAAAATCAAAATTTGACAACAAAATTTAGGGGTGCAATCATTATGTGAGTGCAATAATTATGCAAGTAAATATGGTACGCTTGCAAGCAGCAAGGTCAGAACAACATTAATTTAGGCTAGATGGTGCATACTCGAACTATGAAAGAATAGTGCCAACTAGGACGATCACGAGTGAGAGACGATACGGGACAACTGCCAATAGATGAAGATAAACGAAGAAAGAAATAGAAAGATAGATGAAGTTAGCGCTTGTCCTGTGTCATTCTCTCTCTTGTGATCATCTTAGTTGGTACTGTTCTTTCCTAGTTCAACCAAGGTCAGGCTGCGTGCCGTCTCTTCTCCATGTAGGATCTCATCAGTGGTGCACTTTGTGTACGCAACCGGTGACAGCCACAAAGCCAGGGTTGGTCGTGATCCAGAGAAAGCCAAAGTCATTGTTGTTTCAACAAAGAAAAATCTGTGGTTGCTACATAGAGCTTTCTGCATGCTTGTCATTTTCCCTTCAGTAAAATGCTTCTCTCTTTCCACTCCCGTAATCGCTATGTGCCTGTCAAGGGCATATGCACCTGGGGGGAGCAGCGACATGGATGAATTGTGGGTCCACTTTAAAAACGCCTCGACACCGGCCGGAACAATGCTGAAAGGCCCCCGACATTTTCTGGAATCTCACTGGATACAATGGCCCATCAGCTTATGCCTCTTGAAATGAGTTCTCTTATTTGACTACCCCATTCATGCCCACTATAGCTGGTGTGTCCCCTGCATGGGGGGCAAAATGTCTTAGTAAATTACCCTAACATTCACTATTATATATGCTGTAATTATTGGAAATAGGCCATCTACTTTTTCGGTCCCTACTTCATGGTTTCTACGATTCTGTTCCGCCTCTGTTGCACCATCCCCTTTCCTGCCAATGTTCAGGTGTCAGCCATTGCCAGTATGTCCAGAAAAGTTTTTTTATTTCAAGAAACACAAATGTGGTCGCTTTTTCCACTATCAGATGCGAGCTGAAGCGGGTGCACCTTTGGCCTATTGTTCTTGGCACAACGGTGGAGATGTTCTGCGTGTGATCGCCTCCATAACTCTTCCCTGGGGACCACAATTAGCCCTCAACTTGCGTTCACATTCAAGCGCTTCCTTTCATCCATGTCGCTCTTTCTGAGCCCACCTCCTGGAACTTTGTCCCGCGGGCGGGGGCGTCATTGAGATGCTGCAGCACCAGCAAAACCCTGCACAAACACAAAGCTGTTCCATTCCAGAGGATCACTTACTTCTGTTCGGACCTCTAGGATGCTCTTGAAGTCATTGGACATGGATGCCAGCTTGGACTGTAAAGTAGAGGACAGCAAGTCAAGGCTGTTGACATAAAAAGGAAGTGACCCTGCATCCCAAGACACTTTAAACCTGTTATAGTAGTGATGCACGGTTTGCTCAGTGTTCCTGTGCCAAGATTTAAAAAACAACCAGACTTCTCGCTCTCTTTTCAGACTTCAGCAGCAACAGATCACTTTGCTCAACCAAACTGGCTCTCTTTTAATAGCACAAGATGTGACACACTTGAATTTTTAGTCCTATGCCTTTAAAGGAGATGTTTTACTGCTTGTATGTTTCATACTTAAATTTTGCAGCAAGTCTTATCTTTTGTTCCACACAGATGAAACACCTGGCACTGTTTACCTCCTTCGTCTCGACTTTCAAAGACCAAGAGACTGCACTTATGGTGCAAACTGTATGCCTAGTTTCAGAAGTGAAGAAGAAAAAGGTGAATTTTGGTTGATAAATATCTCAAAAATAAATAGAGCTTTTAAAATTGCATATCTTGCTATAGGATCTTGCAGCGCCCTCCTCTGCAGTACTGCCACTGCAAGAAGGGCCATAACACTAGTAACCATAAACATAACAAGTTTTGGTTAACTAGCAAATAGACTGCGACGGCTATTGCCCACCTAGTGTGGAAAAAGCGTGCTTGCATCGGCTAAATCTTTTTACCTGTTTCCATCAAAAAAAAAAAATCACTTGGCAAAAATGACATCTGAGAGCACTGACACACGGGTGGAGGCAACCTGGAGTGTCTTGGAGCAGCTCCAGCAGCGGCAAAATCACCATCTTGGAGCAGCTTCGGAGCTGGTCGGTCAACAGGGCTCACCACAAATCAAATACTTATAGAATAATAGAACCATTGGGGGGTGCAAAGGCACTTTCTTTTACCGACATTGCGGAACCATTTCAAGCAACATCAAGGATAAAATAGTTTTAACACGACACGCTTTCAGTAGCCACTGCACATGTCTGCCCAACAATGTCCACGGGCTTTCCCCAAGTTTTCATTCACTCCTCCTTCACATAATGAGGTTATAACCTCATTTGCCAGCAATGATAAAATGCAAAGGCTCTAAGATCGATTTGCTTTGTTGCACAGGACTAGGCAGAATATGTTGTTGTTCGTTGAATGTTGGTGCTCAACCGCATTTTGTTTAATGGGGAGGTGTGAATGCTAACACTCATGTTGGCCACCTAATGCCATTGTAGCCTGGAGTAGTGTGGCTGCAAAGGATTCTGCATGGCACAGTTACGCACGAAAACGTTGGTAGCAGAGGTGAGTGCAGGAGAAACGTACGGAGACCTTGCTTCTTGCGAACGTGTAGGCACGGGAGGTACCTGACTGAAGAAAGCTTGCAGTTCGGCAATGTAGTCGGCAGGTGATGGCATAGGTGATTTGGTGGTGGTGACAGAAATCGCACAGAAGGCATAGGTGAGTGCCGTAGACTAGCTTCGCACAGGAGCAACCTAGGTCGCTCTTGAGTGTGGCTCTGATGCCAAGTAAGACGAGAGGCAAATGCAGGACCCACTTCTCTGGTGATTCATGCGTAATAAGGGACGCCTTGAGATGCCGGTGAAAATGGTCAACTAGTCCATTGGACTGCGGGTGGTAAGCAGTAGAGCGAAAACATGTCGTTCCGAGTAGTTTGAGTAGCTCATTGAAAGGTGCCGAGTCAAACTGCTGACCGCGATCGGTGATTATTGTGGATGGGCAGCCGAACCTTGTGATCCACGTAGACCTGAAAGCTGCTGCAACAGTGGGCGCTCAGATGTCTGATATAGGTGTAGCTTCTGTCCACCATGTATAGCAGTCGATGCATGTCAGTATATAGCAGTAACCTTTCAGAGGTGGGAGAGGGCCGACGAGGTCCAGGTGTATGGTGTCAAAAGGAGCATCCGGTGGAAAAAAAGACTTTGCAGGCAGGATGGGGTAACGCTGGATCTTAGAGCACTGACACGAGAAACAGCAGTGAACCCAATCGCGAACTTGGGCGCTTAGGCGAGGCCAAACGAAACGACTAGAAAGAAGCTTCTGTGTCTCGTGTATGCCAAGATGTAACAAGTTGTGCACGGTTTCGAAAAGACGTCTGCGAAGGGATGCTGGAATGTATGGTCTGGGTGTGTCGGTAGAAGTGTCGCAGACGACGGGCGAACCATCTGGGGTCACTACGACGTCCTCCAATTTCAGAGACATTGACGAATTCCGGAGTGTACGAAGTTCAGAGTCATCACGCTGTTGACTGGCGAGTAAGTCGACCTCGATGATGAAAGGTTCCGATGTCAACGTGGAAACGGCATTGACACACGACTCAGAATGTTGGCTGGAACATTGTCGGTGCCCTTGATGTGGCAGAACGTTGTTGTACACTTGGAGATGTAGGAAAGGTGCCGAATCTCGTGGGGCGAGTAACAGGACGCCGAACGATTCGTTGCATGCACAAGGGGTTTGTGGTCAGTCAAGACAGTGAATGCACAGCCTTCTAGGAAATGGCGAAAGTGCCTGATAGCCAGGTAAATGGCGAGTAATTCACGGCCGAATACGCTGTAGCGGGACTGCGCAGGTTTCAGTTTCTTGGAAAAAAAAGGCGAGTGAATGCCACACATTGTCGATAAATTGCTGCAGAACGGCACCGACAGTGGTATTTGAAGCGTCAGTCATGATGGCAGTGGGCCCGTCTGGCTTTGGGGTCTAAGCAGCGTAGTGTCGGCGAGGGCAGACTTGACTCTTGTGAAAGCGTCGGTGGCCTCTTTATTCCACTGAAGCACTTGTTTACATTTGTTTACCAGCACAGCGTCTAGTGGAGCCATAAGTCATGAGCAATGGGGTATGAAACGGTGGTAGAAATTAACAAATCTGAGAAATTGGCAAAGCTTGGTGAGTGTGGCCGGTCAGGAAGGTTTTCAATGATGTGAATCTTAGACAGCAGTGGTCGAATGCCGTTAGCATCGACAATATGACCGAGGAACTCGAGTTCGGGTTTACCGAATTCACTCTTGGAGGCGTTGATGGCAATTCCTCTACTGGCAAGGCGTGAAAACAACAACCACAAGTGGTGAAGATATTCTCTGCGCAAGAGCTTGCGACGAGAAGGTCATCAATGTATGCAAAAACAAAAGGCAAGCCTCGGGTGACGGAATCGACGAAACGCTGAAAGAATTGGCCCGCGTTCCGTAAGCCAAAAGGCATGCGGAGAAATTAAAAAAGACCGAAGGGTGTGGTGATCACAGTCTTGGGAATGTCTTCTTCAGCGACCAGCAGTTGATAATGGGCGCGAACGAGATCGATCTTAGGAAAAATAGTCGCACCGTGCAATGCTACCGTGAAGTCCTGAATGTTCGGTAGAGGGTAGCAATCAAGAACTGTAATGTTGTTTTGTACCCAGTAATCACCGCATGGGCACCAGTCTCCCGTCTTCTTAGGCACGAGGTGAAGTGGTGATGCCCAATTACTGGAGAAAGGACGGATGATGCTAAGTTGCAGCATGTGTTCGAACTCCGCGCGAGCAATCTTGAGTTCCTCCGGGGACAAACACCAGGGTCAGAAATCAACTGGTGGGCTGGAGGCAACGATGTGATGGCACATGTCATGTTGCACTGGTTGCGTCCAGTCCAGCAGGCGCGTCAAAGTGGGAAACTCCCTTAGGAGCGTGGCGAAAGGTTTGTCCAACATGGCAGAAACAGGTGCAATCGGCGATGTGCCTGATGATGGGACGCCAGGAATGGATAGCTGGGTCGCAGAGTCGATGAGACGGCGTCGTTGGACGTCGACAAGGAGTCCGTAGTTGTGCAAGAAGTTTGCTCCAATGACTGCACGACGGACGTCTGCAACCAGGAAAATCCAGTGGAACGCTCATCGAAGGCCAAGGTTTAGCATGATGGAGCGTGATGAGAAAACTTGAATCCTGGTGCCGTTGATGGCTTGCAAAAATGACACAGGTGTCCCTTTTCGGTCGGAGTGGTGGGCGGGGAGAATGCTGACATCAGCTCCTGTGTCGACTAAGAATCCCGTAACTCTGTCCCGTAACTCTGTCCGTCACATAGAAAAGGCGACTTGTGTGTTGGGCTGGACCACTCGTAGCCGTTAGAGGTCGGTCTCCCTGTTTCCCTGCTGAACGCAGGGACGCCAACAGTGACGAGCGTCGTTTCCAAAATGGCGGTGGTAGTAGCAAACGCCAGAGGTTGTAGTTGATGTTTATTGCGGGTGCCCGTACATCTTGATCTGCTGGAACTACGGCTGCTTGGGCAACGAGATGGTGTGCGTTGTTGTTCCACTCTACAGATGCGTTCCAGGCACTCACACAAGGAGTGGAGAGTATATTGCGCTGCTGAAGAGCAGGGAAGGGTTTGCAGGGCGGTTGTATTGTCACCCAGAGACGATGCCGTGGCTGCGATGGCCGGGGTGGCTACTTCCATTACTTTGTCGGCCAAAGCGGCAAGTCCGGTAAGGTCCATGGTAGAGGCTGTCGCCAGGAGCATTTGCACGTTAGCCGGGAGTCATTGGAAAAACAATTCGCGCAACAGCGTGTCATCGATGGATCTTACGTTGTTTCCGAGCAGCTGGCTCATTTGGCGAAGAAGTTGACTGGGGCATTGGTCGCCGAGTTCTTCAACGGACAGAAGCTGCTGGCTGCGAGAAAGCTGTGAAGCTGCTGTATGCTGTAGCAGGGCTGCATTGAGATCGTCATAGGCGGCGGTAGACAATGGGGAGTTCAACAAATCTGCTACTTCATATATGGCGGTGGGCGAGAGCACTGCAACGCGGTAATTAAACTTTCAGGCTTGAGAGTGGATACTGGCGACTTGAAATTGCGATTCAGCCTGAAGAAACCACACCGAAGGATGCTGGTTCCAGTAATGTGGGAGGTGGACAGTGAGGGCCGAACACCGCGTTCCACAGAAGGGCTCTGGCCTTGAGCTCTCGTAGCGTTGGTCTAGTCCATGGTTGTCTCTACCACAGGAGCATATGGCAGTATCACGTCCGCGGTCACAAACTGTGGTGACGATCGACCACGTAGACCTGTAAAGTCTCGGGCTCTCGTGGGAAAGGAAAAATTGACACTCGATCTCTTAGCGTAGCATTATTTTAATAATCCCCTTCGAAACACTAGCCCGTGCCGGAGCGTGCCAGCCACTCGTGCCTTGTGTGGACGTGAGTGTCTACTTAACTCTTATGCTATGCCGATGCTGCTGCCGCTACAAGCTCTGTCTTCACTCTGAGCTGCCGCCAGGGTATCGAAGGGAATTCCCTCGGCAACACTTGACAGCACTTATAGCACTCCATGAAAAGGCGTCAGCCTCGATATTGTCGCTTCCTTTTACATGGCGAATGTCTGTTGTGAACTCTGAGACGTATGCCAGTTGGCGAAGTCACATGTCACGTGTGTGCCACCATCTGAGCGGAGAGAGTGAAGAGCGTAGGTCAGAGGCTTATGACCGGTTAAAGTGAAAAACTCGACGCTGTCCAGAAAATAACGGAACTTGAGTATGCTGAAGTAGACGGCTAGCAGCTTGTGCCCGGAGGTGCTGTAGCCGCTCAGTAGGTGAGAGCTTCCTTGGGAAAAATGCAGTTGGGTGCCATGTACTGTCACTGAGTTGCTGCAACACAGCACCGATAGCTGTGTCCGAAGCACCCACCATTAAACACTGTGGAATGCCTGGTCGTGGGTATGCCAGGAGAGCCGCAATTGTCAAGGTTTGCTTGCTTTGGTGGAAAGCATTCTTCACTTCCATGCCGCAGGGCAGGTCGCTTGAGGAGCCTTCCGCCGTCTTCAGCAGTCTATAAAGTGGCTCTATGAATTGGGCGCACTTAGGCACAAAGCGGTGGTAGAAGTTCATCAATCCTAGAAATTCATATAGCTGACATTTCGTGGTTGGCTGTGGGAAGTCTTCCATCAGTTGCACTTTAGATTGCTCCAGAGTAGGAGATGACGTGGCCCAAGAACGATAACTCGGGCATTTAAGTTTACTCCTGGCCACGTTAACGATAAAGCCATGTTCAGATAGCCGTTGAAAAACAGTGCGTAAGTGCTGTTCTCGAGTGCTGCTCACGATAAACAAGTCAACCAGTTAGCTGTGGCAAAAATCGAGGCTTCGTAGAACACCGTCTATGAACCTTTAGAACGTCTGGACGTACCAGTACGTCGTGGATATGTGGTACAGGGCACCTGTCGGGCATCGTAACAATGTTCAGCGCTCGATAGTCCCCGCACAGATGCCAGTCCCTCGATGACGGCTTAGGAACTATGTGGGGGGGGGGGGGGGATGATGCCCAAGGACTGGAAGAAGGTTGGATGATACCTGACTCCAACATGGTCAAATTCCTGCTGTGCCACTACTGGATTTTTGGGCGATAGCCGACAGTCACACATGCACCGATGGTCCCGTGGTGTTGATGTGGTGGAACACGGCATGTTTCACTTGAATTTCGATTTGGCGTTGGTGCGTCAGGTCTGAATACCGTATTTACTTGCATAATGAATGCACTCGCATAATGAAAGCAGCCCCACTTTTCCAATGAAGAAATGCGTTTTTTCTTTTTCTGGCATAGTGATCGCACCCTAAATTTCCTGCTGTGAAGTAGGAGACACACGGTACGATTCGGCGTCTCATATGGCGCCCAGTGGATGTGATTGTCCCGTGCCGTGTCCAATGCCGAATCATATCGTGTCTTCCTACTTTTATAGCGATAGCAATTATATGGACGCTCCAGGCGCATTTTTGCCATCGCCATCGTTGTCGCCGCCACCGCACACTGCATGGCGTAGGTGTGAGTAAAAGCGAGCGAGGGAACCCGACGATCGCGGCTCAATCACGCGCCATTGTGCAAAAGGTCCCAGGGGAAACGTGGGGGAGGGGCAATCTTGGCAATGTAAGGAAAGACTGGAAGGCGATCCGCCGGTTAACGTCCTTTTATGTTCCATTAGCCTCTGATTGATACCATTCCAGAGCATGCGCTCGTGGTGCTACCATTCCAGAGCATGCGCAGATAAATTTTTAGCCTTCCTTCTCTTTTTTCGCCTCAGTGCTTCCTTCAGTTGATAGTCGGCATTCGTGTTGTCCACTTCTCTTGTGTCTGTATCTGCACACCTTACCCCTTCTTCAATACGATCTGTGTCAAGGGCCAAGTTGATGGCGGCTCGTACCTTCGTGCATGCTGTGTTCTTACCACTGAGTTTGCACTGAGGCAAATGTTTGCAAGTTTATACGGCCGATAAAACTACTATCCTTACTTCATGTAGCTGTCTACACATTTTCTATCTCAATCAATGGTTTGCATTTCAGGCGAAAGCTACTTCTTTGGAGGCGGCCGCAGAAAAAAAAAAAGATCAAAATTTTACCCAGCATAATGAATGCACCCCCCAACATTGTGCACACTTTTTGGGGAAAAAAGTGTGTTCATTATGTGAGTAAATATAGTATTCGTTCAGTATGAAAGTGAAACAAAGAGTGCCAGCAGGTCTAAACAGCGTAGGGCTGAGCGACAAATGTCTTGAAGGCTTGCCTCTTGCCTCACTGCGTGAGATGGGGTCACGCAGTCTCTGGTAACACATGTCGACTAAGAGATCTAAGTGGTACAGAAAATCCACCCCGAGGATAGCGAATTTCTCGTAGGCCACTGTGAAAATCCAGCTAAGTGTTCCCTGCAGGCCTAAACGAACTGTTGAGGAGCAGTTTCCGTGCGTGGCAATGATCGTTTTGTTTACCGCGTGTAGAGGCGACATGTTTAGGCACTTGCAATCCATGGTAGAGGCTGGGACTACGCTTACTTCGGCACCTGTGTTGACGAGGAAGTGGATGCCGCTGTCGCATTTGGTTAGGAAGAACATGGACGAGTGATGTAGTGTGGCAGTGCCACTGGTCACCCGATGCTTGCCTGAAGCATTTCCTGAGAGCTCATAAAGCGGTAAACATTTCCGTGTGGCATTGTCAAACTTGTGGTGGTGCCAACATAGCTTTTGGTGCTTGTTAGGTGGCTGAGGAGCACCCTGATACATTGACCATGATGCAGTCTGGAGAGCGGCCATGGAGTCCAATAGGTGCGAGATTTCAACCTTCATTTCTTGAAGCTGCTCAGATTGAGAAGGTTTGCTTGTAATGGCTGTGATTGATGTGGGAGCTGCCATCATGAGCTTGTTGGCCAGCTTGGCCAGTTGGATAGGTCTTTTTCATTTGAGGCAGAAATAGCCATTCTAACGTTCGAGGGAATTCTTTGTAAAAATATTTTTTGGAGCAATGTGCTATCGAGACCATCCACCGTGTTGCCCAGTAGTTGCTACATATGATGCAACAGCTGGCTGGGCGAACGGTCACCGAGGCGAGATTCCTGGAGCAGCTGTTGCAGCCGTTGGTTCTCATGGGGAGTGACCCTGCGAATGAGCCTTGCCTTCGGCGTGGCGCAAGAGTTGCTGCAAGTCGGGAAAACAGCAGGTCTCGAATTTTGCTAGCAGTTGACGGGGGCAGACTGCTCCCCACGTTGTAATACTTCGTGAGGTCTGCCGTGATGTCCCGTGGAGCGAATTGTGATTCTACTTGGATAAATCACAACTCAGGATCCACTGTCCAAAAGGGGGGCATGTTTAATGTCGGCGACGGAGAGTGGTGGAAGGTCAGTGCCTTCAGATGTCTCCATAGCACTTGCTACTAGTCCGAGTCACCAATGTCGTGAAGGCCACAAGCATGCCTGGACAGGGCAGACAGAAGCTAGTGATGCGTCCCTGAGGATCAAAACAACAACCGACTATTTTCAATATTGCTCAACCTCGGCAGCTCGATTTTGCATCCTCGCATCATTCTTCTTTCACTGCACTGCACATTTGAGCAATGGTGAAAGATGGGAGAGGGTGTCTTGGCTGCGGCTGTGCGGCCATGAGGCTGCCAGAAACGCGATCGCCAAGAGCAAAATAGGCATTGGCGACCTTTTCTTTATAACTCCACTCATTGATCTAGGCGATGCGCTCAAACTGGTCAAGTCACACTTCGATGTCTTCAAAGGAGCCAGCGTGAAAGCGATCATGAATCCGTGGATGAAGAAGGGTTACCTGTGGCGGGCTGGATCAACAGATGCTTTCGGGATCCTGTGGCGGGCTGGCATCAGCCATGGAAGCCGATGGGTAGCATCTGGACGAAGGTTCCTGCAGCGGATGAGCCCTGGAGCAAAGCCTTGCACAACCAACGACGAAAAACGGAAGGCAAGCCTCGGGTGACAGAATCGATAAAATGCTGAAAGGATTGGCCCGCGTTCCGTAAGCCAAAAGGCAACCAACGACTGAAACAATGTACAAGCATTGCAATGGGCGACAATGTGTCCGGGCTAAATGAACGGTTCCCAGGAGCGGTCCAGAGCATTGGGTAGTCATACCAAGCACCTCCACTAGTGTCACAGTGTGACGAAAATAGGACATGAGGACACCTATTACAAGACCAGCTTGTTTTAGCAATCGAGCTCGTAGAGATATCCTCTTCATCTTCTAATCTCTCCTAGGCCAGCACATGAGACAGAGCCTACGAAGGCTCCCATCCTTGTCTTTGTCGTCAACATAGAAGAGACGCAGCAATATGTTCCAGGAAATATTAACATGGACAAGTTATCTTACGAGTCAACACATGCGTGATCCATATGTAAAGCACATCGCAAAATGTATGCTGGTTGGTTATAAAATGCTGTAAAAGTTCAAAAAGACGAATATGCTGAAAGTATTTTTCACAAGGAAAGTAAAAATTCTTAGCAGCTGCGCGTACTTGTGCAACGCAGTTTATTAATGGCTCTAACAGGTGAACATGTTAGTGCACTACAGGTTCTAGCACAAATCTGATATTCAGGACTGAAACTATACAAAATGATGCGGGACACCAAAGCACGACTCGTCATTCAAGGTAAGCACAACAATGTCAGCACAAATAACAAATACATGTATTCGATCAGTCTGATTAAAAAATTAATTTTAAGTGGTCACCTGCGGTCAGTCATTGATGCGACCATTGAAGGCTCAAGAAATCAGCAGCATGGGTGATGCACTGCACTTAACTCTTTCCATACCATGCCCATTAGGCACCGTTAGCCTGCTAACGATGGTTTGAAACGCCACTTTCGAGACTTTCCATGCCGCTCACGGAAACACTACGCCATCGGACGTGAAGGAGGAGACTGTGTTTTCGTTTCCTAAGCAGTTCACTTTCTTCCCACCAAGCAGTGATTATTGAACGCGCTTTGAGGTTTCGCGACCACCAAAGTAGAAAGCAAAAATGGCCGCCATCTATCAACGGTTTGAAATGCCACTTTCGAAATCTTCTGCACTGCTCGCGGACACACTGTGCCATAAGACGTGACGGAGAACTATATTTTTGTTTTCTAAGCAGTTCGATTTTTTTTTTGCGCCAGGCAGTAATTTTTTATTGCACTCCGAAGTTTCCCAATCGTCAAAATAGTAAAATGGCCGCCTCTGGGAGCGGCACGTGCACTTCGAAAGATGGCAGATCCCTTCATTCCGCTGTGTTTGTGGCTGATTCTATGGATGGATCGAGCAGCAGTGAGTCTGAGGATGCTGCCTTTTCATAGGACTCTAAAGAGTGACAACAACACAAACCAACCCAGAACATCGGTGGCCACAGCCCAGAATGCCCAACCGGACAGGCCGCCATTGGAATATGAACCTGGCAACGCTAGAATGTTGTCTAGTGAGGTGAGTCTAGCAGTGCTATTGGAGGAATTAGAGGGCAGTAAATGAGATATAATAGGGCTCAGTGAAGTTAGGAGGCCAAAAGAAGCATATACAGTGCTAAAAAGCGGGCACGTCCTGTGCTACCGGGGCTAAGCGGAGAGACGAGAACTAGAAGTTGGATTCCTGATTAATAAGAATATAGCTGGTAACAAACAGGAATTCTATAGCATTAAGGAGAGGGTGGCAGGTCTTGTTGTGAAACTTAATAAGAGGTACAAAATGAAGGTTGTACAGGTCTAATCACCTACATCCAGTCATGATGACCAGGAAGTCGCGAGCTTCTATGAAGACGTGGAATTGGCGATGGGTAGAGTGAAAACAAAATACACTATACTGATGGGCGACTTCAATGCCAAGGTAGGCAAGAAGCAGGCTGGAGACAAGGCAGTGGGGGAATATAGCATAGACACTAGGAATAGCAGGGGAGAGTTATCAGTAGATTTTGAGGAACAGCATACTATGCGGATAATGAATACCTTCTTCCGCAAGTGGGATAGCCGACAGTGGACGTGGAGGAGCCTGAACAGCGAGACTAGAAATGAAATAGACTTCATACTCTGCGCTAACCCTGGCATCATACAAGATGTGCACGTGCTCGGCAAAGTGCGCTGCAGTGACCACAGGATGGTAAGAACTCGAATTAGCCTAGACCTGAGGAGGGAACGGAAGAAACTGGTACATAAGAAGCCGATTAATGAGTTAGCGGTAAGAGGGAAAATAAAGGAATTCCAGATCAAGCTACAGAACAGGTATTCGGCTTTAACTCAGGAAGAGGACCTTAGTGTTGAAGCAATGAACTACAATCTTGTGGGCATCATTAAGGAGTGTGCAACGGAAGTCGGTGGTAACTCCGTTAGACAGGGTACCGGTAAACTATCGCAGGAGAGGAAAAATCTGATCAAGAAACGCCAATGTATGAAAGCCTCTAACCCTACAGCTAGAATAGAACTGGCAGAACTTTCGAAGTTAATCAACAAGCGTAAGACAGCTAGGAAGTATAATATGGATAGAATTTAACATGCTCTCAGGAACGGAGGAAGCCTAAAAGCAGTAAAGAAGAAACTAGCAATTGGCAAGAATCACATGTATGCGTTAACAGACAAAGTCGACAATATCATTACTAATATGGATGAGATAGTTCAAGTGGCTGAGGAGTTCTATAGAGATTTATACAGTACCAGTGGCACCCACGACGATAACGGAAGAGAAAATAGTCCAGAGGAATTCGAAATCCCACAGGTAACGCCGGAAGAAGTAAAGAAAGCCTTGAGAGATATGCAAAGGGGGAAGGCAGCTGGGGAAGATCAGGTAACAGCAGACTTGTTGAAGGATGGTGGACAAATTGCTCTAGAAAAACTGGCCACGCTGTATATGCAATGCCTCATGACCTCGAGCGTACCGGAATCTTGGAAGAACGTTAACATAATCCTAATCCGTAAGAAAGGGGACGCGACTGATCAGCTTACTGTCAGTAGCCTACAAACTATTTACTAAGGTAATTGCAAATAGAATCAGGAACACCTTAGACTTCTGTCAAGCAAAGGACCAGGCAGGATTCCGTAAAGGCTACTCAACAATAGACCATATTCACACTATCAACCAGGTGATGGAGAAATGTGCAGAATATAACCAACCCTTATATATAGCTTTCATTGATTACGAGAAAGCGTTTGATTCTGTTGAAACCTCAGCAGTCATGGAGGCATTACGGAACCAGGGTGTAGACGAGCCGTATGTAAAAATACTGAAACATATCTATAGCGGCTCCACAGCCACCGTAGTCCTCCATAAAGAAAGCGAGAAAATCTAATAAAAAGGGGCGTGAGGCAGGGGGATACGATCTCACCAATGCTATTCGCAGTGTGTTTACAGGAGGTATTCAGAGACCTGGATTGGAAAGAATTTGGGAAAAGAGTTAATGGAGAATATCCTAATAACTTGCGATTCGCTGATGATATTGCCTTGCTTAGTAACTCAGGGGACCAATTGCAATGCATGCTCACTGACCTGGAGAGGCAAAGCAGAAGTGGGGTCTAAAAATTAATCTGCAGAAGACTAAAGTAATGTTTAACAGTCTCGGAAGAGAACAGGAATTTACAATAGGTAGCAACGCACTGGAAGTCGTAAGGGAATACATCTACTTAGGGCAGGTAGTGACGGCAGATCCGGATCATGAGACGGAAATAATCAGAAGAATAAGAATGGGCTGGGGTGCGTTTGGCAGGCATTCTCAGATCATGAACAGCAGGTTGCCATTATCCCTCAAGAGAAAAGTGTATAATAGCTGTGTCTTACCAGTACTCACCTACGGGGCAGAAACCTGGAGGCTTACGAAAAGGGTTCTACTCAAATTGAGGACGACGCAACGAGCTATGGAAAGAAGAATGATAGGTGTAACGTTAAGGGATAAGAAAAGAGCAGATTGGGTGAGGGAACAAACGCGAGTTAATGACATCTTAGTTGAAATCAAGAAAAAGAAATGGGCATGGGTAGGACATGTAATGAGGAGGGAAGATAACCGATGGTCATTAAGGGTTACGGACTGGATTCCAAGGGAAGAGAAGCGTAGCAGGGGGCGGCAGAAAATTAGGTGGGCGGATGATATTAAGAAGTTTGCAGGGACGACATGGCCACAATTAGTACATGACCTGGGTTGTTGGAGAAGTATGGGAGAGGCCTTTGCCCTGCAGTGGGCGTAACCAGGCTGATGATGATGATGATGAGAATGGTATAGCTGTTCTATAAAAAATGGATTGTTTTGGGAGATAGTAGTGCCTATAATAGGCAATACATATAGTATATCTCATAATTTTCGTTACACATGTTTTTTAGTAGACACAGCATGTCTTTACAAACTCTGTTCAATATTATCCCACAATCTCGATTCTGAAAAGATATCTTTTTAATGACATAAATCATAATAATGAAACTTTTATGTATGAAAAGTGCATTCATTCTGCTTTTTGTTTATGCATTACATAAAATATTGAGTGCAGTAGTTCCTCCAGAAAAAAAAGATCTGGCGTAACCTACAAAAAAACGCCTTTTTCCCCATGGTAGGGAAAGAGTTAAGGTACACAGGGAGCACCCAGCAGGCGAACAAAGAATCGTGAGCCTTTGCAAATATATGATGCCCTGTGGCTGGCTTTTTCCAACTGAGTGTGACACTCCATGATGCAGCATTGGTAAGCATCTGCTGTTTCTGCTTCACCACAGCAAAAGGCGAATTCACGGTGACATAAATGCACACTGCAACACCCCAAATGAAACAAGAAGGAGACATCTGTTGCTAGGCTTACACATGCCAACATCACAGCCTCAACAGCAGGTTAATCTAAAGTGCAGAAGGACACACTCGTGCATCACTGCATTCCACAATAGCAAAATAGAGATCTCTTTCTCCTTACTTCTTGCACATGGAAATAGGGTCATTAGTATTTTTATTTTATTTTACACAGTGTACTTGTTCAAAACAGTCTGTATCATAATTAAATATGTATAGTGTATAAAAACATAAGGTATGTTTCTTGTTCCTTCTCATGTGTTTTGAAGCCCCATTGTGCACCAGCTGCAAGGCATCCATTTCACACGTTGTCTCCTAGCTCAGCCCTCTACTCGCTATTTAACGGCATCCTTGACAAACCACACTGGTGCATTCTGATCCCTGGTTTCCCCTAGCATCAGGATGCCTTGGTGTAAACAGTTTGTTATAGATGCTATATGAATCTTCATGTTCTTGAACCACATGCCTGAGAGTGCCTTCTTACCTGAAGAGAGACCACAACGGAATTAGAGTGCGACTGCATGTGCTTGCCACCCAGCTGGTTTCTTGAGCGGGCAACCTGCACAACACAAATGCTGCACTGCACCTTTACCGAGAAGGAAAACCTACAGAGAACTATTGACTAAGGTCTGGTTAAATAAACTGTCAGCGCTTGCACTACACAAAGTGAATTTCACAGTAGGGCAACTTGGGCAGGCATTTCTATTGGCTCAACAGCCAGTGTGTGTGTATCTTACTTCTTGTGGTGGGAAAGACACCAGGACAGGTTCGATCACGTCCTTACTTGTTTTCACGTCCATTCCACAGCAAAAAGTATGAAGCATAGCAACAAGCAGCATCTTTCTTTGTCTGCTTTTGCAATGCTCGTCCAACAGGAATTTCACAGTAAATGCGTATAGAGTGGACTTCTCTTACTTAATATATGGTTAATTAGATCTCTTAGTTTACTCGAGCCTGACCAAAAGTACCAATTGGTGCCAATACCAAAAGCAACCCAAGTGGCTGAAGCATCTGCCTCGGTGGGGCTAGGGAACAATGGTTGCATCCGAGACACCATCTCCCATCAAAAACGCCCAGTGGGAATTGCAACCAGCTGCCTCGGTTAGAGCTGTATTCGCAAAGTCGTATGAGCGCCTTTCCAAACAAACCCTTCGTTGCTGCCAAGTAGAACACCTCCAGAAGGCCCTAGAAACTGGCTGGGGCCAGTGGCAATAAAGTGTGGAGGGCCATCATTATTATTATTATTATTACTTTTTATCCCTGAGAAGATAGCATACTAATTTACATGGCAGTGTAACAACACGGCGGTGCAAGAAACAATACAGATCATGCCGTTCAAGCTGGTTTACGGCAGGAACCTGACAACGACTCTCGATGCCATGCTGCCGGATGTCACAAGCAAAGAGAATCTTGACATCGCCACCCATCTCCAGCATGCCGAAGAAGCCCGACAGCTCGCGGATCAAGAACTAGCAGAGGACGGTGTTAGATACGGGACCTCTTTCTGAGCCCCCTTCGAGTTCCCCAGACCACATCGAATTGCACCACAGCTAATTGAGAAGCGCAGAAGCCACATTCCAGAGGCGCGTACGTGCAAACAAGTTGAAGGCCCCCACTTGGTACACCGCCGGTGGAGCTATTCAATGCTTGACTCTTCCAGAAAGCGAAGGGATAGCCTGGCACTGTTGCAAGTAAAGTGGGTCCCGAAGCAGGCCTGGCAGCGTAGCCCCCATACACCCATTGTGCCGACGAGTTGCAAGCCAGTGAGACAAGACCGCCGGGAGAAGTAAGGCAGCGTGAAATTCTGCCCGCCTTGGTCCGCCATCGCCCCACCTGGCTATTGTGACGGAGCATAAGTCAGCAAGGCGAGACCGCAGGGAGACCAAGCGGCGACTCTCTTCGCCGGGTATGACACCATCGCACGGGCGCCTACCATTGGCCGAAAATGGCGTCATGTGAGCGGGCTCGCCCATTGGCCGAACGTCGTTTTAAGCCGAGATCGAAGGGCTTAAAAGACACAGATCGGGAGCATTCCTAGAGCTTTTCTCTTATTCATCTCTCTCGAACTTCTTGCGACGGGCCGCAGCGTCTGAGTTGCTGCCAGCCCGTAATGGCTCTAAGACTGTTAATTGACTCTCACTGTAAATAATGTAAAATAGTCCTCCCAAGTTTTTCATCCCGACGTCCTCCTCAACTCCTACAACGGACAGCCGACACTACAACCTTCGACGACACCACATCGAGTGCCAGCCCGGCGACCGCGTTTCGGGTTTGGACCCCAATACGCCGACGAGGACTTAGCAAGAAGCTTTTAAGTCGCTATTTCAGACCCTACAAGATCGTCCAATGCATTGGTGCACTCGACTGTGAGGTCATACCAGACATTATTTCACTATCATAGCGGCGCCGTTCATGACCTCAAATCTACATGTTGTGCGATTTAAGTCGTTCTACCAGCACTAATTAACTTTGGGACTTCGCATAGCTGACCTTTGGACTTTGTTTTTTGGACTGTGTTACCTTGGACTTTGTTTCTTTGATAAGTGTCCTTTTGTATTTCGCTCTCCTGTTATGTTTGTAGCATTGGGACGATGCTTTCTGAGAGGGGGGGGGGGGCATTAACACAGGGACTTGCTTATCTTTTTTGGGTGAGTGCTTTTCACCATCTAACATATGTAATCGCTCAGCTTTGGATGCATCTGCATGTATCGGGATAAAAAAACGTGTATAAAAGCTGATGCACTTGATAGGTAGATCAAATTTTTGCTAATCGCCGGCAGTGCTCGCCAGTATCATTATATTTTAAGTGTAGCCTGTTTTTGTGGGCACAGGTGCGCCCAATAAAAGTTCGTTTCGCCATTCACAGTATTGCTACTGTGTTCTTTACTGTCAATAATACGTGACAGTGTTGTATATGAAAAACAAAAACTGAGCATTAGGAACAAATAAGTACTTTATTTGCATGCACAGGGCTCTTCAGAGGCTGCAAATGATCACTGTACAGCCTGTAAAGTGTGCCTACCTGAGTGACATAGCCTGCTCTACCACGCAAGTTCTTACCTTATCTACTCGCATAATAATCACACTTCTTTGTCAAGAAAATTGCCACAAATTCAGGGGGCGCATTCATTAGGCGGGTTAAATTTTCCACGAAAAGAAAAAAATTTTTCGCTGCAGCACATTCAAGGTGCGATCATAACATGGGAAAGAAAAAAATTGAATTTTGATAACAAAATTCAGTGGTGCAATCATTATGCGAGTGTGATCATTATGCAAGTAAATACGGTATGTTTTGTGGCTATACTATGCCTGTCGTGGTGAAAACTTACTATACTTTCCTGTAATTTCATGTTTATGCGGGTGCACTAGCATTTTGAAATACTCTAAAGGTACGAAAAAAGTATTCACATTTACAAAAACTGACTACCGAATTGAATAGGGCACTATTCAATCCATTTTTTTAAAGTTGCAAATATTCGCCACATCCCTACGCAATATCGACCGCTTCAAATATTGGTTTCAATGCTTACGTACATACTATAAGCTCCAGCTGCCAACAGAATATCATACATTCACCATACCAGTTTTTTGTCTTCATACTTTCGTCTTTAGCGCTGTGTTTGTGCAGTCTCCGCACGGAGGCAAAAGTTTATGATCGCTCCTTGTGACATCAGCTTGGTCATTAATAGTGGACCGCCCGCTTGCAGTGTGGCTTGCGGCAATGGGCAGCTCGAGCGTAAATCGGTCCTTAGGCCTAGCGTTGCTGTGGTGGGGGCTTCAGCTGCCAGTGGATCTGTGTGCAAGAGCACTTGTTCGAGGCAGCTAGATAATCAAAATCACGGTGGTAGTGGCTTTGATTAGTACCATTTCGGCCCTTCGGTAATGGAAAAAGTAAGGAAAATCAGACGGAGCAGGGTTCTCATGTCCAAAATTTCAGACGTTTTCATACATTGACTCTATGGGGTACATGGCCGTGCCACGAAGCCGTCCGCATTATCGGGCATCCAGAAAGTCTTGTCATTGACTGTATACTCGCAACTAATTACACGCAACTTTCGTTCCCTTTCAACAAAATTACTGCTTATTTTCCCTGATAGAAGCATAAATTCCCAGAGTTTTCCTAGAGTATATCCAGGCTATTCAAGATCCCTGAGAATTCCCAGTTTTCCCAGTTCTCCCGGTTGGTAGACACCCTGGGTTAATGCTTACTTCACATAACTGCCAACCTGGAAACCTGAAAATTTAGGATATATGCATAGAAAGCAAGGGGAGAGAAAAAAATGCTTGTTTTCTTTCTGGGCCTTAGCAAAGTCAGAAACAGCTCTGATTGGCTGCCAGTATGGTTATTCAGGGTGTCTACCAACCGGGAAAACCAGGAAAAACTGGGAATTCTCAAGGATTTTTAATAGTCTGGAAATGCTCGGGGAATTTGTGCTTCTATCAGGGAAAATGAGCTGTCATCTTACTAAAAGGGAACGAAGGTCGCCCTAATGCTGGCTCGAGTAAAAGAGAGGAATTGTAACGAATTGTCGTTGACGTAGTGTCATCGGCTGGATGAGTTGCCAGTGTGCAATCAATGACCGATTTTCCGGACTCCTGATTTCTGGGACATGTCCGATAATGCGGACGATATCGCGGCAACACCACGTATTCCATATAGTCAATGCATAGGAACACCTGAAATTTCACATGCAAGAACCCTTCACCGTCGTGTTTTCCTGACTTTCTGCCATGTCCGCAGGTTTAAAACGGCATTAATCGAAGCTAACCCCGCCGTTTTGATCATCTTGGCGCCTAAAACCGGTGCTCTCGCATGCACATTCGCTGGCAGTCATAGCCACCACTATGGCAACGCAAGGCCTAGCTGCTTCGACGTTAGCTATTAATGTTCTCGCCGTTCGGTGCCGTGTTTTTCATTAAAAGAATTTGCCGCTATCAGCAATGGCAGGGACTCCACCTCTGTATTTCTTGCGATCGGCTTCGAAGCTTAGAAACTACAGCACATTGCATAATGCCGGTTTCCGAAAGGCAACTTCGCCTCAGAACAGCAATGCTGGCAGCGAAGCATACATAAAGTATTGCGATGAAGCTTAACAAGCATAGAAAGGGGCAATTGTCATGCGACAGTACGCATTCCCTAATTATACACGCGTGCACCTGCTGTCTGCTGTCACAGTACGAGCACCAATATGCGTAATAAGTGCACTGGCAAGCCTTCAGAGCTTTCTGGGACGTGCCTGTAGCAATTTGAGTCTTTGAGGGCAGTAAAAGAAATGCATTCATTTTTTCTGGCGTGTTCGCGGCCCCTAGAGAGTCCAAAAAACCAGATGTTGATGTACAACTGACCAAGAGGATGCTGCAAATGGTCCATGGGGTGAATGCATGGCAGAACGTGAACGAGAACAGAAAGGACCGTTGCATTGAGGAACGGTAAGGAAAGGAACTGTGCTGCCATTTCTTTGAAGGAGCTTGACCTACAAAAAGCAAAGTGCTGGCTGACACCGAGATGCAGGTAACCCTTATCCAAACCGAAATATACCCTTTGAAGCAACACTGAGGCATTGCGCGCAAGCCACACCTGCAGTCCGGTGGAATGCTGAGGGAAGCTTTAACCACGGTTGTTTTACATTTAGGTTAACACCGAATAACACACACTTTCTTGCTGTGATCATTGCTCCACTGTACTGCAGCATTTATGTTAATGTTCAGACGATCGTAACCATGTCTGCACCAAACTGTTTTGCCCGTGAGAAAAGTATTGATCAAAGGTTGTCAAATGCGCAATGCAGAAACAAGTACTGCTTAGAGAACTGCTCTCATATCTCTAAGCAAGCAAGTGAGGAAATGAAGCCAGGCGATAAAATTTCTTGTAAATGCCAATCTTGTAAACAAGCAGCTCAAAGCCTGAAAAGTCTCTAATTCAGATAGCAATGATATACATGATCCAAATCAAACAAAGAGTTCTCAGCAGAAATTAAAATTAAATTATGGGTTTTATGTGCCAAAACCATGATCTGATTACAAGCACATTGTAGTGGAAGACTCCGGAATAATTTGGATCACCTGCAGTTCTTTAACGTGCACCTAAATTTAAGCACATGGGTGCTTTCGCATTTCGCCCCCACTGAAACGTGGCCGCCGTGGCCAAGATTCGATCCTGCAAACTTCTGCTTAGCAACCCAGCACCATAGCCACAAAGCAACCACGGCATATTCCTCAGCAGAAGGCTACTTTGGGAACACAGATTGATCTTCTCAGTCGAAAACTTGCAAGTGTGTTGTTTAAGCTGGACAATCTTTAAAAAAAGATGGGCGCCCAGACTACAACAACACAAGTAATTAAAAAATCGATGGATATGTTGGCAGCTAAGTATGACGAAGGGAGAGGGAAATAAATTCTTTCATCAAGACACAGGCACAGGAGACAGAAAAAGACGAGCTTAAGTAAAAAAAAACGTTAACAGTATGCAATACAGCTCACCAAAAAAGATAAAAGAATTACCGAAATGACGTACAGTGTAGAAAGTGCTGAACAGCAATTAAGATGCAAAAACATTGAAATTCATGCAATACCAATATTCCTAGGGTGGTTGCTTGGGCTAGTTGGTAATTCATGATCAAAGACGTACAGCGCAAAAGACAAGGACAGCGATAGACGACATACACAGCGCTGACTTCCAACAAGATTTTATTGCGTTGCCACATCGTGTGTATATATACAAGAAGAGGCATGCGCAGAAAATGTACGACAGTCACAGGGGGTGTCCTAACAGCAAGTCATTGAACAAGTCATTGTCTTTGGTGCAATGCTTCAGCAACACATGGCTGGTGTTTGACATCCACTTGCTTTCTTCTAAAAATTATCAGAAACACAAACAACGCACAGCGCTTTCGGCTGCGAGCTTTTGGCAGCTTACCTATTCATCAAGCACCCTACTTCCTTGAATGTCGCCATTTCACTTCGTTTATGGACCACAAGACCCTCATCCATGCTTTGGCAGTATAAGAATGACATACTCCCCTCGTGGAATAACACAACTGGCTTAGTTCACCAAGTTCTCAATGCAATTTCAACACGTCAAAGGAGCATTAAATATTCCATCAGACGTGCTCAGCCGAGTCTGAAGCCATTGCAACAACTGCTGTTTTGCAAGGAGAATTAGCTATCGCGCTGCAAAACGACAAAGAACTTCAACACCTAATATCAACACCAAACGGCTTGCACCTGCAACATTTTTAGTGCAAGGGCGACGTGCTCCTTACTTGCAACATGTGCACTGGTCACCATCACCCCTTCGTTACGCATCATCTCAGGTGCCGCATCTTAGAACATTTACATTCTCTTGCTCACACTGGAATCAAGGCTTACCAAAGGCTTGTCGCTGAGCGCTACCATATTTACACGATTGTAAGTTGACTCGAATGCAAGTTGTGGGGATGCGTGACTGTCGCGCCTCCCCTGATGTTTTTCCCGCATGGCGCGTCTCCTGTAATCTGGCTTCGCCACGTGGCCTGGCGCCCGCGGCGGTCGGAGTGATTGAGGCGCAGTACGAGAGAGGGCGCGAGTGTTGCGCTGCCCGTGCCACCGACAGGCGAGGTTACTTGGGTGCTGAGAGACAAGGCGCCTTCTCTTTCCCGGCGGATCGGCGAATGGCGTGGACGTCCCGCACGCGCACCGACCCATGCTTCTGCGAGACCGCCTCGTGTGGCCTGCCTTCGAACGCGCCACCGTTCGCATGACCGTACGCGCAAACGACCAGGTGTTGGGATCCAGCATGGGTCGAACATATTCGCTCGTTATCCAGACGCGGTGAGTCCGACTTCTAGATTTGTCGTGCGCCCATCGGCATGTTTTGGGGATAGCAACTCGGCTAGCAGGCAGTGATCTATGAAAGGTGCAATAAATGCACTTGTGGTTGTTTGCACTACTGTGTTGTCCTTCTTTTGTCCCAAGAGCACGGAGGAGTACCCCACATCTGGCGGCCAACGTGGACCTCTTGGGGCATCGGACGATAGATTTAGCAGTTTTGCTTCGTTCGAGACCTTTGTTTGAACCGAAGCGTAGGGCTAGCGTGGATTTTGATCGCTAGCGTTGGCGGCGTGCTTTCTTGAGCGAGGCGACGGTGGCTGTAGTGTGTTTGAACATGTCAACATGCTAAGCCTTTTCGCAAGTGTTTTTTTTTTAATGGCATTCATCAGTACGAGAGCTACGTGGTCTGCATCCTGGGAGAGCGACGCTTAGCGCCCGCGGAGCATTGGCAAGCCTGAAGCGAGTGAGTACGGAAGCCTCGTGGGTGGTCCGAATTTCTTATGTAAATAGCTTCTTCTATCTCTTTGACTCTGATGAAGTCGCGACTCTGGGAACCGGGTGGCCGCGGGCCACGAGTGTCACTACGGGCTGACTGGTATTGCGGCCTGGCACCGGGCACTCCGACACCGTCGGGGATGGTGGGCGGCGTCAACTCGGATGCTGTGTGCACCAAGCAGAGTAGGACCACCTCACAGAGCTGACGTCTCGTCGCAGCTGCCTATTTTACGCTCATTTTGGGTGTGGTTTTTGGATGCCGGTTGTTGTCAGGGTAGCGACGCTTTAGGCCTAAGGCTTTACGAAGCTGCCTGTCACACATGGAGGGACACAACCTGGTGGACCGTGGTGTTGAGGCATTGCAATTTACTTCCTTCATTCTATTTAACCTCGCACGAATTGAAATTACTCGTTCGACTCAAGGTAGTGAGCTTCGTTCACTTGAACTTAGCATCTGAGTAGCTGCCCGATATTTTGCTAGCCGAGTTGAACATCGTACCCCGTGGGCGATGCGCATGCAGAATTACTCTCCCTTGCACTACCGTAGTGTTTGCCGAGTGTGTTGAGTGTACGCAGTGTGATTGGAGTCACCCCTGGCTTGCTGTCACCTGCGCATCGTCTGCGCTGCTGCCCCGCACTACGATCGAGCCACCCCGGGCGATGGTGATGCTGTGGCCAGTTCGGCGCAGCAACTTCGGCGGCCTCCTGTATCCAGCTCGCAACCCTCGGCTGCGGACAAAAGAGCCGGCGGTCACCGACAGCTATGGCGGCTCTTGCCAGCAGGGCGTGTCGGCGCGAGCGACGCTTGCTCGTATCGACTACTGCGTTGTCGTTTCCGGAGTCCTGGCCTGGAATCGTGCCGTCGAGTCTGCAAAGCTGCTGCTGTGACCGGCGGACACCAGCGGTGTACCCAAAGACAATGTCGGCTCACATGCTATGAACAGCGTGTGGACATTTCCTCAGCGCGGCCACTGTTGCATATACTATCTTGTTAGCGAAGCACGGGTTGATGTTAGACCATGTCACATGTTTCGCCGGAATAAGAAGCGATTTAAGGTTGGGGGGATGTGACGATGCGCGACTCTCGCGCATCCCGATGTTTTTCCCGCATGGCGCGTCTCCTGTATTCCGGCTTTGCCGCGTGGCCTGGCGCCCACGATGGTCGGTGTGGTTGAGGCGCAGTACGAGAGAGGGCGCGAGTGTTGCGCTGCCAGCGCCGCCAACAGGTGGGCTTACTTTGGTGCCGAGAGACAAGGCTCCTTCTCTTTCCCGGCGGATCACCGAACGGCGTGGACGTCCCGCGCGCGCGCCGGCCCATGCTTCTGCGAGACCGCCTCGTGTGGCCCGCCTTCGAACGCGCCACCGTTCGCGTGATCGTACGCACGAACGACCAGGCGTTGGGATCCAGCATGGGGCGAACATATTCGCTCGTTATCTGGTCGCGGTGAGTCGGACATCTAGATTTGTCGCGTGCCCATCGGCATGTTTTGGGGATAGCAACTCGGCTAGCAGGCACTGATCTATGAAAGGTGCTATAAATGCCCTTGTGATTGTTTGCACTACTGTGTTGTCATTCCTTTGTCCCAAGAGCACGGAGGAGAATACCACAAAGTCGACCCCTCCATATCACGTGACAGGGCAAAAAAAAAGGAGAGCGTACCCGAGGGCACATTCGATAAAGAAAATTTATTAGTAGCTGACATGGTCACTGCACTACTCGCCTTCACTAGTGCTGCCTTCGCCATCGTTACTACGGTCGCACAGCGCGTCGTCATCCAGCGAAATCTCACATTTGGCAAACGACCACACCACGACATCTTGTGGAATAGCAGCCCACACCAAATGCACCCAACCACACGCAGCCGTCAGGGAAGCTCTATTGACAGGTCCGGTTGACATAATTTCACGGTTTTCTGCTGCCAGCCACTCGTACTCACAGTGGAGCAGGTCCTTAAAAGGCGAAGATCCGAGCTTGGTTCATGACCATGGTAGGGACTTCATTGGCAGGGACCGATCACGCATTTTTGCGACATACGCCACAAGCTTAGCCTACTGCTCCAGAAGGCATCCAGACTTCGGCACGTGGGAAATTCCTCACTTGCCGTCACAGGTGAAAATTTCGCTTCGCTGCAGTCGCCATAGATACATTGCCACATCCGAAGCTCCCTACAGTCATTTCTCCTGCTCACTGAACATTTTCAAAAGGTTCACATAGATATTGTTACGGGAATGTTGGGAGTATAGAAGATTACATTATTACGATATCATCGAGCTATGCTCAGAGACGAGCCGCCGCAAGAACGACGAAGTTGGTCGGTGTCCTTGGCACAAGCGAGCATCAGCCTGGCTGCCTGACTCCAGTGTAAATAGCATGTAAATAGCCTTTTTCGTCTGTCTTTCCACACGTAACATTCTGGTGGAGGTGAGCGATCCCCGTCGTCACCACGGAATTCCGAAGTGCTCGGCACACCGAGCTTGTCACCATGCCTCCCAGTGGTGCGCCCACCTGCTCCAATCGTCACGGTCGCCCCACATTGTGACCCAGGTGTGTTCTCTGACCTGGAGGGACAGGATGTTGACGACGGGATCAAGCTCTATGAAGACGCCAGCGCTAATAAAAGGTGGGACCCAACCATTATGCTTGCCAATGTCATTTTTTATCTCGGCGGCACCCCATGCATGTGGCACCAAACGCACGACGACGAGATAACCAGTTGGGATAGTTTCAAACAGAAGCTACGGGAACTGTTCGGCGACACCATTGGGTGCAAGGCTGCCGCAAGAAAGGCTCTTCCATCTCGCGTTCAGTCATCTACGGAGCCGTACGTTTCCTACATCCTTGACGTCTTGGCTCTATGCCGCAAAGCTGACAATGCTAAGTCCCAAGCAGATTAAGTGTCACATGTTCTGAAAGTCACTCCAATGCCCGATATCCCATTACAGTATGATGTCACCGTGCCTAACAGTATACTTACTATTACTGCGAACCGCACTGGCATGCCTGTCTGTAACTTGGGATTGGCAAAGCAAATTCTACCGCAAGGTATTTGCCTTGCGATCATTGATTGTCTCGGCGACCAATATGTGGCGGCGTTATCGACCGATGGTTCTCACGAGCTTAGCATGCCCCTCGCGTCAGCCTCGGGCGTCAATCCCACCATAAAGAAAATGATTGTGATGGACCTGTCCGCTACGCAGGCTGAAGACCATTGCGAAGTATTATCGTCCTACCGCGATATTTTCGACTTCGACGATCGCCCTTTAGGCAAGACGCTCGTGGTCAAACATCAGATTCTTACTGGCGATGCTGCGCCTATTCACCGATGACCATATCAAGTTTCTGCGTCAGAACGCCGAGTATTTCAAGATGAAGTGAACAAAATGCTCAATAAAAACATCATTGAGCCTTCATTGAGTCCCTGGGCGTAACCTTTGGTGTTGGTTAAGAAGGACGGCACGTGGCGCTTCTGTGTAGACTACCGTCATCTGAACAACATTAGAAAGAAGGATGTCTACCCGCTCCCACGTGTAGACGACGCCCTTGACTGCCTGCACGGTTCCAGCTATTTCTCGTCTATTGATCTTCGTTCGGTATACTGGCAGATTGCTGTTGATGATATGGACAGAGAATAAACTGCGTTAATCACACCTGATTGCCTATACCAATTTAAGGTAATGCCGTTTGGATTATGCAACGTCCCTGCAACCTTTGAGCGTATGATGGACTCCTTGCTCCAAGGTTTCAAATGGTCCACATGCCTCTGCTACCTCAACAACGTCATCGTCTACTCGCCAACGTTCGACATTCATCTTGAGCGTCTCACAACTATACTTGATGAGAAGAAAGGGGGTTAACCGAGGGGCCCGATTTTTATTAGTGATATCATAAGAAGCCAACAAACACTGACACCAAGGACAACATAGGGGAAATTACTTGGGCTTAATAAATGAAATGATGAAAGGACAAATTACTGGAAATTAAAGTGGATGAAAAAACAACTAGCCGCAGGTGGGAACCGAACCCACAACCTTCGCATTTCGCGTGCAATGCTCTACCAGTTCTACCAATACCAATACTACCAATACTTGATGTATTTCGAAAGGCGAAGCTACAACTTAACTCATCCAAATGTCGTTTTGGCCACCGACAAACTACTCTTCTGGGCCAGCTCGTTGACACTTCCGGATTACAGCCTGATCCCGACAAAACTCGCGCTGTCCGAGAGTTTCCGGTACCGAAGACAGCCGCAGACGTTAGAAGTTCTGTAGGGCTGTGCTCGTACTTTCCTCGTTTTGTTCCAGATTTTGCGACAATTGCTAGGCCCCTAGCTAATCTTTTGAAGAAAGGCGTACAATTCTCGTGGGGTACTGCCGAAGCCGCCGCCTTCTCTCATCTCGTCACTCTTCTAACCTCACCAGCCATTCTCGCCCCCTTCGACCCTGATGCCCCTAATGAATTACGTATAGATGCCAGCGGTCATGCGTAGGTGCCGTCTTAGCCCAGCGTCAGTGTGGCAAGGATCGCGTTAGTGCTTATGCGAGCTGCCTCCTAGCACCATCGGAGCGCAACTATTCCATTACGGAACGAGAATGCCTTGCTGTTGTCTGGGTGGTTGCGAAGTTCCGTCCTTACCTTTACAGTCACCCTTTTTTCGTAGTCACTGACCATCATGCTCTCTGCTGGCTCTCATCGCTAAAAGATCCTACAGGCCGACTTGGTCGATGGGCTTTGAGGCTACAAGAATTTTCATATTCCGTGGTGTACAAGTCTGGCCGCCTGCACCAAGACGCTGACAGTTCGTCGTGATACCCTGTTGACGAATCTGACTCCTCCAATATTGCAAGTGCTTCTTGCGTATTCTCTGTATCCCAGCTGCTTCAATTCGCCGACGAGCAACGCCGTGACGCCTACATCAGAGCCCTCATTGACCGTTTTGAACGATCTCCGGCTGATGCTGCTCTACGCCTCTTCATCCTCCGCGACGGTACTCTGTACCGTCGTAACCTTCATCCAGATGGCTCTGAGCTATTACTCGTAATACCTAAACACCTTCGCTCCACCCCTCTAGAAGAGCTTCACGACACACCAACCGCACGGCACCTCGGCGTATCTCGAACCTATGACTGTGTACGTCGCCATTTCTTCTGGCTGGGCCTCGCCCGTTCCGTACGACGGTACGTCACCGCTTGTGAACTTTGCCAACGATGCAAGAAGCCTTCCCTGCTCCCTGCTGGTTACCTGCAGCTGCTCGACATCCCTGCCGAGCCCTTCCATCATGTCAGATTAGACCTTCTCGGCCTATTTCCGGAAACAACATCAGGAAACAAGTGGGTTGCAGTCGCGGCGGACTACCCGACTTGCTACGCCGTAACCCATGCTCTTCCGACCAGTTGCGCAACTGATGTTGCGGACTTCCTCCTACATGATATCATTTTGATGCACGGTGCTCCGTGTCAATTGCTAACACACCGTGGCCATACGTTTTTGGCCAAAGTCATCGACGACATCAGGCGTGCCTGCTCAATACAGCATAAGTTTACCAACTCCTACCAGCCCCAAACGAACGTCCTCACTGAGCGTTTGAACCGCACCCTTACAGACATGCTGTCCAAATAAGTTTCAGACGACGCCCGTGACTAGGACCTGGCTCTACCTTACATTACCTTTGAATACAACTCTTCCCGTCTCGATACTGCTGGCTTTTCCCCATTTTACGTCTCGTATGGCCGCGAACCGACGCTACCACTGAACACTGTGCTTCCGTCCGCCACAGCTTCAACTAGCGATTATGCCCGTGATGCAATTGCCCATGCTGACCATGCTCGCCAACTTGCACGCACTCATCTACAAGCGTCTCAAGACAAGCTGAAACAACACTACGACCTCCGTCACCGTGATGTCCATTTGTGCCTGGCACCCTCATGTTGCTTTGGTCACCATCGCGTAAAGTCGGCCTTTGTGAAAAACTGCTTTCCTGTTACAGAGGTTCATATTGCGTGCTCCGCAAAGTGACCGATGTCACCTATGAAATCGTTCTACCCACGCCCACCACGTCCTCCGCTGTGACAAACAGTGACATTGTCGATGTTGCCCGACTCAAGCACTACAACTCTCCATGCACCTTGGATGTTTAACAGCACCATGACGGTGCTTTTGCCGCCAGGTGGTAGTATTACGATATCATCGAGCTATGCTCAAGAGATGAGCCGCTGCAAGAACGATGAAGTTGGTCGGTGCCCTTGGCACAAGCGAGCATCAGCCTGGCTGCCTGGCTCTAGTGTAAATAGCGTGTAAGTAGCCTTTTTCGTCTGTGTCTTTCCGCACATAACAATATTTACAATATATACACAAAATGGGTCTGAATAGTTAAGATGGCTGACCACAAACAACTCGCAGCAGCCAGCGTTTCATATCTTCTTCTCTTTATTCATCCTTCCTTAGCAGGACCCCCGGGTGGTGAAGCACCGTCTCGGTGCATGATAATCGAAGAACTGCGAGTGAAGTACGGCTGCAGCCACAAAACGTGGACGACGTCAATAGGCGGCAGACTTGAGGATGGATCAAACTGTAATGGCGCAATCTCGTAATTGACGTCATTAACTTGACATAGGACTTGATAAGGCCCTGTGTAGCGAGAGAGAAGCTTCTGGGAGAAGCCGACCCCAGGGTGTCTACCAAGTTGACATTTCCAAATTCCCTGAGTTTTCCAGCTTTTCCCTGAGTGCCTTCGCAAAATTCCCCGAGTGATGCAGAACTATGTTTTATGTCAAGACGGGCTGAAACCATTATTGCCCTATAGGCTGTCACTCTCTAGTAAGCATATGAAAAATTTTTTTTTAAAAGAACGTCTTAATCCAATTTGAATAGTGAGGAGTAGTGTTTATGTTATTCAAAAATAGGATAAAGGGAGGGGTTGGTAAAATGCACAGCAAATAAAATGTCTTTAAAAAAATGAAAATTGAGTCGGACATTCTCAAATACGAATAAAAAGGAGATACATATAGAAGAAAATCTTTTCAAATATGAGCTATTTCTATCAACTGATAGCAAGCTCAGTGGTATGAGGCCCGAACTTTGTCACAATTGGGATTTTTTCTCAACAGCTCGTAAGCCAACATCAACTGTTCTAACATACTCTCAGCACACCCACGACACCTCAGTGTTGTGTTTCACTGCTTTAAAGAGTTTATATTGGTTTGGATCAGGGACACCTGCACCTCGGCATCCGCCAACACTTTGTTTTTTGAGCTCAAGCTCCTTCAATATGGCGGCAGCCCGCTTCTTTTCCCGTCCATTCCTCAATGCGTAGGTACTTTATGTTCTTGTCTTCCTTCCGCCACTCATTCGTCCCATGGACCATTTGAAGCATCTGCTTGGTCTGTTTTACAGTTCATGCCCAATTTTTTTTAGCTTCCTAGGGGGCGTGAAAACATCCAAAAAATCGGCCAGTTGAAAAAAATAAATGGTTGTCATTTACTGCCCTTAAGGGTTCAAACCGCCACAAGCACATTCGAAAACGCTCTGAAGGCCTGTCGGTACATGTATTAGGCATATTGGTGCTCGTACTGTGACAGGAAATACCGGGTGCATGCATGTATAATTAAGGAATACATACTCTGTCCCGTGGCAATAGCCCCTTTCCACGCGTGTTATGCTTCACTGCAATACTCTTGCATATGCTTTACCAAGTAACTTTTCTGTACGAAGGCGAAGCTGACTTTCGAGAACCGGCATTATGCAATGCACCGTGCTTTCCAAGCTTCTAAGCCAATCGCGAGGACTACAACGGTGGAATCCGTGCCATTGCTGACAGTAGCGAATTCTTTCGATAAAAAACATGGCACCCAACGGCAAGAAGCTTCACAGCGAACGCCGAAGCAGCTAGGCCTAGCGTTGCCACAGTCGTGGCTACGGCTGCCAGCTGATCTATTCGAGGCGATGAAGTAATCAAAATGGCAGTGGTGGTGACTTTGATTAATGCCGTTTCGCCCCTGCAGTCACGTCAAAACGTCCAGAAAATCGGACGGCAAACTGTTCTTGCGTCCGAAATTTCAGACGTTCTGATATATTGACTCTAACGGGTACGTGGCGGTGCCGCGTAGACGTCCAATTTATCGGAAATCGGAAAAGTCGGTCGTTGACAGCACACTGTCACCTCCTCCAGCCGACCACAGGGCGCCAAAGACGATTCATTACGATTCCTGGCTGTTACTCACGCCAGCATTACCGTGACTTTCGACCCTTTCAATAAAATTACAGCTACTTTTCCCTGATAGAGGCACAAATTCTCTGAGTTTTCCCTGAGTTTTTCCAGACTACTCGAAATCCCTGAGAATTCCCGGTTTTCCCAGTTGGTAGACACCCTGCGACCCGAGGACATGGTGACCAAAGCAGCACCCAAGCACCAGGGACGAACTGAGCATCGCGATGGCAGCGGTCGTAACGCTCTTTTTGAAGATGCTGTGAGGCTAATAAGCAAGATCGGGTGACTTGACGCACCATGTCAGCGCGATCAATGACTTCACGAGCGTACTCAGTAGCAATGTGGGGCACACAAGCTAGGATGGTGTCAAAGGGCAATGTGGGGTTGCGATCATACAAAAAAGAAGGGTGAATATCCTGCGGTGTCATGTCGGGACGAGTTATAAGCGAATGTCACGTAGGCCACCGTGGCATCGCAGTCACGGCAATCGTTGAAAACGTACATCGACAGGATCTCTGTGAGTGTTCAGTTGAGACGTTCCGTAAGACCATTTGTTTGTGGGTAATAGGCGGTGCAGAGCTTGTGCTCAGTGGCACAAGAGCGGAGGAGGTCGTCAACAAGTCGAGACAAGAACGAGCAGCCGCCGACTGTAAGTACAATAATTACTCGCATAATGATCACACTCGTGTAATGGTCGCACCCCTGAATTTTGTCATCAAAATTAGATTTTTTAAAATTTCCCATGTAGTGATCGCACCCCGAACTTGCCGCAGCGATATGTCGTGCGCGAAGTCTAGCTAATAATGATCGCGCTTACCCTCTGTCGAATGCTACGCGAATGACTCTTCAAGACAAACCAAGCAGTCTGCATGCACCGAACATTCTAAAGTAGATGCCTCATTTCATTACTTTCATCACTTTCCGCACTTCCATGACTAAAAAAAAGCTGCGATCAAACTTGCCTTTATTATGTGTAGGCTTTATAATAGTTGTGGTCAAAACAACAAAAAAGGCGCCTTTTGATTCTTCTCATCTGCACTCGAGGGCACGCAACAAATCGTTTACACTGATAGACTGATAGGTTAAAAGTGTACCATATTCATACGCCGACGCTTGTAACACAGCTAAGAAATTCACGCGCCCTTAGTGGAAATGTGCCGCATTAGGATAGTAGTGATGACAAATGCCGCAGTTTTCGCAGCATGCCCGCCATGTGTTTCTGTGTCACTGGCAGCTAAGCGCGCCCATCCGTTTCTGTCCCATCAAAGTGGACATGGCTACGTTATTGCCACAAACTTGCGATATTAACTACGCATATTATTCATTACTGATACGGAAGAAACTGTTTCAATGCATGTAATGTACTCACGAGAAGAAAAAAGATAGCGTTCGGCACGTTCAGCTTGCTCTGCCGGCCATCATTTTTGTTTTGTTGTCCCGCAGCAGACGTGGGATGAAAAAAAAATTTTTCTTTTCGCGGGAAATTTGACTTGCATAATGATCGCACCCCTGGTTTTGCATCAATTTTTCTGACAAAAAAGTGCGATCATTATGCGAGTAAATACAGTAACTGTTGAGGTGCACCGTGCTGGAGAATGACATCATGAAGGAGAAAATCGGCGACGTCAGTTGCGCAACTAGTCAGCAACGCCTTTGTTATCGCGTAGCGTGTCGCGTAATCAGTAGCGACCGCGATCCACTTGTTCCCTCTCGTCGTTGTCAGAAAAAGGCCAAGCAGGTCAAGGCCTACGTGAAAGAACGGTTCAGAGGGAACTTCATTGGGATGGAGTCGTCCGACAGGTGCATGGGGAGGTTTCTTCCGGCGCTGACACGATTCGCAAGTTTCTACATAATGACGCACAGAGCAGTAGAGACCCGGCCAGAAGAACCGGCATAGTACGCGGTCGTATGTGCGCAAAACTCCAAGGTGTCCCGGCATCAGCGCATCGTGATGTTGTTCGAGAACGACGGGTCACAGATGACGAGGAAGGGCAAGCAGCAACTCAGGGCCGTCAGAGTTGATATTGTGGCGGTAGAGGATGATGCATGCAGCACGAACATGCTGCCATCGGTGCTGCCAGATTGCACTCCGGTGATGATGGACTGTAAGGATGCATCGCGTTGTTCAGCGCACATGTCGGTCATGTCAGGCAAAGCCATCACGCAGGTCACCGGATCATGCACAACAGGATCAGGAGGATCCACGGGGTGATGCGAGAGGCAGTCAGTAACCCTGTGTAGACGTCCAGACTGAGTTGACAGACCGAGTAGTTGACAACAAATGAAAATTCCTGGAGCCACAAAGCCCAGCGACCAAGCCATCCTGTGGGGTCCCGGAGGGAAGATAGCCAGCAGAGGGCATGGTGGTCTGTAACGGCCGTACACATATGGCCGGTACTTGGCGACAGCCCAAACTAAAGCCAAGCACTCCCGCTCAATGATGGAGTAATTTCTCTCCGCAGGTGACAGCAGGTGGCTGGAATAAGCTATCATGCACTCTATACCATTTTGCTGTTGGGCGAGAACAGCACCGATGCCGTGGCCGCTTGCGTCAATGTGGACTTCGGTCGGTGCAGATGGATCAAAGTGGGCAAGTATGGGAGGGGTGGCCAGAAACCCAATGAGAATGGCAAATGCATGAGCCTGCTCCAGGCCCCATGAGAATAGCGTGTTCTTCTTAAGAAGGTCTGTCAAAGGTCGAGCAACGTCGGCAAAGTTTATGACAAAGCGGCGAAACTAAGAACACAAACCAACGAAGCAGCACACGTCAGACGCAGAACATGGCACAGGAAAACTGTGTACAGCACAAACTTTTTCCGGATCTGGTTGGACACCGGATGCATCAACGAGGTGTGACAACATGTTAATCTGACGGCGCCCAAATTGACATATCGTGGAGTTCAGTTGAAGGCCAGCTTTTCAAAAGGCCACAAGAATTGCAGCAAGTCGGGTAAGGTGGCTGCCGAACATGGGAGAAAAAACAATAACGTCGTCAAGGTAACAAAGACAGGTGGTCCATTTGTAGCCTCGCAGAAGAGAGTCCATCATGCGTTCAAATGTCGCAAGAGCATTGCATAGGCCAAAGGGCATGACTTTGAACTGATATAAGCCATCTGGCGTGATGAAGGCAGCCTTCTCATGGTCCATTTGATAAACTGAAATCTGCCGGTAGCTGGATTGAAGATCGATGGCCGAGAAGTATTTAGCTCCGTGCAAGCAGTCCAAGCTGTCATTGATGCGTGGTAGCGGGTAGACGTCCTTTGGCGTGATCTTATTTAAGTGGCGATAATCGATGAAAAAACTCCAGGTATCACCTTTCTTTTTCACAAGGACGACAGGCGAAGCCCAATGGCTGGCTGATGGCTCGATGACGCCATTGCGGAGCATTTTGTCCACTTCTTATTGGATGACTCGACGTTCAGCATGCAATACCCGATAGGGACACAGACGAATACGATTCGTGTCTCCAGTGTTTATGCAGTGGTGAACGACAGATGTTTGGCCTAAAGGCCGGTCGCCAAAATCGAATATGTCCCTGTATGATTCAAGCAGGTGACGTATGTCTCTGGCCTGTGCAGAGGCGAGGTCAGGTGCAATCATTTTCGCGATGTCATCAGTTAAGGAACCAGAGCTGTCAGCTGCAATTAGCGCTAATAAGCCACTCTCGGCATTCAGACTCTCAATGTCAAATTCAGAACCACTAGAAACGGTGGCCAAGAACATGCCGGCCGAAATCACTTGAGGGCGCAGGCTGAAATTCAGAAGCGGTAGAACGACATCGTTGTTAGTAACCGCGACCAACGTATGCGAAACAGCAACATTCCGGTTCAAAAGTATGTCGATGATGAGGTGCAGCACATATTCACCATTAGGGACCTGTGGCTGGGCGGTCAAAGTGACGTAACTGCCTCGAGTGACAGACGCACATCGTGAAGCTACCACAAGTGCGGTGGAGCGGTGCTCGGAGCATCGGCGAGTTGAGGCAGTTCCAACTGAAGAATCGCGGTCATGCAGTCGCTGAGAGCAGAATGAGTGGATAAAAAGTCCAATCCAACGATAACGTCGTGAGGGCAGTTGTCGATCAGAGAAATGAGAACAGAAGTACGGCGGCTAGCTATTATTAAGCGTGCAGCACACATTCCAAGAACAACCAGCATGCCGTTGTCGGCCACACTAAGCATTCGGGCAGCTGCTGGGGTGAGGACGTTTTTTAAACGTCTACGTAGGCTAGCTTTCATCACAGATACATGGTCTCTGGTGTCAACGAGCGCATGAACAGGTATGCGGTCTATTTTAACGTCTATTACACTTCTCCTTGTGGGCACAAACAGAGGCTTTGCTGCGGTAGTAGGCAATGCAGCACGACCTTCGAGGGCTGCATTTCTTATACCCCTGTCAAGCGGACAATTTAAGTGCACCTACGGAGAGTGTACTCGGTTTTAATATACTTTCCCAAATCTAAATGCTGCAAGCTGAGTGTACTTGCAGAAGAGTGCACTCCGGTCGGAGTGCATTCACGGAACGCACTTTGCTGGTCGAGTACGTAGCCTCGCCGCCAACGGGTTAAACGGTACAAGAGGTAATACATAGAAAAAGGACACAGAAGCTTATTCTAGCTGTTCAACAGCTTTTACCTAAATAATCAGAGCATACCTCGCTGATATTCTGTTGAGGCAGGATGAAATGCCGACTCGTCGCATGCCACCATCTTGTTCTGTGTTGGCTAGGCATTCGTCTTGGCCGGCTTTGACTTGCAACACTGTTATGATAAAAATACTTTTGTTCTTTGTTGAGTAAATATAGATTACTATAGTTTTTTTGTTTATAATACAACTAAAGCAATCGCTTTTTAGAAGTTTTTTTTTATTTTAATGTACATCATCAAAAAACATGGTTTTAAACTGTCGCAATTTTTTGTCTTTTTTTTTTAGTGTGAGTGCACTCTGTTTTTCCGTTTAGCACCGCATAGCCTAAAATGTCACTCAAGGTCCCAAAATGCACTCCCTTTAAGTGCACTTAACTCGCCCGCTTGACAGAGGTATTAGTTTTCCGGAAGGGTATGGCCAAAAGCCACAGGAGACGAAAGGTGACGTGGCTGCGGCGAACTGGAAGATGGCCGATGTGTTTGCGGTGAACAAGACTGGCGTCCGCGCGTTGATGGTGAGCGGCTGTACTACATGTTCCTAGCAGAGTCGTCGGCGCCGTTAGACTCGGCGGTGGGCGAAACATTGTGGGCAATTCCATCAAAACGGCTCAGTTTGGTTGGCATGCGAGGTATTGAGGACCACAAGTTTCGACAGTATCGGGCGACATGACCAATGCGGCGACAGGTGAAACATATCGGCTAGTCGTCCACAGTTCTCCATTCAGTCAAGTTGCGATAACACGGAGAGAAGCGTCGGGGTGGAGTGAAAATAGTGAAAGGGCGTTCGTTAGCTCTGGGATGGGCGAAAGCACACACAGAATGTAAAACAATTTTTTCATGTTCCTAGCAAACGATGGATTGTATGAGAGGAACTGAAAATGTGGTAACATCAGGGCTACACGAACAGAAAGCTGCGGGCACTATAGCTGCCAGTTGATGCCTAATGAATCACACCACATCCTCTGATGGCGATGCATGCTGCTGTGTGCATTGATCTTCACACGTCAAAGTTGCAGCAATATTGGGAAGTCTGGTGAATGGTAATGATTGCAACAACTGTAGAGCAGCTTTTGCACATGAGCAGATTAAACGCATCATCAGCAATGCCCTTAAGCACGTGCCCGACCTTCTCAGCTTCTGTCATGTCGTGATCAGCCTTACGACAAAGTGCCAGCAGGTCCTGGATGTATGAGACATAGGATTCGATGCGGGATTGGGCACGGAAGGCCAGTTCCTGCTTTCGGCAATTTTACGGCTGGCTGGTTTGCCAAACTCTGTCAATTTCTCTTTGCATTGGTCCCAGCTGGTTAGCTCCTTTTCGTGGTTTTCATACCACACCTTTACCGTGCCTCTTAGGTAGAACAACAGGATAGCTAGCATAAGTGTAGGGTCCCATCTGTCGATTCCACTCGCACGTTCGTACATGGCCACCCACTCTTCAACGTCAGCGCCATCGGTCCCGCAGAAAGTTCCAGGATCCTTGGGTTGCACAACAACAACCGAAGGTGACAGCGACGTAGCATGCGACGGTGACGTAGGAGGCGGCAACGACGTTGATTCCGAGTGCTCACTGTCATTCATAATGCGGACGGTGATGCGATGTCCTCTGCGGAGCTCCATTTCCAGCTGTGGTACCCCGAACCTCTCACCAATACGTTACAGGGGTGTTGGGAGTATAGAAGATTATATTTACAATATATATACAAAATGAGTCTGAGTAGTTAGGATGGCTGACCACCAACAACCCGCAGCAGCCACCGTCTCGCGATCTTCTTTCTCTCTTCGTTCATCTTTCCATAACAATATCATCGGGACCTGTTACTCCTTCAAAACAAAATCGCTACTCCTTAACCATGGTCAACCATTTTACTTGGTAGCCTGAAGTCATGCCACTTCCAGACATCACTGCAGAAACTGCTGCTAGATGCCCTTAAAAGAACATGGATATCCTAATTCAGCGTCCCATCCAAGTTATAACTATCGGCACTTATCAGAGGCAGACAGAGTGCACACTTCTGACAACTTACTAACCACCTCAACCCACATCACATCAAAACAACTGCACATTACCTGCAGGCCAACGGACTTGTTGAGCGTGTACACAGACAACTTAAGGCGTCACTCATGTCCCATGGCGACTCAGCAAAATGAGTTGACATCCTTCCAGTAGTACTTTTGGGTCTCCGTGCTGTTTTTAAGGAGGACTTCCAGAGTTTCCCAGCCCCACTTTTTTATGGTACCACCCTGCATCCACCAGCCGAATTTGTCGAGCTCCTCTCCCTTTCCACAACCTGGGATGCACCCTCATTCCTCCAACAATTGCAACACTCGTTCACCACGCTTAGACCCATCTAGCCTCACCACAAGAATGCAGAACCACCCTTCAACTTCAAGGACATGAATATGACATCCCATGTTTTTCTGCGAACCGATGCCACTCGGTGGTCGCTGGAGCCTCTACATATCGGACTTTACCTTGTTTTAGACCACAAGCTGACACACTTCACAATTAACGTCGGTGACAAGGCAACAGTTGTTTCCGCTGACAGATTCAAACCTTCTTTCATCAACAACACTGCCATTCAGTTTTGCCATTGGCTCATTTTCTCCACTTCCTACTCCCCCGCCATCACTTTCTCCAGCCCCTCGACGTTACAAGTGCGTTCACTCGCAAAAAGCCTCCATCTCTCCAGGCGGGGGGGCCCTGTGGCGAAATCTGCCCACGGAACACGCGGTGCCAGCAAAAGAAGAGGAGGCAGGAGAGGCGTGAGCTCTGCATTCAAAATAAAATAAAGATCAGTCTGAAGGGCTAGCCGTGCAAGAAGGTTGTGTTTTAAGTCTCTCCTGTTCTCGCAGCAGTTTGCAAGCAATATAACAGAGCTTACTGTTGTTACATGCTTTTAATTTATACAAAGATGTTCCAGCCCTGTCTGGTCACCTAGCAAGCACTGTGTGCTTGAAGTGACCCTGGCACTCACTATGTGATAAAGAAAGTGAACAAAGTGTATTAAATAAAAAAACCTACCTTTACTTATTTTTCATTTCTCTGTCAAATGCAAGATAGTAACTAAGTTAAACAAGGAACGCCACTGAGTGACATTACAGAGGCAGGATTGTAATGTGGCTTTATGAGTGTCTATTTTTTTTTTTTTTTGCGGTACGAGTAAGAACATTGCATTTTAGCACAAGAATGTTTTTTTAGTTATCACATGCATGATAATGATGGGAATAATTTGCAATTATTTTGAAGGCAACCTTATTACATTGTTTTTGCTATTTGTGAAAACACCGGCCACTACCTTCTGCCAAGCCATCAACAGCATGCTAAACAGTGCATTAGCCACCAGAAACTAATGTTTATCACATGCTGTGACGAGCGATGGCAATGTTACTCATGATCCTCTTGTAATACTCCATTACTGCTTCCCTTTTTCAGCAGACAAAGCATTAAAGTGCAAAAATTTCCTTGCGATGCAAAATTATTTAGGGTAGTGGGATATCCACATAATAGAAGGGAACCTCATGAACAGCTAAGGATGGTCGTGTAACCACAAAGTGAAAGTTGTGCAATTATACGCCTAAGATCAATTGTACTTTGTGACATCATACAAGGGCTTAATATTTTCTTTCCTACTGCTGAGTGATCTCACACAACCTCGTTCATGTTTTAAGGTATCACAAAGATTGTGGAATGGTCATCACATCACTACAAAGAATCATTGAAATGCTGCATTCAGGTATCGCACTCACCACTTCATTTAAGATGAGTACTTGAATGACAATGCAGCAATAAAATTTAAATGATTGTGACAAACGAAGGGAACGATCATCACACATTATGTGGACAACACATGCAATCACAAATTTTATTGCAGTGCAGAGAATAGAGTGCAAAGCCAAGTGACTGTCAAATGACCACTTATGACTGCGATGAAACCATGAGATATCTGCATCATACACACACACGTAAACAAGTACCGGCTAGCAGGAGATGCCAGGCACCATTCACACTATCACAGCTCAGCCAGTATCTGCCAGACGACTCCACTCGATATCACAGCCCATACCTTCCAACTCAATTTACTATCAGCATAACTACAATCAGAAGTGTTTCAAGATGTATTCACAGTTGTCATCAGTACTCTTGCTTTGGTGAACTCTTGGCATGCACAATTGTGCATACAGTGCCTGAAGTAGCAACTTAATCAGAGCAACAAATAAAGTAGGTGATTGGCAAGTGTCACACCTACCCATAATTAAAATAAGTGATGATTCAGCCCCAATTACCAATCTAGATCAGCAAGGCAGCTAGCTCACAACATTCCATTTGCTTATATTTATTTTTCTGCAGTAATTCCTGCATTCCGGAATGAATGTGTGTTCTTTAGTGGCAAAGAGGCCAGGTATAGCCAAAGAGCACCATGACAGGGTTAGTAATTTTGCGGAATGATGAGTTCTACAAAGTTGATGTGACGTGGCTGTCGTCGTCGAGTTCGGCGGCGGCGGCGGCGACGGCGGCAGCAGCAGCAGCAGCAGCAGCAGCCTGGCTACGCCCACTGCAGGGCAAAGGCCTCTCCCATACTTCTCCAACTACCACGATCATGTACTAATTGTGGCCATGTCGTCCCTGCGAACTTCTTAATCTCATCCGCCCACCTAACTTTCTTCAGCCCCCTGCTACGCTTCCCTTCCCTTGGAATCCAGTCTGTAACCCTTAATAACCATCGGTTATCTTCCCTCCTCATTACATGTCCTGCCCATGCCCATTTCTTTTTCTTGATTTCAACTAAGATGTCATTCACTCGCGTTTGTTCCTACACCCAACCTGCTCTTTTCTTATCCCTAATGTTACACCCATCATTCTTCTTTCCATAGCTCATTGCGTTGTTCTCAATTTAATTAGAACCCTTTTCGTAAGCCTCCAGGTTTCTGCCCCGTCGGTGAGTACTGGTAAGACACAGCTATTATACACTTTTCTCTTGAGGGATAATGGCAGCCTGCTGTTCATGATCTGAGAATGCCTGCCAAATGCACCCCAGCCCATTCTTATTCTTCTGATTATTTCAGTCTCATGATCCGCATCCGCGGTCACTACCTATCCTAAGTAGACGTTTTCCCTTACCACTTCCAGTGCCTCGCTACCTATCGTAAACTGCTCTTTTCTTCCGAGACTGCTAAACATTACTTTAGTTTTCTGCAGATTAATTTTTAGACCCACCCTTCTGCTTTGCCTGCCCAGGTCAGTGAGCATGCATTTCAATTGGTATCCTTAGTTACTAAGCAAGGCAATGTCATCGGCGAATTGCAAGTTACTGAGTTATTCTCCATTAACCCTTATACATAATTCTTCCCAATCCAGGTCTCTGAATACCTCCTGTAAACAATCTGTGAATAGCATTGGGGAGATCGTATCCCCCTGCCTAACGCCCCTTTTTATTAGATTTTCTCACTTTATTTATGGAGGACTACGGTGGCAGTGGAGCCACTATAGATATCCTTCAGTATTTTTACATATGGCTCGTCTACACCCTGATTCCGTAATGCCTGAATGACTGCTGAGGTTTCGACTGAATCAAACACTTTCTCATAATCAATGAAAGCTATATATAAGGGTTGGTTACATTCCGCACATTTCTCCATCACCTGATTGATAGTGTCATCATCATCAGCAGCAGCAGCAGCCTGCTTACGCCCACTGCAGGGCAAAGGCTTCTCCCATACTTCTCCAACTACCCCGGTGGTGTACTAATTGTGCCCATGTCGTCCCTGCAAACTTCTTAATCTCATCCGCCCACCTAACTTTCTTCAGCCCCCTGCTACGCTTCCCTTCCCTTGGAATCCAGTCTGTAACCCTTAATAACCATCGGTTATCTTCCCTCCTCATTACATGTCCTGCCCATGCCCATTTCTTTTTCTTGATTTCAACTAAGATGTCATTCACTCGCGTTTGTTCCTACACCCAACCTGCTCTTTTCTTATCCCTAATGTTACACCCATCATTCTTCTTTCCATAGCTCATTGCGTTGTTCTCAATTTAATTAGAACCCTTTTCGTAAGCCTCCAGGTTTCTGCCCCGTCGGTGAGTACTGGTAAGACACAGCTATTATACACTTTTCTCTTGAGGGATAATGGCAGCCTGCTGTTCATGATCTGAGAATGCCTGCCAAACGCACCCCAGCCCATTCTTATTCTTCTGATTATTTCAGTCTCATGATCCGCATCCGCGGTCACTACCTATCCTAAGTAGACGTTTTCCCTTACCACTTCCAGTGCCTCGCTACCTATCGTAAACTGCTCTTCTCTTCCGAGACTGTTAAACATTACTTTAGTTTTCTGCAGATTAATTTTTAGACCCACCCTTCTGCTTTGCCTGCCCAGGTCAGTGAGCATGCATTTCAATTGGTATCCTTAGTTACTAAGCAAGGCAATGTCATCGGCGAATTGCAAGTTACTGAGTTATTCTCCACTAACCCTTATACATAATTCTTCCCAATCCAGGTCTCTGAATACCTCCTGTAAACAATCTGTGAATAGCATTGGGGAGATCGTATCCCCCTGCCTAACGCCCCTTTTTATTAGATTTTCTCACTTTATTTATGGAGGACTACGGTGGCAGTGGAGCCACTATAGATATCCTTCAGTATTTTTACATATGGCTCGTCTACACCCTGATTCCGTAATGCCTGAATGACTGCTGAGGTTTCGACTGAATCAAACACTTTCTCATAATCAATGAAAGCTATATATAAGGGTTGGTTACATTCCGCACATTTCTCCATCACCTGATTGATAGTGTCATCATCATCAGCAGCAGCAGCAGCCTGCTTACGCCCACTGCAGGGCAAAGGCTTCTCCCATACTTCTCCAACTACCCCGGTGGTGTACTAATTGTGCCCATGTCGTCCCTGCAAACTTCTTAATCTCATCCGCCCACCTAACCTTCGGCCGGCCCCAACTACGCTTCCCGTCCCTTGGAATCCAGTCCGTAACCCTTAATAACCATCAGTTACCTTCCCTCCTCATCGCATGTCCTGCCCATGCTTTTTTTTTTGTTCTTGATTTCAACTAAGATATCATTAACACGAGTTTGTTCCCTCACCCAATCTGCCCTTTTCTTATCCCTTAACGTTACACCTATCATTCTTCTTTCCATAGCTCGTTGCGTAGTCCTCAACTTAAGTAGAACCCTTTTCCAAAGCCTCCAGGTTTCTGCCCCGTACGTGAGTACTGGTAAGACACAGCTGCTATACACTTTTCTCTTGATGGATAATGGCAACCTGCTGTTCATGATCTGAGAATGCCTGCCAAATGCACCCCAGCCTATTCTTATTCTTCTGACGTGTGAATATGGTCTATTGTTGAGTAGCCTTTACGAAATCCTGCCTGGTCCTTTGGTTGACCAAAGTCTAAGGTGTTCCTGATTCTACTTGCGATGACCTTAGTAAATACTTTGTAGGCAACGGACAGTAAGCTGATCGGTCTATAATTTTTCAAGTCTTTGGCGTCCCCTTTCTTATGGATTAGGATTATGTTAGCGTTCTTCCAAGATTCCGGCACGCTCGAAGTCATGAGGCATTGCGTATACAGGGTGGCCAGTTTTTCTAGAACAATCTGTCCACCACTCTTCAACAAATCTGCTGTTACCTGATCCTCCTTAGCTGCCTTCCCCCTTTGCATAGATCCCAAGGCTTTCTTTACTTCTTCCCACGTTACTTGTGGGGTGTCAAATTACTCTGGACTATTCCCTCTTCCATTATCGTCGTGGGTGCCACTGTTACTGTATAAATCTCTACCGAACTCCTCAGCCACTTGAAGTGTCTCAACCATATTAGTAATGATATTGCCGGCTTTGTCTCTTAGCGCATACATCTGATTCTTGCCTGTTCCTAGTTTCTTCACTGCTTAAAGGCTTCCTCTGTTCCTGAGAGCATGCTCAATTCTATCCATATTATACTTCCTTTTGTCAGCACTCTTACGCTTGTCGATTGACTTCGAAAGTTCTATTCTAGCTGTAGAGTTAGAGGCTTTCATACATTGGCGTTTCTTAATCAGATCCTTCGTCTCCTGCGATAGCTTACCGGTATCCTGTCTAAAGAAGTTACCATCGACTTCTATTGCACACTCCTTAATGATGCCCATCAGATTTTTGTTCATTGCTTCAACACTAAGGTCCTCTCCTTGAGTTAAAGCCGAATACCTGTTGTGTAGCTTGATCTGGAATTCCTCCATTTTCCCTCTTACTGCTAACTCATTGATTGGCTTCTTATGTACCAGTTTCTTCCGTTCCCTCTTCAAGTCTAGGCTAATTCAAGATCTTACCATCCTATGGTCACTGCAGCACACCTTGCCGAGCACATCCACATCTTGTATGATGCCAGGGTTTGCGCAGAGTATGAAGTCTATTTCATTTCTAGTCTCCCCATTCGGGCTCCTACACGTTCACTTTCGGTTATCCCGCTTGCGGAAGTAGGCATTCATTAGCCGCAAATTATTCCGTTCTGCAAACTCCACTAATGACTCTCCCTCGCTACAGTGGAATCTCGATGATAGGAATCGCACGGGGTCCCGGAAAATATTCGTATTAGCCGAAATTCGTATCATCTAAACAACTAAAATTAGCTAAATTAAAGAGTCAGAGGTGGACTATCTCAGGCACCCGCACGTAAAAATCATTCATTTTTTGAAGAGAAAGTCTCTAATGTCCTTCTTGTTCTTTTTCAGGTAACTTAGCAGACTGTTCAAATCCATATACGCGTGCACATGTCGTCGCTGATTTCATCCATGGCCATAGCATGCCTCAGAACTTCAAGCACGTGCAGCGTTTCAGCCACCGGTGGTGGTCTTTTGCGCCCAATTGCAGCCTCCGCGCTGTCCGGCACCGCGTCCGTGCCTCCGTACCGAAAGAGAAAGGGACAAATCGCGTGACTGCACTATGTTCCTTTGCAGCCGCCGGTGGGGCGGTGTTTATTAAAGCGAAAGCCTATAACGGCTCATGCTCGCGGTCGCGTTCGTCCGTGTGCTGGAATCGTACCAACTGTGGCCTCTCCTCCGTGCAGTGGCGCAACCTCCTCCCCTTCTTAGAAACCAGTGCGCCAGTGGGGGGACGAAGCTGTGCATAGCAACCGTGAAATCACACAGTAGCGGTAGAACGAGCGCGCGCACATCGGCTGTGGCAGCTGCACTGCCGCTCCTTCGCCAGACGACTTGTTGCAGTCGAGTGAGTGGGACGCATGGCTTCGAAGCGGCCCAGTGATTCTGCGCCACGCGGTTCAGGGAAGCGGCAGCGGACGCCGAATTCCCCCAACACCAATCACCAGAAGAACAAGGAGCGCATGGGACATCTCAACATGTCACCAGATGCGAAAGCAAGGGAGGCCGAACGGAAACGCCAACAGCAACTCATTAGGTCGCCGGATACCAAAGGCAGGCAGGGAAGCAGAACGAAAGCGGCAGCAGAGGCAGGCGATATCACCGAACACCAAAGCGAATGAATTGGAGTGCAGACGGCAGCAGCGTCTGGTTTTCGCCAAGCACACTTTGCACACTTTAGAATTTCCAAAGTGTCTGCGGGAATTTTCGTATCAACCGACGTGGGTCGAAAATTGATTCGTAACAACCGTTCTCTAGCACGTTGCAAAGTAATGGGGCTCTGCCGAGAACCACAGAAAAATTTGTATCATCCGGAAATTCGTCTTAGCCGTGATCGTATCATCGAGATTCCACTGTATTCCTATAACCTATGCCATATTCCCCCACTGACTTATTGCCAGCCTGCTTCTTGCCTACCCTAGCATTACCGTGGATGTAAAGTGCATAAAATCTACGTGCAATAAGATCATGGCAATGACTAATGACAAGCTCTGAGCCTTAGACTGCATTATGAAAAAATGATATGATATACAGAACATGTGAGATGCCAAAATTGGCTACAGCACAACTCCCTCACCTGAGCCCCTGAAACACAAGGGCCTGGAGGCATGTGCTATACAGTACGACTATCACAGTGGCATCCTCTGAAGAGAGGAAGCGCTAAGAATGTATGGGGCTAATAACATGCAAGACCACATTTCTGAGGAAACCTAGGACTGTGTTTGTATTAAAATGGGGTTCTGGACCGAAAAACATTACAGCATGAAGAGGAATGTGCTGATGGTATGCTAAGAAAAAATGTCTCAGATTCGACTTCCCGATACTCCAGGAGGACGTGGAGGACGGTCAGCCTCTCCCTGCATTTACCACAGGTTGGACGGTCATTTCCGGTGAGCAGAAAATTATGGGTGCGAAATGTGTGTTCTCTTCTGAGACGACAAAATAGGACATCTGTTTGGCATGATTTTGTTGCAGAGGGCTAGAATCCTAACTGTGCCTTTATCACGTGGAGCTTATTATTTGTTTCCACGTCCTACATGCATTGCCAATGGTTTCGGAGTATCTTTCGTAGAAAGGCCTCAGATCTGTGACAGGGACAGCAGTGGTAGGATTAACAGCATGTAATGCAATTGACGTGGCCATCTCGTCCACCAGAACGTTGCCCTCGATGCCCCTATGGCGAGGCACCCAGCATATAATGATATGCTGATTAGATAGATAAGCTTTACACAGATAGGAATAAATTCAGTAAGTACTGGATTTTTCTGCTTACAGAGTGGCATCAAGGCCTTCACAACGCTTAGGGAGTGTGTATATATAACTGCTTGGTGGAGTTTTGATTTCCTTACTTGCTTCACAGCTGACAATGGTGCGTAAGCCTCGGCTGTAAATATACTTGTTTCCGGATGCAGTATATTGGATTCCGAGAAGGATGGACCGACGGCTGTGTAGGACACCTTGAGATTTGACTAAGAAGCCTCTGTGTAGAACTCTGTGCACAAGTGCTTGTACTGAAGTTCTAGGAAGTGCATTCGGATGTTGACTTCTGGAGCCGGCTTTACAACTTCCAGAAAGGATGCATAACATTCTACCACCTGCCATCCCCAAGGAGGTAACAGGTTGGTTGGATGAATTAAGCGAAGCTCGAGGAGTGGGACATGCATTTCATCGCTAAGCTCCTTCAAATGCAGCAAGAAAGGCTGCCTTACAGAGGGACGATCACAGAAAAGTCTAGCACACGTCATACCGTTACGGGGAGACACGGCTCTTAGGAGCCGAAAATATGCCAGAAAATAGAGTTTTCAGAAATGTCATTTTCGTGTTTCTATTACCATCTCACACCTGCCTGAACTTTTTATTAAAAAATACCTCGTATTGATGGCCTAACAGCAATTCAAAGATTTGTTGGCACACCCACAGCCCTTTAAAATGTGGATAAATTGCGCTTATTTGGGCTGCCTATAACTCGTGAATGGCTCGCTCAACCGCAGCAATTTTGGTATCGTTGAAAAGCTCGCATATTTGGCTTCCTTTTATCACACAGTAAGCAACCCTGCGCTTGCCGCCTTCACAAATAAAATGAGAAAAAGAAGCGTGCACAGAAAGTCCTCATTGGCCAGTTAGGATCACCTGGCTATGATGGCATCATGTTATTGGCTTAGGGCACTGAATAGGGAATTTTGGCTGGTAGAGGCGCCATTTTGTCTTTGGTTGCAACCGCGCGACGACAAACATGCCTGGAGGACCAAAAAAGTTCCACACTCTGTATCACCTCGGCCGAAAGCGATTGCCGAGTGTTATGCGACACGTCTCAGTTTCCGAAAAGTCTTTATTGCGACCGGCGTAAGCCCCAGGAGACTGACTGTGCAAAGCAAGGCGATGCGACCCTTTTCTACCGTTGCAGTGAGAGCGCGCAGCGATATACAGCGCCCCGAGTGTTATGCAACACGTCTCAGTTTCTGATCCAGCGAAAGCCTTGTCCCGCGCGCACCAGCCACAGCGTGCGCAGCGAATGAAACCGCTTCGTGCCGTCGGAGAACAGCATGCAACAAGCAAGCGATTTGAAAGCACGTGGGTTATGCAGTAACTTTCCGGTACAGCCGGGAGCTGGGAGCCTGTGCGCGTGTGATCTGGTAACTCTGTGCACTTCGGGAACGGCGTCGTTGCATTCGCTATATTTGACGGTGTTTTTCCCCGTCAAATTTGGCAGGCAGTCTGGCAACATTGACCCGCAAAGCTGGTAACAAACTTCTACCACACCAGTCAGAACGCTGCCCAGGTGATAGCGTACTGCAGGACAACGGCATCCTTCGCACCGATTCCGGCAGTGTGAAAGTTGATGCTAGAACTGCCACAAGCAGCGAAATAGCTCAATTGAGCGCCTGTGATCAAGTCACGCTTGATAGACTCGAGTCGACGCCGGCAACAGCGTGAAAGACTGCTTTTTCACTGATGCAAGCGATACGTCATTGGCTTCAGCAGTGGACATTGCAGCTTTATATGCGATTGTTGACCTGAACCTTGTGAATGTACTGCTTGCTGCCTTGCAGTGCAAGGTATGCAGAGGGTGTGCAAAACTAGTCACACGCGACTGTGACTATGGCCTCACCAAGAAACTGGTCGTGTTGTGCGAGCATTGTGGTGAAGTTGTGGCGAAATGGAACTCCTACAGAGTTGATGGCGAAAAGACATGTAATCCGTTTGAGATTAACATTTTAGCCACACGTGCAATGGTCAGCAGTGGAAATGGCCTAACAGCCATGAACGACATCTTCGCATCGATGGGGCTTTCGCACCGGGGGCTCCACAATAAAACGTTCCAGTGGCACTTTAAGAAGACGCTAGAGCCTGCTGCCACCCGAGCTGCCGCGACCGTTATGACTAGGTGTGCGAAAGAAGTCACTGAACTGTATGAGGACATTAGTTTTGGACACATAAAGAACATTGCCGTGTGCTACGACGGAACTTGGTTGACAAGGGGACATTCCTCACATATTGGTGTAGGAACTGTTGAACTCTTGACTGGATATGTGCTTGATTACCATGTGATGCCTAACTTTGTTTGGGCTGCGAGAATGGCCCTAAGCCAGACAGTGAGGGCTATGACCCTTGGAAGTTGAGCCACTAGTGCCAAAAAAACAAGCTGCAAGTCTGGTCAGATGGAAGTAGATGCAGGCAAAATCTTGTTTCAGAGGTCGCTTCAGCGACATAACCTTTGCTATACCACCATGTTATACGACGGTGACTGCTGCACATACAGTGCAACTAAAGAAGCGAAAGTTTACAGATACATTGAAGTAGAAAAGGAGGTTTGCGTTAACCATGTGAGAAAATGCATGGGCACCGCACTCCGCAACTTATTACAGAAACAAAAGGGTGAAGGCAAACGAAGCCTCAGTGGCAAGGGGAGATTGACAGCTGAGCTGGTCTGCAGGTTGGCTGTCTACTATGGGCGAGCCCTAAAATCACACGGTGATGTGGAAGCCATGAGCAGCGCAAAGATGGCAACTTTTTATCATGTGACTTCCACTGACAGTTGCCCAAACCACGCCCTGTGCACGGCTGGTGAGCAGTCTTGGCAGAGGGGAGCAAAGGGGACAGTCTTGGCAGAGGGGACCACAATGCAGCAAAGGCCAAAGGGGAGCAAGAGCCAAGGCACAAATATAATTTGCTTAGTGATGTGGCTGCAGCTCTTTTGCCAGCGTACCAGCGCTTGTCAGAAAAGAGCCTGCTGCTGAGATGCCCGAGGAGAAGGACTGAGAACTCGAATGAGTCTCTGTACTCTGTAATCTGGAGCTCGCTAGCAAAAGAGCAGCACGGGTCTCTTGTTGCAGTACAGGCAGCTGTTGCAAAAGCTGTGCTTCGTTTTAATGCCGGCAACGAATATGCAGCTGCAGCAGTGCTAGCAGAGCTGGACATGCATATAACACCCACTGGGTCCAGCAGGGCAAAAGAAAAGGACTTGCAGCATAGTATAAGTTCCACAAAAAGAGGGCAGCATCACTTGGCCTTGCTGAGGCAGTAAAATAAAAGCACCATGACAGCATGCATCCTGACTACTCCCCTGGTTCATTTTGAGAGATATTGGTGGGGGGACCTGGGAATAAACGGAAATATTTTTGCCTGTTTTCTCAAAGCAGCATTTCTGATGGTGTCATAGTCTTGGAGCAACAATATATTCAGTTGTACTTATGCCACAGCAGTAATTATTTTTTGTCAGAAAGGTAGTGAATTGGTGAGTGAAGTAGGCCTAAGATATGAATAACTATTACAGAAAATTTCCAAAAATAATAATTTTTCCTGGCAGCTGCATTAGCGTTAACTTCAAAAATTTTGACATGCTCTAATTTTGGTCCGAATTTGTGAAAAACATTTTCTTGCCTGGTTGGACCTCTGTATCATCCTTGATCAATTACATATTCAAGCATTTGCCGTAATCACCATGAACATGTCGCGAAATGTTTTTTCTCGTTTTCTCAAAACGACATTTTTGATGGTAGTGTAGTTTTGCAGTGACAATATCTCTGGTTGTACTTATCGCGAAAATTCTTTTTTCATCAGAAAGGTGGACAAATTGGGAGCGAAGTACGCCTAAAATGTGAACAAATATCATCACAGAAATTTTGAAAAAATAATCATTTCTCCAGGGTTTTACTAATGCCTTCTGCTTACAAAAGTGTGACATGCTGTAACTTCGGCATAAATCAGTTTAGAACAATAATTCTTGTAGCACTGCAACCTCTGATCATTCAACATCATGTTGATGTGCCAGTCTCCTTCACAACAGCCAGCATTGTAGAGAGAACTTGCCTCCAAATTAGTCCATACATAAAAACATGAATTGCTTATATTTTGAAACGTACTTGTTGCATGGGAAAACCAATTGCATATTTGAAACCAGCATGTCAAAATACATAAGTGATGGAAGTTTGATCAAATTGTGGCTATTAATTTTTAAAAATTTAAGTGCGGTGTCCCCCCTTGATGGTATTAAAACATGGATGTTCATGGTTAGAGTATATTAGGAAATATGTGAGGCTGATGTACGTTCTCTGCAGATGGAGTGACCATTCATTTGGTTCTGCATATAAGCTTTCAATAGGGCTTGCCCTGAAAGCGCCAGTGGCTACGCGCATACCTAGATGGTGGACAGGACCTAGCATCTATAGCATGCTAGGACCGGCAGAGTTACATACGACGGCACCATAGTCTAATCGTGATCGAATTAAGCTCTTATAAACATTCATCAGATACTTTTTGTCACTACCCCATGTTGTATGGGATAGAATCTTAAGTAAGTTCATTGTTCTCAGACATTTTTGTTTAAGATATTTGTGGTATCCTGTGTTAACTTCTGGTTTCGGTTTTGGGTCTTTACATCAAGGCGCCACTCAGCGCCAAACGCTGCAAGTTGCCTCCTGCTTCCCCTCGGAGAAATAAAAGTGCATTCTTCGTCTGGTCCCCGACTGGAGCAGTCCGGCTCTTTCTTGCGGCACTGCGCGCCCCGGCTGTTAGGCCTCATGCCGTAATCCTTTCATCCGGCCGCCCCGTCGAAGCTACAACAAACTGGCAACGAGGTAAACCGCACACTTTACTTTTTACGTCCCCTTGCTTTTCTACTTCTGCTGCTCCCCTGCTCCCGGCATGCAAGATGCTACGTCCACTTCGACATCGTCCACTGCAATTCCCCAGCCTTTGTCCTCCGTGCCCAGCATGGCATTCGCACCCTCCATGCCGCCTTTCCTTGCATTACCCGGTACTCCTTCGGTATCGTGGCTCACATGGAAACGTTCTTTTTGCACGTTTCTTCAGGCGACCGGATGGGAAGCATTACAAGACGAGAGGAAGAAAGCAGTTTTACTGAGTAATTTAGGCTTTGAGGGGCAGCGTCTCTACTATGACCTTGCGTCGCAAACGGACCAGACGGCCGCTACGTTTGAAGACATTCTTCGCATCTTCGACCAGCACTTCAAAGAAAGCTCCAATCCCCTGGTGCATCGCATTATCTTCCGGGACTGGAAGCAACTACCTGGGGAAACCTTCCAGGACTTCGTCACCGCACTGCACTTCGCCTGCTTGTGCGTTCGGCACTTGGCACGACGAGTCTCTTCGCGACCAAATCCTCCAAGGCGTCGCATCAAAAAGAGTACGAGAACAGCTGCTATACGAAGGGTTGTCCCTCACGCTCAAGAAAGCCGAGGAAATCAGACAAAGCGTGGAGCAAGTTGACAAGGAACTTCCAGTCTTCAGCAGCTCGTCTGTTCAGCGCGTCTTGACGCAACGGCAAGATGGCGTCGCCAGCCATCTCCTTCCTCACCTGGGCGCGCAAGATGGCGGTCCCCGCCCCCCTTCTCCCTCGACCCGGCGCCTTCAAGATGGCAATCAACGGCGTGGCGTACAGACGCATCCTCGAGCGGCCAGCCAACGTGACGCCCGGCCCGATTTCTGCGAACCCAGTCAATATTCGCACTCCATTGCTACTGATGTGGTTCACCTCACCACATCGCATCCAATCCAGCCTGTCCGGCAAAGCACGTTACCTGCCGTGCGTGCGGAAAAGTGGGACATTATGCTTCAGTTTGCCGTTCGAGGAACCGAACGCAGCGACAGCCTCCTGCTCGAACGCAGCTTGTTTCTGTTACCGCTGATACAGAATCAGCCTCTACAGTCCCGTTTGTGCTTACAATTCAAGCACCGAATTTCCGTCCAGCAACAATTCGCACCGAAGTCCTCATTGCGAATACTACACTCAAGTTGCTCGTGGACGCAGGAGCTACAGTGTCGCTGATGAACAGCACCCTATACGAAGAACATTTCAAGGTTTTTCCATTATCTCCTTCAAGTCATTGACTCAAGAATTATTCGCAACAAGAAATTCTGCATACAGGACATTTCTCCGTGCTCGTCAAGTATCGCAACAACACTGCAGTAGTGACATTTCACGTCACGAACCAAGGCACTTCTCTTCTGGGCTTAGATGCCATTCAAGCTTTGGGCATTGACATTTAAAGGTCTTCGCTCACATGTCAAGTATCAGGACTTCCAGCTGCCCCAAGCGTACAGCCTCCGTCTCTTCCGCACAACGCTCCAACAGAGTTCACCCATCTGTTCTCAGGGCAATTGGGATTTGTAAAGGGCTTCGTCCACGACGTTCGTCTCAGACCTTCAGTGCAACCAGTCTCAGCGAAACTGCGTCTTCTACCTCTGGTTCTCCAGGAGCAAATCTCCACCAAGCTGCTAGGCTTGGAATCAGCTGATGTCATTGAACGAGTCACTGCGTCCGAGTGGATTTCTCCGCTCGTCGTTGTTCGAAAGAAGGACAATTCCATTCGACTTTGCGTCGATCTTCGAGACCCCAACAAGGCTATCATCATTGACGCCTTTCTACTACCGAGAGCTGACGAACTGCTGCATCGACTCGCTGGTGCTACTGTCTTTATTCCTACTGGTACTCATTTTCCTGCTGCAACCCCTTCTTTGCAACCACCTGTCTCACCACCACAACCTCCGGGTTCACCCCATACAGAACAGTCTCCTCAACGTCTGTGCGACACTCCTCCCCAAGAGACTGCCCCTGAAAGCACTCAGGTCTCTGACACACCTTCCAGTCCCGGTACGAGCAACACTTCTGCTGTTCCTCCTCTACAACCTGAACCAGTCCTCCGTAGGTCTACACGCCATAGACAACCTCCGGAACGGTTTAAGGATTATGTTTCCAAGTAGCTTGTTGCCTTGGGTTACTGTCCACAGAGGTTTCAACCCTCCCATGCGAATTCGGCTATTAACGCCAAAAGTATTTCCTTTCATGTTCGTTAGGTGAATAGGACATATGTAGTATCCTTCAAATGGGGGGATTTCTGGCAGCATAAACGGTACTATACGTACGCTGTACTTACTGCTATACTGCAGATTTATCAGTGGATCCTAGCTGTAGGACCACTTCATTTCTTAGCATCCCCGCAGAAGGGATACCATGCATTTCTTTCAGCACAAACATGTATGCACATTTTACTACGGTGCTGACCGCCATTCTAATTTGTCTTTCATGCCAAAAAGTTTTTAACATTAAAAGTAGCAACCAATCTTACAGGGGGACTATGGAGTGTAAAGTGCTTTTACGCACAATGCCAAATCCACGACAGCCACAGAGACTGTCTCGAGTCAGGCTCAGGGAGAATGAGCCACCCATCAGTGCTGTCCCAGGGGGCACACAGATGGTTGTTAATGTATACTTATGTACTTTGTGAATTTTCTATGTGTTATCTGTGTGTGCAAGGCTGCATCTCATCGTCCTCCCAAGACGGGTACTGTAACTGCAGATCTGGACTGCAATAATTCATATTCAGTTTTCATGTTGTGCGTTTTTTTAAATGGGGAAGCCAAAGATATTTTCTATTGTGTAAAGATGACATCACTATCATGTATGTTACAGTGCTAACATGTGTTCTTTGACTCGTGACTTACTTTTGTTGCGAGGAGAGCGAGTAGAGCATTATTGCTTTCAAGGGAGAGGTGATATGGTATCCTGTGTTAACTTCTGGTTTCAGTTTTGGGTCTTTACATCAGGGCGCCACTCAGCCCCAAACGCTGCAAGTTGCTTCCTGTTTCCCCTCGGAGAAATAAAAGTGCATTCTTCGTCTGGTCCCCGACTGGAGCAGTCCAGCTCTTTCTTGCGGCGCTGCGCGCCTTGGCCGTTAGGCCTCATGCCGTAAACCTTTCATCCGGCCGCCCCGTCGAAGCTACAACAATATTGTTACAGTGAAGAGAAAGAAGAAGGTCACATGAACCAGAGGAAGACGAAGACTGGCCATTGTCTGAATGCCATATACACCAGTTGTAAATATACACTATTTTACAAACGTGGGCCTGCTTTCTTTCTGCAACAACATTTAATGTGTGGAATGAAAGTAAGCCTGGAGTCAAGTATATTACCTAGAAATTTATGTTGTTTGTTGATAGCTATTTGTTGTCCACGCAGTTGAACACAAGGATCTGGAACCAGGCCTCCCTTTCTTGTAAAAAGAACACTATAATTTTTGTGGGGGTTGATTTTAAATCCGTTTTTGTCTGCCCACTTGGACACCTTGTTCAAGCTCTGCTGTACCTGTCTCTCGCGTACTGCGAGGTTACAGGATATGAAGCCGATTTGAATGTCGTCCACGAAGACGGAATAAAAAATGGCCGGTGGTAATGATGTACGAAGAGTGTTCATCTTAACGACAAAAAGTATGCAACTAAGCATGCCACCCTGGGGTACTCCAGCTTCCTGTATGAATGTACGCGACAGTGCACTACCTATTGTCACTCTAAATGTACGGTTGTGTAGGTAGCTTTCTATACTGTTTAACATATTGCCATGAATGCCCAGCACCAACAGGTCGCGTAGGATTCCATACCGCCAAGTTGTATGGTACGCCTTTTTCACATCAAGGAACATGGATAAGAAGGATTCTTTATGGATGAAGGCACTGCAAATGTTTGCTTCGATGCGCACGAGATGGTCGGTTGTAGATCGCCCTTGCCTAAAGCCACATTGAAATGTGGCTTTAGGCAATACCATGCTAACCGTGCTCCCACCCTCGAAACAATCTATAACGCAATTTCGCGCCTCGGAATGACCCAGAAATCTGTCCTGAGTGAACTCGCGTTAATACGTGCTGCGCAGTCAAATACAGATAGCTTAGTTGGACGCCTTGCCACCCGGGTCAACAAGTTGGAGCAAACCGTTGAAGCAAATAAAGCTCACCATTCTATCCATGGCACCAAGGCTGGTTCTGTAATTTCCAAACTTTCATTGGAAGTGCAAACGTTAACTGAAAAATGCGACGACTCGGAGAATAGACTTCAGCATTGTAACTTGATCTTTTTTGGTCTCCGTGACATGGTTACCGAGTCCTGGGAGCAGTCCGAGGACCAGATAATTTCATTCTGCTGTGATAAACTGGATGTATCAGTCGATACTAATAACATTGAACGGGCCCATAGACTAGGTCAATTCCAAGAAAAGAAGTACTGCCCTATTATCGTGACCTTTGCACAGTTTAAAGACAAATCCCAAATTCTCTCCTGTGGCGGGAAGTTAAAAGGCAAATCGTTTGCTATACGCAAAGATTATTCCGCAAGTGTGCGCCTGGCTAGGAAAAAACTTTACCTTTACGTGCAGGAGAGAAGCCTTCCCTTTAGGATTAGGTTGGATAAACTTATAATAGGCAATAAGCGTTTTGTTTACAATGCTCAGACTGACTGTGTTATCGAATTCAAATCCTAGCCACCAACACGTGCTTGCACTCACCCGTTTTCATCCTTCGCCCTTGACTCTCCCACTCCTGTCTTTAAAGCAACTTATCACCTCATGCAGGGTGTGCTTTTGAACGTCCGTAGTTACTTACCAAAAAAGGATATCATGGAAGCTCTTCTTCAGGATGGTGAAACCGACTTTGCCGTCTTTACCTAATCATGGCTAACTCCGGACATCGAAAGTGACGAACTATTGCAGGATGCCACGTCATTCATTACTTATAGATACAATAGGACTTCACGCAGGGGCGGTGGTGTATTAGTCTTCGTTCGATCCAATATAGCCTCATGTTCTGTTGCGATTAACTGCAGCCTAGAGATTCTCTGCATTAAACTGTCCCTCAAAACATGTACAAACATACTTATAGCATGTTATCGCCCTCCGAACTGACCACACCTTCACTAATGACTTACACTCGGTTCTAGTTCATTTGACTTCCCGGTTCACCAAGGACAATTACATCCTTTGTGTGATTTCAACTTCCCTGACATTGACTGGTAGAACTCAACCGCATCCTCACAATTAACCAAAGACTCCCTTCAGTTAACCCTATTGTTCAACCTTACTCAGACTGTCCACTCGCCAAATTGGGGCTCTAACATACTCGATCTTGTTTTGGTCTCAAACCCTGACTTAATTTATTCAGTGTCCCTTCCCATGGAACCAAGTGATCACAAAGCCATAACATTCCACCTATCTTTTCCCATAAAAAAAGACAGCCAATAAAAAAATATATCAAGAGCTACAACAAGGCCAACTTTTGTATGATTAACTACGAACTAGAATCTTTCTATGAATGTTTTCGTCAATTTGCTTCTTCACGATCAGTTAACGATAACTCGTTGCTGTTCGAACAGCAAATGCAAATTTAATTGACAAACACGTCCCTCTGATTCGCATTTGAGGCGACGCAGGCCAGCCCTGGTATTCTAACTCGCTAAAAAGACTATCGCGCAAGAATAAGAGATTGTATCAAATCGCTCAGAAATTGTCCTCAGTATTTAATGAAAGAAATACTCGGATGGCCTGCGCGAATATGCCAGTCTTTTGAGGCACTCGAAACACAAATGTCATCATGAGGATCTAAAAAATATCATTAGTGTTAAGCCTTAAAAATTTTGGAGCATCTTAAAACCAAGGAATCAATCCCATAACATTGCGCTTGTTTATCCAGACAGCTCTGACGTTCCACTTGATCAGCAGGCTAATGTCATGAACTCCTATTTCACGTCTGTTTTCACCTCCGAACCTGTTCATGATGTACCGGCGCTGCCTAGACCAAATTTTGGTGCAATGCCGCCGGCCGTCATCACAGTTGAAGGTATTTTATGCCTCATTAACAAATTAAAAATTTCGAGTGCTCCGGGACCTGACAGTATTCCTGCAAAGTTCCTTAAAAGTACTAAGGACGTGTCGAGTCACATCTTGCAGATAGTTTTTGCACAGTCCCTTTTAGAAGGTGAAATTCCGCACGACTGGAAGACTGCGAAAGTAACCCCGGTTTTCAAAAAAGGCAGCCACTCTGACCCGTCAAATTATCGGCCTATATCGCTGACATGCGTTGCATGCAAACTAATAGAACACATCCTATATTCCCACGTCGCCAGTCATCTCGATATAAATTCTTCCTTTTTCCTCAAGCAGCATGGCTTTCGCCCCGGGTTATCATGTAAAACACAACTACAGTCAACGGCTGAATTTCCGGACATGCCTGATATTTCGGACGTCTTCGCGGCACCGCCATGAGCCCCATAGAATCAATGTATAAGGACATCTGAAGTTTCGAACGCTCGAACCCCCTGCCGTCCAATTTTCCAGACTTTTTGATGCGACAAAAGGTCCTTTGGCTCCTCACGCAGCGCCCTTGCGCAGGAAATCGACTAGCAGCCGAAGCATATCACTGCTTTGAACAACTAGCCAAATCTAGCCGTCACACACTGATTTGGTCTGGCCACGCTGGCTCAGTATTGATGGCTCGGCGATGAACAGAGCGTTCATCGCCGCACTTTTGCTTCCGCCTCCGGCGGAGTTTCCGGAGCAGCACCATTTCATTTGTTTGCGCAGGCCACATTTTGGCTAGCATGGTGCATGGTTGTGCTGTTGTGTCAAGTGTGCTCTGCGATACTAGGCCTAGGTGCTTCGACGCTCGTTTGCGAACTCCACCGTTCACAACTTGAGGTTTTCACTTGCCTTCGATGGCCCCCACTCCGTCTTTGTCGTCCTCGCCAATGGCATCAAAGCACAGAAAGCAGTACCGTCGGTTAACGATGGAGAAGAAAGTCACCATAATTAAGCAAGTCGTGAGCGGCCCATCGCAGGCTAACGTGAGCAAGGAGTCAGGTTGTGGGGGATTCAGAAGACTCCAATGTTGAAAATGAGGAGCCAATGCCTGCGCCGCCTACAAGCGCCAAGTTGACACGAGCACTGTTGACTCTTATCGGTGTACAGTGCTGACATGACCCTTGCTCAGATCGAGGTGAATATGATCGCATGCAACCGGAACGCCGTCCAAACAGCAATAAAGTTCTTCAAGCCACTGCAGCAATAAAACCGGCTGCCCGAGATGCACATGTACATAATAAACTGGCAGTCGGCTGCATACAGAGTTTTTGAATGCGGTTTTTTATAGCCACTTCAATGATGCTTTGGCAGGGTTTCGGAAACCTGGTACTTCGCTCTTTACCTCTAGATCCGAGAAAAAAAGAAAAAAAAGTGCGTTTTTTGCATGCATTCATTTTTTTGGACTGCCTGAATTTTCGGACTTTTTTACGTTCCCTAGAGGGTCCGAAAAATCGGTCGTTGACTGTATTCAAATTCACTAAAGACCTTAACTTGAACTTGGATTCATCTTTTCAGACAGACGCCATTTACATCGATTTTTCAAAGGCGTTTGATCGTGTTGCTTATCATCGTCTCATGGCCAAACTCGGTTGTCTTAATGTTGACCTGCTTCCCTTGTCATGGATCAAAAGCTTTCTAACAGCACGATCTCAGTTCACAGTCACTGGCGGTAAGCTTTCAACAGCAGCACAAGTAGTATCCGGCGTCCCTCAGGGATCAGTTCTTGGCGCGTTTCTCTCTCTTGTCTTCATAAATGACTTGCCATCTGGAATGACGTCATCTATTCGCCTCTTTGCTGATGATTGCATTGTATATCATCAAATCTCAAACCGTAGTGATCAATCATTACTACAACGCGACTTAAACCTAGTTCAAACGTGGTGCTCGCGCTGGTTGATGGAGCCTAATTCCTCAAAGTGCGAATGCATGGTTGTTTAGCATAAAAAAAAACTAACCTGATTTTTCAGTATTCCCTTAATTCGACAGCTTCATCACATGCATATCTGACATATGCATATGCACATGCATATGTCAGAGCATATCTCAAATGTTGTAACTGATACCTCAAGGTCACTAGGCTACTTAAAAAGAACACTACGTCTGTCCCCCCCGAAAATCAGGAAAATAGCCTACGAAACCTTCGTTAGGAGCAAACTCGAATATGCCTCTTCCATTTGGAGCCCTTACCAAGATTATTCAATTACCTCTCTCGAGTCGGTCCAAAATCGTGCTGCCCGATTTATTTCATCAAACCATAATACACACGTCAGCATAACCCACATTAAATCAACTCTTGAACTATCCCCTTTAGCAGTAAGATGCAGAATCTCACGTCTCAGCCTGTTCCATAAGCTATATCACAACTTTTCTAACCTGCATGGTACACTGTTGGTGCCACCTGCTCGAACTTCTCCTCGCTGCCTGCTCAACTCCAACAGTGTAACGCCTTCGTGGTTCGCTTCTTGCATTGAACAAATTGTTTCTTCCCGCAGCCATTGAAGACTGGAATTGCCTTCCCTAAGCAGTTCCTCTGGAGAGAAATCCAGAAAAATTCAGGCAGTCCTTAACTGAGCTTTTTGTTAGGTGACTTGAACTACGCATTTTTGTTTTCTCACACCATTCTGCCGCATCTACCCCGATGATCATAGTCCCTGAACCAGATCTCGACGTGAATCTAAGTCTTCCTATGAGTAAGCAGCAACAGATCAGAAGTCTTCTTCGACGATACAAAGACTGCTTTTTGATGTCATCGAGGATTCGACAAACACCAGCTGCAAAACATCGCATAATAACCGAAGAGTGCGCTCGACCATTCCGCCAGAGCCCTTACCGAGTTTCGACGCGAGAACATGAAGCTATTAGGCAACAAGTCGACAAAATGCTGCGCGCCGACATCACCCAGCCGTCGAAAAGCCCGTGGGCCTCTCCTGTAATCCTGGTGAAGAAAAAGGATGGAACCCTACGCTTCTGCGTCGATTATCGTTGACTGAACAAGATCACGAAGAAGGACGTGTACCCCCTTCCACAGATAGATGATGCATTGGATCGGCTCTGCAACGCTAAATACTTCTCATCGATGGACCTTAAGTCTGGCTACTGGCAAATAGAAGTCGACGGGAGAGATCGCGAAAAGACCGCCTTCATCACGCCAGACGGCCTCTACGAGTTCAAGGTCATGCCATTCGGACTGTGCTCGGCGCCTGCAACGTTTCTGCGCGTTATGGACATGGTGTTAGCAGGATTGAAGTGGCAGACATGTTTTGTTTACTTGGATGACGTCGTTGTCTTCACTGCAAATTTCGACGATCACCTTAGGCGGCTTGCGACAGTGTTAGAGGCCATCAAGTCATCAGGGCTCACTCTGAAGCCAGAAAAGTGCCAGTTCGCTTACGATGAGCTTCTATTCCTAGGCCACGTCATCAACAAATCTGGAGTACGCCCTGACCCGCAAAAGACAGCTGCCATCACAAAGTTCCCGCAGCCAATCGGCAAGAAAGCAGCCAAACTGGGAAAGACGAAACTAGCGTTTTATTGGGCGAACATGAGCCCTCAAGAACAGGCTACACTCAAAGAACGGCGACAGCGGCGAACACAGTCGGCGAACAGCGAAAATCTGATGAGCGGGTGAAGCGCGTCGGCTTTTATTGATCAGTAGTCGAATATTCCAGAGTTATCGCTGGAACCCGCGTGCCTTCCACAAAGTTCTACATTATTCGCAACACGCACCCATGCAATCAGATTACAGAAGGTTTGGCCACAGACAGCGAATGGAAGCATCGATAACATTCCAGAAACTTCCAATACATGGAGGCACGTCCTGCACTGTGCGATAACATTTCTGAGGCAGTGAAACTTGACGCCCGATAAAGACAAAGAAGTACATGGGTCAATAGAAATCTGATCAGATTTTCGACGATCGCCGACTGTGTTCGCCGCTGTCACCGTTTTTTGAGCTGGTTTTGAGGGCAGAAGTTCGCCCAATAAAGCGCTAGTTTCGTCTTTCCCAGTTTGGCTGTTTTCTTTACCGTCACTACCACGTGACAATATCTTCGTTTGTAAGCTTATTCCTAATTGCTCCATTCCATCCTTCTATGAAAGGATGTGTGTTTTCCCCCCTTTTTTTTTGTCTTGTGTTTTCCACTGCTCTTTACTGTATCCTTTTTGTGTGTGTGCGCACTCTGTACTTGTAACGCAGTTGATTCATTGTTGTATAGCATTCGCTCCTTTATATGTTATTTCAATACTGTTCCCCCCCCCCGCCCCCCCGCCTTATGTAATGCCCTGTTAAGGGTCCTTAACGGTTAATAAATGATGATGATGATGATGATGACTGAAATAGGTCAAGCATTTTACTCGACTCTAAGAAATGTACGAGACGGCAATTGATAATTTTTTCAAAAAGCTTACAAAGGCAGCTCGTAAGCACTATAGAACAATAGCTGGTCAGCAATTATGTATCTTTACAGTGCTTCAAGACAGGGATCACAATAGCTTCTTTCCATTTAGATGGGAGGTACCCGGCAGACCATATGCAAGTAGTGCAGTATGAAAAGTGCAAGTAGTGTTATTTGAGTATCGCTGAGAAGATGTTTAAGCTTGTCATACACGATCCTGTTAAGTCCAGATGTAGAGCTCTGACATGCAGCCAAGGCAGCTGTCAACTCGGCAATGTTATAAGGCAGGTTATAGGATTCGATCTGTCTGCATTTGTGGTTGGTGGCCTCGCGTTTTGCTATTTGTTTGTCCTGTAGGACAAACAAATCGCCCTGCCTGACACCTTTCTTTAACAAAATCCCAATAAAGAAAAGCGTCAGGCAGGGAGATACATTCTCTCCAATGCTATTCACAGCATGTTTACAGGAGGTATTCAGAGACCTGGATTGGGAAGAATTGGGGATAAAAGTTAATGGAGAATACCTTAGTAACTTGCGATTCGCTGATGATATTGCCTTGCTTAGTAACTCAGAGGACCAATTGCAATGCATGCTCACTGACCTGGAGAGGCAAAGCAGAAGAGTGGGTCTAAAAATTAATCTGCAGAAAACTAAAGTAATGTTTAACAGTCTCGGAAGAGAACAGCAATTTACAATAGGTAGCGAGGCACTGGAAGTGGTAAGGGAATACATTTACTTAGGGCAGGTAGTGACGGCGGATCCGGGTGATGAGACGGAAATAATCAGAAGAATAAGAATGGGCTGGGGTGCGTTTGGCAGGCATTCTCAGATCATGAACAGCAGGTTGCCATTATCCCTCAAGAGAAAGGTGTATAACAGCGGTGTCTTACCAGTACTCACGTACGGGGCAGAAACCTGGAGGCTTACGAAAAGGGTTCTAATTAAATTGAGAACAACGCAACGAGCTATTGAAAGAAGAATGATGGGTGTAACATTAGGGATAAGAAAAGAGCAGATTGGGTGTAGGAACAAACGCGAGTTAATGACATCTTAGTTGAAATCAAGAAAAAGAAATGGGCATGGGCAGGACATGTAATGAGGAGGGAAGATAACCGATGGTCATTAAGGGTTACGGACTGGATTCCAAGGGAAGGGAAGCATAGCAGGGGGCTGAAGAAAGTTAGGTGGGCGGATGAGATTAAGAAGTTTGCAGGGACGACATGGCCACAATTAGTACATGACCGGGGTTGTTGGAAAAGTATGGGAGAGGCCTTTGCCCTGCAGTGGGCGTAACCAGGCTGATGATGGTGTCCTTTAGGAATCTCTTGGAATAATGATTAGAGCTGGAAATGCGCTAAAAATGTTCCCCAAGTGCATCAGGTTGATCTTCTAAGCTACTCCCTTCATCATTTAGAAGGGGCAACTTCTGCCAGCTTGCCCTCTTTGCCTGTCATCGCATTCTTCTTCACTGGGATTTAACCTGTTTAAATTCTCTTAAACTTTCGACCGTAGGGCATTTACATAGTTTGCCCCAAGCTTTATTTTGTCTCCTCCGCGCCTCTCTACAATCATCATTCCAACAGGGGACCGATCTTTTCAATGAACTGCCACTTTTTTTAGGGATGAACTTTTCTGCTGCGTCAATGATAAAAGCAGTAAAATATGATAAGGCATGATCTATGCTAAAATTACTTATAAAATCTGGTGATATGTAGGTGGATTCCTTGAAGCATTTCCAATTAGCCTCAGCTCGTTTCCAGCAAAGGACAGGCGGAGGGGAGTCATGTGTTACTAGGTTTAGAGTTAGTGGGAAGTGATCACTTCCAAGTGTATATTTAATTACAGACCATTCTAAACCAGGGAAGATAGAAGCAGAGCTAATAGACAGGTCTATTGATGAGTATAAATTATGATGTGGATTATAATACATTATTTCTTTTTTATTAAAGAGGCATGCACCGGAGGTTAAAAGGAAATTTTAAATGAGTCGACCTCTCGCGTCGCGTTTTGAGTCTCCCCACACCATGCTATGAGCGTTAAAATCCCCCACGAGTATGTAAGGCTCGGGAAGCTGATCAATGAGGTTAGAAAAGTCTGTTTATTCGAGATGCTGGTTCGGCGGTATATAAATGAAACACACAGTTACTAATTAAAAAGAATGGCCTAAACTAACACTGCCTCAAGTGGCATGTTAAGGGCGACGGATCGGCAAGCGATGGCTACTATTGCTACAGCGCCAGAGGCGGTAGCCTCGTCGCTATCATTCCGGAAGATAGAGTATTTACAAAGGAATGTTAGTAGGTTTTCAGGTGTGTCTCTTGAAAACACAGCAACTTTGGGTTGTGTTTGTGTAGTAGTTCTGTAATGTCGTCGAGGTTATGAAGAAGTCCTCTGACATTCCACTGTAGTATGTGTGTCTCCATTGTGATAGACGTGTTGTGTACTGTGCATTTAAGAGATGAGGATTAGCTCACGAACCCTTTTCAGGTGCCGCGACGCAAGTTTTGTCTTTATTGGAGCGATTGAGAGAGCCTCACTGCTTCTTAGGCACTGGTGCGGCCGTCTAGCTGGTTGTTGTGTCCATTGCCTCTTGCAAGGTGCTGGACATGCTTTCTTCTGAGCACTGAGTTAAGACGTGGAGGCCTCGGCACGTTGGACAAGATCTTTGAGGCCACCTGCCCGGATGTCGACGGTCCCTTCTTCGGGGGTGGCGGAACAGCACAAGCTGCAGCCGCGGGGCGCCGGATGGCATCACTGCCGGCTCACTATGTGTGGGCCGAACAGCCGCCGGAGGCCGTTGTGGTGCTGCCCCCTGATGCACCACATCGGCAAAGCTGCCCTTAGGCAGGTATGACACTCGCCTACGTGCCTCCTTGAAAGATATATTTTCTTTGACTTTGACAATCCCTTTTTTTTTCCCCAGATGAGCAGGACCACGAGTATGTGACATGCTCGCCATCACAGTTGACACAATGTGGAGTGTTCTTGCATGTTTCAGAGGAATGTTCACTGTCACTACATTTGGCACATGCCAGCCGGCCTCGACAGTTCTGTGAACTGTGGCCGAACCTTTGGCACTTGAAGCATCTGAGAGGATTGGGCACGTATGGCCTAACACGAAGTTTGATATAACTGGCCTCGGTGGACTCGGAAAGGACACTTGAGCTGAAGATGAGTATCATGTGCTTCATCTGGATCTCTTTGCCATCCTGCCTCATCTTAATTCGTTTAACATTTACGACATTCTGTCCACTGAAGCCCTCCAAGAGTTCAGCCTCAGTGAGTTCCAAGCAAGTCATCATCTGAGACAATGCTCGGGTGGTGTTCATAGTATGGTGCGGGGTTGCTGTTACTTGGGTCTCCTTAAATGACACTCGTTTCAGCATATTATGAGAAGCCAGCTAACACTTACACCAAGAACAACATAGGGGAAATTACTTGTGCTTAATAATTAGAATAAAGAAACAATTGATTCATGAAAATTAATGTAAATGAAAAAACAACTTGCCACAGGTGGGAATCGAACCCACAACCTTCGCGTTTTGTGTGCAATGCTCAACCAATTGAGCTACTGCTGCGCCGTTTTCCCATCCACTTTTTGGGTATGTATGTGTCCTAGTAGAACCCTAGGAGTGTTAGCCAGTGCCACCACTCACAGACCTTGGCGGCGGACATGGAACAACCTTTTTGCTGCAGGCGTCACGAGAATGTGATCCTTTTGGGGGAAGGCAACTGGTCAATAAACCTGCATATGCTATCCTGAAGGCATCAATGTTGCCGGATTCGAGACCCTCGTTATGTAATAAATGAGAAGATAGGGGGTTAACCAAGGGGCCCTATTTTTATTAGTCATATCATGAGAAGCCAACAAACACTGGCACCAAGGACAACATAGGGGAAATCACTAGTTTCGGCAGTTTCTTATATTGCTTCTGATCGCAGAGCTTCAAGAGGATATCACCGCTTGCCATCCAAGACGCCTTATAATTTGTACCAAAAACTTCAGTCAAAGACTTGGAAACAAGGAATGGTGAAATAGTTCGCACTGGTTTGTCTGTTTATTTCGAGTGAATTATATGGAAATGAGGGAAGTTGTGGACTTGGCGTCCAAAAAACTGAAAGACATCTTTAGTGCGCCCTCGTTTCTCAGGGTGATCAGGGAGTTTAGGAAATGCGTTTTCCATAAGTATAGATGGGGTTTTTGGCCGCTATGCCAACCACCAACTACGAATCCCAACAGGGGGACGTGACAGAAATTCCTGCAAGAGAAACCCCGCCAATGCCAGCCATACATTGCTGCTATAACCAAATACAGCATAACCACGGCTGGCTAGCTACACAAGGTTAACCCTTGCTGCCGGAAAATTCGGAAGTGAGGAGAAGTGGAGAAGACAGGAAAGATGAAACAGGTGAGAGAAAAAGACAAAGAGTGGAGAGGAGGACAGGAAACGTGACTGCCAATTTCCCCCACGTGAGTCAGTCTGGAGGTGCTGTCTATGTAAAGCAGAGGCCAAAGAGGTGTGTTGCCTCTGCCGGGGGGGCCTTAAAGGTCCGAGCACCCGGCATCGGCTCAACCCTCCAAATCCCCTCTCCCCATACACGGCTAAGCCGCGCACGGCTACACGTGGGAGGGTCCGACCCTCATGTGCTCGGGTACCCTGCTTCCCAGAAGAAGGTTTCCAACTTCAAGCGCATGACAGAAAATGCTGACGGGACCTGGTGATGAGGAATGTTGCATCTCTAAAGTAGCGTCACCACATGCAGCTTTTCTTTTTCCGATATAGACAACACCTTTATAAAATTTAAATGAGAAAGATTTCAGGGACCCTTCAACCAGTTGGCTGATGTCAGGAAATGCCCTGTGTAGACACCCACCTCCTGCAGCTGAGCGATCGCCTTGTTGAGACTGCTAATGTCCTGCTTGATGATGTAGGTCAGCTCCTGGATCTCCTCCGGTCGGTCATCAAAGATGGTCTTGCGCCTCGCCACTGCACACACATTGCGTAATGCACACAGCTAAGCTACTTCTTGAACTAAATGTTACAATCATGTTATTCGATACTTGCTTCCGACTTCTTGTTTTCCGAAATATTTAAAGCACACGAAACAAACGAGTATAGAGATATTTTTATGTATAAGCAACACCCCTAATTACAACACTCCGATTCTAATTGGCATAACACTCTGGCATAACCCCCGAAGGAGGTGCATACAATGCTAAAATCTTTGTAAAAGCAGTCTCCTTTTGTAGACACAAGATTTGTCCAAGTCGTATGTTGAGCCAGCATATTTGTTTCTGTAGTCTTAGACGATTCTATAATGGTAAAGAACTTTGCCATAAAGGTGGTTTTAGACAGCTAGGGCTGCACTACCATCAAACCACACCTTGAGGAAATATTTGTGCCCCTAAGAAGTCACACCTTAGGTCACCTATAACAGGTGACCAATCAGTGCCATTCTTATAGAATTGAGATAGCAATGATATGGACACTCCAGGTGCATTTCTGCCATCATGGTCGCTGCAACATTCCATATAAAGTGCAAGGGCGATAACATCATCCCTTCGTGCCATATGCTGTATGTGCGAGTGAAAGTATACGACAGTGAGCCGAATCGCGCACAAGGAAGAAAAGCGGCAAGGAAGTGTGAGAGGGAAAGAGGGAGGGAGGGAGGGAGGGAGGGAGGGAGGGAGGGAGGGAGGGAGGGGGTGACTTGTACTCTGGTAGCAACTGCTTAGTTTGCGCAGCGGTGCGCGCCCTATCTTGAAAGCCCTCTGCAAATGCGCCGACTTTAGAGTCGGTTGACTCGCAGTCAGTCTACCGCCACTTGCGTTGCTGCTTTGTCCTTCTCGCACGGCACTCGCCAACTCGATCACGAGAAGAAGCCGCTACCTCCATAGAGCGCACAAAACCCATAGCAACTGCCGGAGAAGGCCAACCCAGTGCACATTGCGTGGCCATAGCATCCATTCCGATTTTGAGGGCAGTTTTTCCGAAAAAATAAAAGTGATTATAAGTCGCACCGCTCTATAAAATGCAACGATGAAAATTTCGGAAAAAAACTTCAACTTATACACCGGAAAATATGGCAGCTCATTGCCAAAACAAAGCAACAATGAATTCATTTACAGTCGCCTACTGATTTCAGTACCTGCTCGGTTATTCAAACATATTTTATTATACTACTTGTAGCAGCCGTGTGGCTTTCCAAGAGCCTGTATACAGTCGCAGTGAATACATTTGTCAATTCGGCATGAAACTGTAACTTGGGTGGCCAACACTTCGCAAAACAGTGTTGGTTGGGCCTAACGGTCGAGGCAGGTGCGGCATTGGACGGCAAGCCACTGCATAAAGATTACCGCCCATCAGTATTCAAGCTTGAGATCATGAGCGTAGGCTAGAATGAGGACTACAAAAGCGGCGAGCATGCCTACAGAGTTTGTCTGGACACTTGCAGAACGGAACAGGTGAAGCTCATGCCTAAACGGAGAACATGAAGCTGAATTTGTGAAATATTCCACAAACTGCCCCCGTCGAGGTCAAGATCGTGCAGTTAAGCATTGCAACAACTCACAATGGGCAAACACGAAATGCTCCCTTGGCCTCAACTACCAGAAAATATTAAGCAGACTGAAGCACAACGGTGAGCAAGAGCTTTCAATGTTGCGTGTTCTACTGAAGTTGATATAAATGTTGAACTTGCACTTTTCCATAAATATATCTGAGTAACGGCAACTTCAAAATAAATTGTTTCCAGGATTAAACCTGTTTTTTTTTTTTTTCTGGAACGAACAACCTTGTTTTTAGATTGGCTCTTTGTCAAGGCTTCATGCAAATTTCGCAACTATTCAAACCATTCACATCGAAATTATTTGGCATTAATTACTATTCGCTTTGAATCAAAACATCAATGTTTGCACAAGCCTATGTGCACAGGCAGCGAGTGCAGCAAGGAAAAAATATGTGTGCCCTTGAATGAACAACAGAAAGGTTGCACTATTCCCAAAAGTTGCAGATGAAAAGCATATGCCAGAGCATTAACCACATCACAATTGCTACGCACTGACTTGAAAAAGCACATGAAATGAAATCATGTGACACAAAAAGAAAGAAACACACACAGAGTGCTCTGTTTCATCCACATGCAGAAGGCCAGACTTGGTGCTCAGCAGATGGCGATTAAAGTAATGAGAAGGTGAACATCCATAAGAGAAATTGTGTCATCTGATGCATGGCATTAGGTTTTTTGCAGGACTTTTCTATAACTAACTGCGAACTGCTCACATTCAAGCAATGACCATGGAGAAGACAGCCCAATAATGTGGTTGTGAGCACAGCCACCATGCCAGCACAATGCCTTTCTACAGACCTAGGTAGTAATACCAAAGTGCCAACAGACTTCTGAGAGGACCTTCAAAAACAGCAAGCTACAGAGACAGTTTCTTAAGTAAGATGATCCACGTAAAAAATGAAGCATTCAACAATTCCAGTAGATGCCAACTGAAGCAGATGAAAGTATTTGCATGGCACAGGTTCATCTCAGTGACAGGTGTATCCGATCTATTGCTCACAAATTTAGAAAGTAACTTGAAAGAGCGTAGGTTAAGGCGTGTTGGTATTCCATAACTGAGGTTTTTTAGCGCAGGAAAAGGGACGAAAGACAGTGGCAAGACGTGGTCACAGCGCTAACTTCCAACAATTGTTTTATTCCATAAATATATGTGTACCGCTTCGTGGAATAAAACAATTGTTGGAAGTTAGCGCTGTGTCCGCGTCTTGCCACTGTCTTTCGTCCCTTTTCGTGCGCTAAAGAACCTCAGTTATAGAAAGTGTGAATTCCAGCATTTTGCTAAAAATGCAACCTTTCTGCAGTTTTACTAAAGCGCAACTTGTGTGGCCTAATCTTACTGTCATATGCTGAGGTAATTAATGCATGATATTACAGCATCGGTTGCAATCAGCCCAATTCTGTTGCCAGCACACAAACTGATACAAGACCTCATAGATGATTTCGCAGGAGCTTTCTTCACCAAGCGCAGCCTGATTGCTAAATACCACATAACAGGCGAGGCAACCAGGCCAGTACACCAATACCGAGCATTACCAAAGGAATGAGCAAGGAATGAGAAAAGTGTTAAGTGGAAGAGATAGTCAAACCTTGTAATGGCGAAACCGGATGTAGCAAAACAATAAGAAAGCAAGTGAAACTGCCTTTGAAACCCCCGCAGAGATTCATATTTGCAGCATGCAATATTGGATATAACGGAGTATTTTTGGCTCCTCCCTTCAACTTCATCATGATGAGGTTTTACTGTACTTGAAGTGCTTGAAAACGCTTGAATACCGCGGAATTCTGTATTAGTATCACCATCAGCCTATTTTTATGTCCACTGCAGGACGAAGGTCTCTCCCAATGAACTCCAATTACTAGGGGAGGGCAGATACCTGAAGTTTAAAACATGAATCAACTACTACACACTATTCATATTCGGAAAGGAACTATTCAATTTTCGAATACCGAAACTGACCAAACATTTCCCAACAAATGAATGGTAATGTATAGTTATTGTTCTCAGTCAGCAAAACAAAATATCACAAATCATCAGAAGTTAGACAGAAATTCTCGATCCAACGTGAAAATAAAATGCAAGCTTCGTTTTCACTTTTGGAACCCAGCATGACAACCTCAAATTTCCTGCATGTCATTTAGTGCTTCTGACAGTCTACTTCTGGTGTTTTCCTTGCGATGGGTTCTTTTACATTTGTTGACGGCACACAAGTCCTTCAGTCCTTTTTCTTTTTCGACAACTAGGACTCATCTTTTTTTCAGAACAATTTAATTAGTGTTTATGAAAAGCCGGTCATGCGGCAGTCATAATTTCTTGGCGTGCTTGCTTTCAGCCAGGCTCAAAAGTTGCCAAGAGGTGGTTTGGGCAGTTCTTTAATGACATTTAGTAATCTTGCATTAAAAAGTGATAATTTGCTCTTGATAGTTGTGCTCTTATGGTTTTTTTTTCACTTGTCAGTACAGCCATGCCACCTAATTATGCCAAAATTAATATTCCTGCTGTTATAAGTATCTGTATTGGACTATTCCATGTTTGATTCAACATACAATACCTACTATTCATACTCAGTTCATATTCCAAAAGGTTGATATCTGCACATCCTGTACCAATTACCCATACATTGCACTAGCTGAATCCGATTTATATGTGCAAGTTTCCTAATTTCATCACACCACCTAATGTTTGGCATAGTCAACTATACTTCCCTTCCCTTGGCGCCCACTCTGCAACTCCATTAGAATCCCAGTTATCTGCCCTATGCATTACATGACCTGCCCAGCTCCTTTTCTTGTTAAATAGTGCAACGACAAGAGATGGCAGATAGACAACTGCTGTTTTCCCAACTTTTAATATTCCAAATCAATATATTGTTACAGCAACAACACGTATTTAGGAATTATTACTACGTACACCCCAGCCACAAAATATTACAGACCATGAACTCTGAGAAAAAGCTGAATATCTCTGCAACCTCACAATGGCGCCTGGTATTTGCATTTTGGGCCTCGACTAGAATATGCTAACAACAATGCTGCATGCAATTTTACTGGCTACTGCTACAGGCTGCTCGAGAATTGAACATTTTCCGAGATCTCGTGGTCTCTAAATCTTTGTCGCCGGGTGTGCAAGGCTACAGAAGCCACAAGCAGCAGCGACGAATGCAAGGCTTTCACGTGCCTCTGGCTACTTCATTGCCATCATCTTCATCCGAATGGCAGTAGCAGCCCATTCACTGTCTGATGGCACTATTCCCCTCCCACTCACCGTGGTTGCTCAGTGGCTATGGTGTTGGGCAGCTGAGCACGAGGTCGCGGGATTGAATCCCAGCCACAGCAGCCACATTTCGATGGGGGTGAAAAGCGAAAACAGCCATGTACTTAGATTTAGGTGCACGTTAAAGAACCTCAGGTGGTCAAAATTTCCGGAGTCCTCTGCTACGGCATGCCTCATAATCAGAAAGTGGTTTTTGCCCGTAAAACCCCATAATGTAATTTTTATTCCCCTCCCCTCCCGGGCAATAGTGCCGACCCAGTGCTTGTTATGACTAGAGCCCCTAACTTTATGCAGTGGAAAATTTGAAATTCTGCAAATCAAGATAGAGAAATCTGCAAAATTCCTCAGTAACATTGAACAGACATAAGGTACATGTAACAGTTTATTTATTAAGACTTTCAGAGTCTGAACATGCTTGCATATTTAAAACTGAAGGAAGCTGTTAAGGCTGGGCATCAGATGATGCTTTGTACTCTCTTCGCTAAGAGAATGGCGCTTGTAGGACACAATGTCACCATAGCGAGTGAATTATCTTTCTGCGTCAAGAGAGTTGATCGGCATTGACAGGTATTTAAGGGCAAAGGAAGAAAGCGTTGGAGTCAGCTGTTCGGCACTAGAAACGGCACTATGTAAGTCCCTGTTACTAGACTTGAGTTCTTGGGCAGACTTGAGGTACACTTGCCATTCAGCAGCTAGCGCTGGTGACTCTTTCCACAGTCCAGGCACACCTGCAAACTCTGCCCTCTTCTCTGAGAAGCTCCCGACTTGCAGAGGATCCGAGCACCTCACACTCTTGAAGAACTTCCAAGTGTCAGATTTCTCCAAATACACTAATGCTTTGCTACCTACTTTACTCATTACAGCCTTCATTTTGTTTGCAATCCGATGGGCCTCGTCATATGCAATGTTTTCTTTCTTCAGTTTTGTTTCAAAATCTTCCTGTGCAGCTGCTTCCAAATATTTCCAGAATACAAACAAAGCATTGTACGCTTTATGACAGGCTGCACGCTGACTCTCAGCTGCATTCAGCAGGGTGGCAACTTTTTTACCAAACACTGCAATGCATCGCATGCTGTAGTTAACCTCAGTTGAGGGCTCATTCAAAAGTTTCAGAGGAGAATCAACGCATGCAGTTTCTCCATACTTTCATGAACTTGCCTTAGCAAAGAAGGATAGTGCTCAAAGTACGCAGAATGCTACTCCACAGCTTCAATCCACGAATTCCACCTACTTTTGACAGGTGCTGGAGGAGTTTTGGCACACTGAATCCCGCACTTTTCTAGATGAGATTTATAGAAAGATCTCTTCCTACTCGAAAGCCAGAACGCCTTCTTCATACAGGCAACAAATTTGTCCACTAAGGGAAAGGATACCTGCAATGTACTGCCTACAATGTTTACCGTATGGGCTACACATGTAATGTGAACAGCACCTTCGCACAGTGGCTTTATGCAGTCATTAAATAATTTCACCATATAAGCAGCGTTATTGCTTAGAAAGCCCGTTATACCCTACTTTGTCAGTGTTCTTGTTGCAATGTGGCCCATCACAGACGAGTTCACTTCATCCACGAATTTAACTTGCACAAGTACAGGTTGTAGCGAAGCACTCGCGCTTCTGGCTGACTGGACGAACATGTTCACAACCGATTTTGATCGGTCATCGGTGGTTTCATCGCTAATTACCGACACCATGATACCTTGAAACATAGCTTTCAAAGCTGTTTCATGCTTCTCAAACAATTTTGGAAGTTGGCGGCGGAGCGCATCAGATCCAGGCACCGAATCGTCGTTCCGAAAGTGTGTCTGCAGAAACGTTCTCAGTTTCGGATTGTCAACCTTCTCTAGGGGAATATTCGCAGATATTAACACATCGAGGAATTTGAGCACAATGTTGTGTCTCGCCTCGCCAGTGGTGATTGCAGATTCAAGCTTTTGCAGTCGGCTTTGCTTTCTCGGCATTCCTGAACCCCCAGTGCCATCTTCTGATGATTCCTTGCCACTTTTTCACTTGGAAGAGTCTCTTGCTTCTGCATTCTTACGATGACGGCTGCTCTCGATGTGCTCGTCAATAGTTGAGTTGCGCCGATGACCAACTGCTCTCGCATAAACTCGGCAAAAAAGGACTCCTGCATCTTTGTAAAAGCTGGCATTCTTGTATTTTCGAGCACGTTCAATGGCTGTCTTCTTGCTCAAATGAGATCCTGTGGGAGCCATCATGATTAACAACTCGAAACACAAAGCAAACGGTAAAATGACGCACTTTCTGTTGAAGCAAACGTTGGATGGATTGATGACTACGGCTATGGCTGAGCCCTTTGATTCGGGTGGCGGCTGCGCCAGCTAGCCAATTTTTTTACAAGGCGAGAATATTTTCATATGAAATTAAATTTCATCAGTAAAAGGTGCCGAGGCAATAGAAAGACTCGTACTATTAATTACTAAGAAAACACTACCAGGGTGTCTACCAAGTTGACATTTCCAAATTCCCTGAGTTCTCCTGGTTTTCCCTGAGTGCCTTTGCCGAATTCCCTGAGCGACACAGAACTTTGTTTTATGTCAAGCGACGGGCTGACACCATGTCGCCCGATAGTGTCACTCTCTAGTAAGCATGCTAAAAATTTTTTTAAAAATGACTTAATCCAGCTTGAATAGTAAGGGGTAGTGTTTATTTTATTCACAAAGAAAACGGAATGGAGAAGTTAGAAAAATGCAAAGCAAAAAAAAAATATATATTGGAAAAAATGCGTAAAACTCATAGTGAGACATTCTGAAATACGAATAAAAACGACATGCATACAGAAGCAAATATTTTCCAAGATGAGCTATTTCTATCAATATTATCTCAAGGTGCTGGAGACTCCATATAAAAGGCAAGTCAAGGCGGGAGAATGCCTCTGAATATTATAGTGACCCATCGTAAATATTGTTACGGTGAAGTGAAGGAAGACGTTGAATTGGACTAGAGAAAGACGAAGTCTGGCGGTTGCCTGAACGCCATATCCATCATTTGTAAATATAAGTTATTTTACACTCGTGAGCCTGCTTTCTTCCCGCAACATTTTGGTGGAAGGTGCGGGGTACCACCACGGAACTTCGCAGCGGACGTCATCTACCTGCTGCCACAATGGCAAATCAGCCGACACAAGCGACAACGCCTCGGCAGCCCGTGCCCACGGTCATCCTCACTCACCCACGGGACCCGGGAACATTTTGTGGCACGGACAACGTCGACGTCGAGGACTGGCTTACGATGTACGAGCGAGTGTGCGACAACAACAGGTGGGATCCTACAATGATGCTTGCAAACGTAATATTTTATCTGAAGGGAACTGCGAAGCAATGGTATGACACACATGAAGCTGACCTAACGAGCTGGGATGTTTGCAAAGAAAAAATGCGAGACCTGTTCGGCAGACCTGTCGGTCGTCAGCTGGCAGCTAAAAAAGAACTTGCGTGCCGCGCTCAGACGTCCACAGAATCCTATGTCGTGTACATACAGGATGTGCTGGCCCTCTGTCGCAAGGCTGATGACAACATGACCGAGGCAGACAAGATTGGCCATATATTGAAAGGTATTGCAGACGATGCCTTCAATCTCTTGATGTGTAAGGATTGTGCCACTGTGAATGCAATTATTAAGGAGTGCCGGCGCTTCGAACAAGCGAAGGGCCGCCGCGTCACTCAAACTTTCGACCGGTTGCCCAATACCGCCGCGACATCTTCTTGCGAAGACCCGCCGCGGTTCGTTCAGCCCGCAGGACCGGAAGAAATAACACGCATCGTTCGCCGTGAGCTTGAGGCCATGGCCCCGGCTCCCGTTCGTTCAGACTGTCGGGAAAGCGTACCCGCTATCTCCCTTATACAAGCGGTCGTTCGGGAGGAAATAGCAAGTTTGGGCATTCCATCTCTCTGCTCAGTCCGCCATACCAACACCTACCAAATTTCTCCGACCGCTCGCTCCCGGACGCAAAGCTTTCCACCACTCCGTCGCAACCCAGCTGAATGGCGCACAGCGGATGATAAACCCATCTGTTTTAATTGTTCCGGTATTGGACACATCGCCCGTCATTGCCGCAACCACTGGTCGTCGCCTCCTCGGTGGTCGTCTCCGAGTCACTACAGCCAAGTACCCGACAATCGCACTTTCTCGCCCTACACGCCGACTAGGAACATCAACGCCGACAGTGCTCCACCAAGATCCAGCCGATCCCCGTCTCCGCAAGGTCGTAGGTCCCGTTCGCCTCTCGTTCACCGCTCTTCGTCCCCTTCTGCAACCGGTCGCTTCGCTTCGGGAAACTAGGCGGTGCAGCTCCCGGAGGTGAAGCTGCAACTCCGACCCGGCCCACAAATCCTCTATTGACCCTGCCTACATGTGGAAACCTGCTGGACATTGAAGTCGATGGCGTTCCTGTTAGATCTCTCGTTGATACAGGAGCGCAGCTTTCAGTTATGAGCGCTGCTCTCCGCCGCCGGCTCAAAAAGGTTCTGACCCCCGCCGTACCGTGCACCGTGCGAGTCGCCGATGGGAGTACGTCACCTGTCCTTGGAATGTGCACAGCACGTGTGACCATTGGGGGCCATTATACCGTTGTTCTATTTATCGTCCTTGAACACTGCCCACACGACCTAATTCTCGGCCTCGACTTCCTTTCGAAACACTCTGCCCAAATTGACTGCTCCGCAGGTGTTGTACAGTTGGACCTGCCGCTTCCTGCCGACGCAACCACTTGTGCTCCACACCGCTTATGTGCTGCTGAATTTGCAAGGCTGTCTCCACAGGCTGCTACAAATGTCCTGCTGACGCCCTGTCCTCCCGTACCTGATGGCGAGTACGTCCTGTCGCCGCTTACTGACGTGGTTTTGTCGCGTAATATTGCCCTACCGAGCACCTTAATTCGGATCCGCGAAAACTGCGCTCGCGTGCCCATCCTCAATTTTGGGTTCTCGTCACATGTTTTGCCACACGGTATCGCCATAGCGCATATCACTCCTTTGGAAGAATTTCAGATTTCTTTTTTGACCTCTGAATCCTTCCTCAGTACGAACGGACCTTTGTCATCCACTCCTTCGTACTCGACGCCTGCGGACGATGTTTCTAAGATGATCGCCCCCGACCTTCCTTCCGAGCAAACAACAGCTCTTCGTCATCTCCTGTCATCTTATCGGGACATCTTTGATTTGGACGACCGTCCACTTGGCCAGACATCTGTTGTCACGCATCGCATCAACACCGGCGACGCCAGCCCCATTCATAGGCGGCCATATCGTGTCTCGGCAACAGAAAGGGCCATCATACAGAAAGAAGTAGAAAGGATGATGGACAAGGACATCATTGAACCCTCCAGTAGCCCGTGGGCATCACCGGTTGTCTTAGTAATGAAAAAAGATAACTCGTGGCGCTTCTGCGTTGACTACCGTCACCTCAACCGGATAACAAAGAAGGATGTTTATCCCTTGCCTCGCATTGATGACGCTCTTGACTGCCTTCACGGATCCCAATACTTTTCATCAATTGACCTCCGCTCCGGCTATTGGCAGATTAGCATCGATGAGATGGACCGCGAGAAAACCGCCTTTGTCACACCGGACGGTCTGTACCAATTTAAAGTCATGCCCTTTGGATTATGCAATGCGCCAGCTACATTCGAGCGCATGATGGACTCTCTCTTGCGCGGCTTGAAGTGGTCTACATGCCTGTGTTACCTCGACGATGTGATTGTGTTTTCGCCGAACTTTGAGAGCCACCTGCGGCGCCTCACAACCATACTCTCCGTGTTTCGCAGGGCTGGCCTTCAGCTAAACTCCTCCAAGTGCCATTTCGGTCGCCGTGAAATTAACATGCTTGGTCATCTCGTCAACGCCGCCGGAATCCAACCTGATCCACAGAAAGTTCACGCCGTGCGAAATTTTCCTGTACCTTGTTCAACGAACGATGTCCGTAGTTTTCTGGGCTTATGCTCTTATTTTCGGCGATTTGTGAAAAATTTTGCGGACATCGCTCACCCTCTCACTGACCTTCTTAAGAAAGACGCCTCTTTCTCTTGGGGACCGCTACAGGAGAAAGCCTTCTCTACCCTGATTGAGCGGCTTACCACTTCCCCGATTCTCTCCCACTTTGACCCTTCTGCGCCCACTGAAGTACGAACTGACGCGAGTGGTCATGGCATCGGCGCTGTCCTCGCTCAGCGTCAACAGGGCCAAGACCGTGTCATCGCTTACGCTAGCCGCCGCCTTTCCACGCCCGAGCGAAATTACTCCATTACTGAGAGAGAATGTCTCGCGCTCGTATGGGCGGTCACGAAATTTCGCCCGTACCTTTTCGGTCGGAGCTTCTGCGTTGTCACCGACCATCACGCCCTCTGCTGGCTCTCCTCCTTGAAGGACCCAACTGGACGACTTGCACGTTGGGCATTGCGCCTACAAGAATATACATTTTCTATTATATATAAGTCAGGACGCCTGCATAAAGACGCTGACTGCCTGTCCCGCAATCCCGTGGATCAACCGGACGATACCGATGCAGACTCGGACATCAGTATTCTGTCCCTCTCCGGCTTCCTCCACATTGGCGACGAGCAGCGCAAGGATCCTGTTCTTCGAACACTTATGGAACGCCTAAGCTCCTCGCCCAATGACCCGTCCCTTCGGATGTTCACCTTGCGCGATGGAACTTTATACCGTCGTAGCGTTCGTCCTGACGGCCCGGAGCTCCTCCTAGTCGTCCCCAAGCACCTTCGACTCACCGTGCTCCAGCAACTTCATGACGCTCCTACTGCTGGACATCTGGGCGTCACTCGTACTTACGACCACCTGCGGCGCCGCTTCTTCTGGCCTGGCATTTATCGCTCTGTGCGCCGTTATGTCGCTTCTTGCGACCTGTGTCAGCGCCGGAAGACGCCTGCTATGCCTCCCGCTGGTTTGCTTCAACCCATTGATATACCTACAGAGCCCTTCTTCCGTGTGGGCCTCGACCTCCTTGGTCCGTTTCCAATTTCCATCAAAGGAAACAAATGGATTGCTGTAGCAACCGATTATGCCACTAGATATGCCATCGCACGAGCCCTGCCAACCAGCTGCGCTACAGATGTCGCCGACTTCTTACTAAAAGACGTCATCCTGCACCACGGCGCCCCTCGCCAGTTGCTGACGGATCGCGGCCGCTACTTTCTATCGAAGGTCGTTGATGATCTGCTCCGCTCCTGTTCTACAGAACATCGGATTGCTACCGCGTACCACCCTCAAACGAACGGCCTCACCGAGCGACTCAACCGCACACTCACTGAAATGCTCGCCATGTACGTTTCCAACGATCACCGCGACTGGGACGTCGCTTTACCATACGTCACTTTCGCATACAACTCGTCCCGTCACGACACTGCCGGATTTTCACCATTTTTCCTTTTGTACGGCCGCGACCCCACCTTGCCTTTTGACACGTTGCTACCTTCCGCAGTACAGTCACCCAGCACTGCTTACGCTCGCGATGCTATTGACTTAGCCGCCCAGGCCCGAGATGTCGCCCGTCATCGCCTCACAGTCTCGCAAGCTTCTCAAAAGCGACGCTACGACCTTCGGCACCGAGACCACCATTTTTCACCTGGTTCCCTTGTCCTTCTCTGGACGCCTTCACGTCGTGTCGGCTTGTCGGAAAAATTACTGTCCCGTTTTTCTGGTCCGTACCAGATCTTACGCCAACTGTCCGACGTGACCTACGAGATCGCCCCACTCGGTCAGCCTTCCGTGCCTCCCAACTTAACCAGTGATGTTGTTCACGTCACCAGGCTCAAGCCCTATGTCCCCCCAATAAGTGAGGCTGTTTAACTTGCACCGGGACGGAGCTCCCCCACCGGGAGGGTGATGTTACGGTGAAGTGAAGGAAGACGTTGAATTGGACTAGAGAAAGACGAAGTCTGGCGGTTGCCTGAACGCCATATCCATCATTTGTAAATATAAGTTATTTTACACTCGTGGGCCTGCTTTCTTCCCGCAACAATATACATAGTGACTAATATTCATTAATTGTACAGTGAGCCTTGCTACTTTTCTTCAATAAATATATTGAATCACGCGCTCAAATTACTTGCGAAGGTTAATTATTGGGCCCAAGCATTACAACAAGGGAAAAAATAATCTTTTGCGATTACTACCTAAACCCTCCACTTCACTTTCACGAAGGCCCTCTTTGAAGGGACTTCAAAGAGAGCAATGTCTTCGTGAAAGCAATCGTTTGAAGCGATACATTTCACTGAGAAGTGGAATGGGTGTACATAAAGAGAGCAGAATGTGCAATTTACTCAAAGCCTAATGTTCACTGTCAATTCCTTGTAACCACTACACAGTAATGGCAAAAATAAGTTGTGTCCACAAATGTTATGCTGTGACTGAAGGGGATATTACGAGAGTTGGAGTTTGTTTCTTCGGTGTTCTCGGTGAGCTAAACAAGGCATCATGTTTCTTCTAGGGGAAATTAGGGGCATGGTATGGATAAGGTGTCAGCAATACTCCAAATCGGTGGGTTAAATGCGCATTTTCAAGTAGAATAGGTATGCAAGTGGTCCATAGCCTTATTAGTCTGTTTTACAAGCGGTGTAAGACTTAGACTGCTGCACTTACATCTACAGTGAAGATAAAATGGTGAGTAGCCAGTGGTGCCATGCCTGGACAAGTTGTAGGCGAAGGTAACATGAGGCAAAGTGGCAATCAGCAATTGCGGTGGTCGGCAGAGACATACATTGAAAGCTTGAAAGCATATCAGTCATACGGCAGCACGACAGGAGCAGCCCCTAGACTAGAGGACAGTTCGATGGTGTCCTTGGTCAGCATTTCATCGACCTCTGCTTTGATTGGCGGCAGAAACATGATAAAGGCCCCGGAGAAACAGTTTAGGCTCGCCGGTATAGATGTAGTGCTTAACAACTGTTGTCTGGCCTAAAGGGCAATTTTCGAGATCAAGATGTTGGTACATGACAGCAAGAGCCGATGACGATCTTCTGTTTGCGTAAGCGGGAGATCTGCACATATAATTTTTTTTTAATTGGCACATGGTGACGTGATGGCTGTGAGAGAGCCGGAAACACTGAGGGCCTTCGATGGCTAGCACAGAGATATTGCATTCCGGCAACAACGACACAGTGGCAAACGCAGGACCAGCGGGTAGCACATGGGTAGAAAGTCAAAAGTTCAAAAGAGGCAGGCAGATTTTGTTTCCGCGTATGGCTACTACGGGTCTAAACTTCGCCTTGGGCAGGTCTCTGGACACAGACAGGCCGACAATGGAAACTGACCCTGGCAGCATTCAACACCTGAACTGTCTCGAGTGAAGCTAGCCTAGCAGGACTCTTTGAGGAACTATCGGACATTCTTTGGGATATCATTGGCCTTAATGAGGTTAGATGAACTGGTGAGGCTTATACAGTGTCAACTAATGGCCGCGTCCTCTGCTATAGAGGACTTCCAGAAAAGAAGCAGTATGGAGGATTCCTAATCCATAAGGACACAGCGGGCAACATTGATGAATTCTACAGCATTAATGAGAGGGTAGCAGTAAGTGTAATAAAACTTAGTAAGAGGTATAGAATAAAGGTAGTACAAGCCTACGCTTCCCACCTCCAGTCACGATGATGAAATATATCAGATTTATGAAGATGTGGCATTTGCGATGAGAAAAGTGTAAACTAGGTATACTGTAGTAATGGGTGACTTTAATGCAGAAGTGGGGAAAAAGCAGGCTGGTGAACAAGCAATTGTCAATACAGCATCGATTCTAGAAACACTAGAGGAGAGATATTGGTAGATTTCGCAGAAAGGAATAAACTGCGAATAATGAACACCTTGTTCAGAAAGTATAGCAACAAAAAGTGGACGTGGAAAAGCCCTAATGCAGAAAAAATAAATTAAATAGATTTCACACTTTCTACCGATCCCAGCAAAGTGCAGGATGAAGTGTTAGGCAGGGTAAAGTGCAGTGATCATAGGTTAGTGAGGTAAATGATTTCCCTCAATATGATGAGAGAAAGAGTAAAATTAGACAAGAAGAAACAGGCCAACTTAGACACAGTAAGGGTAAAAGCAGACCAATACAGGCTGGTGCTTGCAAACAAATATGCAGCTTTAGAATAGAGATGAAGATGACATAGAGGTAATCAATAAAACAGTAACTAAGCTAGCCTCGGAAGCAGCAATTGAAGTGGGAGGTAAGGCATTAAGGCAACCAGTAGGTAAGCTCTCTCTCCCAAGTAAACAAAGGACTTAATAAAGAAATGACAAAGCATGAAAGTGTCCAACTCAAGAGATCAGATAGAATTTGCAGAACAGTAAAATCTGATCAACAAGGAGAAAATAAGGGATATTTGAAATTATAACGTGAGAAAGACTGAGGCAGCAGTAAAAAATGAATGCAGCATTAAATTGGTGAGAAAAATACTGGGCATATAAGAAGCCAAGATGTATGCACTGAAAGATAAGCAGGGTAATATCAGCAATTTAGAAGATATAGTGAAATGCTGTGGAAGAATTCTATACTGACCTGTACACTACCTAGCGCAGATGGCATCAGATGCAGTCATGCTCTGTCACAAAGACAGATATCTAGCGACGACCACGCACATAGCTTGGTTTTGTGGCCCGGAGTGATATCGTTGTGAAGAGAAGGCAGCATACCTGTGCATACGAGTGCTGGGACCACAAGATTTGCGAGCCATGCTGAAGGCAAATGACGAAAGCGCGAGGCAAGAAACTCCGACTCGGGCGGTGATACGAGCTGCCAACTGCCAAAACGTGCCAACTGCCAAACATTAGGAAAAAGCAGAGTAGGGTAGATCGAAGCTTAGGCAGTTGTTGAAATCTAGAATTAGAACAGAAAAGATTTCACAGAAATTCAGACGCCACAAATTCCTCTTGGCCTCAGCGGTGACAAGGCATTGTAAGCAGAGGAACCAAGCGATGCATTGGGTACGCTTGAAAGTCTGCTACACTGCCGTTCACTTTCTGGCGGAAAGAAAAGCAACTGCCTAGTGAACGGAAGGGCAGTGTGCACATGGGTTCATGAATGCGCCGCTCCCCGAGTGTTTGGAGGTAGTGGGTGGAAACACGCGGCTACTGTAGGTATTTTGGGCAGATCGGCTTTGTAATGGTGCCGCGACTAAACAACCCGTAGACATGAGTATGGGAGACCCGCTCGAACGAATCTTAAAGGGTGTGTTCGTGAACACCAAGTGATTAAGAACATGGTACTTTTAAATAACATTCTATTATTTGTTATTTTAGTATTCATTTTTTTTGTCTTCTTTGCCATGAAATCAAGTAGCGTGCTGAGAATCTGAAAAAGCTGAGATGTAAAGAAGAATGCACTGTACATTTTAAGCTGTCAGTGTTCTCTGTTAGCGAGACTCGGGTACTTTTTAGTTTGTTGTTCATTTTCTACTGAAACCTGATTGCTGAACGTTCGTGTAGAGAAGGTGTCAGTGGTTCCTTTTGTCATATTTATGTTTACAGTAAAAGGTTGTGAATTCGAATTCCATGTGGAAGCTACAAAATTTCGTATTATACAAACTTTGAACTAATGAAAGTAAGAGAAAATGTTGCTCGGTTAGCGTGGCGTAGCGTGAGCGTGTGCATGCACATGCTACGTCACGTTGGCGAGAACGTCTATGGACGTCCGCAAGCCAAGTTTCATCCGACGCCAGCGCTGGTTTCTCCCCTGGTGGAACGATTTCACTTCAAACGGGTGTAGGTTTCCGCCGCCGCTTCCCTTAACGGTCGTGCCCGCGTTCAGTTCACACTGCGTGGGAAATGTCTCTTGTTTGCGATGGTGCCTCTTCGGATGACCGGAAATTATGATTGTGTTGTTAACTGTACCGACGGCAATGTAAACACGAAAGGGTTGATGCCACCAGTAAAATTCTGCGGATTCACAAGAAAATGGTACGAAAAAATCAGACGACAGACATGGATTACTGCGGTGCGCCGAAGGAAGTAAACAACTGGCCAACGAAGCGAGCTTGTTCATTGATCACTCCTGAGTGTATGATGGTTTTTATATGTAACCAACATGAACTTAATAATTACTCGGTATATGATCTTTTTATTCATATAAAAAAACTTTCAGTTGTTTGACCAGCGCTTGCCCTGTCTTCTTTCTCGTGTCTCGTTTGTGTGTGCGCTGCCCAAGGATGGAAACCACTTCTGTTGTATGTGCTAGCAGTGGCTGAAGTTCAAGCGTGCCAAGAAATTGAATATGTGCACGATGCATTGAACATGACCGGAGTTCATTCCTGCATCACCACTGCACCGATCAATCTTAATGGACGATGCACGCCCGCATCTTGGTCGTGCCGGCATTGCTAAAGAAGAAATGATTACTAATACTTTCGACTTCTATCTCTTGAGCACTGTTAACAAATGGCCAAGCTATTTACATTGCTGCCTCTATTCTATATTGTAGGGGACGTACTAGTTAAAGTTATGTGCGCATGTCGTACTTATGCTATGCAGTGATATATTTTGTTTATTTCTGCACAGTGTCGATGGAAGTCCGTTGTCGCCATCAGATACAATACGGATTTGTAGCAAGCATTTTGTGAGAAACTGCTAAAATGACTTTAGCTCGTATGTGCCGTATGTATGTGCCGCATCGTACATGCCGTCAATTTTTCCTGCGGCACATACGATGTCGTTTCCAGTTACCTGCTGAGCGTCACTTACATGGCTAAGCAGACGCTGCCCTTTCGCCGCATTGCAGACATAAAAATAATCGTAAAGCGTACCGATCTTCTTGAAGGCAAACAGAAGCGTGCACAGTCTGTTTCACACTTAGGGGAAAACTCTGAATGTATTGCATCTTGATGCGGCAAGCAATGGAGTCGTGCAGCGGCGGCGGCTCGACCAGGCGCAGACGCTCGAGGGGCGGAGTCGTGATCTGCGTCGTCTGCTACGGCGGCGCACGCTGGCCGCCTTGTCGGGAAGCGTGCTACTGTCAGGGGCAGTGCACCAATTTCATTGGTACTGCGGGAACTGAGCTGGTATTCTTTACTAAACGTTGTGCGATGCCAAACTCAGCCTTCATTGGCGATAATGGAGTTCCACAAACTTCTTTTGACAGCATGCTTCGTTTGGTCTTTTGAAAGGCCGCGGTACTGAGCACATGCACATATATTTCTTCACTGTGTGTGCTACTGTAATAATCAGCAACAAGATGCACCAAGATGTGCGCGCAATGTGCTCAGTCTTTATTTGACTTGAAAGAAAAACAAAGCACTCAACAATGATAACTATGGGGGTCGAACACGATGAAACAAACGGATATGATTAAAGGAATGTTTTAGGTTAAAAGAATGAGCTGGAAGTGATTTTTCTCGACAATCAATCACTACACCAGACAGACCCTGCCCACGGGTGGGGAATAGGACATGTCACGCTATGAACTTCAGTTAGTATCTCACCATGTCCCAGCGGCAGCGATGACAGCGCTCATCCTGGAAGGCAGTGAAGTGTAGAGTGACTTGATCAGGGATGTGCTCATTCGCAGCACGTCTCAGTCACTGACGATGGTGGATCGAAGCCTATCCTCGAGCGACTGATAGAGGGGATCGTGCGCCAGTAATACTTTCAACGAGCCCCAGACATTTTAAATGATGTTGGCACCCGGGGATGTGGCGCCTGGGATCCAGCAGCTCTTGCACAACACGAGCAGTGTGGATCGGCGGCCTATCGTGTTAGAATATGTAGTTGCCTTGCAGGAACGGGCTGTCAAGAATGTATGGAATCAGTACATCGTCTGTGACTGCCCAGCATATTTCAGCGATGAACTTAGCTTCGAGGCGTATCAGTGGGCGTCGCACAACACTTAGTAAAGAATACCGGCTCATTTCACGCAGTAAAGATGAGATCAACGTACTGGAACTGACAGCAAAATGCTTCCCGACAATAGGTCCGTTCGATTTACCTTGCACTGCGTGAACTAGTTCCTGGCAGTTCAGAAAAAGTGTCACACTCATGCAGCGCCAGTTCAGCAGTGCAGGCATAGCGCGACACTAGCGCCAAACTGAAACGAATGCTGAAGTGCAGGTAGTGCAGGCCTTCTGCTGGTCTTGGCGCTTCGCCAGCTGCACGTCGACTTTTGTTCATGGATTGATCCAGCCTGCCCGCGGTTAGGCGAAAATGTTTTGAAGGTTGTACAGGCTGGTTGATATATGGTGGAAACCGCTATGGATTGCGGCGCATCATCTGCAGCCATCGTTCAAACAGTTATTGAGCTGATGGACTCAGACAGTGAAGACGAGGATTTCGACGATGTTGCAATAGAATTCCTAAGTATTCCTAAGTACTGTGAAGAAGTCGTGAGTCGCTACTTTGATTTTGAATTTAAAAGACATTTCCGCCTATCGCACGGTTCCCAAACACGGTTCCCAAACACGCCTATCGCCAAACACGGTTCCCATCTTCATTGACGATCGGCGTCAGCTTCGTTGCCACGCCGCCTATTGCAACGCAAATGCTGCCGTCGTCTGCTGCCATGGCTGTAGCACGACCGGCACCACCTCTCAACACGGTGCAGGATCTGCCTGAACTAGCCCTGCACGACGCCTGCACTTATTTAAAACGAACGCCGTAGTTCAGAGGGCGCCACGTTGCACTGCCAAAACGAATGGCCGAGTGTGGCACTACATGAACTAGTTCAGGTAGTGCAGATAAATCGAACGGACCTAATGTGGCCAGCGTGCACCGCCGTAGCAGACGACGCCGTTCAAGACCCCGCCCCTCTAGCACCTGCGCCTGCACGCGCTGCTGCTGCCACCACCTGACTCAAGGGCTCACCGCGTCGCGATGCCAGGCGCTCCGAATTTTTCCCTAAGTGTAAAACGAACTGTACATCGTCCTTCGAATAAAACATCCACGCACACACCCATAGGCACACGCCGCGCGTGGTACAAAACGTGCCCAAACACGCGCAGTGCAAGAGGCAATTAAGGTAGTGCAAATGAGAGATAGGAGAGGCATACCACTTGCTAGTTGAATTTTACCCCCGCGTGCGGCGCTCTCAACGCCGGCGCAGCAGCGCCGCTCTCGGTGCCGCTCTTGTCTATGTTCGAAGCACTGGCAACGTAACCAGACGCGGTCAACATGACCTGACATGCCCAATGTCAAGATGGCTCTTGCTCCATCCGCGCGTTCGTCGTGCTAACTGCACCAACTCACAATGCGTGGCGTGGAAAACAAAAGGTGCCCACGCCGCTTTGCTAACGGTCGCAGGCTGCCGTTCAAAGCAGCATGCAGGTTGGGGACTTTTCTGCACATGCTCCGAAAAGAACAACCGATGGCACGCGCGTCGTAGTCTAGAAGGGACGGCTTTTCGGCTGGCACAGCGCAAGTGCCGTGCCACTACACGTGCCGAGGCTCGTCGCAGAAACGAGAGGTCGTGCCCAAACAAGTATCCCAGCAATGCTTTGAGCAATAGCCACAAATCTCAAAGGCTATGATTTTTGGTACTGCGACCACAGATAAACGTCACGGCCGCCGTGTTGTAAACTTTACCTGGTGCTGCTTTTCAGCAGAGAACTTCGTAAATAAAGAGTATAGCCTCCAAGATGTAACGAAAAAAGAACGAAAAGAAAGGTGCAGTTTCACCAGAAAGACGAAGCATCGATTGTGATAGCAAATTAGCAGACAGTTGTATGAAGTAAGGATAGTACTTTTATCGGCCGTATGAACTTGTAGTCCACAGCCACTGTAGTCCTCCATAAAGAAAGCAACAAAATCCCAATAAAGAAAGGCGTCAGGCAGGGAGATACGATCTCTCCAATGCTATCTACAGCATGTTTAGAGGAGGTATTCAGAGACCTGGATTGGGAAGAATTGGGGATAAGAGCTAATGGAGAATACCTTAGTAACTTGCGATTCGCTGATGATATTGCCTTGCTTAGTAACTCAGTGGACCAACTGCAATGTATGCTCACAGACCTGGAGAGGCAAAGCATAAGGGTGGGTCTAAAAATTAATCTGCAGAAAACTAAAGTAAACTTTAAAAGTCTCAGAAGAGAACAGCAGTTTATGATAGGTAGCGAGGCACTGGGAGTGGTAAGGGTATACATCTACTTAGGACAGGTAGTGACCGCGGATGCGGATCATGAGACTGAAATAATCAGAAGAATAAGAATGGGGCTGGGGTGTATTTGGCAGGCATTCTCAGATCATGAACAGCAGGTTGCCATTATCCCTCAAGAGAAAAGTGTATAAGAGCTGCATCTTACCAGTACTCACGTACAGGGCAGAAACCTGGAGGCTTACGAAAAAGGGTTCTAGTTAAATTGAGGACGACGCAATGGGCTATTGAAAAAAACGATGGGTGCAACATTAAGGGTTAAGAAAAGAGCAGATTGGGTGTGGGAACAAACGCGAGTTAATGACATCTTAGTTGAAATCAAGAAAAAAGAAGTGGGCAGGACATGTAATGAGGAGGGAAGATAACCGATGGTCATTAAGGGTTACGGACTGGATTCCAAGGGAAGGGAAGTGTAGCAGGGGGCAGCAGGAAGTTAGGTGGGCGGATGAGATTAAGAAGTTTGCAGGGACAACGTGGCCACAATTAGTACATGACCGGGGTAGTTGGAGAAGTATCGGAGAGGCCTTTGCCCTGCAGTGGACATAACCAGGCTGATGATAATGATGGTGGACTTGTAAACATTCGCTTGTTAACTAAAATACTAAGCATGGTGTCAGAGCACACAGCAAACATCAAGACATCCCACCCGATGACTTACGAACACTGGCTGTCAATACGCTGGCGTGAGGAAATGCAGCAACAGTAGCGAGCGAAGCGACATTCGTGCTGTCTATTACTTCAGCATAAAGTGAGCGTCGAGAACGCGCAGCATTCACAAAACTAAAAGCCGCCCATGCAACTAGACTCTGCCCCCAACACACATTGCTCTCAAGATAGGGCCAAACAACCGCACGAAGCCGCTACACACACAGTTGCAGCCACAGAGAACACCCCAGCCCCCGGCACCTCGCCTGGCGGGACATTACCTCTCATGTAATGTCCCGCCAGGGACCCTTGAGGTTCAAATAAATAAATAAATAAATAAATAAATAAATAAATAAATAAATAAATAAATAAAAATAAAAAAACATCAGGTGCCCCGTGCGCGAGAGCAGACTGCGCGTTTTCACTTCACATCCATCCCTTTCATGCAGCCGAGATTGAGTCACAATCGTCAGCTCCCCTCGTGCGCTTTCACTCGCACATACAGCATAGGGCGCGCTGCAACAATGTTATCGTCCTTGGAGGACTTTGTAGGGAACTTTGTTCTTAACGCCGACAGCCCCGCCAACAGCAGAAATGCGCTTGGGGTGTCCATATACTTGCTATCACAAAAACTAGGTAAATGAGAAGCATGCAGCACTGCGCACGCATTTTTATCTTGAGGTCTTGAGAGAGGGAGAGAACTGGCCTACAACAGACGACTGCAGATGGAATGAGCAAAGCTGCACAGTGACAACCGTCGCTAATCTGCTCCCGTGCACTAGCACTCTCGCATCGCCGATGACGCGGAGTTCGAATTATCGGCGGCGGTGCGGCATTCGGTGTCAATTGGTAGGATGCGTTATATATTGCTTTCAATACATTGTTGGACGAACTGCGGCGGCTACTTCCAATTATTCGAAATTTCAAATTAACGAGTTGTGAATTGATTAGCTTTTACTGTATGTAGGCTAGAAAGAGCCTAAATGATTCGTTTTTATTGTGACATGATTTATGTATTGTACGCGTAAGTTGTGTCAGTGTAGAATTTCGATTTACCATTGTTTTTATGTCAGTCGCGGGTGTTTGAGTATTTTGTTTCATAATTGGTTAGAACTATTTCTGGGCTTTCAATATGTGGTACTCATTTTCCAAGTGCATTTAGACAGGAGTAAGCGGGGGGTTGTTTCAGTTGGTGGTTACAGTTGTCGGATGTTACTCTGTACTTTTGCGAAGTGGCACCTAAGCCCGCAGATTAGCAGCACTCAGCCTTTGCATCATGGCTTTCGGGGGCAAAATTAAGTCATCTTCGGCGAACATGGTCTTTAGCAACCTGCCCACATTACAGTTGAGAATCGCTTGCGAGGCAATTCTGACTTGATTAACACTGTCATGCGTTGAGAATTAAGGAAAGGTCCTTATCTTACAGGTGTCTCGCGTTGTTCGGAAACCTTTTTATTTTCTTTTGTTTAGCGTAGCCAGATATCAAAAAGTGCTTTGTTCAATCATTTTGGTTTGGTGGTTTGAAAAGCATTCGGAGGGTGCTTGCTCTGGCCGTAGTGGCCTGTCGTTGATTCTCGGTCGTTCCAGTGGACCTTCTCAGGGCCGAGCAGCAGGGAAGACCACTGGCAAAAAAAAAAAGAAAAGTGTAACCCTCCAACCAATCATCAATGTTGCTCAATCAGTGCATCCAATTTTCCAAGTTGCGTTGCACAGCTCAATTTCTAGATGCATTGTCTGGCGGCAGGGGTGTTGTTGTGTCACACTGTGCCTATCATCGAGGCAATGGGTGCTCCCCCTTCGTTCTTATGAGGTGGCTGCTTTTGGGCTGAGCTTCCAACATCCACCGACAACCTTGACATCCTCATGACAGGCCAACTCGCCCAACTATGCATACGAACCTTCGAAGTTTCATGAAACTGCCCACCCCTTACCATAGGTCGAACTGAGAAATCCAGTGGCGCACCACACCAAGCCTGCTGTCATGACGAAAGGGGAATGCAACGCAATGGGTCATCAAAGGGATTTAAGGCTGAACTGGCTCACTTTTAACACAGAGAGGGTCACCAACAGCCATCCCGTCAGTCTGGTGTGCTCTGGCCACTACTTGTATATTTTCTGCTATATCTGCACATATTGCATAAAGCTTTTCGTTTCCTCTAAATCTGCTCCAAAAGTTGTCTCTCGTCCTACACCTCATGGTCACAATTGAAATCTGCGTTCTGGTGTCTGTGAGGGCCGGCCGTAACAGTAACGTCGTCCAATTGAATGTCCAGAAGGTTTCAGCGCGTAGGTACAGTCAACAGAAGCATGTGGATTGGAGCAAGGGGGCAAATGTCGAATGTTTCTTCCAGGTAGATACCAAGATCGAGTGCTCCAGTTTGAAGGCGATGACCAGCTATTGCAGCAGTGACAAGCAATGTGCCGAATGTGAGAGCAGTTGAAACATATGGGTCGATCGTCTGCCGTCCTCCAGTCAGGCATGTTTCTGTAGCGCAAAGGGTAGACCTCGTTCTGGGTGGCATTTGCAGGACTATGTTCGGGTGCAGGAATAGAACCGACAGCACGTGATAAACTCAGGTTCGCAAACTTCTGGCAGACGAATGCTTGTATGAGCGACATGGAGGGTAGGCTGGCTGAATGAAAGTCTGGAAAAATTACCATAGGAGCTATTGCTACGAATTCGCAATGGACAATGCGAGTCACATCTTCCAACACTGTAGACTGCGCAGACATCAGTGGGTCCTCACATGACCATGTGGTGGCGGTGTTAGGCAGCTGAAGGAACTGGCAGATGATCTAGCGGCTCCTTTCTTGTTCAAAGCGTTGACATTCCTTAACTATGGTGTCGACCGTTGTACAGTCTTGGTACACAAGTAGATTAAATGTGTCGTCGGCTATTCCCTTCAAAACGTGCCAAATCTTATCAGCTTCAATCATTTTTGTGTCAGCTTTTATACAAAGGCCCAGTATGTCCCGTAAGAGAGCTGCAACCTCATGCTTGGCATCACAATGCAACGGCCACTGAGCTACCATAGCAGGTTGGCAGCGAGAGAAGAATAACAAAGATTAGTAATGTTTGCACCAAAACACAATAAAAATTAAATTATGGGGTTTAGCATGCCAAAACCACTTTCTGATTATGAGGCACGCTGTAGTGGATGACTCCGAAAATTTCAACCATCTGGGGTTTTTTAAAGTGCATCTAAATCTAAGTACACGGGTTTTTTTTGCATTTTGCCCCCATCGAAATGCGGCTGCCGTGGCCACGATTCGATCCCACGATCTCGTGCTCAGCAGCCTAACACCATAGCCACTGAACAACCACAGGGGGTCCAAAACACAATCAGAGAAAGGGAAATGCAAAGGCAGGACAAGCACTTTTGCTTTTTGTGACTATGCTTTCAGCACGAAACTCATTACTGTTCAACATGCACACACCAGCCCAACCGCAAGCACTGCTAGGTTTGTGGGAATCCTTGATTTTCCATGTCGGCCGCACACACGCCAAGCAGACTGGGGAACCTTCCTTCACAGCGGGCTGTACACAAGAATCGCAAGCCGGGAGTGTCACGCGAGATCCCTCTGACATCGTCCGAGTCTCTTGGGTCACCAGCAAGCGGCGAGTGTGGAAGTCTCCACTGCCGCTCCCGTCTTCCCGCACACGGTTAGTCAACCACAGTTTTGCTGTGGCAGTCGCTGCGGCCATCCATAACCCCAACTCATAAGTCGGAAGCCTTTCTTTACCCAGCATATTACTCTCTTCAAGGGAACCCTCAGCGATGTCAACTATAGCTATCTGGCCTGCTCGAAGTGTTAGTTTCAAATGTAATAAATGCTTTCTGAAAGTACACACGACCATGTTGCTTGTGTCCTCGAGCTTGTACCGGACTGCCATTGATGGGCATGCGTTGTAAGATTTGGAGGACGATCTCGCCGCTGCCACCAGTTACAGGAGTTGTAGGTCGTAGAGAGGAACTTGCGAGGAACTGGGCGTACAGGGTTTTATTTACAGTATTTACATTTTAAACAAGAGATACATTTACACAGTTTAGTGTTACTCCCAAAAGGAGCCCGCATGACGAAGCATACAGCAAACAAGCACACAGCTCATGAGCACATTCACGAGCAGCTAGACGAGCAGCTAGACGAGCAGCTAGACGAGCATACAGCACACAGCTTATGAGCACGATGACGAGTACCTTCTCGAGCACACGACGAGCACACACTAGCAGCCGACAACAGCTGCTTATAAACACTCCATTGGTCCCTAGTTCCCTAGGTGGGAGAACCGTTTGACCAGTCATCGAAGTTGACCCGCCGGTTGTCCATTATCTTGAGTTTTGAAAGGCACGTCGGTTCCTCGAGCTGACCTTCGCAGCGCAGCTGCCAGTTGCCTATTGTCTTGCGCCTCTAAATTCTAAAGCTGCCTTTCTCCTGTAGTCGTCACGAGTGCCAGCAGACTGTGACGAATCCTGGGGCCCACGTCTCGCAAAGCACCCTTTTGTTAGGGAAGCTCTTCTTGCTGCCGAGAGAGACCATGAAGACCCAGCAAATCAACCAACAATATGTTGGGTTCCAAACGTGGCTCGCCCTGCTGTCGTCACCGATTCTCCGAACGAGGTGCATGGTGGATTAGCACTTTCATCCTCGCTGGTTCTCTGAAGTGCGCCAGCTCCACGGGTCGATCGAAGCATGCGCAGCGGGCTGAAATAGCTCCGCAGAGCAGTACCCCTGCAGGCCGATCCTAACAGCATGCACCAACCGCGGGGCTCGGTGTGTAGATGCAGAGCGCCGTTGGCAAGCCCCTAACGTGTGATGATGATATATGGGGTTTTATGGCGCAAGGGCAAAGAGAACCAGGCTAGTGTTAATGAGTTGGAAATGCAATTGTGAACTGCAAGAGGTAGACATTATGTGGCTGTAAAAGGGCCTTAAAAAGAGCTGCTTTAAAGTGCATAAACTGTACCATATTTATTTGAATCTAGCCCAATATTTTTTTTTTTTTTTTCAAGTAATCATATACCAAACTCTAGAGTCGGCTTAGATTCGATAATTTTTAAAAATGCGCCAGTTTGTAATCGAAAATAAATATGGTGCATAGCTAGTGCCATTAAGAAAAGTCAGTATCGCAGCTGCTATTAGCCGTGCCAGTAGCCAACTCAAGTGACCGGTGCCCTGTGTCGTATCAGCATATGGCATGGCCCATAGCATGGCGTTATATAGCGCCGCTTTCCAACGAAAAGTTGTGCTAGCCACAGAGGCATCGTCAAACATTCAAGCCGGGTGGGACTTCAGCACCGATGAGAAAAACGTCCATCGTTGGAGGGGGCAAGGGGGGACGCTTTTTGCGTGGCCACAACAAGGAGATGACAGCGATAGGAAAAATAGGCGCGCGATAAGAGAGAAGAGCTGTTCGAGATCGCGCCGCGTTTCGATGCGTGCGAGCCGTGCCGCACTGTCTGAGCATGCATGGGCGCGCAGATGCGAGCTTGCACGCATCCGCAAGCGTATGTGTGGTCCAAGGAGGTTGGTGTGATCTAGGCTACAGCAACAAGGCTAACAGCGATGATAACGTAGAGTGAGCTCAGCATGTTCAGATTAAATAAATGCGTTTTTCATTTCGTGAATGCTGACCTCACTTTTTTTGTTTGGCCTACATTTGAGGTAAGGTTTTTTTAATTTTTGCTGGCTTCGGACATTCGAGGGTTGGCTTAGAATCGAGCCCGGCCTAGATTATAGTAAATACGGTATATGTAATAAGATTATGGCAATGGCTGATGATGCATACTATGAACATGAAAGATACATTCTAGAAGGACAATACATATACTAAATATATCAGTGGCAAGAACTTGTGAGAAGCACAACTGTCTGGACAGAGCCTTAGCAGCACAAGAGCCTGGAGGCACGTGCTATACAGAATACTACTACGCAGCAGCATCCTCTGGCCAGAACATGCGCTACGAATTTTTTGGGCTGATAACATGTATACATTGTCACTGAAGAAACTTAGAACTGCTTTGGTGTTAAAAAGTGGCTCTTCACGAAGAAACATAATAGGATGGAGGGGGACATGATAGCAGTATGCTACAAGGAAATATTTCTGTTTTGGCTGCCCAACACTCACGAAGGACGTGGAGCGTGGTCAGCTGCTCGCCACATCTACCACAAGTTGGTGGTTCATCTCCAGTCAGCAAAAAATTGCGAGTGCCCTACGTGTGTCCTATTCCGAGACGACAGAATAGGGCCTCAGTTTATCGTATTTTCACTGTGGAGGGACAGCAACCCAACTGTGGTTTGATTATGTGGAGCTTATTGTTTGTTTCAGCATCCCACAAGCGCTGCCAGTGGCTTCTCAATTTCTTTCTGAGAAAAGGCTTGGGATCTAAGGCAGAGACAGCAGCAGTGAAATTGGTAGCATGCAATGCAATTGATGCGGCAATTTCATCAGCTAACAAATTACCCTCTATGCCCATATGCTTGGGCACCCAGCACATGCTGCTAAGAAATATCCTTTGTGCTAAAAATGGAATAAAGCTCGGTAAGTACAGGATTTCTGTGTTTACGCAGTGACATTAGGGCTTTTGCAACGCTGAGTGAGTCAGTAAATATAATTGTTTTTTGAAGTTTTGATTTCTTTATATGTTTTAAAGCCAACAATAGTGTACACGCCTCTGCAGTAAAGATACTTGTGCCCGGGTGCAAGGCATCTGATTCAGAGAAGGATCTGTTAAAACACACCAGCATGTGACTTAGGAATGTCACTGTAAAACTCAGTGCACAAGTAGTTCGACTGAAGTTCGATGAAATGCACTCTGCAGCGTGTTTTGTCACCTCTAAGCATTCTACGGGCTGCCACTGCCACAGCGACAATGGCTTAGCTGGGACCATCAGGTTCTGCTCAAGAATTGAAATTCCCATTTCCTCAGAAAGCTTTCTTACACACAGAGGGACTGGTTCTGTAGCTGCTTGTCGGTTATTAAACAGTGTTGCAGATGACATGTCATTTATGGTTACATAAGAGGGATGGTCGCGGTTTTTGTTAACTTGAAACTGGAATGTGACCTCTGAAGATGAAACACCCACTCATTAGCTTCAACATAGAGACTCTCTACACGACTGGTCTCAGCAGAAGGCACCGGTTGCCAAGGGTACCTTCTGTGCCTAGGTGGTGAACAGGGTCAAGCATCTTCAAGCACTTGGACAGGCATATTGATACAATATGGCCTCATAGTCTAAGCATGTACGTATGACACTTTTGTACACGTTCACCAGACACTTCCTGTCGCTGCTCCATGTCGTATGTGGCAAAATTTTAAGAAAGTAAATTGTTTTTACACATTTCTCTTTCTGGTGATTTACATGTGGAATAAAGGTTAATTTCGAGTCTAATATGACGCCTAAAAATTTGTGTTGTAGGGAAACTGGTATGGGTTGTCTATGTAGTTCTACATGGGGCTCTGCAATTAAGCCTCTCGTGTGAAAAGGACACAAGCACTTTTAAGAGGATTCAGTTTAAAGTCGTTTTCTTCTGCCCATTTAAAACTTTGTTCAAGCCATGCTGGACGTGTCACTTTTAAGAGGATTCAGTTTAAAGTTGTTTTCTTCTGCCCATTTAACACTTTGTTCAAGCCATGCTGGACATGTCGCTCATAAATAGCAAGGTTACATGACTTGAAACCTAACTGTACGTCATCTACGTATGCCAAATAAAACACTCTGCAGTATAGATAAGCGTGAAGAATTCTTTTTGACAATAAAAAGGGTACAGCTTACCGTAAAAACTCGCGTATAATACGAGGATTTTTCCCTGTTATTAGCGTCCCAAATTTTCGCCTCGTACTATATGCGGATCCGAACAAAAATTTAGGTAAGAAATTTGGGCTAGAAGTGTTGGTTTCGTTATCGCTGTGTGACTACGGCTTGGCTTCCTTATTGCTGCATGGCTACGGTTTGGTTTCGTTATTGCTGCATGACTGCAGCGTCGTTTCTTTATTGTTGGGTGCGCACCTTGGCAGCACACGTGCAAACCACGCTTCGCGAAGTGCATCTTTTTTTTATTCCGCATTGAAGGATCAAGATGTCCGGACCACGAAAACAGTACTTGGCTGCTTTCAAGAGAAACGTTATTTTAGCCGTACAGGACATCGGCAACAGTGCGGCCGAGAGGCAGTTTGGCGTCGATGAGGGAAGCATTCGCGGCGCGTCAACAGTAGGAAGCCCTTTACGCGTGCAGCGGAACGCGAAGAAACTTTCGCGGCCCGAAGAGTGGGAGATTCCCGGAAATCGAACTCGCCCTGATGGAGTTCGTACGCCAACAGCGAGCCGCGCATCTAGCTGTGAGCGTTGGAGCTCATGCAGCCAAAAGCTAAGGAGCTTGCAAGAGAAAAAGGGCTACCGAGCTCCGCCTTCAAAGCGGGCAAGCACTGGACTTATCACTACACGTGCCGTGCTGGATTTTCCTTACGTCGCCGAACTTCGATTTCGCAAAAGGTGCCCGAATCATTCGAAGAGCTGCTTGTGGCTTTCCAGCGCCACGTTATTTCGCTGCGCAAATCCAAGAACTTCCAGCTAGGGCAAATCGGCAATGCTGACCAAACGCTGGTTTATCTGGACATGCCATCGCCCCTCACCGTGCACGAAAATGGCTCGAAACAAGTTTATGTCTGGTCCACAGGCAACGAGAAAACGCGAGTTACCGTCATGTTGTCGTGCACGGCAGACGGACGCAAGCTTCCGCCCTATGTTGTCTTCAAGCGCAAGACAGTGTCTAAAGTTGGGGAGCTGCCAAAAAATGTGGTCGTGAGATGCTATGAGAAAGGCTGGATGAACGAGAATCTTGTGCTCGACTGGATAAAGTCTGTCTGGTGTAGGCGGCCCGGCGCATTGGTGTCGTTCCTGTCCATTCACGTGCTGGGCGCATTTCGTTGCCATTTGGCCGACTCAGTGAAGAGGCTATTGCGCGAATCCGGCACTGAACTTGTCGTTATCCCGGGTGGGATGACGTCTCAGCTGCAGCGTTTAGATGTTTGCGTGAATAAGCTGTTCAAGGACGCGGTCAAGCGGTGTTACGCAAATTGGATGCGCTCAGGTGAACCTGTAGTGACGCCGACCAGGTTGCCGAAGCGGGCTTCGCCAGGCAAGTGGATTGTGGACGCATGGGCCAGCATACCAGATGACCTTGTGCGTCGCACATTCAAGAAGTGCTGCATCTGGAACGCGCTCGATAGCACAGAGGATGAATACCTCTGGGAAGATATGTCCAACAAGGAACTATCCGAAGAGAGCTCAGCTGAGGAAGACAGCGATTGAAGTGTGGAGTGCAATTTAAATAAATGTTTTCCTCGAGTTTTCCTAACTCGTATTATACGCGGATAAAACTTTTTTTTCCATTTCACGTCCAAAAAAATTTCACCTCGTACTATATGCGGGTTCGTATTATACGCTGGTTTTTACGGTAATACCCAACCTTGCGGCACCCCAGTTTCTTGTGTAACTGACCTTGATAGAGCATTGCCAATCCCAACACAAAATGTACGGAGCGATAAGTAACTTTCAATTACATTTAGCATAGTGCCTCAAATACCTATTTTCGAGTGGTCTTGCAAAATCCCATACCTCTAAGTTGCGTCACATGTCTTTTCCATGCCTAAGAAAACAGAAAGAAAGAACTGCTAATCGAGAAAAGTGTCGCGAATGTTTGCCTCAACACTCATGAAATGGTCAGCAGTCGACTGACTCTCTCTGAAACTGCACTAAGTGTCAAGCATTTTCTTTGATTCAAGGAAATGTAAAAGATGACGATTTATCATTTTCTCGAAGAGTTTGCATAAGCGACTTGTGAGTGCTATTGGATGGTAACTTGAAAGGTCAGATGGGTCTTTGCTCTGTTTCAAGACCAGGACTACGATTGCTTTTTTCCATGAGGACGGAATGTATCCGGCAACCCATATTGAGTTGAAAAGTGCCAGAAATGTCATCCGTGTGTCAGTGTGTAGGTATTTAATCATGTCATACACAATTCTGTCAACTCCCGGAGCAGAGCTTATACATACGCTCAAGGCAGCTTTAAGCTCGGCAAAATTAAAAGGACAGTTTTATGGTAGATTTGGTCTGCGTTTACGGTTTATTGGCTCAAGTTCTGCTACTTGCTTGTGATTAAGGAATGATTTTGAGCAGCTTATAGAGCTTGACACACACTAAAAGTGTACGTCAAGAGCGTCGGCCTGGTCTTCCAAGGTATTTCCTTGGTTATCGACCAAGGGCAACAGGTGATCTTGCTGCCCCTTTAACCATCCAAGACCATTCCAAACCTTTGCCTTTTCAGTGTAGGAATTTGTGTTTGATAGAAACCTTTCCCAGCTTGTTCTCCTAGCCTGTCTCCGCTTCCTCCTTCCCTGTGACTAAACATGTTTCAATTCAATGAGATTTTCTGCAGTCTGTGATCAGCACAGTGTGCCACATGCTTTGTTTCTTTTGCACCTGCCAGCTGTCATCATTCCTTGGTGGTGTGGCATTCGTCTTTTGCATGAGCTACCACTCGTTTGTGGAATGCATTTCTTGGATGTGTCAATCACAAAATCAGTAAAATGCGCTACTGCATCGTCTATGCTAAATTCGCTGATAAACTCTCGTGATAAAAAAGCCGATTCTTTAAAATGTTCCCAATTCGCCGAGGCTAGTTTCCACCTAAGGGCATGCAGCGGTGAGTCATGTTGTCCAACTAAGTTTAGTGTTACTGAAAAGTTGGTCACTTCCGTATGGATTGTTGAGTACATTCCATTCTTATTCATAGAAAAGAGAAGCACAACCAATCGACAGATATACTGATGAATATGTGTTATGATAAAGGTAATAATAGGCTGGTTCCTTGTTACTGAAGAGGCATGCACCAGAGTTTACAAGGAAGTTTTCTATTAGCCGACATCTCGCGTCACACTGTGAGTCTCTCCAAAGGGCGTGACGGGCATTAAAATCACTGGTGATCACGTATGGTTCTGGGAGGTGGCCAATGAGGCTTTGGAATTCTGTTTTCGTGAGGTGATAATCAGGTGGTACATATATGCTACAGATGGTTATCAACTTATTGAAGAAAATTGTTCGTACAGACACACCAAGGGGTGTCTGGAGGGAAAAATCCTGGCCAGCAACAGACTTATCTACAACAATTGCTGTGCCTCCAGGCAAGGCCGTAGCATCTTGGTGGTGTGAATGTCTATACTTCTAAGCATTGGCGCAGCAGACGTAACTGGACGCGACCAACGCGGTCCGATGTGCCCGACATAGAGATCGCTCTTGCTCCATCAGCACGGTGGTCATACTGACTTGCACGGAGAACAAAAAATGTTACAGTTTCGCCCAAAAAGCGAAGCATCGATTGCGATAGCAAATTAGGAAAAAAACATTGTTAGGTTTTACATGCCAAAACCACTGTCCGATTATGAGGCACCCCGTAGTGGGGGACTCGGGAAATTTCGACCACCTGGGGTTCCTTAACGTGCACCTAAATCTAAGTACACGGGCGTTTTCACATTTTGCCCCTATCGAAATGCAGCCACCGTGGCGGGGATTCGATCCAGCGACCTCCATGCTTAGCAGCCCAACACCATAGCCACTAAGCAACCACAGTGGGTAGCAAATTAGTAGATAGCTATATGAAGTAAGGATAGTGGTTTTATCAGCCGTATAAGCTTGTAACATTCACTGACTAGCTAAATTAACAAGTACAGTGTCACGCGCACACAAGTAAACATGAACGCATCTCACTGGATGACCGCAGAAACTCGCTGAAAAGTGCTGTAGCGAGGAATAGTAGCAATAGCAGCGAGCTAATTGGCATTCGTACAGCTCTCACTTCAACGGGAACAAAACAAAGAAAGCACATTGCATACAAAGCTAGTGGCACTACTCGCACTCTGCAAACATCGCAGATCACTTTTAAGATGAGGTCCACCCAATCACGCACTTTGGCCACGTCCCAGGTCGCTTTCAAGATACGGTGCCTGCATGGCCACGCCGTAAGCAGCAGCTGCCAAAGAAGAATGCCCCACCCTTCCCTCCACGTCACCCCCGTGCCTCGCGGGCCACAGGAGAGGGCACGCAGCCGCCCCACCTTCCTCGCTCATGCACACGAGATTCAGCAGTGTTTGCCCCAGCTCAGCTTTACACACTTTTGCTCGCACATACAGCATACGCAGCAGGGGGACGATTTCATCGCCCTTGAGCTTTATACGCAAATTCACGGGAGAGAAACGACTTGCAACAGGCATTGGCCATGCTGGTCCAGGCACAAACGCGACACTCTCTAGTCAGGCCTAAACAATGGGCCACAGATGGAAAAAGCAAAGCTCCGTGGCCTGCAAAGTGCCCCAGCATTGCCAATGTGCTCTCGCACGCTAGCACTCTCCCATCCACCATGGCACGGAGTTCAAATTATCAGTGGTGGTGCAGATTTCACTGTGAATTAGTGGGATGTGTTACATATTGCTTTGAATATATTGCTGGACAGACCACGATGGCTACTTCGAATTATCCAAAATTTAGAATTAACGAGTTGTGAATTAACAAGCTTTTACTGTATACCTGGCCTCGATGAACTCGGGCAGGACACTTGATCCGAAAGTGAGTATCAGGTGCTTAGTCAGGATTTCTTTACCGTCATAACTCATCTTAATACGTTTGATGTTTATGACATTCTGGTCACAGAAGCCCTTCAAGAGTTCTGCCTCAGTCAGCTCCATCAAATCGTCATCCAAGGCAATGCCACGGGTGGCGTTCATTGTGCAGTGTGGATTTACTGTTACCTGGAAGTCTACAACTCAAATTAGATTAGGCAGTTTTTCATACTGCTTCTGGTCCTGGAGCTCTAAAATGAGATCCCCACTTGCCATCCTCGATGCTTTATACAGTCAAACCCCGTTACAACGAACACCACATTAACAAACATTTCAGATTAATGAACTTTTATGAAATCCCGTGCCGACTGCTTATAGTTTCAACGTAAAAATATTTCACTACTACGAACTTCAGAATAACGAACATTTCAGAATAACGATCGTTATTTAATTTCCGTGTCATCTTAACAACACCTCAGTACTACGAACTCATATCCCGAAATGCGATGATTCTTAGATTTCCGTGTATCCGTCACGGCAGTCGGAGCTCTAAGCTAGCAGACGACGCAGCGCGAAGAGCAGGCCGCCTTGCAACTTGCTTCCCGCAAAAACCTGAGATGGCGCGGAAGAAGAAAGATGCGGGCGGAGACTTTTTTTTTTTTCCTTCTCCGTTGTGGAGGCAACGATGCACCAGGTTTTGTGAGTGGAGAGGCGGGGAGCATGGGCTCGTAAAACCTGAGACGGTGCGGCAGAAGAAAAAAAAAAGTAGTAATTAACGCTGAAGTGGGCCTTTTTTTCTTTTTTTCCTGTTGCGGAGGTGACGACGCATCACGTTTTTCTTGCTTGTTTTCTCAGTTGTTCGCGTGCTGTCACCCGTATCAGGCCTGTCCATCTTGTTTTTCTTCTGGTTATATTATTGTGTTAGAAGTGCGTGCCGGCGTTCGCGTTGACATGAGCTCAACAACTCTAAGCACGGCGAAGAAGCGAAAGCAGTTTTCTTTGAGCGAGAGAGTAGATTTTTCGCGAGATATAAGACGGGAAGAAACAAACCGTCGTGGCTAAAGAACGTGAAGTGGCGCGGTCAACGATCGCCACGATTCTCAAAGATAAGGAGAAAATCTTTAAGCACCAGCAAGAATCTTGCTGCACGTTACGGCAACACCCGAAGACCGCGACGAGTCCGTGTCGGCCACAGATGCGTTGGACTGCTTGCGAAAACTCCGCATATTTATAGCCAAAAGCGGCACAGCGGCCGAAGGCGTGCATAAGAATGCGGACGGTCTGGAATCGTTCGTGCTGCAGAGTCTGTGCTGCACCCGTCAGGAGACGATCACGGACTATTTCAAATAAATGTGCCTTGTCTGACGATCACGTGTGCATTGTGTGGGAAACGAGTTCGAGGAGGTACCGTTTCAAAGGTAGGACGCTTGCGTTACTGAAATGCTATTGTTATGGCTAATTTTTGGGCTTTCACTATAACGATCTTTCAGAATAACGAACATTTTCCCGCGGTCCCCTGAAGTTCGTTGTACCGAGATTTCACTGTACACCATGCACCAAAAACATCTGCCAGAGACTTCGAGACAAGGAAAGGTGAAATTGCTCTTACTGGTTTGTCTGGTTTTCAGAGTGAGTCACATGAAATCGAGGAAAGTTTTGTATTTGGCAGCTAAAAAACGAAGACATCTTATCTTCGGTGCGCCCTCATTTATTAGGGCAATCAGAAATTTTATGAAAAGCACTGTCCATTAGCATAGTGGGGTTTTCAGCAGCTATGACAGCCACCCATCAACGAACCCAACGCAGGAATGTGACAGAGGTTCCTGCAAGAGAAGCCCCGCCAATGCCAGCTGTACATCACCGCTGTCACCAAACACAGCAAAACCAAGATTGGTTAGCTACTCGAAGTTAACCCTAGCCGCCGGGTAGCTCAGAAGTGAGAACAAGTGAACAGGACAGGAAAGATGAAAAGATAAGAGAAAAATGAAGATTGGAAAGGACAAGAAAAGGCGACTGCTGATTTCCTCCAGTTGGTTAGTCCGGAGGCGGCATCTATGTGAAGCAGAGGCCAAATACGTGTGTTGCCTTTGCCGAGAAGCCTTAAAGGTCCGAACACCCAGCATCGACTCAACCTCCAGGATCCCCCTTTCCCCAGACACGGGCCAAGCGACGCACGGCTACACGTAGGAGGGTCCAGCCCTCATGTGCTCGGGTATGTGGCATCGCAACACACCAAACGCCTGCCGACGCAAATGCCCCTTCAGGAGGCTTGGGCCCAATGTGTAGGTTATAATGAAGTAATGGACATAAATGAGCAATGTTGCCTCCCTCTTTCCCTTAGTTATTGCAAGCTTTTACTACACACCCAATGAATCAGACGGGAAATACCACTACCATAGCTCAGTAGAGCATCACATGTGTCATCCCTAAGTTGCTGGTTTGGCTACTACAGGCAGTAGCTAGTATATTTTTTGCTCCATTTTCATTTTAAAAAAACGTTAAAGGGGTGGAGACATGAAAATTTTCATTCATGCGTTTTTCGATTCAAGAATTGCGCACTGCTTCAGGAAGCACGATACACATCGCGGGATTTATATACATATGCCTGATTTAAAATAGCATTATTAAACTGAGCGATTTCAGTTTCGGTTTCTGGGCTCCAAGTGATGCTATGACGTTGTAGGAGAGGAAACGCAACACAGCTTGGTCACGTGGATCACAAAAAATAGTGACATAAAACTATGCTACGTTGTCTGCTTGTGCAACGCGTGCTCTGCCAGCAGAGGTAAACTGGCGACTCAAAGTGCATGTCGTGATTATTATTATTGAGTGGGCACAGGAGGGCAGCTACCATGCGGTCGCTGCTAAGCTCTCCTTTCTGCTTTCTTGTGCAGCTTGCCGTTTTTGGCTCTTGGTTGTCACCGTCTAAAACTTGTGCTACGTCTACATCTATATCGAATTTCCTGCTGGATGAACCACTAGAAGCAGCTGACAACAGCCTTGATTATCTGAGCTTGGAAGACATATTCTTCACGCCTGTATCAAGTGGGACATGGACACTGCCGCCAGCAGCAGCACTGCAGCACTCAGATTTAAGCAACTGGCATCAGCAAGGCGCATCCAGTGGGCACGGGAGAGCAGCTACCATGCGGTCGCTGCTAAGCTCTCCTTTCTGCTTTCTTGTGCAAGTTAGTCAGTCCAAATCGCTTTTTTGTAAACGTACAAACAATGTCGGCTTGCTGCTCTTCCCTTGCCCACAAGTACTGGCTGCCACTCTGAGTGATTGTGTCTTTGTTGCTATGTTGCTGTTACATTCCGGGGATGTGGAATTAAACCCTGGTCCCCATACTGAAGCTCAACATCAGCACGATGAAGTTATAGCTGCCATAGCTGCTTTGTCGTCCAAATTTGACATGCGACATGCCGAGATGATGTATGCCATAGCTGAACTAAAGGCTAACCAAGAAAACCTTGCCGAGACTGTTTAAGACCTTTCCAATAGAGTGACTGCCGTGGAAGCTGCAGTTGAGTCTTTTGAAAATATGCCTTCAGGAAGTGATATTAGTACCGCAGTCCAGGAAGCAGTTTCATATGAAAGCGCTGCGCCTGCATCAAGACTAGACTTCTGGAGGAGCATTCTAGATGCGACAACTTGAACTTCTATGGTATTTCAGACAACGTATTAGAAATGTGGACTCAATCAGAAGTCCAGATCCATCACTTTCTTAGCAAGTGTCTCAACATGAATTCCTCAGAAGTTGCAATTCATAGGGCTCATAGGTTAGGCACACATGTTGTCGGCAAGACACAGCTTGTTATAGCTAAGTTTGTGTCTTCCAAAATGAGAGATCATATCCTCTCGCAAAAAGCGAAGGTTAAAGCAGATAGTATTTCAATCGGCGAAGATTTTTGAAAAGCCACCCATCAATCACAGAAAGCACTATATGACTTTGGCAAGGCCAGCGGTCAGTCCTTTTTTTCTCGATATAACAAACTAATCATAGGTAAAAAATGTTACATTTATTGCGCAGCTACAGATGAAGTACGCGAGATCAGACCAGCCAGGAGCGTTATTACCACAAAAAACAACAAACTATCAGGTACACAGTATTCACATTTGGATGCAGCATAGCTATCTCATGTTTAAAAGCAAGCAAACTGTTTATCACTTCTTTTTACAAATGTCCGAAGTATCAGCAACAAATGCAAATCATTGTCATCACATATTGACATGTGCTCAGCTGATATAGTTGTGCTCACTGAAACATGGCTTTCAGCAAAAATAAAAAATAGTGAAATATTAGACTGTCAAAAAACATAACTTTTACAGGTACGATCGCGATTTCCGTACAGGCGGAGGTGTACTGATTGCTGTGAGCTCTGCTATCCGTTCCTTCACTATCTCCGTTGACTCACCATTAGAAATAGTTTGCACTCATGTTGCTTTTCCCACTGGCGACCTCATCTTTTGCGCGTGTTATAGGTCCCCATCCTCCACTACCAATTTCTGCACTGACCTTCATGATGTTCTTAACAAATTAGTTGTTCTATACCCAAAATCACATTTGTTCTTACAAGGTGATTTCAATTTCCCAAACATAGTGTGGCAAGACGGTGTTCTCTCCCATAAGCAGTCATCTTCCGAGTGCACCCATTTTTTAGACATCTGCGCCAATTTTAATCTAACCCAGCTGATTCATAAACCCACATGCACTACCAGCACTTCCTCTAATACTTTAGATCTCTTTTTTACAACAGCTCCAGATTTGGTTTCTCCCCCAACATACCTTAAAGGAATAAGTGACCACTCGCTTCTTCATTTAACACTTAAGAAGACAGTTCGCTCGAAGAAAACAGTTAAAGCCATATGTGATTACAATGCCGCTGATACCGCATCCATTACAAATGAACTAGAATCATTCGTTACTGACTACACAGTCAACTTTTTTGAATGTGCTGTGGAAGAGAACTGGTCATTGTACAAGAACATACTAACACTAATAATAGATCGCTAAGTAACTAAAAGAAAAATTGTTTCGAATCCTGCCTCACCCCGGTTTACTGGAATTCTACGCCGTCTACGCAACAAAAATAAGCGCATTTTTCGTCGCACCAAAGCAACTAACCTTCCCGAACACTGGGCAGCATATCATTGCATTCACGCAAAATATACTATCGCTATTACAAATGCAAAAAAGATTTTTTCGATAACACCCTTCCATCACTTTTGCAGTCTAATCCACGCAAATTCTGGAATATTGTTAGTGACAAAGAAAACAATCCAACTAGCCCGTTCTGACAATATAGCGATCTCTCCAAACCAGTGCTGTTCCATTTTGAATGATGTATTTGCTTCAGTTTTTCAAAAATGTGCTCCTGCCACTCTACCGTCGGTAACTAAATGCTCTTATTTACCAATGAACTCCATTTATATAAATTGGGTCGGCATACAAAAGTTGATTGAAAACCTGAAAATATCTTCATCAGGTGAAGATTCAATCAACTGCAAAATGCCTAAAATTACTGAACCATATTCTTCCATTATGCTTTTGATGCTCTTTTCCCAGTCTCTAGGTTCCTTGGTACTTCCAAGCGATTGGACGGTTGGCAATGTTGTTCCGGTCCCTAAATCAGGTAACACCCCCGATAGCTATCGACCTATATCACTGACAAGTATACCATGCAAAATATTGGAGCATATTATACATTCTCATCTGAATGATTTCCTTGAGTCTAATGTCTTCTTTTCGAATGAACAACACGGTTTCAGGAAAACATTTTCATGTGAAACGCAACTCATTTGTTTTACTAATGACATATTTACCCATAATGACATGGGTTTCAATGTACAGTGCTTGTTATTGGACATTGCAAAAGCTTTCGACACTGTTTCACATGATCGCCTCATTCTTAAACTTAGCATGCTTAACACTGACCCTAATGTACTAAACTGGATTAAAAGCTTTCTGTCTAATCGAACTCATTATATTTCAGCTAATGAACGTTCATTCTCTTGCACTTCCGTGACATCGAGTGTAGCACAGGGAATGGTACTGTGACCTCTGCTTTTCCTGATTTACATAAACAACCTTTCTAAATGCAATTCCCATTCATCTATCAGGCTTTTTGCAGATGACTCAGTCATTTATCACAAAATAGCTAACCACACTGATTTTGATAAGCTTCAAGACGATCTTTGAAGCATATCCAACTCGTGCGATAAATGGCTCATGCGACTAAACATTAAGAAATGTAAAACAATGCATGTATCGGGCCACAATAACACTGACAACATGCGTGTTTACTTACTTTATGATACTTCTCTTGAAACCGTCAACTCGTACAAATACCTAGGTGTTCATATTTCATGCAACTTATCATGGCATACGCACATCAAGCACGTCACTAATAATGCTAACCGGGTTCTTGGATACTTGCGTTGAAATTTCTCTGCTGCGTCTACGCCGATAAAGCTTACCCTCTACAAAACATTAGTGCGACCAAAGCTAGAATATGCATCCACAGTATGGGATCCCTATCAAATCGCACTGATAAACACACTAGAATCCATCCAGAATTGCACAGCACGTTTCATATTATCTAACTATTCTCGTTACGCAAGCGTTACCTCCATGAAAAACACACTTACTTTACCGGACCTTTCACTGTGTCTTAAATGTTTTAGACTGTCCTTTCCACAGGCTGTATCACCACAACCCACTATTAAAGTATCCTCTTATTACTCGCCTTTCATACATTTCATCCCGTTTCAATCACATTGTTAAAGTTGGTGTTCCATTTTTTAGAACAAAAATGTGTCGTGGTTCTTTTATTCCTAAGACTAGCGCCGATTGGAACGACCTTCCTCCCTCCATCGCTACCATTTCTGACGTTGGCAACTTCAAGACTGCTGTATTTTCTGCCATTGTGTAATACCTATTATTGTACAATTATGTACTGTTCTTTTTTTTTCACTTACCACTCTTTTCTGTAATGCCTTCGGGCCAGGAAAACATCCGAAATAAATAAATACATAAATAAATAAATATTGCGAAGAGCAACAACAACGGTAAGAAAATATTGCAGCTTGTGAGAGTCTGTGATTCATTACAAAGCGCGGTCAGCTTTGGCTTTGAAGTGAACTGGAAAAGGCCTAGCGACGATATCAGTGTCACTGAACGATCAGCGGCGATGAGGCTGGCGTCGGTGCCCGAGTGACCATTCTTCGTTTGTTGATTGGCCGCTTCGCCGTACGGCTCCTGCACAAATGGGTGCTGGTCCCATCCTCTCTACGGCAAGGAAATCTCACCGTTCGTAAGCAAAACTATGGTCGCACGGCGGCCCACGAAACGGCAAGCGGCGTGCGGCGAGTTGCCGTGCCAGTAACGTGGACAGGCCTTTACACATTGAGAAACGCCAAGCGAACGAGAGACCAAAAGCTGCCGAACTATGCGACTTGCAGATGCTACGTCAACTGCTCTCCGCTACAGCACTGTGCATGTGTCGGTTAGCCAGGGGCCAGGGTTAGCTCGGTTACAGTGTTCTAGAAGCCTGAGCATAGAGAAAGGATTTTTAGAATTACAAAAAGCTGAGCTAGTTGGTAAGGATTCATAATGCAAAAGAAGGGGTAAGGCATTCACACACAGACACAAGAGAAGTGGACAACATAAATTACGCATATCCTGGTCCCTTTAGGAGCCAGCCGGCTAGCGTTACACTCAGCGTGTAAAGGCCCGTCCAAGTTACTGGCACGGCAACTTGCCACATGCCGTTTGCAGGCCTCCGTGCGTCGTTCGTGTTGTCCACTTCTCTCCTCTTGTGTCCGTGTCTGCCCGCCTTACCCCTTTTTTACGTAAAGAAAGGATTTCTATATGCCTGTAGGTCGGTCATAGAGGAGGCTAGGCTCAGGCACTCGGTTCGCTACTTATCATATGTCACATTTTTGTGCTAGTGTGCTATGATGTCAACGTTTTCGTTCCTCCGCTGTCATATCATAACAGCTGCACTAGCGATGGGTCTCGACCACAAGAAGGTGCTTTGAATGACTTTTTGGAGCTGAATTAAAATAATTTTGACATGTTTGCAGCATCCAATACCTCGTTGTTGGTGTCCTCACATTCAGAAGCAGCGTACAACAACAGGCCTTTTATAGCCTCAAAATTTGGTGCCTCAACCCCTTTAAGCTTACTGCAAATTTAACCCTCACGTATAATTAATTCAATATATATTCAACTAATGGAGTTGTTTCAATGTGCGTTCACTGGCTGATTCTATAAAGCTGGAATTCACTCACGTAGTGTCAGCTTCTCAAGCTTGGCAAATGTGCTGGCGATGTCCTTGCCGATCTGCCTGCATTGAGGATGAGCCACACAGTCAGGTTCGCATGAATGAAATGCACTGAGACACAGCAGCGACATTCCATTGGGGGCAAAATGCAAAAAAGCTCCTGTACCATGCCGACTGCGTGCTAAAGAACCCCAATTGGTCATAATTATGCTGGAGCCTCCAACACTAGTCTCTACTTTAGCTAAGGGGCTGGATAGCGCATCGAGCACCCTCGACTGAAGCCACAGGAAGTAAGCTCCCTTGTCCCAGAAGTCGAAACGTTGCTTCTTTATAGTGACACTTTACCTGTACGGGAGCTCTGCATCTATTTCTTTTTTCTTTCCTTAAGATACCCGCCTATTGTGCCATAACTTATCCAGGAAGGCCAGAGATGTCTTTTGGGTACACATAAAAAATTTGCCATCACTACACCGAGAGCATCACCAACATGAGCAGTGCGTGCTGGAAACACTGGCAATGGAGAAAACACCTTATGCAACAAAAAAAAATATTGCATAGAGATTCAGTTCGAATTCTGGGGTTTTACGTGCCAAAACAATCATTTGATTACGAGGCACGCCATAGTGGGAAACTCCGGATTAATTTTGACCACCACAAAATCTTTAATGTGCTCCCAATGGACGAGATATGGGCATTTTGGCATTTCGCCCCCATCATACTGGGGCCGCCATGGCCGGGATTTGATCCTATAACCTCATTCTTAGCAGTGCAACACCACAGCCACTAAGCCAACACAGTAGGTACACAAGTTCAGCTTACCGTAAAAGCCCTTACCAGACACGAAGTGACAACACCACCCCCCAAAATGCTGTTGCGCTCACGCGCATGCATCTGCCTACACCAAGTGCCAAAGCCCAGCGAGCCTGTCGGCGAGATAAGGTGCTGTCGCGCATGGTTCTTATCGTGAGGAGGGTTGCGTTTCCCTCTCCCTTTGTGAAGGCGAAGCTGGTAAAAAGGAAAGTGCAGCCACGCTGTGTGTGGCTGCACACACAGGCCAGGCCAGGCCGCTCACATGGCTTCAACAAATGTCGAACAAAAACGGTAGATTGCTACGTTGGAGCCTGGGTTTGCAACCGTCCGCATTCACGGTAAAATGCAAGAAAGGATCTCTGCATTCAAATGCAGATGGCCTGAGCAGGACCTTCTCTCACTCGGCAGTAATGCAGCAGAGTATTCATTCTGTATTCATTATCCGGCCTGCGCCTGTCGGAAGTCCTCGCTGGTCGTCAGTTCTGTTCCTTTTAGAAAGGTTGTAAAACCTTCTGCGTATCGGGGTCGGGCCGGGCCATATCCGGCGGTTGTTGTGGTGCTTGCGGGGGCTTGCCTTCTTGCCTATGCCCAGGAGATTGTCCATGGACGCCTCCGCGAGCAACCCTTTGACGTCTGCGGTCACCTGAGGATCGGTTGCCCGATCCAACCACTTCACACCAAGGGCTCATCCGTCAAGAATGCACCCAATTTGGCAATGGGCGACCTTTGCGGTCACCAGAAGTCCTGGTACCCGATCCATTTACGCATCAGTAGTGCCCAGTACGCCGGAATCAATCCGTACCATCGGCCCACCTTCCGACACTTCGCCCATTTCAACTGCTTCAAAGGAAACACGAATGTGTTCTTCTGTCAAACTTCGACAAACATTAGAAAGTGCGTTTGTGTTGCAGTGTGGATCTAGTGGGAACAACCCCCCCCCCCCCCAATTTTATTATGTGGGGGGGTGAGCTGTTGCGCTCAGGCGCATGCGTCTGCCTACACCAAGTACCGAAGCTCGGCGAGCCTGTTGGCGAGCTAAGGTGCTGTCGCGCATGGTTCTTATCGTGAGGAGGGTTGTGTTTCCCTCTCCCTTTATGAAAGCGAGGCTGGTAAAAAGGACAGCGCAGCCACGCCGTGTGTGCTCTGTATTAACCGGCAGCAGCTATGCCGGAATAATATAACCTCATTCATCGTTCAGCATCATGTTCTTGTCTCGGCTCGGAGCCCTGCTGGGCCAAAACGTAACAACGCAGTAAACCATGAAAAAAGATGGTTACAGCCACAATATTGTTAAGTAAGAAGGCACAGATGAAAAGCTGTATACAAGTATATTTACAACGTAATATGCCGCACTTGGCCAAGAGGCAACAGTTCGCGCTAGCCCCAATCATCGTCGTCGTCTTCTCACTGCTCGCCTCTTCGTCATTGGAAATACTATTCCGTAGCACTACTCCCAGCAGCAAAAGCACCATGTTGGAGCGACTAAAGGCCGAACTCGGAAGCAGTGTAGTAGGCCTTGAGCCTACTACAGTAGAACCCCGCTGTTACGTTCCTCACTGCTGCGTTTTCCCAGCTACTACATCATTTTTATCCGGTCCCGGCATAGCTTCCATAGGATACAATGTATAAGGAACCCCGCTGTTACGTAGTAGCTGTGAAAACGTTCCCACATGATACGTCGCAACTTAACACCCCGCACCCGCCTGGGCTAAACTAGGCAACGAGTTCCAACCGCCATTTTGGCTTTTGACCAGTTTTGGCTGGGCTTGGCCAGGCTTGGCTATGGAACTGGCTGCAAGAAGCTGCACGCCAGTTCGAGAGGCCGCCACTAAGTGGCCATTCGTGAAAAATGCTCTATCATCACTGTGATTACGGTCACCGCATCGTTGTTGGAAACGAAGGAAGAAGGAAGCTCAGGAGAGGCCCTGACGTCAGTCTTAGTGAAGCTAAAGTGAAACCGGAAGTTGGCGTTGCTCGTGGTATTGCTCCGCCTATCGGGCCAGCTATCCTCTCTTGTGTACATTTCTCTCACGGCGCGCTGCGCGCAACAGGGGTGCTCGGACGTGCGCACTCCGCAGTAATACTAAACAATCGTTAGCACGTCAGCAACATTCTCGTATTCTCGCAACATTTATCGCAACATTCTTTCCAGTATGATCTTATCGCTGTAACTGAAACCTGGCTTAAGAAAGGAGAAATACCGTACATACCGGGTTACACAACGCTATCTTTACCAAGAGATAGCACCGCACGAGGGGGTGGCGTTGCTCTTTTTATAAAAAACGGCATAGATTATCAACAGCTCTCGGATTCCTCTCTGAGCTCTAATACCACAGAAGCACTTTTTATTCGCCTTAAGACAGACGTCGTAATAGGCGTGGTATATCGTCCGCCAAACACGTGCACAAGTCAGTTCATATCTGATATGGAGTCCATTCTGGTTCCTCTGATGTCTTTTAATAATCAGTTAGCAATAGTTGGTGATTTCAATATCGACTTATCAAAGGATGACTGTCCAGATTATATTTTCTTACTGGAATCGTTCAACCTCAAGAATGTTATCAATGTGCCCACTAGAATTACACATCAGTCTGCAACAATTATTGATCACATCTTATGTAACCGTGATATGGATGCCTGCGCTGGTGTTTGTAACCAAAACATTGCTGATCACTGTTCAACTTTTCTGTTTCTGCCACGGTCGGGTATCAATTGTATTTGCCCTACCCATACCAATGTATTTTCACGGGTGGACTACGCGCATGTCAGGCGTTTGCTCGAATCTATTCATTTCGAAAATCTGTGTCACAGTGACGTTCACACAGAATTTGCTAACTTCGTATCTGCTGTTTCCGATGCAATTACTAAGTCAACACTGAAGTTTTCTCGGCGCAACTACAAACATGCCATATGTCCTTGGATTACTGAGGAAATACTCACAGTATTGAAAAAGAAGGATTCATACTATAATAAGCTCAAAAACAACAGAACAAATGCTTATTACTTGAAACAGTTTAAGTATTACAGAAACAAATCCGTGGCGCTGATGAGAAAATCAAAGAAATTGTATTATACTAATTTGGTTAATCGTCAAGGAAATGACACAAAGCAAGTATGGAAGATTGTAGGAGAAGTTACGAGAACAGCTAAAAGAAAACAGATTGTTCCTGTCAACTTGTCAATAGAGACTGCAGACCAGTTTAATCAGTTCTTCACAACATACGGTCAGAACAGTGCGCAACCTACTCCCTTAGCTTCAGTGACATCCGACATACCTCGATGTATTAATAATGAATTCAGTTTCTCGAACATTACTAGCGATGAAGTTGCAAGTGTTGTGGCGAACATGCCCACGAATAAAGCGGCCGGGCCAGACGGCATAATGGCTAAGGTAATCAAGGACAACATTGATTTGTTTTGTGTTCCTTTGTGCAGAATATTCAATCGTGCGATACACTCTAGCTTATACCCCGATACTTTAAAAGTTGCAAAAGTTGTTCCGATATTTAAAACTGGTGACCCTAACAACCCGTCTAGTTACAGGCCAATATCTGTACTGAGTGTCGTCAATACCATTTTTGAAAAATTAATTGCTTTCCAACTGAAAACCTTTCTTGATGTTAATCATATTATTTGTCCTCAGCAACACGGATTTGTTTCTAGCAGGTCCACGTCCACGGCTGTAGTTACTCTATCACAGCTTATCCTATCTGCTCTTCATAACCATAATGTTGCTGTAAGCGTATTTATAGACATCAAAAAAGTTTTCGACACAGTTTCACACTCCATTCTTTTAATGAAACTGGAAGCATATGGTGTGCATAGCGGGGCCCTTGAATTCTTTAAAAGTTATCTTTCTTCACGACAGCAGCAAGTTGTCCTCAAACAGTTCAAGTCTGCATACCAAACTGTTACATGTGGTGTAACCCCAGGGGTCAGTTCTGGGGCCGCTTTTATTTTCGCTCTTTATTAATGACCTCCCCAATGCAATACAGTGTTCTCAAATTTTGATGTATGCGGATGACACTGCACTTATCTTTACTGGCAACTCACTTGAATCAATAGAAAATCCTATTAACAATGAACTCCAACGTATCTCGACCTGGTTTCGTAATAATCATCTAACTTTAAACACTGAAAAAACTAAATATATTATTTTTCGTTCAAAACAAAAGTGTATTGAATTAAGTGATTTTTCTATATGTGTTGACAACAATGTTATTGATAGTGTGTCTTCTTTTAAATATTTAGGGGTCATGTTCGACTGCCACTTGTCTTGGAAGGAACAGGTGCACAGTGTGTGTAAAAAGGTTGCGTACGGTTGTTTTACCTTGTCTAAGGCACGACGGCACTTTCCACCTGCTATTCTTAGATCACTGTATTTTTCATTATGTCACAGTCATCTCAGTTATTGCAGTGAATCATGGGGAATCACATACAAAACGTATTTAACACCATTGCTAAGACTACAAAAACGTGCCTTGAAAACCATGGGATTACCTTCTTCGAATAGTTCTAACAATAACATTTTTGACGCAATGCAAATCATGTCATTCACAACCTTACGCGATTACAAAATAGCTCTTATGGTTAATAATATTATAAATACCAACTACCCCTTACCTCTTGGTGCATTCAGTATTCCCGTCCGCAACACTAGACAAGCCAGCAATGGCAATTTTAACCTTCCTATTTGCCATAATGCGTACGGAGAAAGACGAATAGAATTTACAGGAGCGAAAATTTGGAACTCGTTGCCAATTGAAGTAAAGCAAGCTAGGAATTTCAAACTGACATGCAAGAAACATTTTTTGGGAATGGAAGCAGGGCTACAAAGTTAGTTTTTCTTCAATGTGTTTGTGATTGCTGTCCTATATGTTATTTTGTATTGGACCGCTTACTAGCCTCATTGGCTATCGGTCCAAATATCTGTGTATACATTTTGTTTGTGTTACTCAATAAAGACTTCTTGATTCTTGATTCTTGGTTCTTGATTACGCCAAAGAGGGCAAAATTTCCCGCGGATATTCCTTCGTCGGTTGCCACTGCCGTGGCGCGGTGACGATGAGGAGCACGAGCCGCATGATGCCGGGGAGTTGCCAAATCCTAGCTTTGGAGAAGCCGTCGCAGCTCTGGACCTCCTCTGCAGGTACGTCGCACCTCACAGCGACGCTGACAGCAATGCGGCCTTCCAGGCTATTGAGAAATGTGTGGCGATTTCTAGCGAGCAAAAGAAACGGCAAGCCACCATTATAGACTTTTTTAAGTCCTAAGCGCACTCTGTGTAAATAAATTGTCTATAGTTGAAGCTGCATTTTTTCATTCATTTTCAGAGCTTTCCTCACTGTTATGTTTTCCCGGCTGTTACGTTTTTTTTCCTTGGTCCGGTGAAAAATGTATGAACGGGGTTCCACTGTAACGTGCACGACATCACTAGAAGCCAGAGTAGATGATGAGGTTGAGCTCACAGGAGCAATTTCATACATCACAGGCATCACCTGGCGCAGCACGCGGTAGGGCCCTGTGTATCATGAAAGGACCTTTTCTGAAAGTCCGACGTGACGAGAGGTCGACCACACGAGCATACCAGGCGAAGACTGTACATCTGTACTGACGCTGCTTAGTGGTTTGCGAGTCCATTAGTCGAGCACGGGCAAGCTGGCATGCATGGTCGGCGAGGGCGATGGCGTGATGCGCATACTCGCCTGTTAAGATCGCAGCAGGAGGAAGTGCCGTGTCGAGCGGCAAGGTCGGTTCACGGCCGTAGAGTAGGTAAAATGGAGAAAATCCGGCGGTGTCATGCCAGGAAGAATTATACGCAAATGTGACGTAAGGAAGGGCAATGTCCCAGTCGTGGTGGTCATTGGAAATGCACTTGGACAGCATACTGGTAAGAACACGGTTTAACCGCTCTATCAAGCCATTGGTCTGAGGATGGTATGAGGTAGTCAGCTTGTGTTGAGTGGAGCAGGAACGCACAATGTTGGCGATAACTTTCGAGAGGAAGTTACGAACACGGTCAGTAAGCAGCTGTCGTGGGGCGTCATGAAGTAAGATAATGTCACGCAAGAGACAGTCCGTTACGTCAGTGGCGCAACTTGTAGAGAGAGCCCACATGATAACGTATCGAGTGGCGTAATCAGTTGCGATGGCTACCCATTTGTTCCCAGAGGATGACGTGGGAAAGGAACCAAGGAGGTCTAATCCAACACGGAAGAACGGTTGCACAGGGACGGTGATTGGCTGGAGATGACCGGCAGGTAGCACCTGAGGAGTTTTCCGACGCTGGCAATGATCACAGGCGGCAACATAGCGTCGGACGGAGCGAGCGAGACCAGGCCAATACAAGCTGCGGGGGATGCAGTCGTACCTGCGGGTTACCCCAAGATGTCCTTCAGTGGGTGCGTCATGCATCTCAAAGAGCACAGTCTGTCGTAGATGTTTTGGCACGGCAAGAAGATCAGATCTGTCAGGGAGGAAGTTCCTTCGGTACAGAATGCTGCCCTGGAGGACATCAGCGAATGGATGCGTCGGTAGGTGTAGAGCGCAGACGCTCAATGAGTGCTCGCGGCGACAGGTCTCGGTACTGCTCATCGGCGATGTTAGCGAAGGCAGACACAGAGAAAATGCTGTTGGCGGTACTACTGTCGGCGTCCTCAGGCTTGTCAACCGGGTAGCGAAACAGGCAGTCCGCGTCCTTGTGTAATCGGCCAGATTTGAAGGTGACACAATACGAATATTCTTGGAGGCGTAAGGCCCAGCGACCAAGTCTTCATGTAGGGTCTTTCAGTGAGCATAACCAGCAAAGTGCGTGATGGTCTGTGACAACGAAAAAGGTTCGGCCATATAGGTTGTGGTCTCCTCGCGACGCTCACGGCGCGCACGCTCCGATTCCGTGCGCGCCGGACGACCACTGCGGGTTTGAGCACTCTGAGCTGCCATGCGCGCAGGGCACCGCGTCCACGCCTGCTCCGGTCCCCTCCGTGTGCCGACGCGCAGCTGCGCGTGTATGCACCCTGCCGGCCCCCAACTTAGGGGAAGGCGAGACCGCCCACGCAGCAAGAGAGACCCTAGGCAAATCTCTCGAGAAGTCACAAAGAACATTTATTAAACTGGGACTCGATACAAACACACGTTTTAACATCACGTCCGAATCTGAAGCTAATTAAGACACAAAACATGGCCAAATGGTCGCCGGTGGCCACTAACAGCGCACCGCGACAGAGAGAGAACAAAGAAACGAGGAACAAAGAACAAAGAACCCCAGCAGTAAGAAGTTGCCTATCCTTCAGTCAGTGCCTGCCATCGCGCGCCCCACAGCAGACAAAAGGGAAATAGAAAGAAACGACAGACGAATAGACGGGGGGCACGATCGGCAGACGCTGCTCCAGGACATCGAGACGACGGAAGAGTGCCCGCGCCCGCCGAGGCCGAGACCCCGACGAGCCGAAGTAACCATCGGCCGGCGGCGGACAAAGGGGGCCACCGCCGACAGAGAGGAACACGTACGCACCTTCCGACGCCCCGATGTGGTCTCCCCGAGCCCCCGTCTTGCGCGCACGTACCCGGAGTGCACGCAAGCGGGCCCAAATCTCACCAAAATGTCAGCCAATGGGGAAAGCCTGTTGACCTTCGCGTGGGCGGGATGACAGCAGAGCAACAGTGTTTTATGACCCGCTGCCACCCCGTCCAGGCAAGGAGGACAGGGACACGGAGCCCCCGGCAACACAACGCAATGGCTCCACACAACCACCGCGAGAGCCCGAAAAACGCCGCGAGAGCCAGAAACCCCACAAGGTATGAGCGGAACTTCACAACTGCCCATACTAGGACCAGACACTGACGCTCAGTGATGGAATAGTTGCGCTCCGATGGTGAGAGGAGCCTGCTGGCCTAAGTGATAACACAGTCGCTGCCGTGCTGGCATTGTGCAAGTACTACACTAATTCCGTGATCCCTGGCATCAGTACGAATTTCGGTAGGCGAGGAAGGATCGAAATGGGCCAGAACGGGAGGCGTTGTGAGAAGGTTGATTAGATGTGAGAATGCCGAAGCCTCGTTATCGCCCCACTGGAAAGGGGAGTCTTTTTTCAAAAGCTCGGTTAGTGGTCGTGCTATGGCCACGAAATTTTTCACGAAACGGCGGAAGTACGAACAAAGGCCGATGAAGCTGCATCCTTGACACACTTCGGAACAGGGAAGTGCGTAACAGCATGGATCTTGCCTGGGTCCGGTTGCACTCCATTCGCGTCAACGAGATGCCCAAGGATGGTAACCTGGCGACGGCCGAATTGGCACTTCGATGCGTTCAGTTGCAGATTGGCTCAACGAAAAACGTCCAGGACTGCCGAGAGGCTCTCGAGGTGCGTAGCGAAGGTTGGGGAGAATACTATAACGTCGTCCACGTAGCACAGGCACGTGAACCATTTGAAACCGTGAAAAAGGGAGTCCATCATGTGTTCAAAAGTGGCAGGAGCATTAGATAGACCGAATGGCATCACTTTGAATTGATAAAGACCGTCGGGTTTTACAAAGGCAGTCTTCTCGCGGTCGAGATCGTCCACGGCAATCTGCCAGTAGCCGGAGCGAAGGTCAATAGAGGAGAAATAGCCAGCACCGTGGAGGCAGTCAAGGGCGTCATCAATCCGAGGTAGGGGATACATGTCCTTTTTGGTAACCCTGTTAAGGTGCCGATAATCCACGCAAAAGCGCCATGAGCCATCCTTTTTTTTTTCCACTACAAGAGGTGATGCCCATGGACTACATGACGGTTCAATGATGTTCTTGGCAAGCATTTTGCGAACTTCGGCGTGTATAACTTGACGCTCAGCCGGTGATACTCGATACGGGCGGCGACGAATAGGAGGGGCATTGCCGGTATTAATGCGATGTTTAAGAGCTGTAGTTTGGGCCAAAGGAAGATCGTTAAAGTCAAAAATATTGTGGTAGGGAAAACAGAACGCGGTAGAGCTCACGAGCGTGCTTGGATGGCATGTTGGGCGCAATCATTTACTGTAAGTCGGCGATGGTACAAGTTGCCGGCTGCGATGGTAGAGGAGGATCGGCTGAATTGTCGTCTACTGCAATAGATGCTATTGAGTGATCCTCGAATGAGCAAAGTTGGGACAGAGACATCCCGCGTGGCAGCACTTGTGCCGTCAAGCCAAAATTGACCACTGGAAGGCAGACGCAGTTCACCGCAATAGATACAACGGTATGAGGTACTGTGATCCCATGTGTAAGTAGGACGTCTTGCATAGGAGAGGCGATGTAGTGACCGTCGGGCACTGGCGGGGATGACACTAAGTCAACGTAGGTCAGTGCCGAAGGTGGCAAGCGAACGAAGTTGACGGAACTGAAGCGACTGGAGTGTGGTTCAGCGGGATCCAGAACAGGCAGGTCAAGGCAGAGAGTACTGGCGGAACAATCGATGAGAGCAGAATGTACGGAGAGGAAGTCTAAGCCGAGGATGATGTCGTGGGGACAGTGGGCAATGACTGTGAATAGCATGATCGTGGAGCGATCATGCTATCACACATACCAATTACGGGGCCTGTTCTACCATCGCCGACACGGACAACAGGCATCGTGGCGGGCGTGATTATTTTCTTCAGGTGGTTACGAAGGTCAGCACTCATTACCAACAAATGTACCCCAGTGTCTATAAGAGCAGATAGAGAAACACCGTCGACTTGCACGTCAAGAAGGTTCAGATGAGTGGGCAACGTCAGTAGAGGATTTGGCAGCGTAGGCAGCATTGCAGCGTCACCTCGACGCGCTGCATCATCTAGTTTTCCGGCTGGGAGCAGCGTCCAAAGGGAGTCGGCGAAAAAGAGCGACAGGGCTGGGGAGAGCGTGATTGTCGTCGTCGGGGCGAAGGTGAAAGAGAACAGGGGCAGTTCAGCGCAGGAGAATCAGTGGTGGCACTATCGGAGCGTGCGGCATAGGTATGAGAAGGGCCACCTGAGGGACGAGAGTAGGCAGTATAAGCAGACTGGGTTGGGGAAGTCCAGCGACTGCGACAGTGCCGAGAAATGTGCCCGATTCGACGGCAGTTAAAACAAATGGGCTTGTCAGCAGTTCGCCATTCAGATGGGTTGCGGAAACGTGGTGGGTAATATGCGGGACGGGGCGGAATCGAAGAAGCCGGGTGGGTATCAGGGCGATAGGCCGAGCAGATGGTGTGAAGACCCATGTTTTCGAACTGCTGGCAGACAACTTCCTGGATCAGGGAAACCGTGACTGCAGGTGTGTTGGCGGCGCTGGAGTCTATGGCAGCCGGATAGGCAGCCTGGATCTCACGCCAGACGATCCTGGTAATATCGCCAGTGTTGTTGGGACGAGGAGCGTTGGCACAGGAAGATGTCGCTCGGGTGTTGGGCAGACGGGCAAACTGCTGGTCGATACGTCGGCTTTTAGCGAGTTCCAGGCGGCGGCACTTTTTTATAACTGCGTCCACCATCACCATGTTGTTGAATACAAGCAACTTGAAGGCGTCATCGGCAATGCCTTTGAGGATGTGGGAAACCTTGTCCGACTCAGTCATGAGTGCGTCAACTTTGCGGCACAGAGCCAAGACGTCCTGAATGTACGTGACATAGGGCTCTGTTGACGTCTGCACACGGCTGGAAAGTGCGTTCTGCGCAGCAAGTTGATCACCAGAAGCTAAATGAACTGAATTAAAGCCTATATTGTGCTCGTATGCCATGCAGGGTTGGTTGGTGGATCTGCCCTAATCTATGTCTCATCTCAATGAGATCTGCACTCCACTTAAGACAAATTGTGGAGTTAACATTCTGAAACTGCACGGTGGGGTATGACGAATGCCATAGTAGAATACTTGAGATTGTTTTAAATACCTTAAGTACCTTTCTGTAAAGCCACCATTTCCATTGTGAACAAGGGATACGTACCGATCCCAAAACATAATTTTGTTTAGCTGAGTCAGTGACCTGCTTGTTTTCTAATAATTTTACCTTACCAGATGGTATTCAGTTGAACCTTCAACTACAACTATTTCGCTAGTTTGCTAACATGCCCCTAAATCAAGCATGCAAGCATTCTTGCAGTTTGCCTAAAATGAGGCCACAGCCACAGGGAAAAGAGCCCATGGCCTCATACCTTAAAAAGCATAGAGTACTGTCCAGGCAACAAATAAGAGCATTGCCATGGTGAACCAGTCAAACGACCTCACTGTGGCAGACTCTAGCGCTGCAGCAACAACTTGCACAAAGTTGCCCAACTCACGCTCTGCAGTGTCATGCCCGGCGGTCCTTCAGAGCGGGGATGACACTCCAGTGACATACAGTTGTCACACCTTATCATTCATTGCAAAGCGACGATTCTTCACACCTGTCAGCAGCCAAAATAGTCCTGTCCACGCCGGAGATGAGTGATGTGCATGCACTTCTGACCAAGCTCCCTTTGGAAGAAAAGAGCAACCGACCTCCTGATTCCATCGGTCTCCTGATGCCGGAATCTATCTCCTGACACCATCCGTCTGCAGACGCCAGAATCGGTCTCCTGACACCATCCATATCCCGATACCAGAATTGGTCTGCTGACGCCATCAGTCTCATGACGTCATCAGTCTCCTGACGCCAGATTGAGGGAGGCGACTGGGCAGTGATGACGCAGGGCGTAAAAGCAGATCCAAACGACGGCTGAGAGGGGGGACACTCGGAAACAGTGAGACACTTAGACAAGCAAGGATGCTACCATAGTGTGCTCTGATAGTAGGAGCCGTATTGTAAAATTCAACTATGTACTTTTATTGAATGTATTCCTTCTTTCATTCTCTTGAACGTCGCTCGGAACCATTTCAGCACCTGGCAAGCCCCGTCGGGGCTCTGTGCAGCCAACTTTGTTGGCCGCACGGAGCCTTGATTTCACAACAGTGGTGGCAACGGTGGAATTGACCTCGCGGAACTTCGGATATGCTGACTTCACAACAGTGACTGGCAGCTTTTGGGATCAGTTGGCGTTGGCTACATTGGTGTGGTGAATGCTGCGTGTTTGCTTATCTTTTCGCCAGATTCATTAGCGCAGGGAGTCAGCAATGATGTTCGGTGTTATTAGTGATTTTGTCTCGTAGGCTATGAATTGAGTGTCTCGCGGGCTAACTTGCTAGTGGGGAAGAAACACAGGGTGCACGGTGAGCATGGAGAAGTCGAAAATTCAAGAACTCCTCAGAATTCATGAGCAGATGGGCATTTCGGTTGGCCCTGTGAAAGGCAAAAGGCAGAAATTGGAGCTTTTTCAGAATGAAGAGAGGAGTTGGGAGGAGGTCGGTGAGGCCAGGAAAGTTATTTTGTTAGTAAAGAGCGCAACAAAGGAGAAATTCTGCAGTCTCCTGGCGGTAGCAATAAGGACTGGCCAGCTAGTGCCGAATGTTTGCTCTTTATGTCACCAGAGCTCTGTCTACACTCTTAAACAAATGTACACCCTTTGACGTGTATCTTTGCCGCACAACAACAATCGTCATCTGTCTTGCTGCGTTACCTTTCTTGAAAACGCTGTGCTCGCTACTTTCCTGTCGAGAATGCTACCTATGTCATGCTGATGACATGCATGCCATTCATGATTTGGAAGTACCGGGCTCGCAGCGCTAAAGAAAGGGAATGTGGACAAGAAAGAAGACTATTGTTGTGTGGCAAAATATGACCCAAAGGGTGTAAATTTGTTTATGAGTGTAGTAGAAGAAAGCAGATGCTAGGAGAGTGTGAGTGTTTTCTGGTGGGCACTGGAGTGCAAATTCACCTTCTTTAAATGAGTATTTTCAGCTTTAAGAGGGGTGAATGCTGAAGGCAAACAAATTCCCTTTAAATAAATTTGAAATGCAGGACCTGCTTCTAATTTACGAGGAATTGGGCGTTTGCGCTGGCTCCGCAAAAGAAAAAGGTCCAGTCCTTGATGTCATGAACCTAGAAGATGTGATGGTTGAGGAGGCTGATGAAACTCGGGAAATCCATCGTTGAAAGAAAGCAAAAGGCAGAAGAGGGTGAGGGGCACGAGCGTGAAGCAGTAGAGAGGCGCAAGCGAGAAGCAGAGGAATACGAGAGACTTGAGCAGGAGGCAGTGCAATGGCACACTCTCAGGATGGCAGAGCTTGAACACAAAAGTCAGATACTTAGATGGCAGACCACGCGATGCCAGTTCCACACTTTCGAGGCAAACAATGTTATAGTTAATCTTCTCGCTTATTTCGAAAGTGAGTGTGAGAAAGAGGGTATGAGCCGGGACTTGTGGACCGAGAGATTACCAGCACTAATTCCATTAGGTATCGCTAAGTGCTACATGAACTGCTTCTCCGAGGAGAAAGCACGAGACTATGATAGGGCTAAGAACGCTTTGTTCAGACACTTTGGTCTGGAATTTTGCACCGACCTCGAAGGCCAAAAAGACAGAGTGGCAGAATTTTCCGAGGATAGCTGCACGTGACAAAGTTTCTGCAGTACACTGTGACAATTGGACAGAAGCGATAAAGTGCGATACGGTGCTGGGAAGCAAAAGGGTAATAAGTTTGTCCGTAGGAATGTTGAACCGGAGACTTCAAATTCCCTGGACACCCATCAAGGGAAAGAGGGTGACGCACCTCAAGTAGAGCAAATCAGCACGAAGGTGGCAATTTCAGCCAGCCTGCAAGAGCAAGTCAGCTATAGTTCTTCAAATGGGTCGGAGCAATAGCTGACGGAGCGAGGAGAACCCTTCTCCGATATGGGAGCTTTCAGGGAAAAACACGGGAGGAGACTCGAAGACTGATAGGCATGTCCCGTATTGAGCAGCGGTCAGAGGACCATGGAAACATTCCCGAGGTAGCTGTGTGCAGTGACAAGTCAAATGTGTTAGTAGCCGGAAGCGAGGAAAAGGTGGTAGAGAGCGGCTGTTTTCCCGCACAAGAAACGGAGGACCCATCAGGCCAAGTGTGTAAGGAGGTGGCAAGTGCGGCCAGCCTGCCAAAAAGAGCACAGGAAACAGAGGGCCCGTTAAGACAAGCTTGTACGAAGGCAGCAAGTTTGGCCGGCCTGCCGGAAAAAGTCACCTATTGCTGTTCGGATAGGTCAGAACCGATCGTGAAGATAAGGCACAGGCACAGGAGAAGAAAGGCGGATGCAGTCGAGGCATCTAGAATCAAACGTGTGAAGCGCCAAGACGACAGAGGCAAAGGCATGAAAGTCGGGATCCAGCTGAAGACTGTGAAAAAGCAAAAGACAGTAACTTCCAAGCTTAGGCATTTGTAGAGACCGGGCTCGGCGTGACGCAGATCGCGAAAAAGAGAGTTTCACGAAAATTCAGGCGTAGTAACCGCAGCTTAAAGGCATTGAGGGCGTCTCATAGCAGAGGGACAAAGGGAAGCATCCTGTAGGCTGCTACAAAAGCTGGTCACTCGAGAGGGCAAAGAAAGTCAACTGCCTAGTACATAAGGGGAAAAGGGTGCGCAGGTTTGTGAATGTACCCCTCTCCTAGTATGCAGTGGCTCTTGTTCTAAAGTCGTAGCTATGAGGTGTGTCGGGCAAATGAGTTTTGCCTTGTTCACGACCGCACTTTGCAAGAACCCCAGAAGGCGCGACCCTCTCGAGCTCATCTGAAAGGATTTGTTAAGGCCTGAAAAAGAAATCAGGAAGAAGCATTGCAAACAGTTTTGTTCGTTTGTGTTCATTTTGTACGAGATTAGTTGCGCGCTGAATGTTTGACAATGCGTAAGGAATACCACAATCCTTTTTTCTTTAGGTTATTAGCTTTTTCAGCTCAGGTTAGTTCCATAGCTTGAAGTGGAAAGTTCACGTGATGACATGTATAACTGCAAGGCAAACAGGGTCACTGCTGCATACAGTTGGAAGGTCACATGCAAGTTGCGCAAATTTAAGTTACTTTAGAGGGAGTTCATAACGAGTCATGTTTGATTTGGCAGGAGTACTTCTGGAGGCACATTTTGTACATTGCATTCATGAGCTTTATATTCTTCGACGACATTAATATTTTGGAACATTTAAGTTTGAGAAACTTTTGCTAGAAAGCATTGCTGGTCTCTTCTGCTCGTGGTATGGCAGATTTTTTTCTTGTTTGATTACTTCCATGAAAATGTGACAGCTTAATGCTGGAGAAGGGAAACGGTCAGTGGTTTAGTTTCTTTTCTTACACAGAGTTGAAGGCTGAAAATAAAAAGCCTCAATGCAAGTTTAATTGCGACTTGTTTAGGATAATCCGCACAATTTTTTATTTGGAAGTTTGGTTATTATTGGTCGGATTTGGCGATTTGTTCTAAACACGCTGCGTCGTATTAGCATCATTTAGAAGCGCACTAGAAGAAAAGCAGAATAAGTAAGGCCTCCTGAGCTAATTTAGGAACGTGATAAGGTTTTGAGATAGTTTTCCCTTTTGTGGATTTCGCAATTTGGCATTATGTAATGATCATGTGGCTATCTGGTGCTGTTTCAGACACAAGGTAATGAAGGCCAGTTCCCCCTTCACCTTTCTCCCCGAGGAAGCTCTAATTCATGATTACTTAGCTCGATTACGTAAACCTGTTTGTGTCTATTTGAGAGGACACATAATTGGATGTTTCTGGGTACTGGTCTAAATCAACTTGAACCTTGTGTTTCACGGTTTTCTTTTCAGCAACGGGTTGTCCAATTTTTAATTCGTACAGTCTGGCAATGAGAGTGATGTGCACATGACACTTGAGGCATTGTGTGTGGCTGACAATGTCACTCCTTGGAGCTTGTCCTTTTGCAGTTACGCAATACAGTCAAAGCCCACCTACTAAGAGGTCTTGGGCCCAAGATCGTCATTCTCAGAAGCTGTGGCCTTTGGCTTTAAACAATGCAGGCATCAAGCCGGCTGAGCTGCATTGAACAACTCAACCTCCTGATGCACCATCTGGTGCTGGAGGTGCTGTTGTGCCCGGCAGTCCTTCAGAGCAGGGGGAAGCCACCCCAGCGACATACAGTTGTCACGCCTCATCATTCATTGCAAGGCTACGATTCTACACACCTGTCAGCAGCCTAAATTGACCTGTCCACGCCAGAGATGAGTGATGTACGTGCATTTCTGACCAAGCTCTCTTCGGACGAAAAGAGCAACCGACCTCCTGACACCATCGGTCTCCCCAAGCTGGAATCGGTTTCCCGACACCGAAATCGGTCTCCTGACGCCATCGGTCTCCCGACACTATCAGTCTCCCAACACTACCAGTCTCCTGACACTGGATTGGTCTCCTGACGTCATCGGTCTCCTGACGATGGATTGGGGGAGGCGACTGGGCAGTGACGACGCAGGGCGTAAGAACAGATCCAGACGGCTGAGAGGGGGGGGACACTCAGAAACAGTGAGACACTCAGACGAGCAAAGACTCTACTATAGTGTGCTCCATAGTGTGCTTCAGCCCCACCCACCCCCTAGCATAAAAGATTTGCTGCCCAATTACACTTCCTGCCAAAAACAAATTGCTGTCCAGGTGTGGTGATACACTTTTCTTGTCAAGGAAACAGCTAAGCTGCTATTAATGAATTAGGAATGACTGTTTTATATATGCTCCATAACCCACTATTTTTTCCACTGTTAGCAAAAGAACCTTAGACGAGACAGAGAAAAGAAGAGACACACACACAAGCAGTACTTTCAACAATGATTTACCGGAAGCTGGATCACAGATTTATACTGTTGAGCGGCTCTACAACGAAATCGCCTGTATAACAAAATTCTGTTTTATTGCGAGCTGCATGGTGCGCAACATTTACAGCAAAATGACCTTCATAACAAACGATTTTAGAAGCCGCACGCACTTCATTCTAAAGGCGTTCGACTGTATACGCAAAACAACGAATCAAGCACGAGCAAACTATGAGGCACCAAGAAATTGCAATTCTTTCTTCAATAAAGATAGTGAAGGTGTACTAACACAATCTTGGTGTAGCTTGTCTATTGTTGCTGACTAAATTATCAATCTTGTTATTTCATCTTCACACCTGCCCACAACAAAGCAGTCATGAAACAGAGGTGAACAACCCATGTGTTGCAACGTGCAACTAACCAGCCATCGCTTCCTTTCTTCACAAGGGCTCTCTAAGCCTATCATTTAGACACCACCCCATTAGACCACACGAACATGTTATCTGGTAAACACTTTCATTGCAGGATATGTAACACGTTCTATGTTTCTTGAAAGCTGCGCCTTTCATCAGTGACTGGGTTGCTAATTTTGCAGCATTTTCCCAACTTGTTGGGGGCCATAAAAACTGCCCTAACATTTGTCCGTGAACCAACCTTTGTGATAATACTAAAATTCTGTACTGGTAAGGAATAATGACCATTCTTCTTGGGCTAGAAGCAGCTGTAGTGCAGGCGTGCTGGCTGGAAGTGGTTTCCTGAGCAAGGCTTCTGCAACCGGTACCTGAATGTGATCAGGTGAGCATTTGACTGTCCTCATAAGACGGGAACAGGATTTGTTGAGAGCATTGTTGAGGCAGTGCCTGACGATGGTCTTCACCAAATCAGAGTGGGAGGAGCTGAATGACAAACAATAGTTTTGTCCCCCTAGGTTCACAACTCGAGCATGGAAATAAATAAGTATGTCAAGAAACCTCACTGACAATCATCACCCATCATGAGAGCACCAATGGTTGCAAGCAATCCCGAACCAGTTTTAAAAGCTTCAGATTCAAAGAAGCCTTTGCCACAATTAAGTAAGAACAGCTGCTCATCCAAACATCTAAAACTGACACTTTGGTGCCCATAAAGCTCATCAGAAGGACTTCGTCAGGGCTAGCTAAAAATAAAATGCTGAGGATTGGCATGATACAGGATTCAATGCAAACGCCTAGCTTTTGTATGGATAAGAATTGTCATTCTTCAGTGCTTCATGTTTTGCCGGTGTTTTTGTTGTCTTGCATATATGAACCTGTAATCAGGCTTCCGATATGAGGGTCGTTTGATAAGTATGATAAAAATACAAGAGATGGCACTACAATTCTGTTTTCTTCTAGCTGGCATGCCAGAAGCGCCCTTCATAAGACGGCAGAGCTTTCTTACGCGGGTACCGACAGTTAGTAGGCGTTTCACAGCCACTGGTACTGCGCTGTGTGGCGATTCCTTTGAAAATGGAAAAAGGTGAATGTCGAGCAGTGATCAAACATTTTTATTTAAAACATTGGATTAAAGCCAAGTTGAGCGAAGTTCACAGACTCTGCATGCCAGAAATGGTGTTGAAAATTCATGGCATTGTCATGGAAGACCGCTGAGTGCAGGTACATGATATAGCTGAAACTGTAGGCATCTCAGCAGAGAGAGTTCACAACATTCTTTATGAGAAATTGCAGATGAAGACGGTCTGTGCATGATGGGTGCCACGATGGCTGACGATTGACCAAAGGCACATGAGGGCAGACATCTCAAAGCAGTGTTTATCGGTGCTTGATTGTAATCCGCAGGACTTTTGGCGTCGACTTGCAACGGTTGACAAGACGTGGATACATCATTACACTCCAGAGTCTAAACAGCAATCAAAGCAATATACTGGGCCTGATGAAGGTGCTCCAAAAAAAGGTAAAGACCGTTTATTCAGCCGGAAAGGTGATGGCAACTGTCTTTTGGGATTTACGAGGAACAGTCTTTGGAGACTGCTTACAAAACAGCAACACAATACCATAATGCAAGACTTCTAAATCAACTGAAAAAAGAATTGCGCACTAAATGACCTGGATTAGCAAGGAAAAACTCCTCTCTCCCCAAGCCAATGCTCCACCCAACAGGTCGCTTGCTGCAGTCGCCACATTGCACGAGCTAGGCTTCGACGTTGTGCTTGATCCACACTATTCTCCGGGATCGGCCCCATATGACTTTTTCCTCTTACCAAACCTGAAGAACTGGATGGGCGGAAAAAAATTTTCTTTAGGTGAAGAGGTTATCTCAGTGGTAAATGTCTACTTCAAGGGCCTCAAGCCATCCTTTATTTCTGAGGGGATAAAAAAATTGCAGCACTGCTGGAAGTGTGTGGAACTCGAAGGGAACTATGTTGAAAAATGAAATATTGTTTTTTGCAAACATGGTATCCTTAATTGCTTTTTACCACACTTATGCAACGACCCCAGTAAATCATTGTTGAAAGTAGCACCTTCTTTTGTCTCTTCTCTTGTCCAGCTCATCCTGAGGTTTCTGCGCAAGCACTAGAAATGATGTCATACCAACAAGGCCAAAAGTCAAGTCTTCCGTTTTGATTGGTCTGAAGATTTCGTCTTCACAATTTGGATGCTTTGCAAGTAGACATACTCCTGCACACCTCTTTGAGAGGCTGACAGCCAATCGTGACACCCGATTCCTTTGACAAGCTGTTAATAAGATGCATTTCTGGGTTAGTTGGTGCACCCTTTTTGTCCGGAATTGTGGTGCAACAATAAGAACAAAGACGACAGAAACAGAGATGAACAGATGCAATTCCTACATTTCAGGAGTCAGACAAAAAAAGTGCATCTGTCCGTGCTGTTTTAATTGCCAGTGTCCTTATTGCTGTACCACAATTCTGGTTGAAAACAATTAAACCATGCCTGTTCAAACTATTCCTTGGCGATGGTTCCTCACAGGCCATTTCCAACACTGTTGAAGAGGACGTCGTCTACTAGCTGTGCATTGCAAGATGGCGGTTGTCCAGCAGAGGTGGACTACATGGCAACTGGCTTAGGTGTTAATGTCCCACACAGGTGAACATCATTTACCTAGTACCTTTGTATGGTGAGTACAACTTAAATTCCTCAGCGTGTTTGATTCCTTGCATTTTTGGCTAGGTGTCATTCTTGTACAGAAGGAGCAATAAAAGCCTCTTTGTTGTTTGCATTGCATTGTGTTATACAGAGTGCTTGAGGCCCCACAAGTGGTGCCAAAGAGGTGCCGTTGTGGAGTCTCACCTGTGGTCTTGGGACAAAGGAATGACAACACAGAAGTGCAAACAATCACACGGGCATTTATCGTACCTTTCACACACCAATGCCTGCTAGCCGAATAGCTATTCACAGAACATGCTTTTGGGCGCGCGACAAATCTAGGAAGTCCGACCCACTGCGACCAAGTAGCGAGCGAATATGTTCGCCTCATGCTGGCCACCAACACATGCTCGTCTGCATGTATGTTTATGCTAACGGTGGCATAATCGAACGATTGTGTTCGTCCATTCCGAAGTCCTAATCCTAGCTTGCGAGACGGTCTCACAGAAGCATGGATCGGTGCAGGCGCAAAATGTCTCCAGCGCTTGCCGATCCCAAGCCAAAGAACCTCCCTGTCGCACTCGACTAACCACGCTGCCAGGTGGTGTTAGCAGCGCAACATGTGCTATCTCTTGTACTACTATGCAACCGCACTGATCGCCTCTGTAAAGCCATGCAGCAAAGCCAACATATCAGGGGACGTGTGACAGTTGCACATCCCCACACATTGGACAACAGTTCTGTTTAGGTCAAGACAATTTTTGTATGAATTAGATGATAGCAGGCCTAGCATAGATTTTGATTGCTCACGTAGGTGGTACACTTTTTTTGAGACAAAGGTGTTAATCGACATGCTAAGTCTTTGTGCAAGTGTTTTTTGGGAGAAGACATCTGTTACACATCCTGGAAGCTCTAGGCCCAGTGCTATCAGCGAGCCCACACGGAATCCTCTTTTGCAGTCCGAGTATTTGTGCAAATAGTTTCTTCTGACCATACGATTCTTGGGGTTGTGTATATAGGAGCCAGGTAGTCACAGGCCATGAGTGCCTACAGCCTTGTTCTAATGCGGCTCCACTCCGACCACGCTCGCAACGATGAGGCTCAAAGTTGCTTCACATAGCCAAGTGGAGAAGGAACACCTACAGAATGTTTCCTCATTTTTCGAGGAACTCGTATGGGTTTCCTTTGTAGCAATTGCTACGAATGGGTGGATGTATGATTTTTCCTTTATTAGTTACTTCTCTCCACCTTGCGGGTTCCAGAGGACTATTATGTGAAACTACATTTTTCTATGTGCACACATTGTCACCTAAAAGATCACTGTCTTGGCATTCCAACTTCATGCAATGGAAGCCTCAAGCTTACAGCCAAACCCCCTAGACAGCCGAATTAAAAGCTTTATCTAGCATTCAGTAAGTGTCGCTTGATACAGAAGACGTGGCAACCACAGTTGACACAAAATAAGATAAGGTTGGCACACATGGTCTATGTATTTATAAGTGCTCAAATAGGACAAAATTGGAACAAGTTTACTGCTGCATAATTACATATTTTTCATTATTTTCTCCATACCATTATGCAACTGTTACTTCTTTTTTGGACCCTGTATTGCTTTCATTCATGCAGAGTTTTTCATTTGCTCTTTCTGCACGCATGTACATCAAGGCGTTTTCTTTTTTTAGCCTTGACTTTGACACAACTTTTTTTTCGTTTTCGACGAGGCTAGGTGCACCGTTTCCCAAAATAGTGCAGTGCATTGTCGACTATATCCGTGATAATTACACCCATACTGTTAGTTTTACTTTCTCTGCAACTAATTCCCACTACTTGTCTGAAACCTACATTTTGATACCATTTGTGCCTCACTATGATGTTTTGGAGCAAAAGGGTGGTTTTTTGATCAAGAGGCCAGCTATATTTACCATGATCCCGTCTACACCGAACCGGAGTATGTCGTTGCCAAGGATGGCCATGCCTTAAAGGGCCCCTCAGCAGGCTGCATAGCAAACTTCAGTTATATGGTGGGAGAATTCTGCCGCAAGAATTTTTCAAATCAGTTCATTAATAGTAGAGATATAAATATTTCAGTGCCGCAATGTCAGGAGGCGAGCACCACTGCCAAGAGAGGCACTCTCTCCACTTGCCCCATCTAGCCTTTGCAAGCAAAATTCCTTCCCTGTGTTCTCCCATACCGAAGCTCGAGGGTCGTTGAGGCATACATAACAGGTCTCTCCTTCATTTTTTTTTTCTCCTCACTTTCTTGTGGTGCGGCACATTTCTGCTGATGGCGTCGCATGAACTGTTGCGATTGTCTCATTTTGAGCAATGCATGATTTTGCACACAGTGCACAAGGACACCTGTCTGGCGGTATAAGTCAGTGCTACACGAACACTGAGGCAGACAAGCAGATCACGGAACATGATGGCACGCTGGAACACAATTGAAAATGACAGTTTCAGTGTCTGCACATGCAACTGCACAACATGAGAACAAGCACATGAAACGGAAGCACATCTCTCTTGCTGCGGTGCGAAGTAAAACAAAAGCATGCAGAAATTCAGTTTGTGTGTTTTTTTATTTACCTAAGCTTTAATTTCTCTATTCAAGCAGCATATTACACAAATAACAGATGTTGCTTCGAATAGTTTTCGAAGTCCCGTGTCACCACAAGCAACGTCACAGCACAAACACATATTTGTGGGTGCACTAGCATGTGTGCGTCACCCTTTGGCTTGGAGCACGGCGGACGCGAGGAGAAGGGCAAACGGCATCTGGTTTGAAATTGAAGACCTTTCTGCGGCTCATAGCGATATAATACTTTGCTGGCACGATCGTTATCACGCATTGTATGCTCTGTGCTTATCAGCTCGAAATGGCCAGACCTGGTCCCTTAAAAAAATCATGCTATTGTAGTTTTTGTGTTACAATAGAAAAGGCAACAAAATAACTGCGAATCACAGAAAGAGTCTTTACCAAATGCAGCAAGGCTGTCACGTAAAACCAGTGTGATGTTTGACCAAAAAGCACATTTGCTCCAGAAATATTGAAAAAAGAAAGGATAAATGCCAAGAGAACTGTTTTGTTTCCTGTGGTGACAGCTCCATTGAAGCAAGAGCAAGCGGCACACACATGCAACGCAAGCGTAGCGGGTGTCAGACCGAAAGTTAAATCATGGACATTGGCCGCACATGCAGCACTGGTTCATGCTCAGAGCTGCCAAGCACTTCACAAGCGCAAAGTTTTTATGTTTCCAACACCAAAAAATTACAACTTGTTACGGCTGTTGCTGACAATGTTTTTTTTCATGGAGGGATAGGCGAGCTAGTTGGTATAGCATACTCATAAAAAAATTACAGCTTCTGTTGCACATCGCCTTCTTCACATTGTGTTCTTCCTGTGCTCTAGATTTATTGTTTTTCCCAACATTTACAAATCTTACAATGAGATCCCAGCATAGTGCAGGATGTAGAAGTGCAGTGATCATAGGCTAGTGAGGTCTAGGATTCATCTCAATATTAAGGGAGAAAGAGTAAAATTGGCGAAGGAGAAACAGGCCATAATAGACGCAGTAAACTTAAAAGCAGAACAATTTAGGCTGGCGCTTGCAAACAAATATTCAGCCTTAGAACAGAGGGATGAAAACTACAGACGTCATAGAGGTAAAATAGACGCAGCATGAAATCAGTGAGACGAAAACTTGACATAGGACAAGCCAAGATGTATGCACTGAAAGACAAGGAGGGTATTATCATCAGCAATTTAAAAGATACAGTAAAAGCAGTGGAAGAATTCTATACTGACCGGTACAGTACCCAGAGAAGCATTAATACCTCCATTCGAAGTAATAAAGAACAGGTTACAGAGGCTCCTTGTTACGTTTGACCGGCGGGGTCTGGCGATCTTCAAGGAAGCAACCGACAGAAAGGCACCACTAGGTCTGCTGCGACGACTCGCTTTGAAAGGACAGCCAGACGTCAGTCCCCAGCCTTTCGGCGCCACCATAGCTGCGGCGGCAACTCGTTTTGTAAGGAGGTCAATGTGCTGAGTCAACAAGACATCGGCGCCACCATGGCTACGGTGGCGGTGCACGTATTGTTAGTGTGTACGCCGGCAGCCGCACGGTCTGTTTGGAGCAGGGGAGCTCCTGGCAGATATTTTGCGGTGCGTCTCACGCAGCTTAGAAGTCATCAGTCAATGGACAGATGCGGCGGCCATTGTCTGCAGAGTTGACGCTGGGATAAAGAGGCACCTGCTCAGGCCGAGCACTGTGTCTGCGAGAACCCTCTCACCTTGGTGTGGTCGGTGCAACCTGTGCGGAAATGAGTGCCCCTCAAAGGCTCCCCTCCCCCTCAAAGGCTACGATGACTTTGGACACTCCGTTTGGTCGAACGGCCGTTTTCCCTCACCTAGGGATCTAGGGAGGACAGAGTGTTTACAAGCAGCCATTGTCGGCTCTCCAGTGTGCATTCCTCTTTCAGTTATGTTAGACTGATAAACTGTAACGTTCTCATGTAGATACTGTAAATAAATCCCATATTCCTAGTTCTCAATGAGAACAAGTCTCTCCCTTCAACAACGCCTTCAGCGCAAATAAGTTAGACGATGACATGGGCCAGCTACCATCTATTTCATGCCCGACCCCAAACATAACATCCTTCATAGCAAGCAATGAAGTTACAAGGGCCTTGCAATACATGAAACAGGGAAAAGTGGCAGGAGAAGATGGAATAATAGTCGATTTAATCGAAGATGGAGGAGATATCAGAAAAGCTTGTGGCCCTTTATATGAAATGTCTCACAACTTCAAGGGTCCCAGAGAAGCGAAAAAATGCAAACATTACACTAATCCACAAAAGGTAGACTATAAAGAATTGAAAAATTATAGGCCCATTAGCTTACTTCCAGTATTGTATAAAATATTCACCAAGATAATCTCCAATACAAGAAGGGCAACATTGGACTTCAGTAAACCAAGAGAACAGGACAGCTTCAGAAAGGGATACTCTAAATGGACCTCATGCATGTCATCAATCAGGTGATTGGGAAATCTGCAGAGTACAATCAGCCTGTCTATATGGCTTTCATAGATTACGAAAAGGCATTTGATTCGATAAAAATACCAGCATTCATAGAGGCAGTACGTAATCAAAGAGTACATGAGGCATCTGTGAACGTCTTGGACAATATCTACAAAGATCGCACAGCTACCTTGATTCTCTACAAGTAGAAAGATACTTATAAAGAAAGGGGTTAGGCAAGGAGACACAATCTCTCAAATGCTATTCGCTGCATGCTTGGAAGAAGTGTTCAAGCTATAAAACCGGGAAGGATTAGGAGTAAGGATCAATGGCAAATATCTCAGCAACCTTCGGCTTCCAGATGACATTGTCCAGTTCAGCAACAGAGGACGATTACAACAAATGACTGAGGGCCTTAACAGAGAGCGTAACAGTGGGGTTGAAGAATAATATGCAGAAGACAAAGATAATAATCAATAGCTGGGCAAGGGAACAAGAAAGAGTTCAGGATTGCCAGTCGGCCTCTGCAGTCTGTGAAGGAGTACGTTTTCCAAAGTCAACTAATCACAGGGGACTCTGATCATGAGAAGGAAATTTACAGAAGAATAAAAATGGGTTGGAGTGCATACGGCAGACACTAGTAGATCCTGACTGGAAGGTTACCACTATCATTGAAAAGAAAGGTGTACGATCAATGCATTCTCCGGTGCTGACATATGGAACAGTAACTTAGAGATTGACAAAGAAGCTCGAAAACAAGTTAAGGACTGCATAAAGAGCGATGGAACGAAGAATGTTAGCATAACATTAAGATACAGAAAGAGCGCAGTGTGGACCAGAGAGCCAACAGGAATAGCCAATATTCTAACTGACACTAAGAGAAAGAAATGGAGCTGGACAGGCCATGTAATGCGTAGACGACCAGTTGACAATTAGGGTTACAGAATGGATGCCAAGAGAAGGGAAGCACAGTCGAGGACTACAAAAGACTAGATAGTGTGATGAAATTAGGAAATTTGTGGGCACTAGTTGGAATCGGTTGGCGCAGGACAGAAGTAATTGGAGATAGCAGGGACAGGCCTTCATCCTACAGTAGACACAAGTAGAAAGACACCTATAAAGAAAGGGGTTAGGCAAGGAGACACAATCTCTCAAATGCTATTCACTGCACAGGCTAATGATGGTGATGATGATAATGAGGGTGACAGACAAACAACATTGCCAAAGTTCTTGAAATGATACTGCAATCAGGAAAGACACTAACTGTGAACTTGATATCAAAGTAGAGGGCCTGCTTGTCCACATCTTGCCATGTTTTGCTTAGCTCCAATGCGCATCACATACAAATGTCAATTTAACTTGCGAACTTATTATTATTCAAAGTTCACTACATGTCACAACGAGCACCCACATAAACAGCGTCATCTGCTCTGGGTATGATTTATTGGCATCCCCTCTTAAACGGGGCAGTGTCAAATAAGTCACCTACCCTGCTTGAGTTAATTAGGTGTGCTATACAGTAAAACTTCCTTAAATCGTATCCACTTAAACAGTAGTTTCGTTTTAAAAGTAGTAAAGTCAAATCCCCGACTCAGCAGCCATCGAACTTAATGTGCTTTGTATCCGCATAAAGCGTAACAGCTTATTGCATACGTATCGGTTAACACTTAATGTTTACACTTTTCGTCGTGCAAGCACGGCAGTGTGTCGTCTCCATCGGGTCGTCCGGCAGAACAAGCCTCACAGATCCCAAACATGTATCAGAACAAAGGCCTCCAAGCACCCTGTGCGTTCGCGCATGAAGCCACATCAACATCATTTCGGCGCCGTGCCAGAGAGCGTTGTGGCGACGTGCGAACAAGGACTTGCGTCAGGCCAAAGCTCGAATGAAAAAAGACGCCGAGCATAGAAGAAAAATTAGACAACGTTCAAGCTATTACACATCAAATGTGACACGAAGAAGTCAGCACTGGCATGTGACAGGGATCTACTGTTGACTACGGTGTGTGGCATTTGGAATGCGAACAAGTTGCTTGGCAGCGCTGCTGCGACCGCAAAGAAATGTCGGCTACGAGGTTCGACTTTTCGCCAATGTTGCCTCTGTTGCCGAAGTGTCGCCTAGTGACAGTGCTGAGGACGACACGGAAAGCGACAGCACAAGCGATTCAGGCCCGACAGTGGCAGAAGGTGTGCGTTACGTCAGCCTCATGAATGCAATCATCGCGATGAGAACAGCACCTCGCAATGAAAAAGGCGCCCTGTGACATCTGCAGCACTACCGCGCCCATGCACGGAGAATATGCAATGACAATGAGGAATCTGCCATGCGAATGTTTGCCGAGAACAGGGGGCTGGCTGAAAAGGGGGCTGGCTGAAAAGCTGGCTCGCAGCTTCAGTAAGTTTGAGGCTGCGGTCATCGCTGCTAGGCCGTGGCGGCATCAAACGAAAATAACACTTTTGTCATGCAAAGTGAATAAATACTGCATGTTTTTTCCCCCCGAGTTGCGTTTTTGACAGGTAAGAGGGTGATGTCATGCTATTTCGGTTAAGCAGTACTACCGTTCAGTACGCACTTTTTCCGAGCTCCTGCCAACTACGGTTTAACGAGGCTTCACTGTACATGCTTTTCATTTTTTGCATTCTTGTTTACATGTACTTAATCTTTTTCTTCCTCAAAACCTGGGTATTTACCTTGTACCACTATCTATGCCTGCAACAGATCTATGCGTATCAATCTCTTGCCTGCTTTTTTTGGGTATGGGTAGGCAGCACACTCTGGTGGCAAGTGCATGAACTAGGTGGAACAGGCGGTGCACTTTGTTTCCATCGCCAGTGAATGGGCGTGAAAAAAAAAACTCATTGAGCATACGCAAAGGGGATGATGGCGAAAGTGTGCACACTGACGACACATTTATTAAATTACTTGACATTCTCATTTTAATGCGTTGTTACTTCCTGTTACTTGTTTTTCTCCCACCATAGGTTGTGGGTTTGAGTGGTTTAATTAACTCCGTCTTAATTAACTGTGCTTTATTTACTTTACCTTAATTAACACCAAATATTGTGGGTTCAACTGCCACCGATGGTCGTTCGTTCGACCATCAATGGTGGCCCCGGCAATTTCGATGCCATTCAATTGTGGTCCCACCAGAGTTCGAAGGTACAACTCCCAGCAAAGGTTGTGGGTTCGAGTGGTTTTATCAAAACCAAAGGTTGTGGGTTTCGACTCTCACTAATGGTCGTGGGTTTGACTATCAATGGTGGCACCGTCAATGTTGGTCCCATTGAATTTAAGTCCCACCAAAGTTCGTGGGATCGAGCACCTTAATTGGCTACCTTAATTGGCTGTGCCTTAACTTCGCCTTAATTAACACCAAGGGTCATGGGTTCAACTTCCACCAAAGATCGTGGGTTCGAGTCCCACTAATGAACATAGTGGCACCACCAATTTTCGTGACTATAACTTTGGGGCCATAATGCCGAATGGTTAATTTTTCAATAGCGCCAGATAACAAATTTTTCGACCTATGACGGCTTTCACCATAAAATATAGGCAGCTATGGCGTATGTTACTATGGCAGACTATGATAGAGCCGCCCCTTGGTAAAGCAGTTAGCAGTGGCGCTGCAGCTCTCTTGGCAGGAAGCCACGCCAGTGCAAGGAATGCTTGCCTGTGCCGACTACCATGTTGCCTTCACAGAGTTCTGGCTAGGAGCTGTGTCATTGAGCCTGCACGCTTCAGTATCTTGAAGATGCAACTAACAATGCCTGGATTTGTTATGAAGCTGCCGCATTCCACTGTGACAGGCCTGAAGCTGAAATTCCGGTTGTCGAGCTCCAAGTTTTGGAACAGCACATAGACAACAGGAGGCACTTTCAGCACCACAGCATTTTGCGAGTATAGCACTTTGACACAGCTGGTGCACCTGAGCCACCCCAGATATTTACTTCACACCTTAGCCAAAGGTACTTGTTGCATACTCACTTGGCGGCGTGCATGAACCGCCCCCACTCCTGGGCCCCTCGGTCGCCAGGGCGGCGCATCCGATGCTGCTGCAGGGCCTGCAAACACACACTCCTTCAGGCATAGCTCTGTGATTAGCATTACTAGAGTACTTCCTGCCCTAGCTGTCTCGTTGCCCGTCTCTTTAACCGTTTTCCCACCAACTTGGGTCGCTGGGTTGTCCATGGTCTCATGGTCAGAGCATCGCGCTGCTGTGAACAGGGAATCGGGTTCAAAACTAACTTGGGTCACAGGTATGTGACATTGCGAATTTGCCACTTAACCTGTTTCACTCCAACTTGTGTCACTGGGTTTGTCCTACAGTAAAACCTAATTAATTTGGCTCTCAATAATTTGGAAAATTGGCTAATCCAAACTGTTCCTTTCTTTCCAGCAGGCATATGCATTAATTGCAATGAAACTCCTTAGTATGGATGTGTTTGGCCGCACATCAGTTAATTCAGACAACTCTCTGACTTAATTCGGACTACCTTGAAACTGTACAAAATCGCAGCGCATGCTTCATTTTTTTCTAACTTAAATCAAATCAATGTTTATTTTCCAGTTAAGAAACAGAACTGGATGGTCATTTTGGGCTAAAAGCTACGATAGTAGCTTGACGGGGCCCAAAATAACTTACATGGCAATATCCACTTGACACATGATGAAAACACTGTTGTGTGTGTGTGCATGATTAAAAACATAATAGTCATGACTGCATTACAAATAAGTATGTCATTATGCAATGTAATAATGACAGAAAATGCATATGCAGAAGAGAAAAGCATGCATTTCTGCAAGAAATGCGTGTTTGCAAATGCAAATGCAAGAAAAAGAGACAATGGAAAAAAAATATAACTGAACAAAATATTGTCAGAGTTGTTTGCTACTGCAGTCTGCAATATCTACAAATTTGTTGAGAATAAACGGCAAGTTGTAGGCTAGCAACTGGTGTTTGTAGCAGAATGTACGGAAATGTGGAGTAATCCATTTATTAGAATTCCTTGTGCTTAGATTAGGGTGATGGTATTCTAAGCATGCTAGACATTCAATAAGTTCTTTATAGTGTGCAGGAAAATTGCATCACATATAATAAACGGTGTGTGTAAAGGTGCTCTACTCTGACAATATTAAACAATTTATATTTACTCTAGTCACAGACATAGGTATCAAGTTTCCGATCTGACGAATAATTTTTTTCTGTAATATCAAGTTTGTTTATATTGGCATTAGTTGTCATACATCAGATTAATGCACAGTAGTTTAGGTGTGAATTGAAAAGAGCGTGATACAGTGCAGTCCACTTATAACGATATCAAGAAAGACGAAAAATATGATCGTTATAACTGATCATCGCTATATCTGGACTGCAGTTATGTTTTAAAAAATAAGAAACGCGGAACATACCTTTGCAGCTCCGAACTCGAATTTGCTACTTGCTCTAAAGAATAGATGATGTTGAAAGTAAGCTGTGAAAAACACTTTATTTCTAGCGCCAATGACCATGCCGAGGGTTAGGCGCGCCGAAATAGTCCGAAATCTGCACTTGCTTTTGCGGCAGCTTCAGCTTCACAACTGCGACATGCATGGACTCCAGCTGCTGCGCGAACACTGGCAGCAATCCTTTAGCATGCATAAAATCAATTAAGGAGTCGATCTACGACAGTGCACTTTGCGTGGGCATCGAGGTCGGGGTCAAGGAGCCACTGTCAATCTCGTCACTGTCGCTGCTGCCGTCGCCACCATCGCACAACTTTGCCGTCTGTCGAGACAGCACATCTTCGGCGATCGCCTCATCGGTGACCTCATTGCAGAACAAGGCAGAACTGTCTGCAGTCAAAAACTCCTCCATCGACGCACCACCGGTGTCACCAGTAGGAACGAGCTCCCAGAGCTCAGTTATGTCAGCGGCTTACACCGTGTTGGTCTCAGTGAACAAAGCCCGCCTTTTTGAAGCAATTGTATATGATTCACTGCTTTACTTCATACCATGAACGATAAACAAAGCGCACAGCTTTCAAAAGACTGATCTTCAGGTCAGGGGGCCCGTCTGCATGACCCGACGTGCTAGGAGCAGGACGTGCCAGGTCAATGGCTAAAATTAGCCACTCGAGCATGCGTCGTTGATACAGGACGTTAAAGTTGGCGATCACGCCGGCGTCCAACGGCTGCAGGCTTGCCGTAGTATTCGGAGGCAGAAACATAGATTCGACGAATGTCAGCTTCGGGTTAACGCTGTTTGCGCTACATTGTCAAGTAGCAACGCTACTTTTCTTCCTTGGCCTTCAATTATACTGTCGAACTCGAGCAGCCATTCTTCGAACAGGTTGTGGGTCATCCACGCCTTCTTATTGCTGCCATAGCGGACCGGGATGTGTCGATTCTTAAATCATGTTAGCTTCTTTGATCGCCCAATCATGAAAGGCTTGAGACGATGGCTCCCGTCCATACTAATGCACAGCAACACGGTCACCCTAAGTTTCGAGTGCTTCCCGCCGGGGCATCGATCTCCTTTAAGAGCGTGAGTCTTCGACGGCAACATTTGAAAAAACAGCAGTTTCGTCGCAATTATATATGTCCTTCTCCGCGTAGCACTCCAGCACGCGGGGCAGCTTTGTCTGCAGCCACTGCTGCTTTGCCTGTGTGTCCAAAGATACCGCTTCCCCTACCACGTTTTTGTAAACGATACCATGCCGCTCTTCAAAGTGCTGAATCCAGCCTCCTCCAGCCTCAAAATTTGGGCGTCCCAAAAGAAAAGCGACGTTTTTTTCTTTGGTGGCAAGTATTGGCCCACTAATAGGCACATTATGCACGCGGGTTGTGATGAACCACTGGTAAAGCGGCTCTTCAACATCAGCGTAGAAAGGGTCTCTAACTCTTTTCCCCTGATCAGCATGGCCACTGATAGCTCCTGCCTTCACAATCGCGGTGCTGCTGGTTTTCAAGATGGTTGATATTGTCGACTGAGCGAGCTCATACTTCTTCACGAGGGCGCTCACCTTAAAGCCATGTTGAGAGTCCTGCAAAATCTCAGAGTCCTCCATCTTCGCATCAAGCGACACAGCTTTGCGCTTTGCCGACGCCATCTTCGAACTGGTCCACTGGGTTGTACCGTTGGTTGCATGCTGCTTCGGTGGCGTCAGCCGGCTATCGCTAGAGAGAGACTGAGTGCAGGATGGGCGCCACCGCGCCACTTTGCTTGTCGCTTTTTTTCTCTCTCTCTCTTATTCGGAGTGACTGTGGCCGATGCGCATGAAGCAGCTAGCGCCATCTTGCGGCGCGCTGCGCCTACTCAGGTACTCTCCGGTGCGCGGGCGGGGCGCGACGCGCTGTGCAGTCATGGTGGCAGATACGAACTTACAGAGGTAAACACTGCCTCGTCTCAACATCGTTCGTTTTAGGGAACTAAGCAATGGAAATGATACGATTATTTGGCACAGAAAATGCCATCCAGATGGCAAAATTTTGTTCATTATATCCAATATGCGGTGAAACACCCATCGCTATAAATGTTTTTTTCCCCATAGACCTAATGCATAAAATGACACTCTCATGTCGACGCATTGTTATAGCCGATATATCGTTATAAGTGGACTGTACTGCATATCTGTAGTTTGACGGCTGCTCGGAGTATGTCGCAGTGACATAGTACTCCTGTCACAGAGGTTAGTTTTTTGCATAGATAGCTTAAATGTGTATTCCAAGTTAAGGTAGATGTAAAATATACACCAAGAATTTTGTAACTGTCAACAATCCGTATTCCTCAATGCTCAAAAATTATATTATGGTTCAATATTGCCTTTGTTTTTCGCATAAAATATCATGACCTTTGTCTTTGTTGCATTAATCTTAATAACTACTTGCGTTAACAGCTACTACGGTCTTTCCAGTGTTTCATTTATAAAAACAGCTTTACGGCTTCTGTTCCTTTTCATACGCAGCAAAATAGCACGTCTCCTTATTTCATGACATTTACTACCATAACGCTCGTCTTAAGCAAGAGTCACTTTCCCGTCATCCATCTATATCTCGTATCGACCACTGTCATAAAGTGTTGATTCCTCATTGTCACACTAAGCAACACTTTCATTCTTTCGTTCCTCAAACTTGGAATTATTGGAACTTGCCCACCGCCAATGTATTTATTACGGAACCCAGTGACTTTAATAATGCACTTGAATGTTACCTGATATTTGCATAGCTTTTTTTTTAATTTATTGTTCCACTCCCTTCTGTAACACCCCAGGGTCCCTGAAGGTATTCCAGAGTGCCTCCCAAGTTGGCATTTTCAAATTCCCTGACTTTTCCAGGTTTTCCCCGAGTGCCTTTGCAAAGTTCCTCTAGTGACGCAGAACTTTGTTTTATGTCAAGACAGGCTGACATCATTGACATCATGTTGTCCGCTGCTGACTCCTTAGTAAGCATGTCAAAAAAAATTTTTTTAACTACTTAATGCAGTTTGAATAGTAAGGAGTAGTGTTTATATTATTCAAAATAGAAAACTGAAGGGAGGGGTTAGCAAAATGCACAACAAATGGGATATCTTCGAAACGAAAATGGTAAAGCCCATTGCCAATCAAGTCGAACATTTTCAAATACGAATAAAAAGAGATGCATACAGAAGCAAATATTTTCGAAAATGAGCTCTTTCTATCAACTGATAGCGAGCTCATTGGTATGAAGCCTGAACTTTGTCACAAGTTAGATTCTCTCTCAACAGTTGGTAAGTCAACCTCAACTGTCCTGACATACTCTCAGCCTGTGCACAATGCTTAACTGTTGCATTTCACTGCTTTAAGAGTTTATATTGATTTGGATGAGGGGTAGCTGCATCTCGGCGTCAGCCAACACTGCGTTTTTTGAGCTCAAGTTCCTTCAAAGAAGCGGTGGCACCCTTCCTTTCTCGTTCATTCCTCGATGCTTAGGTTGTTTCTGTTCTCGTCCTCCTTCCAGCATGTGTTCACCCTCCGGACCATTTGAAGCATCCTCTTGGTCAATTGTAGGTAACTTGTAGTATTTGAAGCATCCTCCTAATCAATTTTTCTGACGTTTTGTGGCCTGTACAGCCGCGAAACGTCGGAATAATCGGGCAGTCCGAAAAAATTAACGCATATCTTTCACTGCCCTTAAGGGCTCAAGTCGTCACAGGCACAATCGAAAAAGCTCTGAAGGTCTGCCAGTACACTTATTAGGCATGCCTGTGCTCGTACTGTGAAAGGAGACGGCAGGTGTACGCATGTATAATTAGGGAATACGTACTGTGTGCCATTGACCATTTGCAGAAGTCAGAGCGCCAACTAGCACAAAAACGGGAAGTTGTGCCTCGCCACATGGTTGGAAAACATCTGGGTTCGAGCCTTGCTTAGGTATGGCGAAATCGAGTGGAGACATGTTTCCAGAGCTTCTTTCACGTTTTGTGAAAGCGTTGACATTCTTTGGTTGTTACATATGACCTGCCTTAAATATGATTGAAGAAGACTTCATTCTCTCGTCATTTTTGCAAACGGGATGGACAGCTGACTTCTCAGAGTGCCGGATAACGAGCGGATAATGCCAACACTTCGTCCGTTTGTCAGGCACAATGCGGATAAGCTTTAATAGAACGTTAAGAACATAAAACTTAATGTAAACACCGTAGACCCTGCATTTGGCCTCATACAAGCTACATGCAATGCATCCACGAACTCTGGCATCCACGTGATTACAGCATGGTTCACAAAAGCCATTGGCGACATTGCCGGAGCGCCCTGTGAATGTGTGGCCGGGTGAGCACTTTATGCCTGTTGCATTCCCCGAACTCTTAGTTGTTGCATGAAACCGTAGATGCACATGTGCTAGCTTGCAAATTTGGTATTCGCCTTGTGCTATTTCGGCAAATTGCTGTGTTGCATGCTTGTAGTGTACCAAACCGTATCCCAAATTTCGCATGCGCTATATGTATGCGGCAGGTTAGCAGGGTGTCTACCAAGTTGACATTTCCGAATTCCCTGAGTTTTCCAGGTTTTTCCTGAGCACCTTTGCAAAATTCCCTGAATGAGTCAGAACTTTGTTTTATGTCAAGACAGGCTGACGCCATGTTGCCCGATGCTGCCAATCTCTAGTAAGCATGATGAAACAAAAAAAAAATGACAAATCAGTTTGGATAGTGTGGGGATGCGCAACTCTAACACGTCCCCTGATACATTTGTTTTCCTGCATGGCTCCTATCTCCTGTAATCCGGTGTGGTTGAAACGCAGTACAAGAGATGGTGCGAGTGTTGCGCTGCTAACGCCGCCTCACGGTGGGGTTACTTGGGCACGAAAAGGAGAAGGCGCTTCCTCTTTGGTTCAGGATGGGCAAGCTGCATGGACGTTCCGCAAGTGCACCGATCCATGCTTTTGCGAGATCGTCTCGTGAGGCCTCGTTCAAACGCGCCACCGTTCACGTGACCGTATGCGTGAACGACCAGGCTTTGGGATCCAGCATGGGGCTAACGTATTCACTCGTTATCCGGTGGTGGTGAGTCGGACTTCTTAGATTTGTCGAGCGCCCATCGGCATGTTTTGTGGATAGCAACTCGGCTAGCAGGCATTGATCTATGAAAGGTGCAATAAATGTCCTTGTGATTGTTTGCACTACTGTGTTGTCATTCCTTTGTCCCAAGAGCACGGATGAGAATCTAACAATAGTAAGGAGTAATATCTATTTTATTTAAAAAGAAAACAGACGGAAGGTGTTAGTAAAATGCACAGCGAAAAAAAATGGTAAAACCCATTCCAAATTGAGTTGAAGATTTTCAAATACGAATGAAAAGGAGGTGCATACATTAGTAAATATTTTTGAATATGAGCTATTTCTATCAACTGATAGTAAGCTCTTCGTTATGAGGCCTGAACTTTGTCACTACTTAACATTCTCTCAGCAGCTGGGAAGTCAACCTCAACTGTCCTGACATACTATCAGCTAGTAAACAACATCTCAGTGTTGGGTTTCACTGCTTTAATGAGTTTATTTTGGTTTGGATGAGGGACACCTGCATCTCAGCGTCAGCCAACACCGTTTTTTTGAGCTCAAGCTCCTTGAAAGGTGGCGGCACGCTTCCTTTCCCGTTCAGTCCTCAATGCATAGGTCCTTCCTGTTGTCCTCCTTCTGCCACGCGTTCACCCCATGGATCATTTGAAGCATCCTATTGGTCAGTTGTACAGTCAACGTTCGATGTTTCGGACTCACTAGGGGCCGCAAGAACATCAGAAAAATCGGGCAGTCCGAAAAAAATGAATGCATGTCTTAACTGCCCTTAAGGGCTAAAATTGCCACAGGCTCGTCCAAAAAAGCTCTTAAGGCCTGTCTTATTACTTATTACTTATTACTTATTAGGCACATCGGTGCTTGTAATGTGACAGGAGACGGGGGTGCACACGTGTATAATTAAGGAATACATACTGTGTCCCGTGACAATTGCCCCTTCCCACGCTTATGCTTCATGAATATATATTCATGAATATATAGATACATGAATAAATAAATAAAATAAAAGTCAATACAAAATCAATCTGACTAGGAAAGTAGTAACATATAGCTTGGTGAGTAAAGTTAAATTTATTAATAATGGATTTAGTGTGCTGATGCTATTCGTTCTATATACTGAAGATGCATCTGCAGAATGTATGAGATTTTAAGGAAAATGCACTAGAACTTCATTAAACCGTACCTGCTTAAGCCATAGTTTCTTATTAAACACAGTTGAGAGGAATCCCCGACTCAGTTACCCCCTTTATTTAATGCATTTAGTACCCACTTGAGCCACAGCAGAACCTCATGTACTTGCCAGTTAATGCATACTATTCACTTCTTTTCAAATGTTCATCATACTCCTTGGTTGCAGTCTCGCACTCCTGCGGCCAACCAATTCTGCACGAGACACGCCATGTGTGAGCTACGCATGGCACGCGTACGCATGAATCTGTGGCCATTGCAGAAGCCTAGCCTCCGAGCAGTGTCACGCACAATCTCAGACTAGTAATCTTGGAGGCCATGGCGGAGCGACCTAGTGAGATCACATTGCCTGCGAGAGTGCTCTCACGAGATCCTGCATGACACTGTCACCGGCAAGAGCACTACCTACTGAACTCCAGACCTGCACAGATGTCCCTTGCCCAGCACGCCTAGTCTAGTTCAACTATTTTGCCACTTTGGACAGAACGTACAGACAGAGTGGTGCTAGTTATAACCTGTTCACTGTAGTCTGCATCCACAATCTATTCCTACGCTTCTGCTGCAATTTCAGCAGGCACAAGGCGCTTTTATTCTGGGTGAATTAATTAACAAATATAAAAAAACAAAATATGCAAATGTTTTGCGTTTGAATAGTGAGATTAAAGGAGAAGAAGCGGTACAAAAAAAAACAATGAGCACAGGTGGCAGCTGCAATGCTAGACTGCAACTTTCCTTTTTCTAGCCTCTGTGAGAGACTGAAAAATTTGTTTTAAGAGATTCATAGGATAAACTATCTTTCTTGAGTTTATTACAGATAACCTAATGTAAAAGGTTAGATTAGGATTTATTGCTGTGCGCTGTATGAAAGGCAGAGGATATGGTCAAATTTCTCACAAGTAATTCCTGCACCCGTTTATGCATGAAATCCATTGAGTCTGTTTCAAGGAAAGGTGAGCATTTTTTCATACTGTTTGATGTCTAGCCTAGGTGAGCTGAAAGCTTGCAAAAGGGATTCCAGTGCTTTAAAACGTGCTGCACTGCAGACCTTGCGTCATACTCTTTCCAAACTGCAAAGCTACCTTTTCTGCATGGTATGCTGGCAGCATAATGGTGATGCGAAAGGTACGTACACAGTAAAGCTATATGCGCAATTCTCTTTTTGAACCCGCGACACACTCACGGGCAACTTTTAAGAGTTCAAAGTAGTGGTAATCGTCTGTTGTCGAACGTTACAGTGGTTTCCACTTTCTAAAAAGCGCAGGAGCGAACTTTTTGATGTAAACAATGAAACTGGTGCGAACATTACGAGCTCTATAAACAATGCGACTTCACGTGCAAGAGCTGTGCGGTTTGTTGCTGTGTGAAAAAGGTGATAGGAGTGGCTATTTAACGCTATTTTAGAGAGCAGTGGACTGCACGCACCGACATTTTTCATGGTTCGGACAGTCTACTTTTGGAGCGAAGTGACCAAACAAAGCCTTGTGACATCAATGCGAATGTGTTCGCAAAAATCATAAACTATACAAGCAGTTTGTCACAACACAACAGCCGCCATTCTAATCACAACGCCACCCCAGTCAGCCATAGAGTAGTCGACGAACAGGTCGTAAAGGTGACACCAACGGCCAACGGTTGAACGAGAGCGGGCGCAGGCAACTCCCATAGAAGTCAGTTATTTGTGCAGGTCTGGAGTTCGAATAGGTTGTGGGCAAAAGCATCATGGAAACCACGAAGTGTCCACATGTGTGTAGTTGTTTTGTTCACCGATCGCACGTGAGCTGAACTTCGCAAGAGTGACCTGCGGATGCTGAGTGACCGTGACAGGACATTCGCCTGAACTTCGCGACAATGTTCTGTGGACACTTCGTGATCGTGACAGGACCGTGCACTGTCAAACAGGCAAGTCTCGCATGATAAGCATCAAAGAAAAAATGGAGATCATCAATACCATCCAACATGGAGCAAGAAGTCCGTGTTGTCACGGGGGAAAGGCCTGCCACTGGCTACTGTTTGTGGCACTTGACAGCGAGAGAGAAGGTGCCGAGTGGTGCATTGTCCAACCTCAAGTGTTGTTTAAAAGGCTCAAGTTACCCTCCAGATATCGAGGAGGCTTTGGTGCATTGGCTAAATAATGCGAAGGCAAAAAAGTTGCCTGTAACAGAACCCCTCCTTAGCAAAAAGGCACAGTGCTTAGCCATACAGATGGGCCCCTTCAGTTTTGTTTGCAGCAGTGGCTGGCTGGCTAGATTTAAGACAGTACAATTTAACTACAAAGGTTGTTTCTGGTGAAGGTGCAGCAGCAAACAAAAGCTGCACGAAGGACTGGGCCAGCGGCAAGCTGCAAATTATTTTGCGAGAGTATTCCCTGGAAGACACATGCAACATAGATGAATCGTCACATTAAGATGTTGCCGAACCCAACTTTTAGGAAGAATCATGCACAGGTAGAAAACAAGAAATGATAGAATATTGGTTGCATTTGCGATGAACATGGCATGGATGGAGAAGCTGCCGCTCCTCGTTATGGGCAGGAAAGAGGTATACATATATAGCATGAAAAAACTATAGATTGTAATGATGGGGTGCCTATATTTAAAGATGAGTTGATGAAAAGGTGCCGTGCCAACACCCAGCTGCTGACAAGCGCACTTCATTCTCCTTTTCCTCTATTCTTGCTGTAGCTTTAGCGTAACACTCCTCCCTTCACAGACGAAGGCCGCTGGGCAAGTAACTAACTGTTACATCCACTCGGAGTCACAGGGATGACAGAGTTTCAGGCAGGCGACGTGAACAAGCTGCGTCTTCTTAGACTGGTAGCCATTAAAAACGAGATGAGCAATCGAATAGGTCTCATCACTTAGGCGATTGGTGATGATGAACGGCCCGGTGTAACGAGCCAGGAATTTCTGGCACAGGCCGCACTTGCGAAGTAGTGACCAAAGCCATACTATGTTCTCTTTGTCATACAACATATTGTTATGGCGTGAATTGCAGCTGCTCTTGGAGCAGTCCTGGGATGCCAATGTACAGAGCTGAGCTATGAGGTGTGCTTCCTTAGCGTGGCAGAGAGTCTGGGCAATAGAAGAGTCCGCATGAGCAGTAAAAGGTAGAATGGTGTCAAGGAAGCTGCGGGGTGGTCTGACACGATGATAGAAAGTACTGTAGCCAGCAGTTTCATGCTTTGCAGTGTTGTAGACGTATGTGATAAAAGGCAAGATATCCCAATTTTTGTGCCTGGAATCGACGTACATCAAAAGCATGTTGGTCAAACTTCTGTTAGTGCACTCAATGAGACAATTTGTCTGCGGGTGATACGAGTTTGCGTGGCGAAACTGGCAAGCACAAAGATGCAACAGCTCTTCAACTACGTCGGCCATGAACTGACGACCACGACCACTCACAATAACATGAAGGGGTCCATGACGCAGTATAATGGAGGACAGGAGGAAGCTCGAAACATCAAGAGCCGTGGCCATTGGCATCGCTGCAGTTTCAGCATAACATGTCAGATGGTCGACGCAGACTATAATAAAACGGTTGTTTATTGAGTGCGGGAATGGGCTAAGAAGGTCCACTCTAACCATTTCGAAAGGAGATGGTGGCACCACAGGGTGATGGAGTCTGACCGGAGCAGTATTAGGGCGCTTAAATTGCTGGCACTTGTTACAAATGGCCACACGCTTTTCTGAATCCCATCGCATACTAGTCCAGTAGAATCGGCCCTGAATGCGGTGGTACATTCTAGTAAAACCTAGGTACCCAGCGGTCAAGTCGTCGTGCATAGCACAGAGCACGTGAGTGCTCAAATTCTTAGGGACCACTAAGAGGAGGCAGGCACTATCAGCTGCATAATTCTTCTTGTAGAGCCGGCCATCTTGGATGACAAAGCCATTTTTACCTGTTGGTTGAGCAGCTGAGGCGAAGAGGGCATCCAGGCTGCGGTCATCATGGTGGTCTTTCCGGAAAGTGGCCAGGTCGGGAAAAAGAATGTTGTCGATGGCGGCCAGAAACTCACCGAAATTGTCACCTCACCGTCACATGCACTTGTTGGTAGAGGGAGCCTCAAAAGACAGTCGGCGTTTGCATGCTGTTGGCCACTCTTGTAACGGACTGCAAAGTCAAATTCCTGCAAATGTAGCGCCCATCGAGCAAGGCGGCCAGACGGGTCACGGAGACCAACCAAAACCAATAGTGAATGGTGATCAGTAATGATCGTGAAGCGGCACCCGTAGAGATATGGGTGGAACTTGTGGACTGCAAAGACGACAGCGAGCCACTCTTGCTCAGTGATGGTGTTTTTCTGTTCGGCCTTGCTGAACGAACAGCTGGCATAAGCAATGGCATACTCGGCGACACCAAAACGCTGGATGAGGACGGCACCGAGGCCGATTCCACTCGCGTCGGTGTGCAGTTCTGTTGCGGCAGAGGGGTCAAAATGGCGAAGTATGGGTCTGGAAGAGAGCAGGAACTTCAGTTAACGAAACGAGGAATTGCAATCTGCTGTCCAGGTGAAAGGGTTATCCTTGCGCAGCAATGAAGTCAGAGGGTAGGCAGTATCGGCAAAGTTGGGCACAAAACGTCGGAGGTACGGGCAAAGACCCAAGAAGCACCTCAGCTCGTGTTGCGACTGCGGTTTTAAAGCCGCTAACTGCAGCAACTTTCTGTGGGTCTGGTTGCACCCCCTGCTTGTCTACTAAATGTCCAAGTACTAGCGCCTCTCGTTGGCCAAAGTGACATCTCTTAGAGTTGAGGGTAAGGGCAGCTTGTTCAAGGCAGGTCAAAACAACGTCCAGTCGGTGGTAGTGCCCTGCAAAAGTGCAGCCAAAAATTACGACGTCATCGCATACACATCGTAACACAAACAAACCTCCCATTTCAGGCCGTGCAGTATTGTATCCATAAACCTTTCAAATGTTGCAGGTGCGTTGTACAAACCGAACGTCATGACGTTGAATTCAAACAAGCTGTCTGGAGTCACAAAAGTGGTTTTCTCTTTATTAGCTGAATGCATGGGTATCTGCCAGTCGCCCGATCGTAGGTCTACAGATGAAAAATAGGATATGGAATGAAGGCAGTCAATAAGGTAATTGATCCTGGGAGGTGGCTACACATCCTTTTTCATCCCCAAATCGAGACACCAGTAGTCGACACAAAACCTCCAGGGCCCATCTTTCTTTTTTACAAGGATGACTGGCGCCGCCCAAGGGCTAGAGGAATCTTGGATGACACCCTTAGCTAGCATGTTGTTGACCTGCTGAGCGATGACCTTGTGCTCTGAGGTGGACACGTGCCAATCCTGTGGCGAGCCCACATAGTTGGAATGCGAACTTTGTTAGCATTCTGCATGAAATCAAATAATGACGCATGCTTGCTAAAGTTGCTGACCAGTGCTTGACGCTTCTCTGAAAACAGTGACTTGCTGATCATTTTCAAAAAGGCGACAAGTCTTCAGGGACACTGTGGTCAGCCCCGTGCTCTCGGGATTCGTGTGACATGTCGTCAGTTAAGGCGCCTATGCTGAGACCAGTATCGACTTCAAAAGAGGCAAGTGGCATACCGCTGGGTAGCACAGTAGACTGGAAGGCTAAATTTGACACCAAGAGTGTAGTTGTTCCGCAGGGCAACTCGAACTCTAGATAAGGAGCATGCTGGTAGGACAGCATCTTCAATGGCGGCAAGAGCGCGTGAACAGGTAGCAGGTTGGTTCGCAAGAGGAGAAAGGAAAAGCTTGCCAGTACTGCCGTCAACAGTGGCACTGCACTGTTGTAGGAAATCGAGGCCAAGAATTACGTTGTGAGTGGATTGAGCAAGTAGTGCAAATTCGGCTTGATACACGTTATCGGAGAAACAAACGTTCGCGGTGCACACTCCAATAAGTCAGAGCAACTCTTCACTCACAGCACGAAATGCATTAGCATTATCCCAGCGAAACATCACTTCATGGCCCAGTTGGGTTTTGAAATCCAGGCTGATAACGGAGACACTCGCTCCTGTGTCCACTAAGGCCAACGTACCAACATTGTCCACTAAAACACGAATCTTGTTATGACACATGATGACTGGCAGAGGCATAGGGGCATGTACTTCATGATGACTGGCGACCTCCCTCCATTGGTCACACCACCTAGTTTCCCGGCGGCGGTGACGTGAGACGTCGTCATGGAGATGGAGGCCTGCACTGGCGTGAAGGCGGCGGCGTCAAGCTCCACACAGTAGCTGGTGAGTCGCTACAGTAATTCGCCTGGTGGTTTGTCCTGCTATCCAAGTCAGAAGGCCAGCGTGTCCCATTGCCGTGCCGATTGCTACGCCGATAAAAAGTGCATGGTCGCTTATGGGACGGGGGTGACGTGTGACGGTGATGAGGACAAAATCTGGCGACATGACTGCGAAGACCGCATTGGAAGCAGATGGGGCGCTAACGGGATGTGCCAAAATTGTCAGTACAACATGGACCGCTTATAACGTAGGTAGCGGGAGTCGGGAAAATCCACATTATAAGCGGTACTGCACTATATCGAATGCGCCACTTTTAGACCCTTATTCACATGCAAATATAGTCAACCCACCTTTTATTATGTATTTTACAACTTAACGCGCAGTAAAGCACCAGAATTGGACACTAAACAGAACGTTTTATTTTTCTTCATCAATGAAAAAATGCCGTTATCTTCGTCTGGCGCTGAGCCTTCACCGCATTATGCACCATCTTCAACAGCGATCAGACGCTGGGAAGCTTTCTCGCTCAAGCCCTTCTGCACGCAGTACACCCTGAGCTTGCTTATGTAATCTAGTGCATCTCTGTGCGAAAGTTCCGGTGTGCTGTCTCCTTCGTCGTCGTCATCGTCCGATACACTGTCATCGCGATCACGCACTGCTGCTACAATTGCTTCGTCTGAGTCTGCTTCTTCGCAGACAAAGTCATCGCAATCCTCGTTCACGAAGCCTTCGAATGTGTCGTCCTGTCCAACAATGTTCTTTTTTCACCAGATCCGACCACACATCATCCGGGTTGAGGACTTTGTCGACATCGTCGCCACGGTGGCTATCGCCACGGTGGCTATCAGGATTGCTGACCACGGCGTTGCGCACAAATCGCGCCTTTGCGAAACACTTGGCAATGGTTGATGCTTTTATCTGCCACCAAGAGGCCGTGATCATGTGGATAGCACTCCGCAGGTTTACCTTCACTGCTTCGTCTCGCTGAAGGTTATCAGCACTCTTTCGCATATGCGTCTTTTATGATGCGCTTTCACTACAACGATTACGCCTTGGTCCATCGGCTGGCTCTTGGCTGTGGTATTTGCGGGCAAGAACTTGAGGCTCACTGCACTGAGCTTTAAACTTACATGATGGGCACTGCAATTGTCAAGAACTAGGACAACTTGTCGCTTTTCTGACGCTATGTCCTCGTCAAATTTTTTAAGCCAAGTTGCAAATAGCTCCCGAGTCATCCATGACTTTCTGTTGGCCTTATATGTAATCGGTAGGCACTCTCTTTTTTTTTGAAACAGCGCGGCCGCGCTGACCTTCCGATCACAAATAAGCACCTCTTGTCACTGCCATCCATATTGGCGCAGAACAGAATGGTAAACCATTCGAGCCTTTCTTTTTTTTCTTTTTTTTTGAAACAGCGCGGCCGCGCTGACCTTCCGATCACAAATAAGCACCTCTTGTCACTGCCATCCATATTGGCGCAGAACAGAATGGTAAACCATTCGAGCCATTCGAGCCTTTCTCCTTCGAAGCCTTTCTACCGGAGCAGCGTTCGTGGGACAGTGCGAGTGTGCAGTTTGGGAGCAAATTGTAAAACACGCCAGCCTCATTTGCATTGTAAATGTCCCGCTCCGCGTACTTCGCCAGCATGGTCTCCATGTTTATACTGAGCCAGGCCTGAACAGTAGAATCATCAACGTGTGCGCTCTCCCCAGAGATAACACGGCAGCTTATTCCGTGCCAGTCCTTAAATCGCTGAATCCACCCATTTAATATGTTGAAACTATCGTGGCCCAACAAGTTTGCAAATGACCTGGCCTTTGCTTGTAGAATCGGACCACTCACGGGCACATTCTGGGCTCGCACCTCGCAGAACCACTTGAATAAAGCGGCGTCGACATCTTCATACTTTGATGAACGTATCCGCTTCCTTTCAAGTGATCCACAATTTTCTTGCAGTTGCTGTTGCACCTCGTCCCAGTTCTTCCAAATTGCTGACACTGTTGTTTCGGCAATGCCGTACTTCTGCGCGACGGAAACCTTCTTTAGGCCACTTTCGACCTCTTTTATATTACTTTGTTTCGTCTCCAGGGATAAAGCTTGCCGTTTTCTTGAGTTGGAAGGATCAGGCGCCATGGCAACTTAGCCCAGCGCGACACAAACGCAAGAGAAGGAAACACGTTTTCCAGCAGCTAGGCCTACGACGCTGGCAGCACACTTCGGTATCACAAGACGATGACTTGCGCGCACCCACACAGGAGAAAAGGCAGGAGAGTGGCGCATGTGCAAAGCCAGCCTGTCAACCAGCCACCGCCAGCAAATGGACTTCCCCAACGTTTCCCCTTCTCTCCCACAGAGTGGGACCCACCCAGTTACGACGGCGGCGCGGGTGCTCGGTCTGGCTTGGCCCCGCCCTCACGGCGCTGCACAAAGAAAAGCAAAAGATAAGGCCGCTAGTTGCGCTTCTTTCTTCGCACGCTGTACAGTCTCTCTCTCTCCTCTATTTTTCTCCCCTCTTGCGATGGCTTTCGTGGCTTTCTTCTCCCTTCTTGTAGAGGGTGCGGGCATTGTAGTGCCGGAGGGTGCTTTCCCTTCTCTTCGGAGAAACCGCATTATAACCGGTCTTCCGTCGTGCGCGACCGCGCACTAAGCGGTATGCTGACACATTAAACTCTATGGGAGGCGTACTGGTGGTCACATAAAGCCGCATTATAAGCGGTCCCGCACTATAGGCGGTTACGTTATAAATGGTCTATGCTGTAGCAGGATAACTGGCACGGCTGTTCAACTCTTGAGAATCTGCAGGTGGTCTGGGTGAGTAACTGTTGTGGAACTGATAACTGGGATGCGTGTTCATAGTAGGGTTTGACACTCTTGAACAAGGAGCGAAGTTGTAGGCATCTACAGAGGCGGCGTTGATGGACGTCTCACGGCAGTCGCAGTGAGAAACAGGCTCATGAGCCGGCGGAGTCGAGAGGGAAGCCACCTCACGTCGGTCAAGCTCTTCGCGCACCCCTTGCCGAATAACTGACACAAGGTCGGATGGAGCTGGCACCACATCAACACTGGCAACGTTAGTTATGTTGTAGGGGCGGCCGAACTTCGGTGTGATACGCTGAGCTTTCAAGGCTTCAAATCTACGGCAGTGCCGAAGGACGTCACTTACGGAGTTCAGACTGTCTTTGTCAATGAGAAACTGGTACACGTCCTCGATGATCCCGTTTAAAAGATGATCAACTTTGTTCTCTTCTGTCATCTGAGGGTCCAGGGCCCTGCACAACTTAAGCACTTCTTTGATGTACATCGTGCAGATTTCGCCGGGAACTTGGGCTCACTGCATTAGGGTTTGCTCTGCACGCTTCTTTTTAGCTGCCGGATCTCCGAAGCACTTCCTGATTTCGTATACGAACTTTTCCCACGTCGTCATGCTTTCGTTGTGGTTTTCAAGCCCCACAGACACGGTTCCCTTGAGGAAGAAGGCAACGTTGTTAAGTTGGGCAGTGGCGTTCCAGCCATTGAACCGACTTGCACGTTGGTAAAAGCTGAGCCACCCGTCCACGTCTTCCCCAGCTTTTCCGGCGAAGGTTTGTGGTTCGATGCAGGGCTGCCATGGGTACCTGGAAAAAGGTGGCGGGTTGTCGCCATCGGAAGCCATCTGCGGTGGCAGGCCGGCAATTCGGGGACTTCGGCAAAGCTCCACGGTTGCTATTTCGAGGTTGCTATTCCATGGATTTTGAGGTTGCTACCGACATGCTCCACATCAAATGTCATGTAAAACATGGCAGTGCTTTCACCAAAGCAGTACTCTGTAATGATACATGTCACTCAGAAGTAAAATGGAAGTAATTTATGTTATCAGAATGTTCAATTTACCCTAAGCTTAATGTTTGTGCTCCATTCCTAGCTACTACTCCACAGAAGTGGCAAAAATAGGCTGCATCCAGAAATGTGGACAGCGTGACTGAAGAGGATGCGAGCTATTTCTATCAACTGATAGCAAGCTCATTGGTATGAGGCCTGAACTTTGCTACTGAAGTACTAAAGCGCCAAACAGATGACACAAGAAGAGACACGGACGAGCGCTTACTAACAACTGATGCTTTATTGTCAGAAACACACAATATATACACAAATCTGGCAGCGCCACTCACACGTTGTCAAAAATCACATGGTAACCAGGCAAAAGGCGATAAAACGATTGTGAAAGATGACAATCGCGACAATGACACGTGGTGTATAAGGCCAAAGGACCATAAATGATGATGGTTACGCGATACACAAAACACTGCCGCAAGCTGACGCATCCCAGGCCCTTCCTTTACATACTGTGCCAGCGAACCATCAAAACTTCTGTATAAAAGTAAAATGTCTTTTTTAGAAGCCCTTAGTTAGAACTGAGCATGTTGCTGCACCGCCTGCGCTTGGTGAAAAATCTTAATCTTTTAGTTTTTAATGGGCTACTCCCTTACGGCGATGTTTTGTGTATCACGTAATAATTATCATTTACGGTGCTTTGGCCCTATACACCATGTGTCAGTGTCGCGATCGTCATCTTTTACAATCGTTTTATAGCCTTTTGCCTGGTTACCATGCGATTTCCAACAAGCGAGTTACGCAGCCAGATTTGCGTATATATTGTGTGTTTCTGACAATAAAGCATCAGTTGTTAGTAAGCGCTCATCTGTGTCTCTTCTTGTGTCGTCTGTTTGGCGCTTTTTAGTACTTTAGTAATATGCACTAACTAGCCCAATAAAAAGTTTTGCTGAACTCTGCCACAAATGAGATTCTTTCTCAACAGCTCGTGAGTCAACATCAATTGTCCTGACATATTCTCAGCCCGTGCAGAACGCCTCAGTGTTGCATTTCACTGCTTTAAAGAGTTTATTTTGGTTTGGATAAAAGACACCTGCATCTCGGCATCAGCCAACACTGTTTTTTTGAGCTCAAGCTCCTTGAAAGATATGGCGGCACGCTTCCTTTCCTGTTCACTTCTAAATGCATAGGTACTTTCTGTTCTCGTCCTCCTTCCACCGCGCTTTCGTCCCACGAGCTATCTGAAGGATTCTCTTGGTCAGTTTTACATTCAACGTCCGATTTTTCAGACTACCTAGAGGCCGAGAAAATATCAGAAAAATCGGGCAGTTCGAAAAAATGAATGCGTCTTTTACTGCCATTAAGAACTCAAAACGCCACATGCACATATGAAAAGGCCTGCCATTACACTTATTAGGCATATCGGTGCTCGTGCTGTGACATGGGATGGCAGCTAGACGCGTGTACATTTAAGAAATACATACTGTGCCCCGTGACAATTGCCCCTTCCCATGCTTGTTATGCTTCACCGCAACACTTTAGTGTATGCTTCGCCGCGTAACATTGCTGCATTAAGGCGAAGCTGATTTTCGAGACCCGGCATTATGCAACGCGTTATACTTTCCGAGATTCGAAGCTAATCGCAAGGGCCACCAAGGCGGAGTCGGTGCCATTGCTGACAGTGGTGAATTCTTTCAATAAAAAACACGGCACTGAACGGCAAGCTTAATAGAGAACGTTGAAGCACCGGCCTAGCGTTTGCCACGGTAGTGGCTACGGCTGCCAGCAGATATGCATGCGCCAGCGCCGGTTCAAGGCGGCGAGATAACCAAAACGGCGGTATTGGGTTTGATTAATGCTGTTTAGGACCTGCGGCCACGGCGAAAAATCGGGAGAAACGGACGGCGAAGGGTTCTTTCGCCCGAAATTTCAGCTGTTCTTATACACTGACTTTATGGCATACATGGTGGTGCCACGAAGTCGTCCGAATTATTGGGCGTCCGGAAAGTTGGTCGTTGGTTGTACACTGGAAAGTCCTCCAGCCGACAACACAGCATCAAAATGTGATTCGTTACGACCTTTCTGTTACCCAAGCCAGCACTACCACAACTTTCGTTCGCTTTCAATAAAATTACAGCTAATTTTCATGATAGAGGCACAAATTCCCGAAGTTATCCGTGAATGTTTCCACACTATTCAAAATCCCCGAGATTTCCCAGTTGGTAGACACCCTGATAAAATTTATTGATGACATTCCATTCCAAGTGAGGCAGAAGAGAAGAAGAGCTAATTACTAGATCTATCAATGAATAACTCTTGTGTTGGACGCTGTAATAGGTCGGCTCCATCTTATTAAACTGGCAAGCACTTGAGGTCAGAAGAAAATTTTCAATGAATCAACCTCTCGCGTCGCATCACGAGTCTCCCCACATCGTGGTATGAGCATTAAGATCACCCACGAGTATGTAGAGGTCCGGAAGCTGATCAATGAGGTTATAGAAATCACTTTTGCTGAGATGATAGTTAGGGGGTATGTGTAGAGAACACACGGAGACCAGTTTATTGAAAAGGATTGCCCGAACTGACACTGCCTCAAGGGGTGTCTGAAGGGCAACATGTTGACAAGCTACAGAATTGTCAGCAACTATTGCTACAGTGCCGGAGGCATTAGCCACGTCTCTGTCTCTTCACAAGATGGTGTAGTTGCGAAGAAAGTTAGTGTTTGTAGGTTTAAGTGTGTCTCTTGAGCACACAGCAACTTAGGATTATGTTTCTGTAGGGGTTCTCTAATATTGCCAAGGTTATGAATGAGTCCTCTAACATTTCATTGTAGTATTTGTGTCTCCATTATGATAAAATTGTTTTGTGCTGTGTGTTTAAGAGACAAAGTTAGCTCATGGACCATTTCCAAGTGCTGTGACGCGAGTTTTGTCTTTTTTGGAATGATCGCAAGAATCTCACCACTCCTTAGGCGCTGGTGGCACCGTTTGGCTGGTGGTTGTGCCTATCGCCTCTTGCGAGGCGCTGGTCGGAAGAGCACTGAAGCTTGACTGCTTGACAGTTCTTGCACTGAAGCACTGCTTGACCTGAAGGCCTCAACACATCGGAAGAGACATCGGCTTCGAGGTCGATGGTCCGTTCTGCTGAGGTGGTGGAGCAGCGCTAGTTGCAGACGCCAAGGAAGCAGATGGCATCACCACCAGCTCACTGCGTGTGGACCAGACAGCCACTGGGAGCCGTTGTGGCACTGCCCCCTAAAGCACCACTTCAGCAAAGCTGTTTGCTGGCAGGTATGCCACCCACCATGAGCATCTTCAAACATTATATTTTACGTTACTTTGATTGTGACTATTCCTTTTTCTTTCTTCCAAGACAGGCATGACCGCGAGTATGCGGCATGCTCACCATCACAGTTCACACAGTGTGGAGCGTTTTTGCATGTTTCAGAGGCATGGTCACCGGAACTACATTCTGCACATGTCTGCCAGCCTATGCAGTTCTGGGAACTGTGGCTGAGACACTAGCATTTGAAGCAACAAAGAGGATTTCAGAGGCATGGTCACCAGAACTACATTCTGCACATGTCTGCCAGCCTCTGCAGTTCTGGGAACTGTGGCTGAGACACTAGCATTTGAAGCAACGAAGAGGATTTGAAACGCATGGCCTAACCTGTAGCTTTACACAGCCAGCCTCGAGTGTCTCAGGCAGGATGCTTGAACAAAAAGTGAGTACTAGATGCTTCATTTTTATCTCCTTGCCATCGTGCCTTAGCATAATTCTTTTGACTTTGATCACGTTTTGGTCACTCCAGCCTTTCAACAGTTCAGCTTCTGTCAGCTCCATCAGGTCATCATCGGAGACAACACCACGGCTGGTGTTCATAGTTCGGTGTGCGGATACTGTCACTGGGATTTCCCCGAATGACAGTACTTTAGGAAGATTTTCAAGCTGTTTCGTATTGCGGAGTTCCAAAAGGAGATAACCACCAGCCATTTTCGATGCTTTGTAGCCTGCACCAAGAGCTTCAGTGAGACACTTCGACACAAGGAAAGGACAAATCATTTTCATGGTCTTTTCAGGTTTGTCAGACTGGATGACATGGAATCTGGAGAAATTTTTCGATTTGTTGCCAAGAAATTGAAAAATGTTTTCAGTGTGCCCTTGTTTCTGAGGGCGATCAGGGAGTGGGGGGAAAGAGCTTGCCATAGATGCATGTTTAATTTTCAGCAGTAAAGCCAGCCCCCCACCGTGGAGTCCTATAAGGGGGTGCTGCTGGGCCTGTAAAAACAGGTCCTGCAAATGCCAGCTGTACATTACCGCTATAACCAAATATGACATAACCTAGGTTGGCTATTCACACAAGGTTACCCCTTGCTGCCAGGAAAAATTGGAAGTAAGAGGGAGCCAGGAGAACACAGGAAAGATGGAAAGTGAGAGAAAGACGAAGGTTGGAGGGAGAGAGAAACAAGAAAAGGCAGCTGCCAATTTCTCCTGAGTGGGTCAGTCCGGGGATGCCGTCTGCATGAAGCCGAGGCCAAAGGGGTATGTTGCCACCGCCAAGGTGCCGTCAAGGTCTGAACACAAGGCATTGGCTGAACTCCAGGGCCCCCTTTTCCCCGGATATGGCTAAGCTACGCATGGTTTAGATGTGGGAGGGTCCAGCCTTCATGTGCTCAGGTATGTGATGTTGCAATACACCAAACGCATGCTGACACAGACGCTCCCGTGGGGTTCATTGCTGCTCGTGGCGCTATTTCTGAGCTGCTACTCTGCTCGTA